>NC_140595.1:101915148-103115148 GCF_964204655.1 Triturus cristatus | reverse complement strand
CCCCCTCAGCCCCCCGTATGTACGCGCCGTCCCCCACAGCCCCCCATATGTACACGCCATACCCCCCGCCCCCCGTATGTACGCGCAGTCCCCCCCAGCCCCCCGTATTTTCGCGCCGTACCCCAAGCCCCCCCGTGGATGGACGCGCCGTACCTCCAGCCCCCTCCGTGTATGTCCGGTGCGGACCCCCACCCCCGAATGTGCGGAGCGTACCCCACCCCCGCATGTACGGAGCGTACCCCCACCCCCATATGTACGGAGCATACCCCCACCCCCGAATGTACGGAGCGTACCCCCACCCCCGTATGTACGGTGCGGACCCCCACCCCCCATATGTACACGCCGTACCCCCCCCAGCCCCCCGTATGTACTTGCCGTCCCCCCCCAGCCCCCCGTATGTACGCGCCGTCCCCCCCCAGCCCCCTGTATGTATGCGTCATACCCCCCCAGCCCCCCGTATGTACGCGCCGCCCCCCCCAGCCCCCCGTATGTACGCGCCGTCCCCACCAGCCCCCCGTATGTACGCACTGTACCCCCCCAGCCCCCCATATGTATGCGCCGTTCCCTGCCAGCCCCCTGTATGTACGCGCCGTACCCCCCCAGCCCCCCGTATGTACACGCCGTACCGCCCCCCAGCCCCCCGTATGTACGTGCCATCCTCCCCAGCCCCCCGTATGTACGCGCCGTCCCCCCAGCCCCCTGTATGTACGCACCGTCCCCCCCAGCCCCCCGTATGTACGCGCCGTACCCCCCCCAGCCCCTCGTATGTACATGCCATCCCCCCCAGCCCCCCATATGTACGTGCCGTACCCCCCCCAGCCCCCCATATGTACGCGCCTTCCCCCTAGCCCCCCGTATGTACGCGCCATACCCCCCCAGCCCCCCGTATGTACGCGCCGTCCCCCACAGCCCCCCGTATGTACACGCCGCCCCCCCAGCCCGCTGTATGTACGCACCGTCCCCCCCAGCCCCCCGTATGTACGCGCCGTACCCCCCCAGCCCCCCATATGTACGTGCCATCCCCCCCCAGCCCCCTATGTACGCGCCGTACCCCCCCAGCCCCCCGTATGTACGCACCGTACCCCCCCAGCCCCCCGTATGTACGCGCTGTCCCCCCCAGCCCCCCGTATGTATGCGCCGTACCCCCAGCCCCCCCGCGGATGGACGCGCCGTACCCCCAGCCCCCCGCCATGTATGTCCGGTGCGGACCCCCACCCCCGAATGTACGGAGCGTACCCCAACCCCGTATGTACGGAGCGTACCCCCACCCCCGAATGTACGGAGCATACCCCCACCCCCGAATGTACGGAGCGTACCCCCACCCCCGTATGTACGGAGCGTACCCCCACCCCGTATGTACGGTGCGGACCCCCACCCCGAATGTACGGAGCGTACCCCCACCCCCATATGTACGGAGCATACCCCCACCCCTGTATGTATGGTGCGGACCCCCACCCTCGAATGTATGGAGCGTACCCCCACCCCCATATGTACGGAGCGTACCCCCACCCCCATATGTATGGTGCGGACCCCCACCCCCAAATGTATGGAGCATACCCCCACCCCCGTATGTACGGAGCGTACCCCCACCCCCGAATGTACGGAGCGTACACCCACCCTCGTATGTACGGAGCATACCCCCACCCCCGTATGTACGGTGCGGACCCCCACCCCCGAATGTACGGTGCGTACCCCCACCCCCATATGTACGGAGCATACCCCCACCCACGTATGTCCGGTGCGGACCCCCACCCCCGAATGTACGGAGCGTACCCCCACCCCCGTATGTACGGAGCGTACCCCCACCCCCGTATGTATGGTGCGGACCCCCACCCCCGAATGTACAGAGCGTACCCCCACCCCCGAATGTATGAAGCGTACCCCCACCCCCGTATGTACGGAGCATACCCCCACCCCCGTATGTACGGAGCGTACCCCCACCCCTGAATGTACGAAGCGTACCCCCACCCCTGAATGTACAGAGCGTACCCCCACCCCCGTATGTATGGAGCGTACCCCCACCCCCGTATGTACGGTGCGGACCCCCACCCCCGAATGTACGGTGGGGACCCCCATCCCCGTATGTACGGTGCGGACCCCCACCCCTGAATGTACGGAGCGTACCCCCACCCCCGTATGTACGGAGCGTACCCCCACCCCCGTATGTCCGGTGCGGACCCCCACCCCCGAATGTACGGAGCGTACACCCACCCCCGTATGTACGGAGCGTACCCCCACCCCCGTATGTACGGTGCGGACCCCCACCCCCGAATGTACGGAGCGTACCCCCACCCCCGAATGTACGAAGTGTACCCCCACCCCTGTATGTACGGAGCGTACCCCCACCCCCGTATGTACAGAGCGTACCCCCATCCCTGAATGTACGAAGCGTACCCCCACCCCCGAATGTACAGACCGTACCCCCACCCCCGTATGTATGGAGCGTACCCCCACCCCCATATGTACGGTGCGGACCCCCACCCCCGAATGTACGGTGCGGACCCCCACCCCCGTATGTACGGCGCGGAACCCCTGGGGGTCCGCGCCGTACATACGGGGGTGGGGGTCCGCACCGTACATTCGGGGGTGGGGGTCCGCACCGTACATACTGGAGTGGGGGTCCGCACCGTACATACGGGGGTGGGGGTACGCTCCGTACTTACGGGGGTGGGGGTCCGTACCGGACATACACGGAGGGGGGCTGGGGGTACAGCGCGTCCATCCATGGGGGGGACTGGGGGGGACGGCGTGTACATACGGGGGGCTGGGGGGGCAGCGCGTACATACAGGGGGCTGGGGGGGGGACGGCACTTATGCGGGCACATGTCTCCATGGTTGCTATTGAGGTTCGCTCAGTGCGGTGTTTTTTCCATACGGTTGTACAATCGGACGGACGGGATGGATCGTACTTGCGCGCTCGGACTTCATTTTTCCGTTTCGTACGTAAAATCGGCTGGGGACCTGTCGGACAGTTTTTCCGACCCGAGGACGTGTGGGGGAATTTTCCCAATGCGATTCGTATGTATTTTTTCCCATGCGACTCGTACTTGCCAGTTTGTACGGTACTTGTACGATTCGGACGGAAAAAAATCCGGATACGATTCGTACGGAGAAAATTTTTCCAGGATCGGAATCGGCCCCACAGTTTGCATTATAATTTTCTGGTAGACAGACTTCCACCAAAGTCCAATTCTCTTTTATAATTTTGTCTTGGGTTCGGGCTGGATCACACATTCTCCAAATAAATTTTAAATTATCCGTAAAAAGTTTGAAAATCTTTTGCCCCTATCTCTGTCTCATACACTGCCCTGGGTGCCAAATACAAAGTGGCCTCGAGGCTGAAGTATCACATTTTATAGAGCAAATACTGAAAGGCTGCAAAGCAACAGCCATAAGGCAGCGGGGACCCGAGACAGGGAAATAAAAATGAAATATTTTTTCCCAATGATAGTCAGCAGATTTTATCCAACTGAGGGTCATTTACCAACTCGTTCATTTAATGCAATGACTCCTGTAACCAGAATTTTCTTTACATCATTTTATTGTATGCAAGTACATGGAAAATAAAGAACACTGAGACATAAATACCCTTTGCGGAAATCCGATCCATCCGTCTCAAAAACGAGAATATCATACAAATGCAAAGCCATAGATACAAGCACAGCAGGCTACGTATATGTCAGGGCTCACTTGATGGACATCATGCTTATACACCAGTCATGCATCCTCAAGCACTCCCGATCACACAATGCAAACAACCATATACATATAAAGGAGCAGGCCAGAGTGCACTAAAATACTGCATAAACAATGCTCTTAATTCAAATATTTCTAACAGTGTATGTCGCTATTGTGGCTTCAGCAGTATTTCTTCCTGAAAGATGATGTGCAATATGTACTGTGTAAATTCATCCAGGCATATAATGCACACTTTTGGAATAAAAATTGAGTGTGGCTCTGCAGTCTTTGTACTACCCCAGGAGTGACCGGGCTGCATATAGGTGCCACTCTTGCATGTTGGCGCCAGTTGCTTCACTCTTTTCCGCACCCTCAGATAGAACAATTATTGGTGACAGTGTGGTGATCTCTAACTTGAAAAGTTCTACCTATGTTTCCTGTTCTGCCACTCCAGGAAGGATGAGGAAGACCCAGGTCAGGTCACCAGGGATTGGCTGTTGGCAAGTTGCCATGGTATCCCGCCTCATCTTTTCGCATGAGGCAGAACAGGAAACTTAAGTAAGGCAGAGGCTCAATGAAAGCCCATTTAGCTTTTCGACAAAGTGAACTGGAATGAAGACACGTGAGTGACAGACTTATGGGTCTACAAACACAAGAAAAACAACAGTTAGGGACCCATTGAAACTTGATTTTGGTCCTGACAAAAGCCTAGACCCTTAGGGGCAACACAGGCTGAAACCTGTTTGACAAACAATTTGTGATGTGAAGGACAATTTACACGTCCTTTGAACGTCATAACGCCTCCTTTTAATCTTACCGCTGTATACTTCGCCTTAGTTAAAAAATTGTTCTAAAATACAGGAAATAATTTTCGGAACAACACCACATGGATCCCACCAATACTTTCCCTAGGATGGAGGTACTCACCTAGGGAACTGAGCACCTAGGTGTGAAACCCAATGATGACAGCACCCAACAACACATCATAGTGGTGATAACTTTACACCACCCGTGACGAAGATTGGTTTAGGGTTTGGGACAATCCTGAATAATTCCAGACCCCATGGAACCTGCAGAGCTCGCTCTCCTTTGATTATGGATGCATTATGTATAGCATGTAAAATTGTCACAGATGATTAGCCTACACAAACCGTGTCAGGAAGAGAAAAGCGATCTTCTACCTTTGTCTTGAAGAAAGTAATACAACCTTGTTAGACGACTGTTATTGGCTGAAACATGTTGATATTAGATGTTGAAGTACATTTTATACTCTGGGGGCATCTTTTTACATTTTTAACCTTGCCAAAGGTAGCCTGAAAAATAGCAATCTACCAGAAGAATAGGAAAAACTTACAAGTTTAACCTGAAATCCCTTTGTACCTTCAAAAAAGAGCTTCGCTAGTCAACAGCGTTGAGCCTACCCAAACACATTAGGGATATTGTGTGAGGGCCCAAGTACGAAGCATGCCACCAGTGGTACTGGCGGGTGAGGGTTGTTTTATAAATCCAACCAGGTATCCTCCACCCCTTTCTGTAAAAGAGGAACTAGAGAGGTTCAGGCACAAGAGTTCTCTGCAATGATATTGGTTCCTAAAACGTTGGAAGCTGAGTGACGCATCATCTTTCTCGTGACTCCCCATTTTTCTTTGATATGCGATCCTTTTCATCATGTCCTGGGCGGTACGATGCCTATGCAAAGTCACACAATGCCACCAGCCAGCACGCGGGGGTCCAATCAATCAATCAATCAATCAATCAGGAGTTATAAAGATTTTGTTTTCTGTTATCCGTAGTACTATCGACATGACGGGGTTGGGAGATGGCGAGATAGTTCCACCGGTTAGTGCATCGGCTGCAAACCTCTCTAAAGCAATCTCTCTTGCTGAGGTCACAAGGGCACTAGGTTGTTGTCCTGGGTTCTCCTGGGGGACATGAACTGACAGGGGTATGTGTCATTCCCCTACCCACCAGGGCGGGATGGTTGAGTGACGTCACCAGACGCCACAAGCAGAGGCCAGGTTGGTCTTGTCACCTCTCCTCTCTGTTGGGTCGGTTCATATATGGCCAAGCTCGGCGTGAAGACAGACTTTGTCCTTCCTTTCTTCTCCTGGGTGAATCACTGCACCGGGCCACACATGAACCCTCACGGAGGAGAGATCGAATGTTATTTTACCTTTTGTTTTAACCGCCCTCTATGTTTAAAGGCACGAGCGCCGATTCAATATTTAAGGTTTCCCTTGAATGGGAGGAGGGCAGGGGCAGTGCTAATCAGTAGCAATAAAGCAGGCATTGAAACGGGTCTCTGCAAGGCCCTATTTAGAAGTCCTTCTTCACTTTCCATTGCAAAATACTAATCTCGTGCTGGACATGCGAGAACCCTTAGAAGTCGATGTCAATGGTGCAGATCCTATCACACTTCATAGGTTTGATTTGTACAATAACCTATTTCCCTTTTCCAGGTGCAATTCTGTAGTTTCGTTTTTCAAGTAACCAGGGCCACTGGAGTAATGCGATTCTGCGACTGTGGTGTTTTCCGCGTAGTTATTCATTTGCTGCACTTTTCACACACTTTCTCATCTCCTGCATAAATTGCAGATTTTAATCGAAAAAAAATTGTCTCTAGCTCAAACAGATAAAAGTTGCTGAGAACGCCATAGCAAGGGTCCCTGCTCAGTAGCAGACCCTTTGTCACACAGAGGGAGACCATCTTTCAGTTGCTAATAGCTGTATTTATGTTTTGACCTTGGATCCTTTAGTGTAAAAGTACAAAATAGTGAAGTATTACAGCTTCAAAATGTGCTACATCATGCCACATAATTTGCTTTCTCTTGCCACATAATGTAGTGATCCCTTCCACATAATTCTGGTGTCCCTGCTTATGACTTCTGTGCATTCTGCCAACCGAGTCCTCATGTCTGGGTGGTTTCAAGTTGTTGCTGTTTGTTCAAGACTGGGCACGATTCACAGCTCTAGAGAGGAGTCTGAAGGCAGTGCCTGTCTTTCACAGTGCCTGGTAGTGGGTCACAGAGGAGTTAGACTCATCCAATTATCGGCCTATGCTGAGAGCACAAAGCAATAAAGTATATTTGTCAATCGGAATTACCATTTTAGGTGAAAGTGCGTACAATTGGTACACAAATACTCATGTGAAAATATTTGCACCAAAGGAAAAGAAATGCAGTGTCTCTGTGTATGTGTGTGTAAGAGAGGGGATGGGGGAGAGGAGGGAACAAAAGAAACAATGCAGAAGGAGAAAATGAAAAGAAAAAGCAGAAGATGAAGAGTGAGGGATGTAAATGAAGACAGACTTCAGAGGATGATGTGAGGAGAAAAGAGTGTAAGCAACTAGCACAGTGGAAAGAGATGCGAAGGGAAGAATACTGATTTATATGATATTGAGTACAAATATGTGCTAATAAGCACTGGCAAAGTCAAATGGTCTGTCATGTTTTATGTGTTTGTTCTGTGATGGTTTTGGGCTCACTAACATCAGAGACATTCAAATACTGATTGGGTGCACACCTGGAAAGCTTACGTTTCAGGCCACGTCCATAGTCCATAGTACATTACATTAACTCCTCTCTTATAAAAGATTTCAAATTACCTTTATTTGGTCACAACCAGTGCAGAGACCCCATCCATCTTTTTCATCACATGTAAAGCAGTAGCTCAATTGCAATGGCTTGTTTAAAAAAAGTACTACTTTGGCCTCTATTTTGCTGCACACTCATCAGCTATCAAACTACCTGTCAGTAGGCCCAAGAGATAGGTCAGTGAGATGAGCGTTCATCACTTGATCTGACTGGTTATTAGCAGGTTATTCTTTTACCCTAGCTAATTCCAACAAATAACCGTGAGACCCTGACCAATACATGTTTTGCGAAAGGATGCCAAGGGTGAATGGGAGCCCCTTTTTTTTTAGGGTGCCCAGGCCTATTTTGTATCCCAATTCGACCCTGCTCTTCTTCCTCTGTGTGCTGCATGCTTCACCCCTGTTTTGTCATCCCAAGAGCTTCGCATTAGTGCAGCTGAGATGGGTATTTTTAAGGGGGTTCATAGAAAGGAACGACTGTCTATATTGAAGGCTGTCTCGCCTTCAATGCAAACCTCTTTTGGTTTCTTTGACTATAAACGCTGGCGACACAGCCTTCATTATAGTCCTTCCGCGCTTTCTGGCCACAGACACTAAAGACAGGCTATAATGCCGCTGACCGCGGCCCCCGCAGGGGGCTAATTGGCGGTCGGCGCCTTAGTGCCCCCGGGGCACCGGTCACCCCTCCCCACCCCCTCCCACGGGGGGGGCAGGGACACCGACCGGAGCCCCCCTCCACGGGCTGGCCGGAAGTGACCCGCAGTGCGTGTCACTTCCTCGCCCTGGTGTGAGGCGGAGGCTATTTAGCCTTCCCCCACCCTCCTGGCGACCTCTTTGTCGCCCACCTCGCCATTTCCCTCCCTACCGCTTACCCGGCGTAGGCGTTGGGTGGGGGGGTTTCTGAGCATTGTAATGTTTTCCTTTTTCGTTGCAGGCGGAGTTACAGGGCGATCTGGAAGCAGGCCGGTACAAAGGGTACCTCTGCGCGGCACCATAGGGGGTGCCTGAGCCAAAACCGAGGAGCCTCAGGGGAGGGTCCCGGAAGCCGTGTCGGCGCCCCGCTTGTCCTGCGGGCGGTTGTGGGGCTGAACAACCGGGGGCTTGCTAAGCGACGCTCCGCCCCGAGAGGGGGGGCGTGAGTAGAAGTTACCAACGGCACGTGATCGTAGAAAGAATCACCTGGAGGGCAGCAACGGCGGGCATCGCTCCCGCGCTGCCCGGCTCATCGGGTGGGCAGGCGACCCAGTTGGTTGCCTGCCCTTGGATCGCCCGTAAGATAACCCACCCATTACATATTCTGGAATTATGTAATAAACCTGCAGCATTGTTACCCAACACCAACTGTCTTGTGTGTGTCATTTGGGTTACCTACTAGGGGGGAGGGGGGACAGCGGGGTGCCCCTGGGGGTACTATGACGCATCCATCGCCAATCAACCTTTATTTGACACAGAAACAAAAAGACAAATGTATCAAATGCATGGAGCCCTCACTGTAAAAAGCATTTTGTTACTCTTTTTGAGTTTATTGTTTGCATTTTTAATGTGTTAGCACACTAAATCAAGACCTATTGGCTGTGTCAATGATAGTTACTTCATGTCGTAGAGCTGCAACAGAGGGATGACAGGCTGGGTGTGTCCTATTGTGTGTGTGTGTGTGTGTGTGTGTGCGTGCGCGCGCGCACGTGCGTGTGTGTGTGTGTGTCTGTGTGTGCATGCGCGCACGGGCGTGTGTGTGTGTGTCAGACACTGTAGACAAGAGTTCTGAATGCCCAACATACCTGTGGCGACGGCGCGGACAAGCACGTAGTTCAGTCTTATTACAGGGCAAACAAGCTGTTTAGATTTGGATGGATCCGGAGCTGGTTTTCTGTGACACTTGAGCGTAAGCTTGTCATCCTGTTTCTGCATCAGCACTAACAGATCTTCCAGTAGCAGCACATGCACATCTAAAGATGGAGAGACAATATAGACACAGAGACAAAAGAATAGTTTGCCATCAGATCTGGGATTATAAAAGAGCAAACCTGGAAAGATACAGACATGTACATTTACCCTGCTTGGCTATTTCAATAGCACACACAGCAATCAATCATATCTTTATATTAAATGAATAGGTGTGCATTCAACTGCAGATGTTCACTTTGCAGAGAAAGAGTGACAGGAAAACAAATCACTCATCAATGTGAGAGGAAGGTGCAGGATGGGCACGATGAAGAATGGGTGTTCACTTTGAGAGAGAAAAGCCAGGAAGCTGGCTCTGTATACACTAGACCAAAGTAAGGTATAGTCTGTAAAGAGTCCAGTGGATCCCCAAAGGTAGGCAGAGGTTGAAGTAGGGAGTACCTTACTCTCAATTTGTGGTAGCGTGTGCGAGCAGTAAGGCCTTATCAGAGGGTAGTGCTAAGCATTTATTGTACAACTCAGACAAGAAATGATTTCACACACTCAAGGACTGAACTCGGACCAAATTGGTTTGTATAAAAATATTATTTAGTTATATTTATTTTCTAGAACCAAGGCAGGCCTGGTACAGGTAAGTATAAGTATCTTTGCAAGCATATGCAGTTTAAATACAGTTTGAATGCAGTGAATTAGTTACTGTAGAATCACTTTATATCTGCAGATAGTCAGGTTTACTTTGCAATCACTTTTCTTACACAGCCAGGTATCTCTAGATGCAAGGCTGGTGCACTTCCCGAGGGAAAGAAAAATGAGACAATACGTTTTGCAAAGTTATTACAGATTTGCAGTACTACTCATGAGCCACATTTAGGCCTTAGAAGGCAGAACTGGGTGTACGGATCTGTAGGTAAGTTACAGTCAAATGGGCACTCGACTCACACCACCAGCGGCACTTGGGCGGTGGGGTGCAGGGACCACACGTTAGCCAAGGGCTAAACACAGTGGTGGGATTTTAGACTGCGGTGAGCATGCCACCAGATTGGGAACAAAATCTCCTGGGGTCGAGGTCAGTGCTGTATGCCCAATGACCAACACAAGAACTACACCATCAGCAGCACAGGAGTGGCTGGGTGTAGGATGCAGTCTTGGCTGAGGCTGCAGACTCGGTTGCGGTTCCTTCAGAGTCGGTCAGCTGCTGTTGAGGAGAATGGGGCTTTGGGAGTCATTGTACGGTAACTGCAAGCATTTGGAGATGGAGTTGGTCAGACGGTCACAGTTGCTCTTTCTGGTCCACTTCGGTTATGGAGTCGGTCAAGGTGTCGCCTTTGGTCGCGGTTGAGGGGACCTTCAGTTGTTGGATGCAGGTTTGATTTACGAGTTTGTTGAGGTTCAGGGGTCACTAGGATCCAGGCTAGGATCGCTTGGAGGACCTCCTTACAGTGTTGATTCACTCGGACTCGAGGCTCCGGAAGCAGAGTGGTGGAGACTCACGGAGTTGGCCGGAGTCAGAGTCCGTTACTTTTGAGCAAGTCAATGCTCATGGGAGACAAAGTCCTTTTTAGTCCAAAGGCAGGGCAGATTCTCAGGGTTTACGAGGACTGCTGGCTGCAGGACACACCGAGGTTCTGTTGGAGGATTCTGAGGTCGGGGCAGGTCGGTAGGGCTGGGGCCAAGTCAGTTGATGTGATCCTCTTCTTCTCTCAAAACAGCTGTTCGGTCCTTCTTCTTTTCGGCTCTGATCTGAGGAGGCAAGGTTCAGGGTTTCCCCTAAATACTAAATTTAGGGTGTTACAGGTAGGTACAGGTCAGGACCAATTAGTCCCTTCCTTGGGTGGCCACACCTCCTTTTATGCCACCTTCCAGTGGGAGGGGGAATAAGCCTCACTCTGGTTGGCTAGGTCCCCCATCTGCAAGATGGCAGGGACTGAGAGTTGATTTGATTTGATTTGTGAATTTATAAAGCGCACGATTGCTCATGAGCATCTTGGTGCTAAGTCGATGTAATGTCAAGGTCTGCCGGGGGATAGTGCTCTACCTAAGAAGTGAACAGCCAGGTTTTTACCTCTTTCCTGAATGTGAGCAGAGATGTGCTGTTTTTGATTGTAATAGGGAGAAGGTTCCAGGTCTTGGCTGCCTGAAGCAGGAAGCTTCTCCCCCCCACCTAACTTGTTTAAATTTGGGCTTCACCTTACCTCCCCCACCTAAGGGGTGGGGTTGGCCAAGGTGGGCACACCACTCTTCTTAACTTTGTTTTCGCACTGATTCTCCCACCCAAGTTTTGGTTCAGAACCAGTTGGGGCTACTTGCTGGGAGCAGCAAATGGCTGGGGTAGCTCACAAAGGCGGCAGGCCTTTGAAGCTTCCCCTTCGTGGACCCTGCCCATCCTGGGGGAGGAGGCTTGGCACCTTGTCCCAGGATGTGCTTTGTTTCAGGACCCAGAGAGCAGCAGGCTTTCGACCCTGGGGTCCAGAAACATGTCTGGTGGTGGCAGCTGGGGAGCAGCTACTCAGCCAGGACACTAGAGTTAGCTTGTTTTTCAGGGGGCATCTCAAAGATGCCCTCTGAGTGCATTTTCATTAAATTCCACACTGGCATCAGAGTGGCTTAATGTGCTGAGACATTTGATACCAAATTTCCCAGTTTTCAGTAAAACCATTATGATGCTGTGGCATTCGTAATGACATACTCCCAGACCATATACTCTTTATGGCAATACTGCACATACAATGTCCAAGAATTGACTTAGCCGCTGTAGGGGTAATAGGCTCATGCACCCGTACCCTCGCCACTGGTATAGTGCACTCAGCTAGAGGGGTGACTTATCTAGGCCAGGGCAGTGGGTTGTATGCATGGCACACAGGTATGTGTGCCATGTCGACTCTTCACTTTGTTCTGCTCCAAAACACGCAGCCTGCAAGGGGAGTGTGTGTTTGTAAATGTACAGGATCGCTAACGGTGGCACAATAAGTGCTGCAGCCCTTAGAGACCTTCCCTGGTCACAGTGCCCTTGGTACCTATGGTACCTCTTACAAGGGACTTACATGTAGCCAGAGAGGTGGGGAACAACCTTTACAACGCAACTTTTACAACGCACTACCATTACAACGCATTTTTTACAACGCATAATCCATTACAACGCATGACATTACAACGCATGACACTACAACGCATTTTTAAAAACTACCTTTACAACGCATTCCATTACAACGCATACTACCATTACAACGCATACCATTACAACGCATAATATTACACTATACTATCCAACACTTACCCTACTGATGCACCCCCTGGAGTTAGAATAGTAATTTTTACCCCTACACTATCCAACACTTACCCTACTGATGCACCCCCTGGAGTTAGAATAGTAATTTTTACCCCTATACTATCCAACACTTACCCTACTGATGCACCCCCTGGAGTTAGAATAGTAATTTTTACCCCTATACTATCCAACACTTACCCTACTGATGCACCCCCTGGAGTTAGAATAGTAATTTTTACCCCTATACTATCCAACACTTACCCTACTGATGCACCCCCTGGAGTTAGAATAGTAATTTTTACCCCTATACTATCCAACACTTACCCTACTGTTGCACCCCCTGGAGTTAGAATAGTAATTTTTACCCCTATACTATCCAACACTTACCCTACTGTTGTACCCCCTGGAGTTAGAATAGTAATTTTTACCCCTACACTATCCAACACTTACCCTACTGTTGCACCCCCTGGAGTTAGAATAGTAATTTTTACCCCTACACTATCCAACACTTACCCTACTGTTGCACCCCCTGGAGTTAGAATAGTAATTTTTACCCCTATACTATCCAACACTTACCCTACTGTTGCACCCCCTGGAGTTAGAATAGTAATTTTTACCCCTATACTATCTAATACTTACCTTAAATGTAATTTAATATTATGCGTTGTAATGGTATGCGTTGTAAAGGTAGTATGCGTTGTAATGGTAATGCGTTGTAAAGGTATTTTTTAAAAATGCGTTGTAGTGTCATGCGTTGTAATGTCATGCGTTGTAATGGATTATGCGTTGTAAAAAATGCGTTGTAAGTGCATGCGTTGTAAAAGTGTGCGTTGTAACGTCATACATCCCAGAGAGGTGCCAATTGGGTTTTGCAACATTACAGGTTTAGGGAAGGAACATAGGCCCTGGGTACCTGATTGGCAGGAACCCAGGGCACACTTAGTCAAAATACATCAACATTTAGGCAAAAAGTGGGGGCAACCATGCAAAAAGGGTCACTTTCCTATACTTCCTAGTTTTCAATATTTGAGATTGTGTGCAAAGAGACCTTTTACACACACGTTCTGGGTAAAAGAATATATCCAAGATATTGTATAAATGGAAGATGACTTGCAACATTTATTGTCAGGGTTAACTACAAAAGCAAAGTGACCTTGATCTTTGTACCTGAAGACATTTTGGTCTGTCTCAGTTTGTGATCTTTTCCACATTTCTCTTAGCTTTGATTAGCTTGTACAGTTTCTTTCAACCCGTAGGAGGAGGTGAGGTTGTGTAGGATCTCCTTTAGATATCACATCTTACCACTTCTTCCTCAGTATTAGTGTAACATGCACAAGCCCATTTAGACTTTCCACTGACATCCACATGGTTTCGTTTATGATTTGCTTAAGTTTGCCACCGTAAAATACTAGTTCAGATCTAACAAATTCATTGAACTGCCCATATAAAATATTTTTGGTGTCCATAAATGGAAGACAACCATCAGGAAACCTTAAGAGAAACAGTAGCTCACTTCAACATCTCAAAATCCAGTAATGGATCAAAGTAAACAAGCATTGGCATAGCCAATAGGTCTCGCTTTTGGGACCTTATAAGTATTTAGTTATAAGTTATATAAGTATTTAGTTATGCAGCACAATATCCTTGGTGCAACAACATCAACTGTTGCATGGCTAAGCACTTATAAGGTCCCAAAGGCGAGACCTATTGGCTATGAAGTAAAGTCTCCCCTCACGGGCCAGGGAAGCTAGAGCCAAAAGTTGAAAGAGCAGCAGATGAACTTGCAACAACTAGACTCTGCTTCTTGCTGTCATGGGTAGAAGCACACAAACACTGCGCCAATGCAAGAGCCAGCATGCATTTTTGTATCGGGACACAGCCTGTGCACAATGGCACTTTGCAGTATGTTATATAATATGCCCCTTCTAGGCATCAGGACAAAAACCAGGGCACTGATTTTACAGTATGGTGCTGCTGACAGCCTGTGGGTTCAACAAACCCCCACAGGCGAAAGAAATATGCTATTAGGTTTTAAGTAAAAAAAAATGTACTGTTTGAGTGTCTGCCTTCATGACAGGTCATCTCCCAGTTCAACAGTTTTAATTGTCCTGTGCATGAGAACCTTGAACCATAACACACACTAGTAACCCTTTTTCCGCAAAAAATCTCTGTATTGTAGCATTTCTGTAAACAAGACCTTCAGCCCTGAAGTGTGCGATTCCGATGACGTTGGTAGGCAAGGCTGGTCGAATCATAATGCATCCATTATCCTCGACGTAATGAATGGCCTTGAAGAGCCTTCATTCAATGGGGAATTCTCTAGTGTCATAAAGTATTAGAAAAAAACACGTCAAGACCTACGAAGCCCTGAATTAATGGAAGCGTGACAAATCTGTAACTAGGCGCACTTAGGAACCTTGCAAATGTGCGCACGGTGAGCCAGATGGACTTACGGGCACACTACAGTGGGCTCAGGGCATCTTATAAATCACTGTGCATTTGGAGAAGCCCTACAGCAGCACACCTCCTTCACTAGCTCAGGCCCAACAGAATAGCCCCAACTCTGTCATCAGAGGAAAAGGGGGCGGAGTCTATTCTACATGGGGGTTTTGAATTCCCCAAATTATTAGTGCATTGAATATCAAGTAACTTAAATGGTATGGCGAGTAAAGAAACGTGAGGCAAACCAACCAGAGCAATATGAGACAACAAATCTGTATTCTGTGGGATGCACTCCACAGCAAATACGCCCTCCCCCCCCCCCCCGCACCTCCACCAGCTAATTTTTCATTAATCACCACCAATTTCAGGCAGAATTCCTGGGTGTACGAAATGTAATCAAGACACTAGCATGTGCGGGTCACTCGGCGACACACATTCTCTGACAGTTTGCAATAATGAAATATAAACAGATGGAACTCAGTCTGTGTGCTCCATTTCTATAAAAACAAGAACCAAAAACTGGCAAAAACACATCAGCCTTCGTTTTTGCCTGGAGAAAATGTTGTAGAAATGTGTCCTCTAACCTTGCCAAATTTCAGAGAGGTAGGAAGGAGTACATTGTCTGTTTCTCCTCAGTGTGACAGACAATCACTGATGCATTTTCTATTTGTCCTGCGGTGAGAGAAATATTGCAAGGATTTCGCAAAATAATATATTTGAACATTTCTGAGTCGAAGGAGATGCACCTGCCAGGCCATTCACGAATCGACCTACTAAAGCTTGTGGATGTGCCCTTCTATCTGACACGGGTCACTGGTGAAATAACATAGACGGGCTGAATAGTCTAAGGGGCACTTTACGCTGAGTTTTTGTCACTTTCCTTTAAGTCACTCTTCTCGCTGATATGATTGCATCAGTTATGACAGAGACAACTTTGCATATTAGAAACGAGTGTTCTTTCTACCTCATGAAACGGTGGCCGCCGAGGCGCCATAAGCGGTGTAAACCAATGAAGGTGTGCAGAAGAAGGATCTTATATTCGAGTGATTCAGTTGTAGCTAACGTACACGTTTGCAAATTTCGCAGCGTAAGCTCTGGATATACTCTATACCCGTTGAAAGCAGTCCACAAACCACCGCATCTCGGCAACGGAACCTGCCCGGGGAGAATATCCCCCTCTGCGCCCTGGGGACAACTCTCCTGGAGGCGAAGAAGGTGCGGTACTCAAGCCCGATGCTGGCGCCAGCAACTCGTAATGTGACTCCAAGCTGACCCTGGGGATCACGAGCTGGCTGCAGGATAGCAGAGCAGAGCGAGCACAAACACAGGCAAGGAACGAAAACCACATGCTGAGAACCCACTACAATTAACGCATTAAGCTGTGCAGTTTTACGGAGTCAGTGAGCGTAGCACTCTTTCCAGTCCGTGCGTCCAATGCTTGTGGCAGTGTGTCGTCGTTGCTCGCACATACAAAGCAGGGCATGACATGTAAGCATTAGAGTCGGGTCAAACGCGACCCTACACCTGAAGAAAACAAGCATTGAAAGCATGCGCATGTAAGCATTTCTAGAGTCGGGTCAAACGCGACCCTACACCTGAAGAAAACAAGCATTGAAAGCGTGCGTCATCACGATCGCGATCGCTCTGAAAGAGAAAGCGATCGCTCTGAAAGCGAAAGTGATCGCGATGACGCACGAGTTTTCAAAGTGCTGCTGGCGGCCGGCTGCGCGCGTGCACGATCGCGTGAACGCAAGCGTTAGGCCAGCCAGCAGCACTTTGAAATTCCCACATACAAAATGTCTCTTCGAGCCAGCGCAAGCGCTGGGGCTCAGCGAGACCTAAAAATGACTCCTAGATTCCTCTTTTCAACAAAGCCTTTGATAACAGTGATCACCAATTTTATTGAATGGGAGACCTGGTGTATGAGAGAAGGGAACTGTGTCCAAGAGGTGTATAGTGTTTCCTCTCTGCCAAACTTCATACGTCTGTGAATCAAAAGTTTGTGAAAGAACCAAAATTGTTGCTCATGGATAGATTTAGTGGGGAGCATTGTGGCATATGTGCCATCAATGTTTTCGTGAAGGCTACTAGTCAGTAATTGTTGTTAGCAGTTCACGGGGCTGAGGTCTGATGAATGAGCTTATAATCCATAAGCAACATAGGTGACTTGAGTACTAGCATTGCTGTGAAGAGGAGCAAGGCCCTTTTTTAGCTAGACCGGAGAGAAACTGAAGGCATATAAAGAGTCTCTCTCTACAGTCTTCATGCAAGGGAGGCATTTTGAATGTTAGCAGCCTTCATCCGAGTATTCTTTCAGAAGAAGGGGAAAAAGAGAATTCATCTTGGGGTACTTTAGTATTGAAGTATTCTTTACATTAATATTTCTATATAACCAATTTTAATTTATGTTTGTAACACTATTGACTAGAAGGAAAATGTTACTTACATTGTTAGGATCTGTTCATAGCGTGCAGTGCTGTAGATTCACATCCTCTGCATACTTCTGCTGTCTAGTGTTTGGCTCTTGCTGTTGCACATTTTTCAGTCATGAGTTCTCAGTGAGGCCTCCACCTCTAGTAGTGACACGCATTGGCACCGACTTCATTGGTAGATTGGTTTCCACACAGTGGGTCAGAGTAGGTATGGAGTAGTGAGTAGGATAAGACAGTGGCCATGTGTGTAGTGTCAATCTTCATGTAGATTGAAGATATTTGTAGAAAACACTGGCTTCTTGGGAGGCAGGTGGGCGCAAGCAGATCTACAGCAATACATGCGATTAACCGATGCTTACAGGGAAAGGAGCAACATCCATTCTTAGCATTTGTGCCCATAGATACACATGCTCTGCATGGACAGTAAAGCTGTACTATCCTATGTGGTGACTAGCCAGTGAATGGGGCAAAGGTCTGAAACAAAGTCTTTATGACACTCTGACCTTTCGTAGTCTGTAGCCATACCAGAATGTCTGTACAATAGTGCTTTGTTAAGATGCATGGATCGAACCAGGTAGCAGCCTTCCAAATAATGACACCCTATTTGCAGGCAGAGTGAGGCATGGGGAGGGCAGTTAGGTTTCCTTTTTTTTTTTTATAACAATTTTATTGATAATAAACGGCAAACATGTCATGCAATACAGAGTTAGCAGTGGCAAGGCAGAGGATACAATAGGCTACATTACCAGTTATGCAGATTAAGAGGACACTTAACATGGTGTCTAGCCCGGTACCATGGCAGTCATAACAATGGTTCCCTCTTTCCAGAGATCAGAAACAATGGAGAGCAGGTGCGTATTGTTTACACTTTGGAGTAATAGGAGTAGCCACACGGTGGTTAGGACCCCTCCGCCCCATCCCGTAGTTCCGCCAGTGTCCGCATCTCCCTTCTCAGTTCCACCGTGGGAGAAATGCATATCCCCTCGATATTCATTCCACTTTCCCCACTTACTATCCCACTTTTTGGGGCATCCATGCCACTTGAACACCGTGTTTCAGTTACCATGGCATAGTCCATGTCGGACGCCCAATCTCTCACCCGTGGCACTACATCGGATCCCCACTTCTGAGCAATATTACATTTGGCTATGGTCCACCCCATAGTCGCCCATGATTGTTCCGTCTGGGTGAGGTCTGTGGCGTTCATAAATATTAAGGAGGCAGACCTTGGGGGAGGGATGGATGGGTTTGCCACAGGCCCTAGTAAGCTGCCGAGTGACATCTGTCCAATAAGTTTGGATGTGAGGGCAGTCCCAGAGTATGTGCGTGAAGGTACCAGTCTGGTTGCAGCGTCATAAACAAAGTGAGTCCAGTCTTCTACCCAGCCGAAACAATAGCGTTGCATCAAAGTAGACCCTGTGGAGAATATTAAGCTGAATCAGTCGGAGTCTCAGTGGAATCGCCACCTCCCTAGGGGAAGCGAGCGCCTCCCACCAGTCATCGTCGTCCATCTCCCCCAGGTCACTCTCCCAACTTCCCCTCAATTTCAGCATAGGGTCCGTCCGGTTGTTTACGAATTTTTTGTACGTGAGGGATATAGCTTTGCGATCCATGGGATCTAACAAAAAGCGATCTTCCAAGGGGGAGGAATCTGGAAGGGGAGCATCCCCAGGGAGGGCTGAGTCAATTGCGTGGCTGATTTGTAAATATCTAAAGGTCTCCGAGGGGGCGAGGTGATATTTTGCTTGAAAGTCTGCAAACGTGGCCTTTTTACCCTTGACCCAGAGGTCCCCAACACTGGAAATACCAATCAAGTCCCACTTATCAAACCCCTGGCATGCACTAAGATGGCCTAAGATGTCTGGTTCCCACAACGGGGTAGCCTTAGTAAGGTTGTTATGCCACCCCAGCTTACGCTGGACTTTGTGCCATACCTCCACCGTGCGAGCCGTGGGACCGGTCAACCGCAGTTTACGATAGTTCGTATAGAGTGCCCTGTTGTACCCCCCATTCCCCAGCAGCCAGTGGTCTGTCCGGAAATTAGGGTCATCATGTGGACCGAATGCCCATCTGTTGATGGCTGCCAGCTGCGATGTCTGGTAGTAGGTAGGTTTCTTTTGGCTTTAAGGCAACAAATATAAATACATTTAACAATCTACCAGGCTATCCGTGGCTTAGGAATGGAATGGCCTTTCTAAGGGAGTGTAAAGCAACAAAAACCTGTTGTGTTTTGCAAAAATACTTCGTCCTATCTCTATAATACATGAAAGCAAACTTGACATCAAGTGTGTGAAGGGATCTCTCTGGTTCCGAGAAACGCTGGGGTAAGAAGACCGGAAGCTCAAGTGTCTGGTTAAGTTGGAAAGAGGAGACCATCCTTACAGTTGGTTCTAAGGACCACCCTGTCATTGTGTACCTGGACAAAAAGCTCTAGTAGTGAGAGGGATTATAGTTAACTTACACCGTTGAGTGATGTTATGGCTACTAAAAAGGCGACCTTCCAGGAAAGAAACTGGAAAATATAAGAATGCAGTGGCTTGAAGGGCAGACCTATCATTATGTTGATCAGACTAGTGCAGGTGGCGCTCTAGGGGGGCTGATACATTTAAAGCCCTTCATTAAGGCTTTTAGAATAGGAGTCTTGAATAGAACATGTTCCATATTCTGTATTTATGCAGCAATAGCTTCTAGGTGCAAGGCGGCAAAGAGGTCTATATCTGAGGTACCACCATCGCCAAACATACGTGAGTAGGGCTGGTGGGTGGAGTTCCCACTCATGGTCTTGTTGCTGCATCCTGCTGAGCAAGTCATCAAAGTCGCTATCCACTGCCAGAGGAACTCTGCCTGGAGACACACAAGGTGGAAATTGCCCAGTGCCAAATTCACTGAGCTAGTGCTGATAGTTGAGGAGAGTGTGTTTCACCTTGTATTTGCATGTAAAACAAGGCAGTCATGTTATCAGTTCACAAAAACACCACCTTGCCCTGAATGTCCAGTACATCAGCTTTGAGGGCTAGATGTATGGAGAAAAGTTCAAGATGTTTTATATGAAGAGCATGATGAGGTAGGCACAGATTATAGATTGTCATGTTGTTCAAATGTGCTTACGAACTGTCGAGAGATGAGGCTGTGGTAATGGTCAACTGTGGTACCTGGTCTGCGAAGGGCCTGCCACACAAAAGATTGTTGTTGTTACACCACTGCAGAGATAAATGGGTGCAGGCCCTTATCAACACTAGATCCTCTCATTGACCCTCGGATTCTAGCCGTTGTGCCAGGAGGCATCAATATTTGCACTGTGAAAGGACAGAGTGGCTGAACAAGAGGCAGTAGCTGTTGGAATACAGCTACCCTTTGCTCGCTTCAGTGGGCTTTAACCGAGACTGCATTGAGGATTGACCAAAGAAAGTATTAGACCTGAAGTGGTTGTAGGTGGGACTTGGTGGCATAGACTGTAAAACCTACTTGGTGAAGCAGGAAGATTGCACCTTGGGTGCTGACTCAGCAGTCTTATTGGCTTACAGTCTTGATCAACCACTCATCAAAGAAGAGGAAAAAGTGAGTCCACTCCCTTCTGAGATGAGCAGCTACCACAGAAAGACATTTCGTGAAGACTCTTGGGGCTGTGGTGACTCCAAAGGGCACCACTTTGAACTAGTAGCTCTAACCACTTACCATGAAGCTGAGGTAGCATTGATGGGCCGGAGGGATGGGGGTGAAAGTAGGCACCCTTTAGGTCTAGTGGGCCATAAAGTGCCCTGGCTAAAGCAGGGGGATTACATACTATAGGATGATCATATGGAAATGTTCTGAGAGGATGTATCTGCTGAGAGGCCTAAGCTCAAAGACGCCTGAGGAAGTTGTCGTTGTGGGGTATGAGAAAGTACAGGGTTTAAAAACCCTTGCTCGATGTTGAGGGGCATTGACTCTATGGTCCGTTTGAGTAGAGCAAAGTGTGCTGGATTGATGGTGTATGTGTGCGAGGAGGGATGTTTGGTAGGGTTGACATGAGCTCAGGGCAGTAGCAGTACTTAATGATGGATAGAACTCACTGTTCTGTGGTCTCCAAAGGGGTAGACATCCCTAAAGCTTCCTCCCAACAGGTGTAGTGGGATTGGGAGTGGGAAGGGGGATATTCATGCAAGTCAATGCCTGAAGATAGAGGCTCTCCTGGCGGAAGGAGCTCTGCCTCAACCTTTTGAGTTGTTACTCCCGAAGATGCCCTTGCATAACCTCTAACTCCCTGTTTGCAGTTAGCCTGCTGCTGGTGTTGATGTGACAGTGTGGAATCAGTAGAAGTTGCCTTGGACCTACTCATTGTCTGTTGCAGAAAGGAGCTTCAGCTGAAGGAACCTGAAGGGCACCCATGGCCTTAGCAAGGCCAGTGTCCTTCTTCATCTTTTCCAACATCTCACCAACCTGGGGACCGAAAAGGTATTCTCCGGTGAAGGGCAGCTTAACGAGATGTTGTTAAACTTCCTACTTTTGAAACCTGAGACATGCATCCAAGAGTGGCGATGGAGGATCACTGAGGTGTTCAGCTCACTGTCAGCTTTATCAGCCGAATCTAACACACAACAAATGGTAGCGTTG
Source organism: Triturus cristatus (assembly GCF_964204655.1). Taxonomy (NCBI): domain Eukaryota; kingdom Metazoa; phylum Chordata; class Amphibia; order Caudata; family Salamandridae; genus Triturus; species Triturus cristatus. The sequence continues at coordinate 103,093,244 of NC_140595.1, read as the reverse complement.
GATATGGCATTCCCATCCTCAACAGTCTCTGCTCCCCTATTCCAGTACTGGTCAGGGAGATGTTGGAGTAAGGCCACAACCTCTTCCCATTGGGCTCTGTCATAGTAAGTCAGGAGGCCAACCACATTGGCAACAGGGACACTGTCATGGTCAGGATCCACCAGTGGGTCCACGTCGTAGTCCTCCCAAGGATCGTCCATAGGGTGAAGGTAGAGTGGCACACCAAAGTCCTCTGCTGGAGAGTCAGGAGTAGGGCTACCTGTGTCTGAATAGGACTCAAGTGACCACTGAGAAGAAGTCATAAGAGGTGAGGCTGGTCAGGTGAAGGTGATGAAGTCAGTGGTAGAAGTGGAGGTGATGAAGGAGTTGGAGAAGGAGGAGGGGTAAGGGAAGTGCCCATAGTCCTCTTAGGAGGCACCTTTTGGAGAGAAGTGTCTGGACTTGGGGTATTCTTAAAGCAGAGTCTTCACTTATTGTATAAAGGCTTCCCAGTGGCAGAGATCTTGCCTGTGCAGGAGTGAATAATGATCCGACGTTCCCTTTCAACATGCTTCCTTTGAAACTTCGAGGATGGGCCTCTACTCTGAAGCAGCTGTCTCTGCAATGGGACGGCACGAGACGGGTCCTGGGAACGTCAATAAAATTAGTGAACATGATGGTGTAAAAAATAATATATAATGGTTCAGTGCCCATATGCGTTCACTACCAGAACACATGTTGCAGAAACTGTGTGACTCCAAAAACTTCTTTGAAGAAAAACAGTCAAACTCCAACACTAGAAGGTAGGTGTACGCTGAGCATGTAAGTCTACTGACACTACATTTGCGCACACACACAAATAAATGTATATTTATATATTATTACTTTTTTCACTGAAAAAACCAAGGGTTAAAGTGATGTCATAGTACGGGATTGTAATAATAGGTTACTCTACATTAAAATAAAATTGGAAATTCACAAACCAAAACATGGTTAAAGAAACGTAACCACCAAAAAAGCCTGGGTCTGCGGGATCTGCCACCTGTGCTCCGCACTGTGGCTTGATGCTGACTGCTACGCTGAGCCCTTCTAGCAGCAGCAATGGCCTGGCGCTGAGCCTGCCGCACTGTGCACAGTATGAACGGTATGTACCATACTGGGCCAGTGAGGGAGGGGCAGCCCAGACTGTGAAACTGGCTCTCATTTCTCCCACAGCTCCAGAGAAGCCAGTGAACCACAAGGAAATGTTGGCACTGGCAGAGGAGATCAGTGGCAGCGGTGGCAGCTACGAGTACCTGTAGCTTGGTATTGGTGATGCGCAGGTGAGAAAGGTACAGGACCTGCACTTTCTCCTGGTCCCCTTGTGCCCCCTGGCCCCACATACTTAAAATGTGATTTTTGCAGGGGGCACCAGTCTGTACATTTTGATGTGGTGTGGCAGACAAGGGTTGGCTGAGCAGTTCATCCATCCCAGAACTCTGCGGAATTTAGCGGAGTTTCTCTGCAACTTTGCAGAATTCTGCAGAGTGAAACTCTGCAAACTCCATCCAGCCCTAGTTTGCACATACTGTTTTAAAAAACAAAGCCAATGAAATTCTCCAGCAACTATAACTCATGACCTAAAGCAACTATAGGTCCAGCCATCCGCAGTGTTGTTATTATTCCTGTCATTCAGGTGTTGCAGTGATGCTGTTTTGCCCCGCACTTTTTTCCCACTTTTTTTGTAGGATGTAGGACTGAGTCCCTGAATCCTAAATTGACGGTCACCCCATCTTTGTAGATGTGGTGGCAGCCAATCAGATCCTATCTAAAGATCTGTTATGTGTGCAGTTCCTGAGCAGAATGAAATATACAATGTTTTTTAACCTTAATTTTTCAAACTACGGAACAGATTTACACCAACTCACAAAAAGCACACCTTCTGGACCACGAATTAGGTTTCTGCCAAATTTTGGGCCATTACGTATAGTCGTTTTGACTGCAGCTGTTTCTAATTTTCCTATGGAAAAATGAATGGGGAAAACTTATTTTGGGAGCGCCCGCCCTTTTCTCGGTCTGACTTGATGGGTCACCCTATAATTTTCCAGAAAGGAGCTGAGGTGGAAAAACATGTTTTTTTAAACGTTTCATGAATATTCGTCAAACAGCACCCAAGTTATATTCAAACAAAAATAACTTTTTCTTTGGAAATGGGGCCTAAGGCAGATGGTAAATTACAGTGGTCTGCTAGTTGGGAAGTGTGCATACCAACAGTTTTGTCCTTTGTTATCTTCCATTTTAGGGGTCCCTCATGGATCAATCGCCTCGCGGTTAAATTGAGGTTCTATTGTAGAAAAAATGGACATTAATCAATTTTATGCACTGATATTGAAAAATAAGCTACAAAATCCGTCAAGTGCCCAAAGAAGACAAAAAATGTTTACCTGAAACTGTGCGGTCACGGGGTAATTTTTTTTCTTTTTTAGGTCAGTGGTGTTAAGCTGCGCCTGATACATCTTAATGTGGCGCCGATTCTTGACTCTCTTCACTCTATCTTTCACGAACATCAAAATCTCATGACATCGGTCCCTACATTGGACCAGTTTGTCCTCCTCTGAGCTGCCACCTGCAGGACAAAGCAGGACATCTTGGGTGTTTTCCAGCACTTAAAAGCATTAGGTTTGGCAGAAGCACTGAAGTCAGGAAACAAACAAGTTCCATCAAGGACTTCTCAGGACCATAACAGAGAAACAACCAAGAAAGAATCAGAGATTACATTCAACACACATTTAACACCATGCATGCTTTGGTTTTCTAGGCAGGCAGCTACAAACATACACATTAACTTCATTCTGAAAAACTTGTGAATACAGTGCAATGTGGGAATTGTATAGCTCAACTGTGTTCTGTGCCTTGATACAGGGCTGTGTGAAAATTCTCAGGCCTAGACATAACCATGTCAAAATTAACGTAATGCACACCAAGAGCAGACTACAATAGTTAAATAAGAGTCAGTAAGATGTTCTCACCAAGCTACATCACTACTCTTTAGCCTTCAAACGATCTAAAATACCAGCCTAGTTTTTTACCCTTTCGGCCAGCCCATGACTGCTCTTTACATTTCACTAAGATGTAAAAGTGTCGGCTCTCTGTAATATTTTATGGCCGTCATAACTTTAGGAGCTATTTCACACTCCATTCCCCTTCAGAAAACTGAGTACAAGACTCTAACCAATGATTCACAAAGCCATCCTGTGAAAAACATGTATAATAGTCCTGGGGGTCTACAAGGTAAGCTTGAATAGATATTCTATGTATGTAGACTGTTCTCAGCAAGAATGGATAAGACTAAGCTAGCACATGTTCCTTGCTGAGTATTCTTAAGGTGGACGAGACTTCAAATTTGCTTACATTTTGATCCTGATGGACTCCTCCTAAAACGTTTAAAAAAAACATTAAGCCACTTAAGATTTTATTTAAGGTGTGTAGGGCATACAGCTCACAGATCCAGATGGTGATCCTTGCAATCACCCTCTCACTTGGCTAGAAGTTAGTTGTTACACTCCATTTTGGATACTAAAACATTAAAGCTGGTGGCAAGACATCTTTAGGTTTATTCCAACTGGAATTTCAGGAATACATTAAAAAAATTAGCTAAAGTGAACCAAATATGTATTTTCACAAGCTGCACTAAGACTGGAAAGGACTTATGAACTTTGAGCATTAGCTGCTCAAGTTCATGTTACTTACCAGTATAGCTTAACACTAAGGGGCTGATTTAGAGTTTGGCTGAGAAGTTACTCTGTCACAAAGGCACTGAAGTACCCTCTACACCAAACTGAAGGTCCGCCACCTGATATACCAACGAGTGGACCTTAAGCATGTCAACGACAGAGACTTCTTCATCTCCATTGCTGACATACTTCTCTGACTGCTCGCCCCAAGGGACAGCAACAAACATTTAATTAGCACCCGTACAATGGGAAAAAATTCCCTTAGTGTTGGGGCATTAGTTTTAGTTTTTTCAAAAACAAAACTTTACCGTGGGATTTTCTTTTTGAAAAAAACCCAGAAATATTTTAAAAGTTGGACAGATGGTACAATAATTTGGACGGTATTGTCAGTCAAACCTTTAATACAGGAACTGCTATGACAGTGGTTCCTGCTAATGTGTGGAACTGTGCACAGGGCTAGAGGACAACTCTAAATTTGGCAGGCAGTGAACCCTCAGTATGGCCAGAGTAAAGTGCTCCGCCATACTGATGGACTTTGCCCATCAAACTCTAAATGATCTTTGACATTCAGCTGGGATAGGGTATCCTACAAGCAAGATTGAGAAGACATAATTGGCCTACTTGAGAAACAATAAAATCTTCTGAAATTCATGGCTCATTTACAAAATATTAATGCCCTTTTTATTAAAAAAAATAGATTGGTTTATATGGAGAGCATATGGACAAGGCATCACATAGGATCTTACTTTAAGTATCATGTCCTTTTGCCTTACTCAGTTTCTTTAAACATGTGTAAAAACTCCTGGAACATAAATACATATACTGTGGCATAAGTCAGACCCATTCGGGGGAGGCAAAAGGACAGAACAATGCCTTTGTAGAAAATATCCATATAATACAATCCGTAGTGCAGAAGAAACATCAAAGACTGTCATTCATGCAAGGCAATGATACTACAAAGAAGGGCAATTCATGTGTCCTGTTATCCCCTAAAGCCAATACATAACAAATGAAACTCATCCCAACTACCCTCTGTCTGCTTTTGTGTGATGCCTCTACTGATAACATAATAAGGAATCAAGGTGGATAGCCCATACATGTTTGTAGAGCATCCAACTAGTATCCAGTGTGACATCTCCTCCCTTTCAAAATTCCTAGGGTGTAAGCAATGTCATGTGTCACCCATCCCCAGCGGCAGTCACTCCCCCATGCTCCCTCAGGGCAGCCAAGATAGCCATCCAGTCTCATATAACATCTTCAAGTTTATCATCTTTACAAACATTTCTCATCTACACCTCCTCCGCGATCACCCATTGACAAATATCTTTCATTCATGCCACGTATTTGGGGGGTGTCAGACTGAGTCATTTTGCCCGCACCAACCCAAGGAGGCCAAACATCCTGCTTAATTTATTTTGGGCAGGAGAGGGAATCAGTTGCAACAACACTTGGTGGATCTCCATTGACACGTCCCACCGGAAGCTGTATCCATGTTGTACAATATGTCTTCCACGTAGGAGGACAAGGGTGAGCATGGCCACACCATATGCAGAAAATCTGCCATCTGAGCCCCACTTCATGCTCAGCCAGCTGGTCAAATATTGTAGATGCCATGCAATAATTGTGGAGTAAGATAAGTCAGATATAAAATATTATATTACAAGAGTTTAAAGTGTGCATTGGAGGTGACTGTCCGTACCCCCTCATGGACCATCACCCAATTTTTAGCTGATGAGGGCTACCCCATGATAGCCTCCCACTTGGCCTGGACAGGAAGCACCACAGATTGTCACATGGAGTCTGTATTCTTGGGAAATCAGCCTATGGCCCTGAGCCGTTTAAAGCAGTGTAATCAAGATATTGGACCGGGTTGGTTCATCAGGAATGGACGGCCACACCTCCTGGGCCGTGCTTGACATTTTCATATAGTGGAGGCATTGACACATACCCAGGGAAAAGGTTTCAATTACCTCCTCCCTCATAATCAAGCACTGTCCAGAATGTAGATCTACCATAGTTTTGCAACCTCCATCCTTTCATTTCTGCACCAACATAGAGTTAGCAATTTGCAAGAAGGGTTTCACTGTCGACAGAGGCACATCCAGAGTGTATGGGGCCCACTGGAAAATGCTACGGACCACTCCCTCCTACCTGTCAGATAAGGAAAGTGGAGGCAGCCCCCATGCCAGACCTAAAGAGGATCAGCAAGGGTATCCCTTCATGTGCTTCCTGCAGAAGCCGTTTCTTCCATTTGTCGTCCATGTCCAGCCAATGAATTGCACGCTGCAGTTGGGCTGCCATATAATAAAGTTCTAGATGCAGGATCTCCAGTCCCCACTCACTTCACATTCCTTTTAGGGTGGCTAGAGCAATTATTTGGCACTTGGTTCCCCGGATTAGGCCCACTATCAAACTATCTAGGGTGTGAAAATATTGCCTAGGGATTGCTTATGGAGTACTCTGTAGGGCATAGATGCATTGTGACAGTATGATCATTTTCACAATTGCAATCCTGCCGATCAGCAACAGGGGCAGCTCCTTCCAAAACCTAATCAAGGAGTGCAACGCCTCTATCACTCTTCCAACATTAAGCTTGAGGCACGTAGGGGTTGTATGAGTCAGACAGACTTCGCGGTATCGGGCTTGCATCGTCACCCAGGGAAATCCCACCCCAAGGAAGCTCATCCACCGAGAGCCATACCAGTCTCCCCAGTGCAAATAATTTTGATTTGTCCTGGTTGACACATAGACCAGAGAGCCCCCCAAAGGGCTGCTTGATGTTGAACAGAATAGGTGCTGAGTGGGCTGGTTGCCTCAGATACAACAGGGCATCATCGGTGCAGAGGGAGACCACTTGGTTGGTCTCTCCCAGTGATATTCTCCATCGGTCACCATATTCCCCATCGCTCGCTGCAGAGTCTCTTCCAAGGGCTCCATGGCGATGGCAAACAGGAGCGGCAAAAGAGGGCATCCTTGTCTAGTACCTCTGCTCACCCAGAAGGGCTCAGAGACCACTCCACCTGAGCGCACCCTGGCTCATGGATCAAAGTAGAGGAGGGGAATCCAACAGTAGAACCCAGAGCCCAAACCCATCGTCTGGAGCACCTACCACAGGAATGTCCAATTCAGGGAATCAAATGCCTGTTCCGTGCCAAGGAGTGTCAAGACATAACTATCAGTCAGGAGCCACGGAGCATGATATACATGAGCCAAGCCTCTCGGATTGTGGAGAGTGTTGCACTTCTGAATAAAGCCAGATTGATCTGGTAGTACCGGGGTAGGCAACTGAGGGAGAAGATGCGTAGCCAGCACAATGCTGAGAATTTTCGTTAGGAGAGATATCGGCTTATACACAGAGGTACCCATTGGATCACCACCCAGCTTTATTATCATGACAACTAGTGCCTCTCGCATGTAGGCTGGCAAGACACCAGACCATAAAGCCTCTTCCTAGACCTCCAGTAGGTGGTCAACCACAATATCCAGATATTTATGATAAAACTCCCCTGGCAGCTCATTGCTTTTGCAGGTTTAAGGCATCTAACTGCGGTTAGGATCTCTTCTTTAGAAAGTTGACCATCCAGGGCCTACTATCTCCTGGATCAAGACTTGGGAGTGGGACATATGCCAAAAATCTACACAAAGGCTCCAAGGAGGGACACAACCGTTCAGAATATGCATTACTGAGATGGGTGAAAAATACCCCATTGATCGCCCTCTGTGAGGCGAGAGCTCCTATGTCAGTGCACAACATCAGGATGGGGGACTCAGGAGACTTCCCCGTGGACAAACCCGCGGACAAACTGGGCCAGAATTGCTCCTGTTTTATCCCCCTACATATGCAGTCGCTGCCTGTAGGCTCTGCAACTCACCGAGCAAAGTTGTCAGGGAAGTAATGTAGCAACGTTTCTTTAACCGTAGCCGCAAACGTGGGGGTCCGATAATGCCTCCGCATGGAGGAGCCACAAATGGATTGCCGGATGACCAGGCTCACCTACACAACACCACAACACAAAATGGAGCTCTAGGGGCAGAGAACAGGTCGTCCCCCACTCATACGTTTCTATACAACAAATGACCTGTTCCCAAGGTGAATATGCAGTTCAAACATCTATACCCGTTGTCATATATTTTAAGACAATCTATACAGCATGTGGTAACACCATCTATGCTACTTATGGGTATGGTTCACCAATTTACAAAGAAAAGGAAATTCATACGAGGTACATTAGTCTCTGTAGTCCCCAAGTGTCTGTCTCTAAACACCCAATGGTGGTGAAAAAAGTGTAGGAAAGGAGCGAGGAAGCCTCACGGTAGCAACACCAGGGAGGTTTAAGCAGGAAGGTACTCGCCTGCTACCTCAAGGTCTCATCATCAGCTACCCTCGTTCCGAAAATAAGATTTGTGTAAAGGAGGAAGAATGGGTAACAACCCAAAAAGTAAAGTGCTTAGGTATGTGTAAAGGAAGAAATAGTGCCAAATTATGTGCACCGAAGAAAACCCCACAACTATATACAGATCTGAGCTAGAACACACTGGCTTACAATTTTATTCCGTGCTGTGTGTCTACTCCTATTAAAATGCCGACATGTTTCATTGCCTTTGGGTACACTCACGGCAATTTCTTCAGGGCGTGGGGTTTTGTCACTTAACCCTGCATTTCCGCCTATCTTGTGATAAAAACACTTCTATAAGAGACAAGAGATAGAAAGACAGACAACAACACATAGCAACATTAATTGGCATCGGGCAAAACGGAAAATATGTACTGTGTCCCTTGTAGCGTGTTAGCCGTGTCATTTACCGGGATTTTACCCAGCGTGGGTATACCTTTACCCTGGAGCTCTCGCGTGTGATAAACTGCACTCCTTCAAGGCTCTTCCGGTTAACTCCTACTGTGAGTCTGTAACACATAACCAAGAATCACAAACCTGTTTTGTGGACTCTAAAACTGCATAACTCAATGTGCGTCTGTCCTTCCGCTATGTGCCTCACGCTGATGGTGTCTATGGTATCCCTCAATCTCACAGCTGTCCCGTGGTGGCATTGTGTAACCAAGAGTCAAACTATGGCTACAGTGGTACGCTACTTCTTCTCTTCTTTAACCCTCGTAGTTTTTTAAAAAAGAACCCCATGGTGCCCTTCGAACCATCCCGTCTTTCACTCTGTAAGCCACGGTCTTGCTACTCATATTTCTAAACACTCAAAGGAAGCCCATCTTAACTGTTCGGAGGACCCTTTTCTAACAATCTCTCACATTGCAGGACCCACCTTAGCTGTTTGCGCGTCCGGCGTTAACTCAGCACCGCATCAACCCGGTATGGTGTTTCCTGGAGATAAATACGCTCAGGCTCACCTCGTGTTCGGACCCGGAAGGGTTCCACCCTTCTCAGGGAGTGTCTCATGTGGCGCTCCTGCCTGTATCTGCATCGCCGCCATATTGGAATGGTGGTTTCCGTAAATAAATTATCACAACCCCCGCTAATGGTTCAAGGGAAAATGGGATTAAACAATTCCAATGTCAGTCCTAATATATGACTTATTTTTGTTTATGTCACCGGGGTTAACATACTACCCTCGGCTACTTTGCAATTACATCTTGTCCCATATACAGCTATCAGTTGTTAAATATACGGGCATTAACGGTGCCTATTGTCTGGTATTACGGTGCCTCCCTATTGCGATAATGTAGTGCCTCAACTCTCTGCTCACTCCATATCTATATGGCACAGGTTTCAGGCTACACTCGACAATTCTTAATTCAAGACCCCACAACTTTATTGTAAGCGGACAATCCCCTGGAGGATTGCTCACATCAATAAGAATTCTCAGCAAACAATGTATTCTTGTTATTCCTATGATTGTCGGTTCCACATGATGCCAAGATGTACCGGCAGGGACCTGTCTCATAAAAAAATTTCTAGATGTACAAATACATAGCTCTCATTGAAAATTTATCAGAGGTTTGTCCATTACTATTTGTACTGCATGGTCAAAATTGGCCCCTGATCTCTGGTTCTGGCATGCTACACCGCAGATGCTTTTTGTAAAGGTATGGATGAATAGTGAGCTATGTATTTACCCTATTCCACTCAATAGGATCATTTAATCCGGTTTTGTCCACCCCTTCCTGGTAGATCCAGCGTGCTTCCCTAGTACTTAATCTGGTCTCCATGTTGAACTGGTCTCCCATCACCCTTTCAAGGACCACCCAACGTACATCTTTCGGCATGTGTTTTTGGGACTGATAATGTTGCACCAGTCTAGTGCTCAATTTCCCTGCACGTAATGTGCTCAGATGTTCTTGTATCCTGATTTTGACCTTCCTGCTGGTAAGACCGATGTAATGGAGGTCACAGGGGCATGTCAGTCTGTAGATAACATTGGATGTGTTACAATTACTAAATTGGTTTAAAAACCAGGTTGTGTTGTTTGCAAGGGTAACACTTTTGGTGGCAGATGTAAGCGCACACACAGAGCAGCTCCCACATGGGTAATGTCCCTGCGGGATGTTGGTCTCACGAGGATCCTGTTTTGGTCTAGTGTGGACCAAGCGGTCTCGGATGTTGGCTGACCGCTTGAATGCAAAGCGAGGTGGCGGCATTCGCATATTCGTAGTGCTTAACAGATGCCAGTGCCTGCGAATGATCTGTCTGATTTTGGTGGAGAGTGGACCAAAAGTGGTCACTACTGGGATGCAATCACTACTTTTCTTGGGAATTTTTTCCAACAAGGCGGCGCGAGGCGTATTGTAAGCTCGCTTTCTTGCCTGTTTGATGACCTTAATTGGATATGCACGGTCCTTTAACTTGTTGGCTAGCACCTGGGATTGTTCAGAATATTGTTGTAGAGTAGAACAGTTACGGCGGTACCTCAGGAACTGCCCTACGGGTAAATTGTCCCGAAGCGCTCTAGGATGAAATGATCTGTAGTGCAATAGGGAGTTTTTGTCCGTGGGTTTTTGGTGGACCGTAGTAGCCAGGCCCTCATGTTCGGCCTGGATGTCAAGGTCCAAATATACTGCAGATGTCCTGCTCACCGACCATGTGAAATTCAAACAGCCATCAAGGCCGTTGAGCCAAGTGAGAAACTCATTAAATCTCTCTTCTGAGCCTTCCCAAATACATAGAACATCGTCTATGTATCTCTTCCAGAGGACAATGTTCCTCTGGAAGGGATTGGTGTCTGGATGGATATCGTAGGCCTCGAATTGGCCCACATAAATACATGCCAGGCTGGGGGCGAAGGTAGCCCCCATCGATGTACCGGATACCTGGAGGTATAGCTGTTCCTTACATGCAAAAAAGTTTTGTGTTAGTGCGATCTCAACACACTGGAGAACAAAAGTTTGAGGAGTATCATAGAACCATTCGGAGTCCCTCAGGGCTCGAGCTGCTGCCACCAGCGTAGCTTCCTGAGGGATACTCGTATATAATTATTCTATGTCTATGGTGACAAGGTAGTGGTTGTCAGGATTGTATGATACATTTTCCAAGATTCTCAAAACATCTGTGGTGTCTTGGACGTATGAGGGTTGAGTGATTACACATTCTCTCAGGAAGAAATCTGCAAACTGGGACAGTGGTTCCAGTAGGGATTGAATGCCCGATACTATGGGGCGACCCGGGGGCGGTCGTTGTGTTTTGTGGGCCCCGAGACAGTGGTGTTCGAACAGAAGGTCCTACAAGATTTCCTTCAGTTGGAACAGAATATGCAAACCACGACCCATAGTAATATGAGTCATGGTGACTGGCAAGCACTGAAGAGTATACAGAACAACCAATCCATCACTATCAAGCCAGCCGACAAGGGCGGGGCTGTGGTAGTGATGGATACCCAAGATTATGATACCGAAGTGGCTAGGCTCTTGGGTAATCGTGACAACTACAGACCCTTGGCACGGGACCCCACCAAGGAACTACAAGCAACGATCATCCAACTAGTGACGGAAGCCAAGGAAAAGAAATGGGTTACATATAGAGAAGCCGAATTCTTGATCAATTTGAAACCGAGGGTTCCGGCATTCTATATAGTTCCCAAGATTCACAAAACACAACGACCGCCCCGGGTCGCCCCATAGTATCGGGCATTCAATCCCTACTGGAACCACTGTCCCAGTTTGCAGATTTCTTCCTGAGAGAATGTGTAATCACTCAACCCTCATATGTCCAAGACACCACAGATGTCTTGAGAATCTTGGAAAATGTATCATACAATCCTGACAACCACTACCTTGTCACCATAGACATAGAATCATTATATACGAGTATCCCTCAGGAAGCTACGCTGGTGGCAGCAGCTCGAGCCCTGAGGGACTCCGAATGGTTCTATGATACTCCTCAAACTTTTGTTCTCCAGTGTGTTGAGATCGCACTAACACAAAACTTTTTTGCATGTAAGGAACAGCTATACCTCCAGGTATCCGGTACATCGATGGGGGCTACCTTCGCCCCCAGCCTGGCATGTATTTATGTGGGCCAATTCGAGGCCTACCATATCCATCCAGACACCAATCCCTTCCAGAGGAACATTGTCCTCTGGAAGAGATACATAGACGATGTTCTATGTATTTGGGAAGGCTCAGAAGAGAGACTTAATGAGTTTCTCACTTGGCTCAACGGCCTTGATGGCTGCTTGAATTTCACATGGTCGGTGAGCAGGACATCTGCAGTATATTTGGACCTTGACATCCAGGCCGAACATGAGGGCCTGGCTACTACGGTCCACCAAAAACCCACGGACAAAAACTCCCTATTGCACTACAGATCATTTCATCCTAGAGCGCTTCGGGACAATTTACCCGTAGGGCAGTTCCTGAGGTACCGCCGTAACTGTTCTACTCTACAAAAATATTCTGAACAATCCCAGGTGCTAGCCAACAAGTTAAAGGACCGTGCATATCCAATTAAGGTCATCAAACAGGCAAGAAAGCGAGCTTACAATACGCCTCGCGCCGCCTTGTTGGAAAAAATTCCCAAGAAAAGTAGTGATTGCATCCCAGTAGTGACCACTTTTGGTCCACTCTCCACCAAAATCAGACAGATCATTTGCAGGCACTGGCATCTGTTAAGCACTACGAATATGCGAATGCCGCCACCTCGCTTTGCATTCAAGCGGTCAGCCAACATCCGAGACCGCTTGGTCCACACTAGACCAAAACAGGATCCTCGTGAGACCAACATCCCGCAGGGACATTACCCATGTGGGAGCTGCTCTGTGTGTGCGCTTACATCTGCCACCAAAAGTGTTACCCTTGCAAACAACACAACCTGGTTTTTAAACCAATTTAGTAATTGTAACACATCCAATGTTATCTACAGACTGACATGCCCCTGTGACCTCCATTACATCGGTCTTACCAGCAGGAAGGTCAAAATCAGGATACAAGAACATCTGAGCACATTACGTGCAGGGAAATTGAGCACTAGACTGGTGCAACATTATCAGTCCCAAAAACACATGCCGAAAGATGTACGTTGGGTGGTCCTTGAAAGGGTGATGGGAGACCAGTTCAACATGGAGACCAGATTAAGTACTAGGGAAGCACGCTGGATCTACCAGGAAGGGGTGGACAAAACCGGATTAAATGATCTTATTGAGTGGAATAGGGTAAATACATAGCTCACTATTCATCCATACCTTTACAAAAAGCATCTGCGGTGTAGCATGCCAGAACCAGAGATCAGGGGCCAATTTTGACCATGCAGTACAAATAGTAATGGACAAACCTCTGATAAATTTTCAATGAGAGCTATGTATTTGTACATCTAGAAATTTTTTTATGAGACAGGTCCCTGCCGGTACATCTTGGCATCATGTGGAACCGACAATCATAGGAATAACAAGAATACATTGTTTGCTGAGAATCCTTATTGATGTGAGCAATCCTCCAGGGGATTGTCCGCTTACAATAAAGTTGTGGGGTCTTGAATTAAGAATTGTCGAGTGTAGCCTGAAACCTGTGCCATATAGATATGGAGTGAGCAGAGAGTTGAGGCACTACATTATCGCAATAGGGAGGCACCGTAATACCAGACAATAGGCACCGTTAATGCCCGTATATTTAACAACTGATAGCTGTATATGGGACAAGATGTAATTGCAAAGTAGCCGAGGGTAGTATGTTAACCCCGGTGACATAAACAAAAATAAGTCATATATTAGGACTGACATTGGAATTGTTTAATCCCATTTTCCCTTGAACCATTAGCGGGGGTTGTGATAATTTATTTACGGAAACCACCATTCCAATATGGCGGCGATGCAGATACAGGCAGGAGCGCCACATGAGACACTCCCTGAGAAGGGTGGAACCCTTCCGGGTCCGAACACGAGGTGAGCCTGAGCGTATTTATCTCCAGGAAACACCATACCGGGTTGATGCGGTGCTGAGTTAACGCCGGACGCGCAAACAGTTAAGGTGGGTCCTGCAATGTGAGAGATTGTTAGAAAAGGGTCCTCCGAACAGTTAAGATGGGCTTCCTTTGAGTGTTTAGAAATATGAGTAGCAAGACCGTGGGTTACAGAGTGAAAGACGGGATGGTTCGAAGGGCCCCATGGGGTTCTTTTTAAAAAACTACGAGGGTTAAAGAAGAGAAGAAGTAGCGTACCACTGTAGCCATAGTTTGACTCTTGGTTACACAATGCCACCACGGGACAGCTGTGAGATTGAGGGATACCATAGACACCATCAGCGTGAGGCACATAGCGGACGGACAGACGCACATTGAGTTATGCAGTTTTAGAGTCCACAAAACAGGTTTGTGATTCTTGGTTATGTGTTACAGACTCACAGTAGGAGTTAACCGGAAGAGCCTTGAAGGAGTGCAGTTTATCACACGCGAGAGCTCCAGGGTAAAGGTATACCCACGCTGGGTAAAATCCCGGTAAATGACACGGCTAACACGCTACAAGGGACACAGTACATATTTTCCGTTTTGCCCGATGCCAATTAATGTTGCTATGTGTTGTTGTCTGTCTTTCTATCTCTTGTCTCTTATAGAAGTGTTTTTATCACAAGATAGGCGGAAATGCAGGGTTAAGTGACAAAACCCCACGCCCTGAAGAAATTGCCGTGAGTGTACCCAAAGGCAATGAAACATGTCGGCATTTTAATAGGAGTAGACACACAGCACGGAATAAAATTGTAAGCCAGATTGTTCTAGCTCAGATCTGTATATAGTTGTGGGGTTTTCTTCGGTGCACATAATTTGGCACTATTTCTTCCTTTACACATACCTAAGCACTTTACTTTTTGGGTTGTTACCCATTCTTCCTCCTTTACACAAATCTTATTTTCGGAACGAGGGTAGCTGATGATGAGACCTTGAGGTAGCAGGCGAGTACCTTCCTGCTTAAACCTCCCTGGTGTTGCTACCGTGAGGCTTCCTCGCTCCTTTCCTACACTTTTTTCACCACCATTGGGTGTTTAGAGACAGACACTTGGGGACTACAGAGACTAATGTACCTCGTATGAATTTCCTTTTCTTTGTAAATTGGTGAACCATACCCATAAGTAGCATAGATGGTGTTACCACATGCTGTATAGATTGTCTTAAAATATATGACAACGGGTATAGATGTTTGAACTGCATATTCACCTTGGGAACAGGTCATTTGTCACCTACACAACACACCAAGACAGGAGAATGGTCTTACAGGTAACGGGCCAGATATGTCACATCTGTAACCCTAGGTGTCAGTTCCGCAGCTACGAAACAATAGTCCAGTTGACTATTTGTACCCATATATAACAAGAATACAGTTGTTGCGATGGGTGCCTCTCCCAGTTGATATCGCACAATGGCACGCCGTGCATCATATCTCGAAGCGCTGTGGTGAGGCAGGCTTAGCATGGACCCTGGGAGGCTCCCAATCCAGTGTCTCCCTTAAGGCACAATTACAGTCTACAGCTCGGTAGAGAGACACTGCTGTTAGGACACCGGGTAAACGCTCTGGACAATCAACATTGGGGGGCCTATACATTAATAATAAAAGTCTCTCAGCCATCAAGGGAACCATGTAGAGTGACATAACATCCCTCAGGGTGAACAACATCATTCTTGCAACAGAATGGGAACCCTAGGGCCACCCAAATGAGCACCCCGTGCATAACAGGAGTATGCGGTAGTGCATATTTGCACTCTCCAGCGCCTTCGCAGGCAAGGAATACAATCCCCCCACACATGCAATTCCTGACGGAATGCTATTGCCACCTTGTAGCATTTAAGATAGGCAAACACATTTCTGTGTTTCTCAAAGAGGGATATCCCCCTAACATTCTAGGCAATCAGTTTCGTCATGGGAGAAGTCATTATTTATATATTTATATACTTCATGTACACATCACTTCTCCTTCCATACATTTTGACAGTTACACCACTGGTAATTAAACCGAAAAAGCCCACCTTGCAGGGCCCATTTGCACAAAAGCAGAGCTAACTTCCCCAACAGTACCCCAACATGAGACTCAAGACAATGCTCTAACTCCCCCCTCTGCTTGGGCAATGTAGCTATCCCACCCTGTCCAGGCATAGACAAGTGTGGAGTCAGCAATCGCTGCCCCACACCACAACTTCAGAATTCACAAAAACAGGTGAAATAATATGAAATAACACTCCCATCCCTCCTCTTCCCACAAGCATGTGCTTCACAAGAGGTCCCCAACTGGGAGCAGGCAGCTGATGTTGGCCAAAGGCTCAGACAAATGAACGCCACATGATTACAGTAGGTCAAGTGCCAGCTAGATCTCAGCTATGGCCTGATCTGTCTCCAACCAGGCCCTAGTCCACTTGCTGTTCTTGGGAGGTCCACTCCAAGTCAGGAACCACCTCAGTGGCCCGCAGCATGACATCGGGGTAGACCAGAATCCTATCTGACAATTTTCCGTCCTCCAGGCTCTTCCAGCACCCGCGTTGTTACCTGCTGTGCGCAGACCGACTTTGTGTTTCTGGTCGGGACTAGCCCGATTGGAACAGATCCTGGGCAGATCAGCGTGTCATCCAGTTTAGTCAGTCACTAGCATCTCCTGCGGTGAAAAAGAACAGGGCCTTCCCCTACTATTGGTCGTCTCTTGACTGATTGGAAAGTTCTTGCTTGTCCTTTACCCTTTATGTGTAATCAGTATAGGTAGAGATAGAGGGGCACTCAAATATTAAAGGGACCACGTAACGCGTTGTCTGCAGGATAGCGTCTGTCACGAACATTAAACAGGATGGTAATAATCACTCTGGGTGGGGCTCCAGGTCTCTGTGGTGGGGCAAGGGCCATGTGCAGTCTTTCAGTTGCAAAAAATTTAGCGAGTCTCTTAGGAAGCAGGACTGTAGTGATCCAGTTCTCCAGAAAACGTTTGGTGAATTGACCCTCTGCCCTCTCTTGGAACACCACAAATCGTAAATGGTTCCTGTGGCATCTCCCTACAGAATCTTCCAAGCGGACTGTTTGTTTCTGCAGATAGAGGACAGAATCTCGGAGGATATGGACCTCCTGTGGCAAGGTGTTTACATTCTGCTCCGTAGTGGCCACACGCTCAGGTCAGTTCACAACAGGTTTACAACTATAGCGACAGAGTAAATCTTATGAACCATGCTGTCACAAGAATTTTGAATTGGCGACAATAAATCCGACAGAGACAGTGCTGCCTCTGTAGTCCCATGCTGTTGTTCCATGCCACCAGTCTGGGATCCTGCTTGTGTTTGGCCCTACGGAGCACTGGCTGTGTGTATTTGCATATTTTATTCATTTAGGGTGATTTGGTTCCTTTATCTCTCAACATTGTAAAAACTGGCCGCACCACCACCTGAAATTTGGAGCGCAGATGTGCCACTAAAGTATCTGAGCAGTCCCTTCCAACAGACACCGCACAGGAACCCACCACCCGCCGGCCTCACAGTATCACCACACAGAGCCGGGGTCTCCGAGGCATTACAGTATTTCCCAAGCACCAGGAGAGGGCGACCCATCCCCAGCACAACACAGAGTTTCACAGAGCAGTCCCATGGTTTCTGGTACAAGGAATTCAGAGAGGGAATACTGCAGTTAACCCAGTGAGGGCTGGTCAGTCCAAACCCAGGACCGCGCAAAACAACCTGTGTATGCAATTGAAGTACCAGCCAGCAATATGTTCCTCTAGGACAGGGGCCTCGCAATGCTATCAGTCCCTCTCAACTTGTAGTCAGGGCCGGCCCGACATTCCTCCATTGGGGAAACAGGGTCACGTTATCTTGCTACAGCATCATCAGGTCAAATGCTAGTACAGCCAATATTACAGGAGCTTGCTGCAAGTGCACCTGTGCATCCGGTGGGACCCCGGGAACTCTGTTAGCACAGAGGCTAATATGTCAGGGCTAAAGAGATGCATAGAAGGTCTACCCATCTTTATGCAGTGGACCTCCCACTTGCAATCAATGTCCCTTCTTTTGGGTCCACAGTAGGAGCCCAAGCGCACAGTGGGCATCACTCCAGCCACACCATGGCATATCACTTTGCACTACCCACGAGTTGTGGAGTGGCAGCCTTGGGAGACTTAAGGGCCCTTACCTGGCTCACCTTATGACCTAGCACAAGTGGCTGCTGGTTTTTAGGTGCTGCAAAAGTAGACAAGTCCTCCTCTCCCTCTGTTTCATGTGCAGCACCACCCGCAGTCTTCCTCACCTCTAAGGGCATCACAGCTTGGGTGACCAGCCCAGGAGAGTCACAGCACCAAAAGCAGCTGCCTTGAGTTCCAGCCCCACAGCTGGGCATCAGGGTCACTCCAGTCTCTCCCCCACACCCAATCCGGGACAGAATTGCAGTCTCCAGATTGGGGGCCATATGTCTCACCTCAGTTTTGCACGCCAAGACCATCTTAATCCCAAGAGCAATATGGTGCTGGCCCAAGCTTCCAGGACTTTGCCCGACTCCACTCCAGAAGGCGGCTCAGGCACACGCCAGAAAACCTGTGGCTGATGTGTAGCGTTGGCAATGTAGCAGGGAGTCCACCCAGAAAGATATACAGAAGGATCACACAGGAATATGGCAGGAAAACTTAGACTCCAGCAGGAGCGCATGGAGGAGCGTCTAATCAACCATGTTGCCTTGCCATGCCCCCAAAAATATTGATCAGTTCAACAAGCACTGGTGGGAAAAGCCACATCTCACTGTACTAAAGCTTCCAACAGTGCGTGATGGCTGTTACAATTAATCAAATTGAAAAGATCTCAATGCAAACTGTACCTGGAGGTAAAGAAACGTAATTCAGGACAGCTTTCAGACCAGAACAGCAAAACAAAACGTGGCAAAGTACCCCTTTCTCAGGTGCACACATGTCTTTCCTGAATTTACCTCCATGATTCCAGAACAACCATCACTAAGGATTGGGTGCAAGTATCATGTGCTTATTGATGTGAAATTACAATGGGGTTTTCAGTACAGGCTAGCACTTTTTAGCTCTGTGATTTTTGAAGAAACACACTAAAAGGTGGGTTTGATTTCAGAATGGTAATATGAAGGTCCCTCTCTGCGTGGAAGTAAAGGTTGCCACTGACGTGGAAAACTTAAATGCTATGGATAAATGTGGTTGAGGAGAAAGAAAGGTCCTTGGACAACCACCTTTTCAGGTCACAACTCAGCGCGGAAACAAGAGTGACTCACAATCCTCTTGGAGCATCTGGGTCCTCTTCCAGTACTAAGATAGCTGCAGCTGGGTCTGGTGCATCACGAGCCAAGCGGAGAAACAACTTAGATGCAAGTGGTATGAAATCAGAGCTAAACGTGAACAGTTTCTCCCTTTTTTGTTGTAAAATTTCCTTTTGGTGTGGTAAGGAGCAGCGGGAAGGGAATATTCCCAGAGCCAAAGCTGCCAAATTTAAGGCCAGATATTGGCCGAGGAACTGAGAGCCACTGACTTCTTCACAGCAAGGTCCTGGCAAAACACCCGGATGGTATTCGATAAACAAAGCCCATAACACCTGAGATGGAAGTCAAGCGACTGTCAGTTCTCCGAGTAGATGTGAACACCCCTACACCTTTGGGATGATGGCTGTTGTGCTCTCTCATTCACTTCTTTGTTAAAGGCGTGTTAGTATGCCACAGTATATGGGGCAGAATTGGAGTACTTGACTTCAAGGTAGTTGCTGTGAGGTTGTAGGGTTGGCTGCACCTTTGTGATTTTGCCTCACCAGCTGCTAATGAAATCTTCGCTGTGCCTTTTTACATGATGTAGCTCACAAAGGTGGGGAAAAGCAGATAGTGGGAAGCCCATGAAGCAACTGCAAAGTTCCTGTGGTCAAGGTGGACCTTAAGATAACCTCGCATTTTGCTTGTGCTGAATTCACATGTGATCATGTATGCTTCACTTCAGAGGCCATTTTGACTACAATAAAATGTAAATTACTGCAAGAAGGGAAGCCAGCACCTCACAAATGTAGTAAACCTGTGAGTATGTGCCCTTGATGAAAAAAATAGAAAGGGTAGAAGAAGAACTATGATAATGGAAACAAAATAATTCCATTGTTTTGATACAAGTTAAAGTGGAGCAACCCTGCTGCTACAAGTGAATTCCGGTGCATTTTTGTAAGGGGGGGGATTAAGGAAAATGTTACTCAACCTTTAATCATCTCTTTGTAGTTTGTAGTGCTGTAGAATTCACATGTTCTACATACTCCTGCCATCTAATGTTGGGCTCAGACTTTGCAAGTTGTTTTTGCTCAAAACGTTTCTTCGAGTCACAAGGTCTCCTGTGATTACTCCCTTACATTGCTTTCTGTAGAGTAGTGAATGCAAGTATAGAGTGGCTAATAGTTAAAAATGTGTTAACCATGCAAATAGTGTATACAGTAAGGTTAACACTTGATGTTACCGAGATATGTAAACAAGACACTGACTCTGGGCAGGAGGGTGGGTGCATGTGAATCTACAGCACTAACAGTTACAAACATATGCTTACTGGGTAAGTAACATACTCTGTTCGCAGCATGTGTGGCCATAGATATACATTCTAGGCACATGCTGTAAAGCAGTACTCCCTAAAGCAGTGGCTTCTCAGTGGATATTGTATATGTCTGATACCGAGTTCTTAGTACTATTTGGTCAACCCTAGTCTATTGACAGGTGAGCTAGCTACACAATAAGGTTTGGTAAATGTGTGCACAATTGACCATGTAACTGCTTTGAAATATCAGCTATTCAATCAATCAATCATGGATTGGTAAAGTGCAACTACTCACCTGTGGGGGTCTCAAGGCACTGGGGAGGGTGGCTCCATAATGTGCTGAGGTCATCCGAAGAGCTAGGTCTAGAGGTCCTTCCTGAACTGGGGCAATGTGGGAGATTTCCAGAGGTGGAAGGGTAGGGTGTTCTAGGCTTTGGCTGTGAGGTAGGCGAAGGACTTTCCTCCCATTCTAGTCTTGTTGATATGAGGGACAGTGGGCAGAGAGAGCTGGGCTGATCGCAGGTATCTTTTGGGTGCATGTTCAGGTATGCGGGTCCTGTGTTGTGAAGGGCCTTGTATGCGTGGGTGAGGAGGTTGAAGATTCTTCTTCTTTCGACTGTAAGCCAGTGGAGATCGCGCTGCTGTTGGGTGATGTGACTGCAACGGCGGATGACGAGGATTAGTCTGGCTGCGGTGTTCTGGACAGTCTGGAATTTGGGAAGGAGTTTCTTATTGCTTCCGGCACAGAGAATGTTGCCATAGTCCAGTCTGCTGCTGATGAGTGCATGCGTGACGGTTTTTCTGGATTTGGGTGGGATCCATCTGAAAGTCTTTCAGAGCTTACGGAGGGTGTTGAAGCAGGTCAAGGATACGGCGGGGATCTGGTGGTTTATTGTGAGCGATGAGTCTAGGATGATGCCGATGTTTTGAGCATGCTCCTTCAGGGTGGGGGAAAGGGCCACCAGGAGCTATTGGAATATTCACTTCCCAGTAGCATGTGGCCTAGGGGGTAGAACCCTCAGATAGAATTTTTGGATACATTTAACAATGCATCTAGCTATGCCAGCTTTTTTTGTAGGGTAACCTTTACAAGGTTTAGCAATAGCAACAAAATGCTGTTGAGCTGTACCTGCACTGGCCGCTGCTGTATTTATTCACAGTTTCTTGGGAGTCAAGAAGGGAGCACCCATGATCAATGGAATTTAGGGTGCCACCCAGGTGTATGACCACTTCCTCCAAAGTGTGGCATATTCTTGCCCCAGAAATCATAATTGTCTCGAAATCCAACATGGAAAAAGTCTCTACAGAGGAGCTGTATCAGGCTAACCCACCCTACTGGTGTGACTAATTTTCCTAAACACTTCTTTTCCAACCCTGTCCTGTTCTTGGAATTGCTCAAGTACCAAGGTGGACAAGGATGACTTCACAAAATTCCTCCAAGAACATGAGGTCTTTCTTTTACAGGAAACTTGGCAGCCTACAAATGCATTCATCATGGGCTGCAAGGAATACCAGGAATACCATAACACGCCATAAAAGAATAAAGCTCTGGGAGAGCAAAGCTAGGTCTATCGATCTACATCTCTACTGACATACTCTGGGCCCGCGAAGAGGTGGATTTGTATTCAACATAGATGCAGTGTGTGAAACTAGAAGCCACACCTGACTTCACACTAATAATCCTAAAGATATACACACACTCGGCACTCAAGCACAAGGTGGAAAAAATTCAGTCGCTGAAAGGGATGCTCAAAGCACTGAAACCCACATATCCACAAGCAAGCATAATTCTGTCAGGGGACTTTTTAATGAGACAACAAGATTTTCCTGAGCTGTAGCAATATCAGTTCATGTTACTAAGATAACTGATAATTTTAAAATGGATTGCTTTTATATGCATTTTGTGATGGTTTTTATTAACTAATAACAATAAACTCTTATCTTACCTATCTTACCTGTCAGCCGACTTCAACATGAATTTATTACAGGGCTCGGACAGCAAATTTCCAGGACAAACGCTGGTAAAACAGGGCAACCAAACAAGATGCATTTTTTACCAGACAGATCGCATCTCTGTGCTTGAGGATCTGGCATGTTCACACTAAATGGACGTAGTCCTTTGTAAGCCTGGGCAAAGCACTACGCTACGCTCGCGTAGTTTGCGAACTTTGCGATACTTCGCGAATTGCACGTAGCACAGTGCAAACACGTGTAGCGTAGTGTTGCGTAGTGCAGCGGTCATTTTTTGCTTGCTCGCGGTCCTCAACGTCAAGTTGGCGACCGCGAGAAAGCAAAATGACATCCCGGCGAGACTTTTTCCTCGTTCGCGATCAGCAACATCAAGTTGGCGATCGCGAGCATGGAAAATAAACCTCCTGGCGAGTCTCAACGCGAGGAGGTCAGGTTTCTCATTGCGAGTGGTCGCGTATGCTCGCGACCGCTCGCGATGAGAAACTACCAGTCCGCGTTGAGAAAGCTGCCGCTCGAGTGAAAATCTACTCGAGCAGCAGAAAACTACAGCTCGCACTGTGCAAGATGCCGTTTTCAATGATTGCACAGTGCCGGTTGCTTGTCCGCACTGTGCAATCATTGAAAACGACATCTTGCACAGTGCGAACAGGGTACTACGCAGTTCGCGAAGTGCTACGCGTAGCTCGCGTAGTGCGAAGTGCACTTTGCGTAGCTTCGCGTAGTGCTACTTCGCGAACTACGACCAGGGTTAGTCCTTTGGATCATCCAGCAGCCTTCACAAGTGTAACTGATAAGACCTGCTCAACCATGGATTTTACTCTGGTAGAACCGGACCTGTACAAGTGCATTTCAAACTTTAATATGAAAGAAAGATCGGACAGCAATCATTTTGCCCAAACATTTACCCAGGACCTCACTCCGGCCAGGGCGCAAAAAGAACAGGGTCTTGTCTCAGCTGCACAGCCATGCAATCTAAGGCATCTCAAATGGAATGAAGAGACTAAAGATTCTATCATGGAAGTCGGTACCATCTCCCTCTCGCACCCTGATGATAGGCTAACTTTGATACAGGTTTGGGAGAAATTTGTCAAAACATTACCTTTAAAATTTTCAATCAAACCATCCACTAACAAATCAAAAGGAAACACCAGGGCAGCATGGTTTACTTTACATTTAAGGATAATGAAAAAACAACACAACAAAGAACTTAGAAACATGTGTCTATGCGGTCATCAACCAAGCCAAGACTCGATTGCCAAAATAGCTGAAATGAAACAAACATACAAAAAAGTGATCAGGGTGGCAAAATATAAACAAAACGAGGCAATCTGGTTGAAACTATTATACGCAAGCCAGCAGAGAAACACTAAACATTTCTGGGGCAAAATAAACTGCCTGATAAACGGGCACAATCAGCACAACAACTCAGACATCACGAAAACCGATTGGACAAACCACATAACCACGGTATATAATGATGCAGCACAGTATAGTGTGCCAATAAGACGTGCAGAGCCTCGAAGGGCCCAATCTGTTTCAAAAATATTCAATGCAGATTGCCCCTACATAGAACAAAGACAGGCAGATTATAACAACTCTAATCTCATGGAAGCAGTCTGGGCTGACCATGACACAACGCTGATAACGAAATGTCTTAGACCAGCAGTTCATCAAGTGACGTAAATTCCACTCGAATTTGCTGCCTGAATTAGAGGACTGGGCGACCAACATAAACTTAGTCCCTAAAAGTTAAACAGGCTTTCACGCTGGAATGAGCACTTTAACCAACCTATCAGCTGTCATTCTCTTGGCAGAGGAAGCCATCTCAAAATTGGGCACACTTTATGCATGCTTTCCCGACCTCTAAGCAGCCTTTGATAAGGTCCCAAGGGCCATCCTATGAATAAAGATGGCATGTTGGGGGGTCCCACCAAAATTACTAGAGGCAATTAGAAATCTCTACTAAAGACATGGGTCCAAATAAAACTTGGAGACAGCTGAAACATAACCAACAAAATCTTCACTAACAATGGCTTCAAGCAGGGGTCCATCTTGGCACAATGCCTGTTTAACATCTATACAGCCACCCTAGAGAGCCATCTATGCCAATTACAGGGAGACCCCACAGGTTGTGCAACAAACCAATAAGAAGTTTGCAATATGCAGACTGTATAGTCTTGTTCAGCAAAACTCGCCTAGGTTTACAGTGGCTAATTGCCCAATTGCTAGATTATACAAAAAATGCGCAACTGGACCCTAACTACAAAAAAACTAAGGGTCTGTGTTTTTAGAGTGCTCATAAGAGACAACCTAGAGTTACCTGGAAGGCAAAGAGTAACACCTTAGAACAGGTATCAACTTTCAAATACCTTGGGGTGCATCTAGAACACTATATGAAATGAAATGAAATGGTGATTTATAAAGCGCGAAACAATCACCTTAGGGTGTCAATGCGCTCACTCATTGAAACCAAATTTGACTGAAGAGTTCACAGGCGCTTTAATGAATAAACAACCAGGTCTTTAACGCTTTTCTGAAGGCTAACAGATGTGTCTCCTGTTTCAATTTTATAGGAAGAAAACTCCACAATTTAGTTGCACCCAACACAAAGCTTCTTCCCCCCAGGAACATTTTTTCACACTCGGAACAATAAGATTATGTGTGGGGTATCAAGTTCTGTTTTAAAAAACCTGATCCTATACCCTGTGGGGCCCTAAAGACAATACACAAAGCATTAAACTCAATACGTTTGACTATTGGCAACCAATGTAGGTCCTTGAGTGTCTTTGACACAGATCTGTGTCTTGGGATATTCAGCAAGAGCCTAGCCGCTGCATTCTGCACAACCTGCAGTTTCGTTAGGCATTTTTTCCGAAGGTTGATAAAGAGCCCATTGCAATAGTCGGTCCTAGAAAGGACAAGCGCTGAGACCACTAATTTACGAAGCTCAACCGGAATGAAAGGAAGGATTTTTCGTAGGAGTTTTAACGTATAAAAAGAAAAGGAGGTAAACTGGTTTACATGATTTTCGAATTAAAGTTTGGAGTCAAAAATGACTCCCAGGTTCTTAACCTTGGTCACTGGCGTCGGTAACGGCTCAAATTCCAGGGGCCAAATATCAGGTGACCAAAAGTTAGTATGTGCACACAGCAAACAGCAAGTATTATCCAAGCAAGGAAAAGCAAACAAATTGTTATTCGCATTTGAAATCTTGTAACAAAAATGAAGAGATTGCTCAACAAATCATCTTTTGAGGGACGTAGAAGCAAAATTCATGCCTTCCATTTCGTGTGGATCAGAAGGAACTACTCAAAAGTAAAGATTCGGCAAGTCTGAACACCTTACAATCCAGCATCTTCAAAATATTGCTTAGGATTCCACGACATATATCACAAGCCCATATTAGATCGGAGTTTGGGCTACACAACCAGATTCCAGTTAGGCAAGGCATCCTAATAAAATACTATTGGAGAATGAGGGCAGATGCAAACTCACTGGCCTTGCAATGTTGGCTTGATGTAGAAAAACAAGCCAGTGCAAAGAACTCAGTCTACACTTCATTACATCAGTCAATTGTGGCCCTGCAGTTAGAAGAGGCCTAGCACACAATAACAGAATACTCTGAGTTCAAAAGGGCAATTAATAAAGTAGCCAAACAGTAATCACTTTTAAAAGATAAAGCCGCTTTGGCGAGTAAAAGGCAAACGTGGGCGGTCCTGCCAACATACTAAGTTTTAAAACCCAAACCATACTTGTCAGCACACTTCCCAGAGTCAAAAAGCACAATCTGACTCTAATTAGGCCGGGAGTCTTTCCATCAACAGAGTTAATGCTGGCATGGAAACAGACCTGGCCAACCATGGAGTGTCGTCTTTGCAGACAGAATAGTGAATCATTACTCCATCTATTATGCATTTGCCCAGCACTTTTATCACTCGCGAGGAATCTATTATGGCCCACATTATAACAGTTACAAATAAGATCATGCCGACCAACTGTAATACAGCTATTAGGAGGTTCATCAATCCAGCAAGCATGCAAGGCAGTGAAGTTCTTGGACCTAGCAGCTAAGGAGTTAGAAAAGGATAAATAAGAAAATAACAAATAACATTCAGTCTGCAAATTTGGGCCTGGTAAGGCAGATGGCTCTCCTTTGTCTACTATGCTCTGTACTAAGGAGACACAGAACTTTTATACAGGACTGAAATCCCTGTGGCTTTTTCCTTCCATTTACTTCCTAAACTCATGCGTATAGTGTTCCCGTCCTTGGCATTGCATATAAGGACATGGAACACTCACAGTATATGTACAGAGAACAATTTATTTTACTGACTGGACTAAGCATCTTACACTATCATCTGTAGCAATAAGCTCGTCAATGTACACATGTGACATTTTTTTTTTTAAAGTCCTTGTAACTGTACTTGCACTTGGATTGGGGTACCACTGAGCAAAATAAGGAAAACTAGCTTCGAAACATTCGAAACATTCGATCAATGTAATACAATATTGCTGTAGTAACATGATTGAATCTCTTGGAGTTTTAATAAAAAAGTATTTTTAATATAACATTTTTTATTTGGGTTTTAGTACTTAATATAATATTACTATTATTCCAATGATTTTATAGTATCATAGGATCGCAACTAATGTTGCCGCTATATTTTAGTTATTGTCAGATTTGTTGAATTTAATGTACTGCTTTTTGATGAACAAAACATTGTAAAAGATTTGAATTAATCATACAATAAACATATGAGTTGCCGCTCTACCGAATCAAATTGCTGGGGTTCCTGTGTGGCTGAGTTTGCAGGATGTGGGGGTGCATGCGTTGTCCTAAGGCTCATTCTCCATTTGAAGACAAGTTTGGCCACACTACCCCCCCTTCCTGCCATCTGCTCTGCAGCTTGCACTTCTCTGTTCCCCTGACAGGAGAATTTCACACCTCATTAAAGCAGCCTGGCCAGCCAGGACAGAGGAGCTGAAACATGGCTCCTATCAATATTCACAGATATAGATACAAGACACCCTACCCCGAAGCACCTAGGGTAGACCTTTGTAAAAATAGGGTCAATTAACACTTTGGAATTACCTTCAAATCCAAAGACGTATTTGCATATAAATTCTGTTTAAAATCAGCCTGCAAGGCAGGGCAGGCTTTTAAATGACAGCAGGCACCACAGTAGCGCATACTTCAGTGCAGGAAATCTACTGGGCCTCTAAACCCCCCTGCCCTAGTATACTAGCAACTTATAATCACCCAAGCCTTATTGTATACTAGGGACTTACAGGGGTCTGTCATTGCCAATTGTAATTATACCAAATTAACATGTACGTTTTACACAGAGCTCCAGCTGTGGGTCTGGTTAGCAGAGCCCAGGGCATAGTCAGAGTCAGAAAGTCACCATCTAGTGGTCAAAATACCTCGAAAGTGTGGGGGGGGGGAGCACTGCAAACAGGTCCTGATTTCTGGTGCCGTAGTAGAGGGTTGATATCTTTGTGTATTTTTGGAAGTATATAAAAGTATGGGGAGACTTGATCTATAATATGTAAGAATTTTTTTGGGTCGGCTCTTCAAACCTGTTGAAAAGGGGGAAGGTGTTGTACTACAGACCACAAGTGCCTACATGACGGAATGCAGACAGCTCCTGAGCAGCAGCAAGAACTTTAGGGTGATCACGGAAGGGCCGACTAAAATATTTTGTCGGTGATCAACAAAATGGTGGATGAAGCAGTAACAGGAGCATGGATTTTAAAACGAGAGGCTGAATTCTGATGTAACAAAATTTCTGTCACTCTACTTTTATATGTTTCCCAAAATACACAAGAAACCTATACTGTTAAGCGTTTTAGATTCAGGTAATAGGTTCTATTTTGACCCTTTATCACACTTCAGTGACTGTTTAATGAAACCTATTGTACTGAAAACGTCCACATATTTGAGGGACACAAATGCTCTACTTCCTATCACGAAAGATGTAACTTTTGACCTAACAATCGATTGGTGCGCCTAAATGTTGAAAGCCTGTACACCAGTTTACTCTAGGAGGCAACATTGAATTCTAGGAATTAAATTGTTTACCATGAGGATTGGAATTACAATACTCCCCATCATTTTATACAAGAGTGCTTAAGATCAGCGCTCTCACAAAGATTTTTTTGAGCTTGAGAAGACTCTATACTTGCAAGTCAATGGAACTTCCATGGGCAATACTTTTGACCCAAGTACACCAGGCCTCTATGTACATCATTTTAAGACTACGCTCATTCTCAATGACTGCATTCCCTTCAGAACACACATCAAGGTGTGGAATGGTTTCATTGATACGTATTGATGATGTTGGAAGGTAATCCGGAATTTGTGATCCCCATTTTTCACGAGTGATAGAAACTTAGGGGCCCATTACGATGGCGGGCGGACTTTGTCCGCTCGCCACCGTATCAGGAAATGGGACCGCCCACCATTGTAAACGGCTCAGTCGTGGCCTGGGGTACCGACGGAAAGAGAGGGGCCTCATTCTATCTACACACGCAGTAGCATAATTATATAGGTCCTGAGGAAGGCCAAGATTACATTCAATCCAAAATGACTGAAACATGTAGACCTTGATTTTGGACTTATGCAGTTATTATTTCAAAACTGCATTTGCACTGTTTTTAATTTGGTGACCAATAGACTATGAATAATGTTTGTTTCTCTATTGACAACCAATTTCAGCGAGCACATCAATATTCAAATTGTTTGCACTGCGCCCACCACTCTCAGAAATCTCTACTCTTCACATCTGTTGGATTGTAGCAAATCCTAGCTATCCATTATAAAAATATCTCTGAGCTCCTCCCTCTCAGAGAGGGGGTTGTAGCCCTTAGTTGCACTAGGTTGCAACTAAGAGGAGATCCCAAATGATGAAGCATGTCACCATGGTGAGTGATGGGATTCCGTCCTCTTTAAAGAGGACTTTCACTGATTACACCATTAGGTCTTTTTCTTGTGCCAGTAGCCTGAGAAGCCTTTTTTTCAGGCTTATAGACCCATGGATATTTCTGTTGTGTTTGGGGAATATATCCGTATGCTGGTCTTTAAACGTTCCCTAAGACCCTCAATCTCTTGTTTTATTGTTGTCATTTCTGAATCACAACAATACTCCATATAGTTTAGGCAGAAATCAGTTGCTTCAGGATGAAAGGCCACACACTTTATTGTGCTTATGTGGACAACCATGTGCGTCATAAATCAGTTTTTCCTGTTGTGCACACCAATCAATGCATTTTTGCCACAGCTGGAGCGAGGGTGGTGTAGGTTGCTTCCAAAGGCAGACAATGTCCCTCTTAGCCACCAGACAGACCACCTCCACAAAAATCCTTACACAGCCTGGGACCCCCCCCCCCCCCCCCAATTCCTGTACAATTCCCAGAAGCACAGTATAGTGGGTTCAAAGGGATCGGGATCCCCAGAACCGTCGAGATCTCCCGCCCCAGCCCATCCCAGAAGAAACATAATACCAGGCAGTCCCATGTCATATGATAAAAGTCGGCGGCAGGGAGAGGGCAGCACACGCATTGAGTCTAGGCAGAAAACAACCACCGATGTATGCGATGCAGCAAAAGATAGGTTGCATGCAGGTAATTACTTTGAAACAAATGCAGACATGAAGATGTTGCCTGCTCTCTAGGGGCCAAACATGCTTCCCACCAAATATCATGATTCAGTTCACCCACCCAAATCACCCACTTTTGCCAAAGGGAATCAAAGCCTTCAGTGGCATGGATAATCAGGGAGCAATACATCTGGAATATTACTCCATTCCCTAGGTGTCCCATAACCCATTTGGACTCAAGGGAATTATATTCTGGGAGCTGGGTATCTGAGGAAAGGTGTGTCCATATGGCATGCCATAACTGAAGAGAGCAGAAAAACTGTGTGTTAGACAAGGAGTACTGCTCTTTTAAGTCTTGAAAGGACATTAAATTATCCCTTTTTGGGCATCTCCTAGATGCTTGATTCCTATCCAGTCCCATTGGGTACAGCCCTCAAGGTTTGAAAGCTGCTGAAGCCAAGTGCCCTGCCAGAGGGGGTTAAATCTTGTCAATCGGCCGTCCAACCGAATAAGGTGCAGCGCCTCTCTCCAGCAAACCACCACTTGAGTGCATGAATGCGTTTCCAGGGGCAGGCGGCTCCCATACAGCAGGTCAAGGAGTCCCTCAAAGCCCACTGCGTGAAATTCCAAATGGTATGCAGGGTATACCAGCTGCCTGTAGACCACTCATTGACGGGGGCTCCAACTGTGCTACCAGGTAGTACACATAAATGTCTCACACCCTAAAGCCCCTGAAAAGTGAGATTCCATGCCAAGTTGAATGCCACTCTTTGGCGTTTCCAAGCCCATTTAACGGTTGTGAGTCTAGAGGTCAAGAATCGGAACCACCCACGATGTGAATACAGTATATGGCAAATTCACTAGGATGTACTAATAGCGGGGGAGACACATCATTTTAAAAAGTGCGTTACGCCCCATAGGATTGAGGGACAATCCACTCCAATAGCGCAGGACCCTGTCAAGGGTAACAGTCAAGTTTTGAATGCTTAGAACCTCCCCTCTTCTTATCAGAGGCAGGAGAACCTCTTCTATCCTGAGAAAGAAGAAGAAAGTCTGACTCATACCTGATCACTATACCAGGGCGGGGAAGCAGCAGGGGGATTAATCTGCACAACTTGGGTATAGAAGCGAAACACATATGCAAGATTTTGGAAAAACTACTGATTGGGAATGGTGATAGGGAACCCACAGACGTTTACAAGATGTTGGTTAAAATGTCAGAAACACTATTGTGCCAAAATCAATGTTGCATTTCAAAGACACACATTTTTCTGCAAGGGTCCAGGGAAAGACCAAGCAGGTGCCAAGCTATGTAGCGAGCTTGAAGAGCTTGGCTCACACATCTGAATTTGGTTATCTTACATAATTGTTACTTAAGGACCTCTTGGTGAAATGCACTAACAACCTCAAGAGAAGTTATGTGCAAAAAGTAAAACCCAGTAATAAAAGGACATTTAAACTGAGGAAGGAAAGTGCACACAATGAGGCGAGTAAAGGAAATGCAGTGATAGGGAGATAGCATTAATTTAACACAGAAACGTTCTGTCTCTATAAAGAAAGACAAAGAGAATGTGAGTTGAGAGAACAAGATGAAGGTTGACAAGGAAAGGAAGACTTTGAATAAGTCACAACAAACACTAAGGGGTATATACACAAGAACGTGTGATAACTACCGCAAGAGTAGCTTAACGCAACTGTCAACATAGCAGCCCATGTCGGGAAAATAACCCCGTGTCAACGTGGAATTCACAAGGCGGTGCCATGCGATAGTCTGCCAAAATCGCTAAAACTGTCCGCGACACAACCACCTTGATGGAGATTAAAAAACAAACCACAACACCAAAAAACCTGCGTTGGGCCAAAGCGCGATGAGGAAATCAGCGTTAAGCAGCGCCAGGCCGGCAAAACACACACCTGGCCGGCGGGAAAAATCTCCATAAAAGTAGAAAAAAACACCCAAACACAAACGGACCAACACCCAAGCACCATGGAGGCAGCCGGAGCAGGCACAGAGGACGAGCGCAACCCCACAAGCACCACGGACGACCAGCCCGGGACCTCGGGGACAGGGAAGGGCAAGGACAAGAAGAGGAAGACGAAGTTCAGTCCGCAGACGAACTGGATCATAGTCACGAAGGTGATGGAACACCATCAACAACTGTTTGTCACCTCCAACTTGTCATTGGACACCAAAACAGGAATATGGCGGGACATCGTGGACAAGATGAATGCTGTCGGAGAGCACAAGAGGACAATGGACGAGGTCAAGAGGCGATGGAATGACATCAAGCGGAAGACCAAGGAGAAACTTGCAGCCAACCAGAAGGCAGCAATGCAGACTGGAGGTGGGGGCCCAGCGCCACAGCTCGAGCTGTATGACATGGAGGAGCTGGTGTCGACAGTCATCAGTGTGGATACTGTGGCCGGAGTCGGGGACCGGACACTGCTCGACAGGACAAAACCGCAACAGGGTGAGTGACCACCAGGTACTGGGGGGATGGGTAGAGATGCCCATGATGGCAAACATGCACAATCAAGCACAGCACAGTGCATACCCTCAATGACTCC
Source organism: Triturus cristatus (assembly GCF_964204655.1). Lineage (NCBI taxonomy): Eukaryota > Metazoa > Chordata > Amphibia > Caudata > Salamandridae > Triturus > Triturus cristatus. Next base: position 103,060,506 of record NC_140595.1, on the reverse strand, counting down.
GGGTCTTCGCCCAGATCCACAGATTGTCACAATGTACAATGCCATGCTGTCTGAATGTCAACATGTACCATGCGGCTACATACATGGTCACCGTCAACACCCCCTGCAGAGCAGTCCCAGTTACTCTTCACTGATGACGAGGAGGACAACCCCAGCATCGACACCCAAGCCCTCCTAGACATCATTGACCTCATCCGTGACTCACCTTCAGGATCAGGGCTGACCAGCTGCATCGAGGAGACCCAACACACCACCCAAACCACCCAGCAGGAGGCACCCACGGCCCGCCAGTCTCCCAAAACCCACAGGAACAACACATGAACTTCCAACACCGTGTGCTGGAGGGCCCAGAGGGAGACGGCTGAGCAGGTGCGGGTGGGGTTCGACCTCATGGCTATAAAACTGGACGCCATACATGGGTGTCTAGGCCCGCTCCATGGCCTCCAACAAGCCCTGACTGACATCGCTGGAGTCCTAACGTGGAGAGAAGAACACCTGTCCGCTCAGAGGGGCTCCAGCAATAGCAGCTGTGAGCTGACACATATGCGGAGGCTCATGGTGGACATGGTGCGGATTGAGGCGGAATGGATGGCAGCCACCGCTGTACATCAGCGAAATTTGGCTGGAATCTACCATGCCCTGCAGACCATCATTATAGTATTGCTGCCACAAGGCGTGGCGCTGATGAATGCTGCTGAGCCTACACCATCCACATCTCCGCCCCCTGGTGTGTCAGTGCCCCACAGTGCGGCAGGAGTATCCACTCCGGCACCTGATGTGTCACTGCCACACATTGTGGCCGACAACCCTTCTCCGGCCCCGGATGTGTCAGTGGCACACAGTGCCCCAGGCTGTACTGCAACACCCTCAGGTGGGGCAGAGCACACATCCGGGGACGAGGACATGGATGGGTTTGTGATCAGGAGGCACTGGCATTCATTTCTGCCACCTGGCCTGTTCCTGCCTGGTGCCGCACATGGCCCCATGACCTACCACTGACCCCCAATACACTGCGATGCACTCACCTTGGACAGCGACATGGACTGCCATATCCTGTTTGATGACCAATGACACGGCGACCACACTACGGACTGTACCTTACCTCTTCTGTAGGACTTGTCATCCCCGGATGGACTCTCTCTGGCCCTCCATGGGCCCATTTTGTATAGTGTGCTCGGCATTGCCCTGTACCGCTCCAGCTGCAGGACTGCACTGGATATGCAATAAACATGCACTGACGGACTGCTGTGTCCTGTTGTTCATCATCCATGTATGAATGTGTGGGTGAATGTAGGTACAGTGATGTCCATTGCGTCAATGAAGCTCATCCTGTGGGATGCCATTCAGAGGGTGCTACATAGCATATTGTGTACCGGGTCCCGTGAACACTACAACAGGGACACACGCATCAGTCACTTCCATGTCCGGACATGGACTGAACCACGCCCAGATCCCACGTGTCATTGTTGCAAGCCCTGCACTGGTCCGGCGTACGGCAGGCCAGACCACTCCTCTTACGCTACGAGGGGGGGGCCCTCATTGCCAGCCGTCGCAAGCGTACTCGCTGGTGGTGTGCAGGTCACCGGTCTAGTTGTCAGCATGTCACAGCCACTCCCTGAGGGCAGGTTTGCACACACACCACACCCATCCGGCAGAGGCGTCACAGGCCATGTGACTCCACCAACATAAGGGGCCGACGACGTCACATTCCCCGCTGCAGGTGGTGACTGAATGACGGACGCTCCACAGTTCTCAATCATAAAGGGCCCATGAGTTGCTGCGCACAGGGTTCGTGGCACCTGAGGCCTTGCCGCCGTCACGGGCCTGCCACCACATGGCGCTGACTGGGCTTGCACAGGGTTAGTGGCACCTGGAGCATTGTGGCCGGCACAGGCACCCTGCCACAGGACAGTAACTTTGGGTGCACTGAGTCAGTGGCACCTTAAGCTGCTGAGTGGGTGTGCAGCCTGCGATGATGCCCGGTCCCAGCAGTCCGGACAGCTCAGGTTTTATGTGCCCTGCTGGACCGCAGTGTAGGCCAGAGCCAGCGGGCAGCGCGGGCCTACCGCCACGTGGCATCGCCTTTGGGATCACAGAGTTGGTGGCATCTATTGGGCTGAGCGGGTGTGCAGCCTGCGATGAGGCCGGGTGCCCTGGTATGTCCTCTGCCATGGAGTAATTAAGCCCCAGCCCCAAACGTAAGACCTGGTAGCCTGCGGAGGGGGGCAGCATGGTGTGGAGTGTGCCATGTCCCTGGGTCCCGGGCTTGTGGCCTGCTGCGTCATGTGGTGGGACCTCCTGTCTGCATGCTGGTGGCGGAAGGTGAGCAGTGCGGCCTGGGTGTGCATCTGCGGGCATGCTCCAATGGGTGGCGGGAGGGGCTGGGGTGCCTCTGTCTGGGTGTGCATGGGCGGGCAGGCGATTTTGTCTTGTGCAATTGTGTGTACTGTGCCAAACATGTATCTGGACTCTGTTTCAGATGACGGGTCTGTCTCAGATGTGTGACCTAATGGACTGCACTACATGCTGGCAAGTGGTTGGAAACACACCGGTGGCAGCAGGTGAGCAGTGTGGCCTGGGTGCGCAGGGGCGGCGCTCTCTCTCTCTCTTCCCCCTCTCTTCTTCTTCTCTCTCTCTCCCTCTCTTCCTCTCTCTCTCCTTTGCTCTCTCTCTGTCCTTTGATGTGTGCAGGACACACCTTCTCATCATGAATATTTGTCTTGCTGGCTGTGACCTACGGATTGGATCGAGGTGAGCCGCAATGTGTCTTCATTTCATTTCTGTGTTCATTTCGTTTGATTTGTTGCTTCGGAAATGAATGTGTGATGCTCATTTTTGTGACGACACATACATGTCACCAGTTGTGATTCTGCGACATCATGCGGATAATTTTGTACGTGATTGGGTGTAGCTAATGTGGCATGTCTTTGGTCGGGGAGCCGGGGAGGGGGGGTCTTGGGGTGGTTGCGGCGGGTGTTGTTTAGGCCTGGGCTAAAATTCCGTTCCGCTCGCGGAAATTGCGATAATTTGACATTTTCGCGTTCCGCGGAGAGCGCGAAAATGTCAAAATTTCCGCAATCCGCATTTTGCCGGAAATTTTTTGCTTGCTCATGCTGTAAAATAATACATTCTCGCATGCGCGCGATCGCCTTACCTGAATCCCCGCGTTCGCCGACAAGTTTTCCCGATCCGGTCGCGTTCTCCACGAGATGTTGGATTGTTGGTAGCCATTTGCGCTGTCTGGCGACAGTTCGCGCCCACAGTAACGTCATGCATCGCGCGATCACGTCTTTCTTCTCGTGATCATGCACCGCGAGACAAGTGAAAACAAGATGCCCGCGCCCGTGAGCAACCGCATGGGTAAATTGGCGAGCCGCGACCACGCAGAAAATACCGCCAACGGGCGGGAAAAAAACTTCTGCATCTTCGCGATATTTCCGCGTGTTTGCGGAGATTTTTAATATTTTCGCGATAATTTGCGAAAGTGAATTTCGCAAATTCCGCCCACCCCTAGTGTTGTTTCCCATTCGGCCCTCCGGGCTGCATGTTCAGTTGCCCGGGTGCATCTGTATTTCTTCAGGCGTGGCTGTGGGCTGGTCTCCCTTTTGTGGTGCAGGCTGTGGTCCGTCCGACTTAGCATCAGGTCAGAGCAGGTGTTTGTTTCCTGCTGCTAACACACCTTATTGCCTGTTTCATTTTCTTATCGCAGTTCTGTTTTGTCGTTGTGAATGTTGTGGAGTGGTGTTGTCGCTGCTTTTGGCACGGGAACGCCTACTCTGCATCTCATTAGCGATTGTTGCGGGGGTCTTCTATGGCGATGTTTTTTGCGGCTGCTATCGCAGGTAAACTGGTGCTGTGGGCTGTTAACTGAATGGGGCGATAGATTTATTGCAACTTTGGCTGCGATAAAGTGCCGTTAACTTGGCGATAGTTCCTTGTGAATATGCCCCTAAATTGTTTCATGAAGAATAAAATAAACGTTAGTAAAGAGGGCATTATGTAGAAGTGTGCAATGATGACAGATTAAACTGAGTATAGAAAGACAGTGAAGAAGTTAAGAAAATAATTCTTCAGGAGTGAAGTAAATTAAGTGAATAGAGAGGTTGATGGTGGCTGATGAGCACACCGGAATATGAGGTAAAGATTGCAGGAAATAAGGTCACAGTATTAACTGACTCCCCATCCATGCTGATCAGAGATAAAAATTGGGAAAACATATCTGGGATAAATGCTAGCCCTGGACATTAACTATGGCGGCCTCAGCATTGACCCAGTGGGCGATATAGTGATGAGAATTCAATACAAGGACAGAGAAACAGTGTGAAAGTGTAGGCTGCTAAGCAACAGGATAATGTATTGGAATGTAGGCATCAGGGATATATAGGGATTGCACTGAATCTAATTTTTCCCGAAAAAGACATATTGACAGCAAAGCTAGAAGAAGAGGACATTATCAAAAGACCTTTTGGATGTTATGTTCTGCAACCCATGAAGGAAATAATTGATCCACAGGACAATCATGTTCTCCTTAGGGCAAACATAAGTGGCTTGGTGGCAGATGGCAGGGTTCTCGGAAGTTTGAAGCCGCTGAGTCTCAATCCCAATAATGAAAGGACAGGGATGCCTATTGCTGGGGCAGTGGGCCTGTATGTTGGTTGTATGACAACCCCCGGTGAGGCCTGAAAAGGGGCAAAGTTATTGAGGATACTGCCTCGCAGGCACAGAGAGGCACTAGGAGTGTGCTGTGGCTCTGCTTTCTTTAAAGCACGCCAATGTGGAGTCAACCTTCTCGCTTAACAGGTGAGACTGATCAAAAGGCATATCCATAAGTGATTCCTGGATGTCACCAGAAAAGCCCTTGTTCAACATCCATGCTTAGCGCCAGAGCACCATACTTGTCTTGACCCTGTCACCAGGTAGGTCGCCCCCCTAGCCACCGTGTGGTCCTCCCCGAGCTGTGCGCTGTAGCTGCGGTCTGACCGCTGTTGTTCCTGCATTCTTGGTAACTTGTGCCGTGTCAGGCGTTTCCCACCTTGTTCCCCTTTGCATTCTGTATCCCGTATCTGCTTTCCCCCCGTTCCCCTTTGCATTCAGTATCCCGAGACTGTTCTCCCCCTCGCTCCCCCTTTGCCTTCTGTGCCCCCCCATTTCCCGCCTCGACCTCTGTTTCCCGCCGCTGCTCCCTGCGGCCCCGCCCCCCGCCGTTCCCATTAGCCACCCCTCTCCCGCCTCCCAGCTGCTCCACCCTCCCACGCCCACTTATATGGAGGCCGCACGGTGGTAAAGGGAGCGACCCTTGACCCTGTCACCAGGTAGGTCGACCCCTAGCCACCGCGTGGTCCTCCCCGAGCTGTGCGCTGTAGCTGCGGTCTGACCGCTGTTGTTCCTGCATTCTTGGTAACTTGTGCCGTGTCAGGCGTTTCCCCCCTCGTTCCCCTTTGCATTCTGTTTCCCGTATCTGCTTTCCCCGTTCCCCTTTGCATTCTGTATCCCGTGACTGTTCTCCCCTTGCTCCCCCTTTGCCTTCTGTGCCCCCCCGTTTCCCGCCTCGACCTCTGCTTCCCGCCGCTGCCTCCTGCGGCCCCGCCCCCCCGCCGTTCCCATTCGCCCCCCCGCCTCCCAGCTGCTCCTCCCTCCCACGCCCACTTATATGGAGGCCGCACGGTGGTAAAGGAAGCGACCCTTGACCCTGTCACCAGGTAGGTCGCCCCCCTAGCCACCGTGTGGTCCTCCTCGAGCTGTGCGCTGTAGCTGCGGTCTGACCACTGTTGTTCCTGCATTCTTGGTAACTTGTGCCGTGTCAGGCGTTTCCCCCCTCGTTCCCCTTTGCATTCTGTATCCCGTATCTGCTTTCCTCCCGTTCCCCTTTGCATTCTGTATCCCGTGACTGTTCTCCCCCTCGCTCCCCCTTTGCCTTCTGTGCCCCCCCGTTTCCCGCCTCGACCTCTGCTTCCCGCCGCTGCTCCCTGCGGCCCCGCCCCCCCGCCGTTCCCATTCGCCACCCCGCTCCCGCCTCCCAGCTGCTCCTCCCTCCCACGCCCACTTATATGGAGGCCGCGCAGCGGCTGCGCAGCAGACGCGCGCAGCGGGCGCGCCGCTGACACGCCTAAGGCAAGCCCGTCTGCGCCCGTCCGCGGCCGGACCGCGCCCAGCGCCAGGACGCCTGGCCCCGTCGACGCCAGCCCACACGACGGACCTACGACGCGGCAACCCTCAACGCACTCAAACCCGGCCGGAACCCCGTCTGCTACCAAGCCACCCCGATACGCACCCACAGACCCTTCACCTGCCAAGCCTGCAACTTCACCTGCCTCCGGACCTGCACCGCACCCACCAAGCCGAACACCAGCTACAACCACCTCAAGTGCATCCTGCTCAACACCCGCTCCATCCACAGACACGCCGTCGAACTCTGGAACCTCCTCGACACAACGTCGCCAGACGTCGCCTTCCTCACAGAGACCTGGTTGAACGCCTCCTCAGCACCCGACATCGCCACAGCCATCCCGGACGGATACAAGATCTCCCGGAGGGACCGCGTCGACCAGACTGGAGGAGGCATCGCCATCGTACACAAGAACACCATCTGCATCACGACCAACTCCGACGACACCTTCACCGCCGCCGAACACCTCCACTTCCAGATACATTCCGACCCCAAGACGACCCTCAGAGGCAGCCTCATCTACAGACCCCCGGGACCGCGCACACAATTCAGCGAAGAAATCGCAGACTTCATCAGCCCGCACGCCCTCCCCTCCGCTGACTACATCCTCCTAGGGGACCTCAACTTCCACCTGGAGTTTAGGAAGGCACTGAAGACTCTTCTCTTCCCGGACCCTTAACCCCCTCCCCCGCTGACCCCCCCTTGAGTTCAGGTCTAGCGCTGGGATGCTCTAGGGTTACTACGCGCTCTACAAAACCTTAAAATAAATAAATAAATAGCTGCCAAATTTGTCCTCTAGCAATGAATAACACTGAAACATTCCAGAGTCATCAAGGGAAACAATATGAGATTAGCCGATTGATCAACTGTAATAGTCGATATGTGGTATACATGCTCAAATGTAAATGCAGCTGTTTTTACATTGGAAGTACAATTAGGCAACTCAAATAGAGAAACAATGAGCACCTAAGGGCCATCAAGCACCACGACCCCAGATACTCGACAGCGACACATGTTAATGAGTGTACAGCACAAGGGACATACGTCCGTCAGTACTCTTGCCTGCTTCTGTTCGCTCACCATATCGATAACTGCAGCTCGCTTGCTCTTATCACATACGATGGCGTGCCTACATGGACTTGCTACTAAATAATTTGATAATCTCAGAGGCATGGAATCGCGAACGATAGCTTATTCACCTATCTTTTTTCACCATACATACTTATGTTGAACATTGTAGCCACCTAATGGTTGGCTCAATACTCCTATCATTGCCCCGCATGACAATTCCGCCGGCTCACCCACTACCGCGTTAATTCGAATTGTCTGACATGATATACTTGATGATACTTATCAATCTCACTTTGAAATATTCAGCCGCAGCCCGCTCGATTTTATATCACACACGATGGCGCGCCCACATGGACTCGCTACTGAATAATTTGCTAATTTTCAAATGCATGGAATCTCAAATGGGAGCATATTCACCGAGGTCTATATAACTAAATCACACTTGTGTAACGCATCTGAGCCACTTATTGCTTGGCCAAGTACTCTTATCATTGCCCGCATGATAATTCCGCTCACCCAGTACCACGATGATTCAAGTTGTCTGACATGATTTACTTGATGATACTTATCAAGCTTACTCTGCCATTTTAAAGACTCTGGCACAATAATTGATGCTCTCTAATACTAAGCCTGGGCAAAGCACTACGCTGCGCTCGCGTAGTTTGCGAAGTTTGCGCTACTTCGCACTACGCGAATTGCACGTAGCACAGTGCAAACACGCATAGCGTAGTGTTGCGTAGTGCAGCGGTCATTTTTTGCTTGCTCGCGGTCCTCAACGTCAATTTGGCGACCGCGAGCAAGCAAAATGACATCCCGGCGAGACTTTTTCCTCATCGCGATCAGCAACATCAAGTTGGCGATCGCGAGCGTGGAAAATAAACCTCCTGGCGAGATTCTCAACGCGAGGAGGGCAGGTTTCTCATTGCGAGTGGTCGCGTGTGCTCGCGACCGCTCGCGATGAGAAACTACCAGTCCGCGTTGAGAAAGATGCCGCTCGAGTAAAAATCTACACGAGCAGCAGAAAACTACAGCTCGCACTGTGCAAGATGCCGTTTTCAATGATTGCACAGTGCCGGTTGCTTGTCCGCACTGTGCAATCATTGAAAACGACATCTTGCACAGTGCGAACAGGGTGCTACGCAGTTCGCGAAGTGCTACGCGTAGTTCGCGTAGTGCGAAGCAAACTTTGCGTAGCTTCGCGTAGTGCTACTTCGCGAACTACGCCCAGGGTTATCTAATACTGCCATAGCGTGATAACTTGGTTCAGTACACTCACATTGCTCTGATTGCCATGTTGAAGCACGTCACTGCCGTTATAATCCACGCCTCGCACTTATTCACATGTGCACTCTCACAATGGTGCGGGCTTCTGTAAAGTGATATCTGACCCTAATAATTCAGATTATCCTCAATTTTCAATTTACAGATATATGTAGGACAGAAGCAACCAATCACCTTTGAAATTTTCCCGGCCGTACTAAGGCTGGGACGGAATTATAACCAGCCAGAAGGTATGTCTCCCAGATAGTGTATGTTCATATTGTGGCTCCGCATCTTCATACATAGAAAAAATACAAGATATGTGTACATGACGATAACACTCTACATTATTTTAGGCTCAAAACGATATCCAGTGCACATTAAGGTAGGCCTGGGCCTATTCCCAGTACTCATAACCTACGAACTCACACCATTAACATAACTGGTATGCACTCATGTCCCTTATATCTCTGTATATTTCCCTATTCCCTATGCTGTAGCAGTTATAAACCCTTTCACCACGTTTTCAATTGCTTCCTGGAGTGAATACTGTCTTGATCACCACGTTAGATAATTTCGAATATCGTGGAATTATATATCAGACACTATAATATGTTTGAAAGCACAAATAGGCACTTGTACGGTGAAATGATCGGCTCACTTATTTGTGCTTTTGATGGTTTCTCTGCATATAAATGATATAAATATACACAGTTGGGACCACTTATACAATCACATTTACAGTATGCATCAATTGTGCCCATATGTGTGGGCTGATATTCTGTTTTATATATGTTCTCCAACCCTGAGGAAGTCGCGGGTCTCTTGTCCCGATCGATGAAACACGTGTTGGCTGGAGCAGATACATTATGCTTGTCTCTCTGCTATAAGTGATTAACTTAGAACACTCCTTGTATGTGTGCCAGGGCCTCTTCTAAATCTTAAATAGTTTACACCGGCAAGAAATACCCCTAGGACTGTTGACAAGATCTTAGTGATCATGTTCTATACTACATGGGAATACCTAAACAGCTTGCATTGGCTAATGGCAGAGCTAAGATGATTTAGAAGAACTTGTTTTCAGAATGCTACCACTCATTTTGACTCTCTGTCTATAGGGACCGTAAGAAATAAGTAGGAGTTAACTCTGCTGATAGATGCCTGAACTATCAGGCTCTCATGTGTGAGGAGTTGTGTCAGGAAAGCAGGATAACCTGAAGCAGTTCTATGGAGTGGCTATCTGCCTTTTCGCAGGTGGGTAAGGGAAAGGCTTAGCCCAGGTACCCATTAGATTGGTTGTCACTAAATAATAACAAGTTCATGGACAAAGCCTGTCCAGGTGGTAGAAGTTCTGTGAGGACATTGATATTGACTTCAAAATCTGGTATCCCAAAGTCTCGGACTTCTGCTGTGCATCTGAGGATCACAGCAAAGGAGGCTGTTTCTTCGATTGAGATGGCTGGGTAAGAACCTAACGAAGTTTCCCCAGGTCCACATAGACATTTATGTTACTCTTGTTTGAGAAGAATATAAATAGTTTGGATTCATAAGGGCACATTCCTCACATGAATTGAAGTTGTGACCCAAATCCAAACACCGGAGACACACCTCACGGGGTCCCTACAAGGTATAAACTTTGTAGTTTTAGCATGCATCATTATCTCTTGCACAGTGGAAAGGAACAATTTTAGAGAAAAGTTGTAAACTGATGAGAAAAAAGTTGGGAGCTAGCTCCAGGACCCGTGTGTGAAGGTGTGGAAAGAAAGGAGTTGACATCAGGTGCAAAAGAGTGATGCTTTGACACAGCTTCGGCTGTCACTTCTGGGGCAGAATGAGGTTGACGTGGAGCCAAATGGAGCCACTTGCTAGTGTCGGGGGCTATGCTGTAAAATATTTCTGAATCAGTTGGAGCCAGGGGGGGTATTCACAAGGTGAGGAATCTGTGGTTAGAAGTATCCAACGAAAAGGCATGCATGAGATGGTGAGGCTCCAACTAGAGTAGTGGGTGCGGAGTCAATAGATTCCCCTGGAAATTGTGCAGCTCCATTAGACTTAGGAGGAGAAAATAGTGTTCCAGAGAGGATTTGAATGCAAGTGGGCAGAGAAAACTTCAAAAGAAAATGGTTATAGAAGTAGACAATGGTGATGCATTGGATCAGGGAATGTAACAGAGGCAGCCAATGGTGAAGTAAAGGAGTGGGCAATGTTACAGAGGTAACCAATGGAGATATAAAGGAGCATGGAAAATGTTATGTGGACATGAAATACGAGCAATAGTGAGACAGTGATTGCAAAACAACACATTGAGACACTTGGAGATCACTGTTGCTGAGCTGCATGCCCTGGTATGTAGGTCTTGGTCAAAGAAGAACTAGGCAAAGTTCAATTTAATGTCAGTGGAGCCATGGGATGGCGATCTTTTCCATGATGGAGTAATTGAACAGTTTCAGGGAAATAGTAACTACAAATTAGGTCAAATGAGGAGCACAAAATGAATTGAAACTGATGCAGCTGAAGTGTTTGCTTCATTTGAGAATGATAAGTAATTTATTGGACCGAACATTGATAAGTTTCACTGCAATTATTTACAAATTCAAAAGATTTAAATCAGTAAGGGGTAGGGAGGTTAGACTAAGAGGGTCCAATCTTGTTACGCATGCAATGGGCAAGGAAGGATTTTAAAAGCGATCTAGCAGAGCACACTGTGACTTCAGTTCACCAAAAGACTCTATTTTCGAAACTAAACCCTGAAAAAGTAAATAATAGAAAGAGTTTAAATGGGATCTAAATATTATTAATACTCTAAGAATTACAAGAAGGTGTAGCCACAACCATTGGGGTCCTGTAGAAGAAAATGAGCACATGGCCTAAGATCCATATAAATGTACTGAATTCAGTATCTGGGCCTGATCATGTGACAATGGTGAATGTTGAAGATGTGCTGAGGTACGTGTTACAGGGTCATCGTTTAACGTGAATAGTGATCTGATATAAAAGTGTTAAATAAATTATTGCATTTTCTTGTTTAGAGGTTTTATGTTTGGATAGACATTTCAATATTAATCACTGCTGTTTGTACAATATGTTTTAAAGTGTAATCCGAATTTGGATTCCAGTGGTGATACATCTCTTACTGAAAATGCTCAAAAATCCACCTGTGTTTCAGGCAGTGGTTATGTCATGTTTGTTTTTGTGTAATAAAGTTTACAAAACAATACATCCATTTTGGACTTCTTCAATGTAGGCAGCACTTATGACAGCATTATCCTGGAGGCCTGGTAAAGGGAAGGTGGCCGTGGAAGAGAGAATGGCTGCATCTGTGGTTATGTTGACCGATTAAGTATTAAACCAATGTTTGATTTGTTTGTGGAAATAATACTGGGAAAGCAGCCCCACCAATAGGTACAGAAATAGCAGAAATTCGAATCCCATAGGCAGGTCAAAGTCTCAGCAGCGTCAAGGATTCTAGCTGCAGCTGAAACAAGGGCTTTTGTCGAACCTGTAAATGAGGTAGGCAATTAACTGCTTTCCAGAAAAAGGGGTTGAATGAAGAATCCAGAATATGTTCTCACCTATCATTAAGAAAGACTGTAGTGCCTGCCTAAGGTTTATCCACAGAATTCTTCACTGTATGAATTAGGGAAAGATTGGAAGGGTCCTTACCCTTTATGAGCACAAGTTCATGACTGAATAAACTAAATATGTGTATTTGCAGGCAAAGCAATCTTACCAATGTGCAGAAGATCTAGTTTCTTGTTGTACCCTTCCCCTTTTCATACACTATAGAGGGCCTGACTTGGTCAGCCCTCCTCATTTTCTACAGGGGCCTCACCGATGCACAGAAAGCTTAGTTTCTTGCAATACTCAATCTATTTTGGAGGGAAAGCCACTGTAACCTGAGGGCAACTGTTGATCTACTCTCTGCCTTAACCCTTTGCTAATCACTACAATAGCAGTTTGAGTTTTGTAAAAGATTGAAGACAGTATCAAAATTGCGGAAGTATTTGAACCAGTTTACAACAACCAAAATGCAAAGGGAAATATTCTCATACAATTGTCAGTTTAACAAACATCTCAGAAGATCGCATCATAGCCAGAGCTAGCTCAGTTTCAAAGATCTTAGAAGAGAAATTCACCCAGAGCATCTCCTCTTCTAATAAATCTGGTCCAATAGGAAAGTCAGGTTAGATCAGCTTGATGCAAGAGGAGGTCACAGCACTCGTCAAAAGGACCTCAATTGCCAATTCAATACAAAAGAAAACGGAGACCAGTTTCCGATCTTCCAGAAGCAATCAAAACATTGACAACTGTAGTCCTTCATGAACTACAATATCATGTTGACCCAACAAGCTGATTAGATGCCAATTTGTTGGGCTTTAAAATGATCCACAGTACAGAAGAAACATTGAACGATGTGAGGGAGAGTTACTACAGATATTAGACTCAGGAAATATACCAGTTCCATTTTTTAGAAATAGGCAAGTTGTCTTTGGTAAGTGGATCATATACTAGTTTAAAAAAACAGAAAGAAATGAGTGGGATTATAAGACACAAACATAAACTTGTTGTAATCATTACTATAAGACCACGCAACATATCAAGCTATGTCACAATCTGCTAAAAAAAAGAATACCATTTGATTTACTGTAAGCCTCTGTGCTCTTCCTGATCCCGCAATATGTTACTACTAGCTGGGGTGACCAGAGCACACCAATATGTTCCAAAAATACAGACCCGGGCAAAACCTAGGATCCAGCTCTCCCATTCAATTAGCGGACAAATAATCTGACAGAAGTGGAGTACAGGGTGCCATTCAAAGGAGGCATAGATTTGCAACCCAAATTGAAAGGAGATGGTCTGAATAAAACCTTAAACGCAAGTGAGTTCATAGATTATTCCATTATTAACATCCACGTGACAAAAATCATTATTGCGAGTCACACTTTCAAGCAATGGTTAGGGATGCATGAACATTACGTCAAGGAAATAACAAAAAAAGTGTTGTGGAGGCTGTAATGATTATTCAATACTGAAATGTTGGGAGCTCGATTGACAACAATAAAGCAGCTCTGGGCTTATTATGGCTGGTATAAGCCTTCTGCTACAACATCGCGATGTTTGTCTTTATGTTTCTCTCTTTCTAATTTAGAACGATCTATCCATAGTGGGTAGAATGTTCTAATAGCCTTAAAGCCCTTCTGCCTCAAGCTATACCAGTTGGTAAAGGCCCTCTCCCACTGATACAGGCTATATCTTGGAATAAGAGCCTTTAACAACTGGTATAGCCCTCAGCAGCGGGCTGTAAGGCTTTACTCTCCTTTTCTCCTGTACAAAGGGAGGGCAATAAACATACCTTTTGCATAGCAACAGTAATAGTGATTCTGTATCACTTATCCAATCTACAGCTATTAAAATAGGACGCATTCCGAAAGGAATTCTGTGATTGGTACTTAGATATCCAGAGTAAATACTTTGGTAACCATACCCTCAGTGTGCTTGATTATGTTATCCAGCAGACGGGGATAGCTTGTTAGGTGCTTCATCTCTGAGCCAATTAAGTCTTTGAGCTGAAGTCGTTCACAGTCAGGGCTGCTTTCTGCCGCCTGTAGTAAAGAAACAACACTTATTGAGACAATACATATAAAATGACTACAATACACGCTTAGATCAGTTATACTACACATCATACAAAGTATTACCCTCAAGACCCCAAAGGACATTTCTCTCTTCAAGTGATGGGCAAGATAAGGAAACTAAGACTTGCAAAAAGGACTAATGGATGCAAAGTTCTTGTTATCATTTAGCAACGGTTTGTTTTAGGCATTGTTACTCCTTGAGAAATCATTTAAATTAGGGTTACTACCAAAGACTGAAGCTCAGCAACTTTGACAGCTGAAGAAGTAGGAACTGAAAGGTGAAGAAAACAGTTTCAGTTGATTGGAGCTCCATGACAAAAAGTCCCTCCCAAGAGCATAGCTGAGTTCAAGGAATATGTTATGATGAAAACGTTTCTTTAAAAATGTCACCGCTGGTACCTGCCACCAAAAGCAAACTCAAATGTGCAGCAAATTCCACATGCTGGAAAGAGTATAATCTGACAGATTGAGATCGGGAACCTGCATCTTTGCAGCATTGAACAGTTGCTGTGGGTGCACTCAAACAGGACAACTTGGAGGCAATGCAGGCAGAGGCAAATTGATTAGGCCTGGGCGTAGTTCGCGAAGTAGCACTTTGCGAAGCTACGCAAAGTGAAGTTCGCACTACGCGAGCTACGCGTAGCACTTCGCGAACTGCGTAGTACCTTGTTCGCACTGTGCCAGATGTCGTTTTCAATGATTGCACAGTGCGGACAAGCAACCGGCACTGTGCAATCATTGAAAATGGCATCTTGCACAGTGCGAGCTGCAGTTTTCTGCTGCTCGAGTAGATTTTTACTCGAGCTTCAGCTTTCTCAACGCGAACTGGTAGTTTCTCATCGCGAGCGGTCGCGAGCATACGCGACCACTAGCAATGAGAAACCTGACCTCCTCGCGTTGGGAATCTCGCCGGGAGGTTTATTTTCCATGCTCGCGATCGCCAACTTGCAGTAGCTGATCGCGAACAAGGAAAAAGTCTCGCCGGGATGTCATTTTGCTTGCTCGCGGTCGCCAACTTGACGTTGAGGACCGCGAGCAAGCAAAAAATGACCGCAGCACTACGCAACACTACGCTACGCGTGTTCGCACTGTGCTACGTGCAGTTCGCGTAGTGCGAAGTAGCGCAAACTTCGCAAACTATGCGAGCGTAGCGTAGTGCTTTGCCCAGGCTTAAAATTGATTACTTGAGAAACACGATCAACCTAAGAAATTAGGGAAATGAAAAGCCAGAGTCACAACATTTGAGTGAAAAAAGAGAGAGTAGAGACCACAGTCCAGGACTAGAACTCACAATGAGACCATGTTGACTTCCATAGGCAGATGAAAATAAATGTGCTTGGTCAACATGATATGATCAGAGAACTAGAGCTGCCAGCCTTCCATTATGGCAATCGGGAACATTTGCCCCGATCTGAGATGCCTGAATAAATAAATAACCACTAGAATTACAGAGGAGAAAGAAAAAAACACCTCAAGAAGTTGACAAGACTGGGGGGGAATGAGGTGGGAGGGGGCACCGGAAAGTCCATGGCAAGATGGCCACACCTTAGTGCAGCTCTTCCCAATGGGTTCGGGAAATCCACCATAAATTCGGCCATCCTCCCCTTAATTGTAAAGAATATATATACCCTCACTGGCCTGAATCACCTGGTGAGGTCTACGGAAAATAATCTTGTGGGGCATTGCAGCACGAAACTGAGAGGCGGAGTAGAGATAGGCACGGCTGGGCCGGGAGTTCAGGATCAGCACCTGTGCCGTGGGGGCTCCTGGAACACCTCGTCGTAACAGGAGGCTGAAGCCAGAGACACGGTGTGAAGCCTGCTGATAGCTTCGTGAAGTGGAGAGGACACCAAGAACTACAGTGGAGGTAATCGGGCCCGGACCTGCTGTGCCCCCTCGCTGGCCTGAATCACCTGGTGAGGTCTATAGAAAATAATTTATTGGGGCAGTGCGGCATGAAACTGAGAGGCGGAGGAGAGATCGGCACGGCCGTGCTGGGAGTTTAGGATCAGCGCCTGGTCCGCCGTGGCTCCTTGATGACCTCGTCACAACAGGAGACTGAGGCCAGAGACATTGTGTGGAGCCTGCCGGTAGCCTTGTGAAGTGGAGCGGACACCAAGAACTACAGCGGAGGTAAGCAGGATTGAACCGGTGGTGCCTCCCCCCTGGCGTGCCTCAGCAGTAGGATACTAGGCAGCCTCACAGTCCGCACATGCAAATTGAGGCCAGGGCTCGGCCTAGCAGAAGCGGATGCCTCAAAGGATCCTAACTGGCCGCGTTGACATACGGGCGGTGGTGTGACCGTGGACACTGCCGGAAGGACAGGCATCCATTGTGGACATGGGGAGCCATGCATTCAAACCACGGCAGGCCCCAAACAGCTGAAAACAGCACAGCGTGGTCGGCGTCTGTAGATGTGGGAAATACATGCTGAGTGGTTCGGCATGGTGAACCCATGCTGAGTGGTATGTGATGACTGGAGAAGGCCTCGACACACGCTGCAGAAAACCCCTATTCTACATAATACATGGCTAAACCCCGTTCCAAAGGGGAAAATAATGTGGTAAACGAGGACACCCACGGTGATGTGCTGTGCTACAGCAAACATTGGTGCTTGAGACAGGAGCGTCAGAGGCCTGCAGTTTCCAGCTAAACTATCTGACTGTGTCTAAATATGGGGACAAGAGAGTTGAAATGCATCAATAGTGTGACTAAGGACTAGTGCAATTCCGGAACAGTGCAGTGAGTTTTCCCACATCTTGCATTCCCACCTGGGCGATATTGGCGTCATATGCGATCACCATCTGACACCACAGGCACCACGACTCCGGGGCGTGGTGTGTGCAGCGCTGCCACAGTCACATAGGATTGCCTTCTGTTAGGGTCCGCTGCACGGTCAGCTGCCTATGTTAGGAAGCTAACGATCGTGAGTGCTCACAATGGGAAAGGCGGACCAGCAGCAGGCAAGACAAGAGGCTCTGCGAAACAACCCTCGGATACTGGTTTGGAGGGGGGGGCAGCCCACCGGGATGGCAGAAGGGAACACCCTAGAAGCAACACTCCTGGCAGTTGTCACGCAGCGCAGAAACAGAAAAGAGGATATCTAAGGTCGAAGACAAGATTCAAACTAAGAGCTCGAAAAACCTGAACATGAAGCACGTCTTGGCAGTTATTCAAGCAAAAAACGAGAACTTGGAAGCGCACTCTTGCTGCAATAATTTACACATAATTGGGGTCCCAGAATCTATAAATGCTGTCAAAATGGAAACTTATATTGAGGGCATGCTGGTGACAATATTTGGTGCCAAGAACTTATCCCAACTGCTGGTGATAGAACGAGCACACCGTGCATTCTTGACGCAGCCTTTTGCCTGGGACTCCCCTGCATTCCATCATAGTGAAGCTTTTGAATTCTTGTGATAGGGATGCTGCCCTCTGGCTGGCCCGAGAAACGGGCCAAGTCCAATACCAAAGAAACAAATTCACTTTCTATCCTGATTTCTCTTTGGCTAGGAGGGAGGTTCTACCAATCAAGCACCAGCTACAAGAAGCAGACATTTCCAATTCCATGTTGGACCCAGCATGCCTACATGTGGAACACCAAGGTGAGCAGAAAATCTTCACGATGCCTAAAGCGGCCAAGGAATACCTGAAGACACTCTCACCTGGTAAACATGCCCAGAGCACAACAAATGCAGATGACGAAGACATTTGACGTTCTACACTAAGCATTAGGCCTTACCAGGAGCTACTTATAGACACTCAGCGACTGCCTGAAGCCGCAGTGGCAGCCATTACCGGCATGAGGTTGTGACAACGTTAAAGCTGTCGACATATTCAAGCTGATTTAAGATGCATATCTATGATCCTGTGAACTCGGTCACCTCCATACACCTGAAGGGAGACTGGGAACCTGGAGAATACCAGTGAGGGAGCACCCCAGATGAGTCAAACACATGGTGCTACAATTTATTTGTTATTGAGTGTAATGATAATGCTGAAACTGTATATGTTCATTGTTTTTTGGGGGATGTCTTTTGCCAGCTGGGTTGCTGAAGTGGGAGGGGAAGAATGTTAGGTTGTTCGAATCTTGTATACCCACACAAAATATACATTGTTCTCCGTGATACGCAGGGAGTGCAGTATAGAAGCCCATGCACCATTCCCATTTCAGTGAAATGACTAAATGGCGGTGAGCAGGAGATAGCATAAATTTCATTATATGGAAGGTATGTGTCTTAATAATCCCCATAAGTTTAGGCTAGTGCTCCGGTTTCTAGATAGGCATACATGTGGCTTTATTGCAGAAAACACATTTGGACAGGCGATCAGACAGCACTATAGGTGCCCGTTGGATATCATGCCAGCTAACCTCCTTTTATTCTACATACTCAAGGGGGGGGTCCTACTTTTGGTCAAGCGCATGGTACCCTCCACGCTCACTATGCGGACGACCAGGGCCGGCTATTAATTGCACATAGGATGATAGCTGTCACTGCTGTCACACAAGGTAACATCTCTGGAGACTAGTTAACACCTGGAGACTGATATTTTCCACTATGCCGGCCCATATCCTCTGGGCGGGGGATCTCAATACATACCTCAATACATACCTAACCCTGCAGAAGATCGCTCATCAAACACCGGCTGGCATGGGAAGCAGGCAGCTATGGTGATCCGTAGTGGGGTGGAAGAATATGGGCTGGTCAATGCCTGGCGACTACGACACCCTACACAGAAGGAGGGCACATTTGTGTCCTCTGTACACTGCACATGGTCCAGATTGGACTATTGGCTTATATCTACTGAGGTCTGCAGTGGGTAGAAGATCCATGCTACTTACCTAAGACTTTATCAGACCATTTGTCAGTCCTAATGCGACTGAAGCTGGCGCATGTAACTCCCACACCGCTCACTTGGCCTTTTCTCGCAGCAGCACTCCTAGATGCGTGATTCATAGAGGAGGTGTGGAAAGCGATTGTAGAGTACTTTGCATTAAATATCGGCTCAGTATCAAGCTGGGGCTCTCTGTGGGAGGCCTTTAAAGTAACAATACATAGGACATGTATAGGCACTCAAGTGGGGGTACTGAAAACAATTCGTAAACAGCTAAAAAACACTAAAGATGAGTTTAATTCCCTGGAGAGAGAATATGAATGCCAGCCAAAAGAGGCCAGATTGGCTTCTATTAGGGAACACGTGACCGAAATTGAGAACCTTGCAGAACAAGAGGCGCGATTCATTTCTAAGCGTCACTTCGCAAGTACGTACATTGAAGGTGGGAGGCCTAGGCAAAGCCTTGCTCAAAACCTAAAGGCACAGAAAGGCCCAGACCCCATTGTCCACTTGGTGAACGATGATGGGGCCGCACTCAACTCCAACTCAGATATACTGGAGGAGTTCAAGAGATTTTATGCAAGTCTATATGAGCCATGCAGCTCGGCATCACTGATCGAGCTTGGCCATTATTTAGAGAGGGTGACACTGGCATGGCATTCGCCAGGGCAGAGAAAATACTTAGCTCAGCCAGTGACTGTGGAAGACGTCAGAGAAGCCATACATGCCCTTCCGAATGGGAAGGCCCCAGGTATAGATGAGATTACGTGAGGGTTCTAATAAGGAGCATGCCGAAGTGCTAGCTCTGCAGCTACATGCAATGTAGGAGGAAGCCTACCTTAGTCACACACTACCGCCATCTCTGAGAGAAGTATTGATAGTGACGTTGATAAGCCAGACAAGGCTCCGGAGTGGTACAAATCTTATAGGCCACTATCTCTCATTAATATAGATGCCAACATTTTAGCCAAGGTGATTGGAGTGTGCCTACAGCCCCTGATATCACAGTTAGTGCTGCCAGATCAATCTGGCTTTATACCGGCTCGGTCAACTACACACAACCTACGCACTATCTTTGCACTATTACATCAAGTGGAACCCACCTTGCAGGCGGAGGTTCTATTAGATGCGGCCAAAGCCGTTGATTCAATTGCGTGGATATAGATGTTTGTGGTATTAGGCAGCATAGGGATACCAGAGGCGTTCTTAAGATGGATATGCCTTTTATATGAGTGCCCAGCAGCACAGGTGTGTGTCGATGGTCACACATCACATGCTTTGAGTGTCGGTATGAGGACGTCGCAGTGTTGCCCCCTGTTGCTGCTGCTATTCGTGCTTACCATAGAGCTGCTTGCCTGCATTACTCAGCAGAAACATGCCCTTACTTCCCTTAGATTTCATCTATGACCCTTGAATATCTCACTATATACAGAAGATATGGTGCTGTACATTAGTAAACCGTTGGCATATCTGGCCCTGGTAAATAGAGAGTATATAAAATGGGATTACTACTCTGGTCTGTGTATCAACTGGACGAAATCCATAGTCCTCCCGCGAACACCTACGCTGCGACATTGGGTTCCTGCTAGAGTGGGAGAAAGGCCCTGTCAATTATTCATGGGTATGGGTGCACAGCGACCCTAACATTGTGAAATGTGAGAATTACGTCAAGGAAATGTCCAGATTGGAAGATTCAGTTGCGCCCTGGACGACCCTCCCGCTCTCCCTGACGGTTAGACTAGCAGTCATAAAAATGGTGGTACTGTCACAGTTTCTAAACCTATTTAATAACATTGCAATAGTACTGTCCAACTCCTTCTTTAAGCAGTTGCACTCCCTGTTGATCACACTGGTATGGGCGGGCAAGAAGCCGAGGATCAGCTGGGAGGTCCTCACCCTCCCAAACGTGGATGGAGGATTCTGTGCCCCCGATTTTATGCTATATCATTAGTGCACGCAGGCACATTTCGCACACTTCTGGAATGTGGCATGATTTCACACCTCATGTAGCGAGCAACATGATGCTGCTCCGATCCCACTCAGGGCCATCCTACCACAGAAGTGAAATGGGATGTCCCAAAATGAGATTAACATGTTACACACTACATTGATCGCTTGGTACACTTTGGCTAGGCGAGCTGGGAAGAATTAGCTGGATGCTCCTGTGGTGCCCCTACTACACCATACAGACATAACGGTGACACAGGAGGATGGATCGCTCCAGATGCTACGGGAGGCAGGACTACACACTATGGCGATTTGTACACAAATGGTAACTTACTAACACTACCTAATGAGACAGTTCTGTGGGCAAACACCTCATTATTTGTCTTCCTATATTACCGACTTTGAGCAGCCATAAACGTACACAATCCACACTTTCCCAGTGAACCTCCGATGCTCATGACACTACAGGTACTGCTCACCAGCGCGACGCGCTAACACCTTATTACTAAACTATATGCTGCAGCACAGGAGGATGGGACACAGGGAGGTGGCAAAGTGTTGGCAAAATGGAATGCGGTGTTACCACAGCCCAAGGGGGAAGAGGATTGGAGGTTTTGCTGTGGGCAAACAGGCACACTTACCTGAAATTGTAATTTGAGGGTAATTCAGTTGAAGTTCTTGTACCAAATGTATTGTCCCCCGATGCACTTATATAGGTATGTGTTAAAGGGCAACTCGAACTGTGTACGCTGCGGAGCCAAAGGGGCAGAGTTTATACATCTGCGTTATCATATCCACGCGTGAGGCAATACTGGGTTCAAGTCAGAGACACACTATCTGATATGATTGGGGCAAGGCTGGAGTGCAAGCCAGCGATCTGCCTACTGGGACTGCGAGAGACTTCCGGTCACTAAATCGGAATATCTTGTCAGTAAGCTTATTACCAGCAAAATGTAGAGTGGCATTGCTTCAGAAGAGTACATCTAGCCCTACAAAAGTGTCTTGGATGCCTGACAGGCACAATATAAGACACAACTGGAACTGTATGCTGAGGAGCAGCCAATGAAGTCAAGGCCAAAAGACTTATGGGGGCCACCGATGGCTTATTTGCAATCCAATACTGTGAATGGTGGGTAGGGCAATAAACGAGAAACAAGCATGTATTGATACTACAGATCTGTGTCATATTTGAAATTGTCAATTGCATTACCCATGTTCATGATGGTGCACTTGCGACCTCATTATCTACAAAACGGGGTGTGAAAGAAGGACCATATTAGACTTATAAATGACAATGTGTTGGGTACTACATGTAGTATGACGTTTGTTGCTTTTTTGTATGTTATGCTTAGTTTGATGAACATGATAATATATATATATATATAGATAGATAGATAGATAGATAGATAGATAGATAGATAGATAGATAGATAGTTAGATAGATAGATAGATAGATAGATAGATAGATAGATAGATAGATAGATAGATAGATAGATAGATAGATAGATAGATAGATAGATAGATAGATAGATAGATAGATAGATAGATAGATAGATAGATAGATAGATAGATAGATAGATAGATAGATAGATAGATAGATAGATAGATTTTTTTTTAAACAGTTGACAAGACTGACATTGCTCTTGGGACGACAATACTAAACTCATTCTGGATTCATGCTATCAGCATGTGCGGTTGAGGTGGTGGGAACAAGTTGAACGTATTGGAATTTTGCTATTTAATTTAAGACACTCATGGAAGGAGTGGTGAGGCCAGTTTTGCCTCTTTATGGCGTTTACATATTTTACCTAAAATATCAATTCACTTTGTAGTTCAAACCACAATTCTTTATTTCATTAATCCTGTACTGATATTTAAAAACAATGCCCTTAGACATCTAAGGAAACTGTGCAACAGAAAACATACCGAAGTTTGGAGAATTTGCATGAACATGTTTATTTTAATGTTCCCAAGCTGTAGGAAAGTAATATTGTCTGTATGTTCATTTACATTAAGAATTAGATGTAATGATTAAGAAGATTGTGCAGATGTAAGGTTGAAAAAAATCAATACACTTGAGTCTTTGCCGTGATACCAGCTCCCAAGAAAACATGGACAGAGACTGCACGGATACCCTAGTTTAATGGTTCTTAACCGGAGATCCAGAGACGAGTGGGGATCTGTGAAGCCTAATCATGCAGCCCGTGACTGCTTAGAAAATTAAAAATTATTAACATTAATACAGTGTGTATAAATAAAGATGCAAAATGTGATACTGAACATTTTCAAATGTTCAGTAAAAGTGAAGGAATTTGAAATTAGAGGTTAAAAATTAAGTAGTTGTCCAGAGTTTGATTGACAGGAGCAGTGCAAATGCATCAAAAAGAAAATAGTATGGAAGATGGGTGATCTCAGTTAAATTTAGAAAAGTCCACTTATGCTATTAAAATGATTTATTTTATTTTTTATATTCATTTAATAAAATATTATAGCATTTGTGTATTGGTTCGATGAATGCTTCTGAATTTTTGTGTATTGTTTTGACGTTCAAATCTTCAAAATTGTTTATGCCAGGGTTAAAGGCTTCCACTACTGCCTCAGTGGGGTTCCCCAGGTCCAGTAACTGTTAAGTGGGGGCTCACAAAAGTCAAAAGGTTAAGAGCACTGCCCTAGATCACTAACCACATCCAGAAGCTTCATTCTTTAGCTACTGAGGCAACCAGTAGCTCCAGTCCTGAATCTTTTTGATTGATGTTTGGGGCACTTCGTGCTTACGCATTCATAACTTTTTTCTACAAAAGGGAGCCAAGCCAAATTTTCTTTGCCATATTTTGGGAATTCAACAGATAGCCAGGGTGTGTAGAATCCCCGTTGCTAAACTTAGAAAATAACCAAAAGAAAGATTGGGTTTCTTTTAATGGGAAACACTGGGAGAACACTGCTGTGTAAGTAGCGTATCAGTTTTCTTATAAAAATGGCATCAAAAGGTTCGCTCTGCTAAGATCGCTATCTTTCCAGCTTTCAGGTTTCAAAAAAATCATTTTAAACACAGTTTTTGCATTTTACTAAGAAGCAGTCAATTTTTCCTATTTTCCTTTTGTGGTTTCTACCTAATTGATGTGCTTGATGGAAACAGTTTAAACCCATGTGTGAACACATAAAACTACATTTCTAAAAAATAGACACAATTTGGAATTCAGCAAGAGGTAATTTACCCAGATTGCTCAAGCTTTTCCTAAAATAACTTATTGTTGAATTAAAAAAAATGTAAAAATCAAGGGAAGTAACAGAAATGGGTGAACTTTCATCTTCAATTTTGACCCCCAAGGCCGAGTTACAAAAATAATATAACTTTCAGTTCACAAGAATATACAGTATTTGTTGGTTGTCCTAAAAAAAAAGCAATTCCCCGGTCTGGTGTGTCAGCTGCAGTTTCTAAAGAGTTTTCATTGTGTATGAACTATGCTTCAATTAACATGCTAAAATCTAATGAATGAAAAATGGGTATGTAATAAACCGGCATTACGCAAAATGTATTCTTTTTTGTTCGCTGGCTTACATTTAGCTGCCAAAAATTGGAGATTAACTCAGGTGATAATAAGTAAAGCTCTACTATTTCCTGATAAAATCAATACCACACGTGTGAGTGGGCCGATTTCCAGTGACAGGAAAGACCCCAAAAACCAATGTGGAAATATAAGATTTTTGCCAAGAAATGCATCCCATTTTGGCGATGTGGGCAGCACAGTGGTCGGGGTTTGGCAGCTACCCAGGCAAACCTACTAAACTCAGACATTTCTGAAAGCTAGACACCAAGGGAAGACCAGGGTGGTGTGACTTGAGTGGATCTTATTACTCCTTCCTCCCAGGAATGCCCAGGAAACAAAACCTTTGGATAAAATGACACATTTTCCTCGCATTTCTTTGAAGGAAATTTCCATAATCTGTGAGGAGGAACAACATTTCTACCACCGAGGGCTCTCCCACTTCTCCTTTTAAAAAAATGTTAGCCCGCATGTGTACTCTCGACCACTGTGCTCCAACATTCCCTAGGGGTACAATTATTATCTAATTATGTATGCACTATTGACTGTATTTGCTTAAACCTCCACCTATCGTCCCACACGTTCCACAGACACCCTCCAACCTCCAAGTATGTGTGTCGTACATACACTGCCAGAGAGGAGGAGGGCTTACATGTGACTCTCTCAAATATATTACCGCTGGAGAACTGCAATTGTAGCACAGAACTTTGTTCCAGTTTTGTATCATTCATTGATTTTCCTGCTCATCATTTACAGTAGCAAGCAGTGCACTGTAAACACAAGAACACTGAAATGTCTCACTACCGTCAGCTACAGAAACAAAGTGCTGCTTAATGGATCGAAAATGAACCTAGTAGAAGTTTGAACAAAGTTACAGAAGCTGAAACTTGGACAAATAGCAGCAGCCACAAAATGCTCTAAAAAGAGCAAATATCACTTCAAGAACTCGTGTCATAAAACATGCAGAAAAGATTTTGGAAATAGCCTCCTGGGACAGTTCTGAAGCATTTTCAGTTCATTGGCAGAATTGTGGCACCCAAAATGAAGATAGGCAGGTATGTTAAAAGTATCACAATTGCGTGGATCTAATGCTGAAAAAGTATGCATCAAAAAGAAAACTTTACATTTATTTTGGACCTCAAATGCTAAAGTAAACAAAAGGCCTCCAGGATATAATCACTTCTTATCTTACACAAAGACCTTACAAACCCTGAACAAACTTCATTGATTTAAACAGATATTCTGTTGGGCAGGATAGGGATTATAAGCAGAAAGACATACCTGCATGAATAGGTTAAATCGGGGCTCCTCCTGTCGTTTGGTTTTGATCATCTCCAGGGCATAAGACTGAAAACGGCAAAACCTTGCAGCTTGATGCTTTATCCTCTCTCCAGTAGGCCCATCAAACTAGATATATGAAAAAAAGCCATGAACCAGAAATTCAGCAAATGCTCAAAGCTTTCATTTTTTGTTGTTGTTTTTAGTCATCATATACAACAGTAGGCGGGAGGTACGGTTTGAGAGCCACCAGGTGAAATTAAAACATCTGAGGGTTTTGACATCCTTCGTTTCGTCTCCTTCAAACAACTTTTTGATGGTTTGCGGGAGCCACTGCCCAACTCCTCTTATGTTGAAGTTTGTCTTTAATCCTTAGACTATCATCATTTAATTAACCAAAACTTGTTGAGGAATAAAAAAAAGGTGTTTCCACATTTTTATCCTCTATTTTGGACCATTTACACATTCTATCCTGCCAATGTGTTTTGCCGATTCAACCCAATCTGTGCAAGTAGGTGAAGTGTTAGATATCCATTTATTACAGATTTACCTGCATGCTATAATTATTAGCATAAAAAGTAACTGAGATTGTAGCTTCCCTTATCTTTGATTAGACCCTCCATCTTCTAAAATCCAGAAAATAACAAATGGGAGGCTTACCTCTGTATCTTTTCTCAATATTTCTGTTAACGCCTTATCCACTTCATGCCAGAAGATTTGAATACCTGGACTCTGCCATAGAAGATGGATATGATCTGCATTCTACAAGGCACATTTTGGACAGCATCTCTTCTTCTGACCTCCCAGCTTTGAGAGTTGTTTTGGAGACCAATAGGCCCTGTACATGGTGAACAAATGGTTTCTCCTTAGGGTTGCAGATCTCACCATTGATCATAATGTAGACATTGATAGTAGCCATTGGTGTAGAATTTCTGATGACGGCAGGTCTGCTTTCCATATCTCCTCTGGCAAAGTAGGAGGGCCATCTTTACCTCATACCAGGATCCAGCATCAATTGGATACTTCCTTTCTATGAATCCGAATGCTCCGTAGTTTCTCCTTCATTCTATTCTAATCCGTATATTAAGTTGTCCTTGGATCAGCTGGCTAGTTGATAGTGCCAAGAGCTCAGGGAGCCCTCTTCAAACAGCTTGCCCCATCTTCCTATAACTGCAATCTGCAGCGGGGTAGCTAGGACAACTTGTAAGCATGGAGGGGAGATTTCCAAATTGGAGCCATATTGCTGTTGTTAGGGACTCCCAAGATTCTTGGTGACTTCATATAGAAATGGCAAACTACCTCTTTCAAAAGCCTTAGTGGCATCTACCGTTATTATGCTCAGTGGAGCATTTGTTACCATGGCCACATCTATTGTGCACACCAAATCATGGGTGAGCTTGTAGAGCTGTCTCTGTTTCATGAAGCCCTTTTGGATTTATGGACAATATTTCCTATTACTTTGTCCAATCTCTTAGCTAGTATTTGTGTGTGTATCTTTTAATCGTTATCAAGCAAGGATATTAGTCTATACGATTCACATTAAAAAAATCTTTCTTAGGCTTTAATATTAGTGTTATTTTCACATTATATATATAAATCACTCTCCCCCCCTAACATTGTGGGATGAAATGTATTAAGCTGGTCAAAACTGGAGTGAGTTCCTCTTTTAAGGCCTTATATAGCTCATTTGGTTTTCCATCAGGGCCTGGCGCCTTTCCCTTTTTGAACCCTCTAAGAATTGTATCAACTTCTAGTGTAGTAATTTCTTGATTAAGATGGAGCTGTTTGTTCTGATCTGACCTTGGAAGAGTGTCCTCCTTCAAACAACTCTCTATTTCTTCTTTTAGTGCTGTTGAATCGTCGGTATGTAAATTTCGGTAAAAACCCGCAAACATCCTCCCAATATCAGAGTCCTCTGAACATCTTTCACTGGTGCCGTTAATTTCTACTTTGTCAATCATATTTCTAGTGCTTTTTTACTTTGTATTCCAAGCCAGAAGTTTCCCACAATCTTTCCGATATTCATAATGTGCTAACTTGCAGGCATTCAACCTACTCTGAACAACTCCATCCAGATATTCTGCCAAACAACCCTTAGCCTCTTTAAAGTTATCTTGTAGGTTTATTTTTACACGGGGTCCTCACACATTGCCAGCTGTTTATCAATTACTCCTATTCTCAGCCTTTACTCTCTTACCTTATTGTTACTTTTTTCCCCTCTATGTTCAGCATTACTAGTCAGTTTCCCTTGAATAAAGGCTTTATAAGCATCCCATATAACATGCAAGGGGTTTTTCTTGTAGATCAAACTACAGTAGCTCTTTTCAGAGCATTTATAATCTCCTGCTGTCCTAATAATGCTCTATCCAAGGTCCATTTAGACGGAATTGAGGACCTCGAGAGTATAACCGCAGCATGATCTGAGAGATGCTCTGGTTTATGGATTATCTTTCTTACCTTATTCCCTAACTTCATATCTACAATAAAAGTCTATTCTGGAGGCATTTCCATATTTCTTGGACCCAGCCATATGCAAATCAGTCTTGATCCTGTGTCCCAATGGGAACAGTCCAGGTCCTCCCTGGACTGGAAACAAGCATCCTAGGACCGGTTTCGGGCTTTCAGCCAGGATACCTTGACTCCAGTGGCATGGAGAGCACAGGACCACGTCTGGGCATACCCGTCCCACTCGGGGTGACAAATGCAAAAAGAACAAATAAAAAAGAAGCTCCACCCCTTTCACATTACAAGATTGAGTGGTGCAAGTAAATTGTTTAATCCATTTATGTCTCTTTAAAATTTCCACCCATTCTTCTTGACGTAAGTATGTTTCCTGGGGGATATATTAATGTCACTATCAGAAAGCTTCAGAAATCCCAAAATCTTCCTTTGTCTACTTGGTACCCTCATAACATTTATGTTCCAGGTTAATACCCGTATGTTGTGAACCTTCCTTACTTCCTTTATCATTTCCATGATAATTCCAGCCTAACCATTTCCCAATCCATCAGAATCCCTGTCAACAATGAGGACAATTATTTTTTTAGTTTTTTCCCATAGGCTCACCACCCTGTGTTTAGTAAAACCACTATCTGTCCTCACTACGTGTCACCCCTCCAGCTTGCCCCTCCCCTACCCCACTGGGGTTCGCTCCCAGTATCCAAAAATGATAGTACTTCATACCACTTGACCTTCTACTCTCCTGTTTATTTTCTATTTATTTTGCTGCATTTTTATCTGGTTTATTAGAACGTCAACCTCCGAATTCTCTTTTACATTGTGCATCTTGTTGTTCTACATGACTCTTAATGTCATTGGGAATTTTCAACTACACATTTGCACCCAGCGACTTCAGTTCTTGAATGTGTTTCCCTAACTCCCATTGCCGATTTTGAGGAACTTTTGCTATAGCCGGTCTTATGGAGAAGGACCAATCATTTTTTAAAGCTTTTGCTTTCAAGGCTTCTGTTGGGATTAGCTTTTTTATTGCATAAGTATGGAAGTTTATTAATATTTTCCTGTATTTCTCTCTGTTTGCACTCCTTTTAAATTGATCCCGATGCACCCTTGTATGTCCTGCTCGAGGTCTAGGGAGCTGGTTTGCCAAACACACACTTTGATGAGGTCTATGACAAACCCCTTCAAGTTTTCACCTTCTGCTCCCTCCAGGGCATTGAGAAACCTTAACTTGTTTCTCCCAGAGTTATTTTCCAAAGATTCCAGTTTCTCTTTGATCTCATTTTCCCTCGCTTTCAAGAATGGAATCTCCTTATAATTGCTCTTAACTTCCTTCCGTAATACTCCAAGCAAGGCTTCCATAGTGGATAATCTTTCCAGGATGCCTACCATTTTAGTATCAAGCTTTTCACAGGCTTTCTGTATTTTAGCCTGTTTGCTCTCTAGAAATTGCAAGTTTGCCTTTAATCTCTTTTTCAAAAGTGTCAGTAGTAAGGAGCCCATATCTACTTGATCTATGTTTTTCGGTGTTCCCATCTTCTCTTCGCGAGGGGTCAATAGAAATTTCCTCAACGCAATTATTTCCCTGTGGGATCCTGAGAGACAACCTGAAATCAATTTAAGAGAGGGAGCCCTGGCCCATCTACTGGCATAAGCTGAGTGGATTGGGTCCATATTTTGCATAATTGCAAGGCAGATCAATGTAATCAGATTGGCCTGAGTTTCAATACCTTTCTTAAAGTAAGATCCTAAAGATGGTGTGATTTTGATTTTCCCTCCTGGTGGGCCTGCTGTATCTCTAATAACTCTATTATCTTTCCGTTTCCCTGCATCGAACAGAACCTATTCTGGAATAGACACAGGGAGAGATTTTGTAGAAGTGGCTTGGGGGGGGTAAATAATCACCCTGCTCTGCTGCTGATAATCAAACCCTCTCCCTTTACTATGCAACAAACCTGGCCCTGGCCGAGCATTTCTAAATGTGTATCTATTTTTACCAGTGGCTCCTATGGCATCCAGCTCAGTGTATTCAGTAGAGACCTGGTGCTCTTTTTTTTAATGCGTTCTTCCCTGAGGCAATAGAGCATTCAATGCATACTATGAGAAGGGATTGTCAAGTTGCCCATGCAATCTCATTAATACGCAGCTCTGAGATTAGTGGAATTCATTTAATGCTATCACCACATTACGGTATTATGCACCAGAGAAGCAGGAGCTCCCAGCCAGCGTGCTAGCTAGCCACCATGTTCCCCCTCCTGTACTTCTTGTAATAAGCTCAAAGCTTTCTGCCCATTCAAGTGTTCAAGTTTATTCAATTCAATTGAAGTCTACCAAAGTGTATTCTTCTAAAAACAAATTTAACTAAACAGATCAAGGGTTCATGTCTGTCAATATAAAAATCAAACTACATATAACAATGGCTTTGTATGTGTTTTTAGGTGCAATGTAAAAACTAAACATACGCATTCAGCACCCTAATACAGAATTGATACAAATACAGCAAGTGCAAACATTGTGCATTTTAGATGGAAGTGTAATGTAAATGCTTAATGTAAATTAAGAACAACTGGAATACAAATAAAGTTTGAAAATAACTCCATACGGGCCTTGTTAAACCTGGCATCATTGGCGTGGGTTTCCCCTGTATTATTGCCTTTGCCTCCTGTGTTTTTGCTGTGTGTTGGGCTTCGTTTTGCTGGTCTACATGCTTTGTGCACTTTGCCATTGCTGTTCAGTACCATAGTGCAAGTGCCCCGCTTAGTCAATTATTGTAATGGATTGTTGATTCCATGATTGGCATATTTGATTTACTTTATCAGTCCCTAGTACAGTGCACTGGGTGTGCCCGGGGCCTGTAAATCAAATGCTGTTAGTGGGCCTGCAGCACTGATTGTTCCACCCACATAAGCAGCCTATAAATATAACTCAGGCCTGCCATTGCAGAGCCTGTGGGCAGTCTAGTACTGCCCACAGACCCATTAGAGCTAAGAATAATTGCGTTAAGATACTGCATTTCTGGTTCAATAAAGAATGCAAGCAAGCTCGCAAATCTCTAGTGGAGGCCATCAGATTGAAAAATGTAAGCAGTATCCAGAAATCTAGGAAAAACTATAGGAAAGCACAGGACAGTGCTAAAAAGGAATGGAACGACAGCCGCGGTTCGTGCAGGTAACAGCGGTGGGGTGGTGGGGAGGCGTGGGGGGCATTTCAAGGGACGATGCCGAGGGAAAATTTATTATTTATTCAATTTTCCCTCTACATCGTCCCTCAAAATACCCCCCACACAGTTCCACTGCCCCACTGCTGTTACCTGCACGGACCACGTCTGTGGGACAAAAACACATGGCAAGACCTTAAATTGGCATGCACAAGAAATAACCTCCAACATTTTTGGAACTTAGTGAAATCGGGTAGGGGTTGACATTCTCTACCACCGCAAATTCACATAGCCCCAGACACTTCGGTTAAAAACTTTGCCAAACAATATGCCAACAGTGACAAATATGAAGGCGAGCCCTTTACAATTTATCCGTAGACAACTGACCTGGTTTTCGAGTTTGTAGAAGTAAGAGCTGCCTATAGTGCAATTACAAGGGGAAGAGCTCCCGGCATTCACAATATGACAGCTGATGTCTTTTTACACGATAAGGATAACTGGGCCCGGCACATCATGTTGTTAGCAAACGCTATTGTTTATGCTGCTCCCATCCCTGATTCATGGAGGGGTGCAGAGATCATACCAATATATAAAAAGGGCGATAGGTCTCTGCCAGGTAACTATAGACCCATAAGCCCAATCGACTCAATTCAAGAGGTGGTAGCCCGTCTCATCCTGGCAAAGGTTCAGGAGTGGATTAATATTAATGATATCCTAACCCCCTTCCAGGTGGGTTTTCGTGCACAGATCAGTACAATAGACCAAGTCTTTTGTTTTCTGTTAATATACTGGCGGACTGTTGTGTTTGGCAATGGCAGCATGTATGATGCTTTTGTAGATCTAAAGTCAGCTTTTGATTTAGTTTCACGTAACAAGCTATGGTTGGTCCTACAGGAGCTGGGAATGCCCACGGACTTGCTAATTCTCATTGTTCGACTACATGAGAACAATTTTGAGAAATTAGCTGGGGCTCACAGGGTAATGTAACTGACCCCTTCCAAGTTGAAAAGGGAGTTCGCCAAGGGTGTGTAATGGCCCCTACACTATTTTCCCTTTTTATAAATGGAGTCTCCCAATTTTCAGCTACCTTTCCCACAGATGCTCCGGTCTTAGTGGGCATAAATATTCCGATCCTATTGTTTGCAGGCAACACGCTCATCATATCAAAAACTCCTAGTGGGCTACAGTGTGCGTTAACACGTTTTGAAAATATCTGCAACACATGAGGGTTACAAATCAATGCAATGAAAACTAAATGTATGGCTTTTAATCACCACAGAGCATTTAGTGGTAGGATAAATTTGGATGGAGGAGCCCCTAGAGCAGGTAGATGCGTTCACATATCTAGGAACCCTACTGGAGAAAAAAATGAGCTGGGGCCCTCACATTGAAATTATGGCACTGAAACATCACCAACTAGCTGGTGCTTTAAGCAAAGAATTTAAAACATCTCTGACTAAGCCAGTAAGACCGGTGTTGCAGATGTGCAATACAAAAGTAGTGAGCTTGGTCCTATATGGGTCGAAATAATGGGACTTTGAGAAAATGACCCAGCTCGCCACAGCAGAGAATAGGTTTTTCCGAATGATCACTAGCTTACCACAAAGTACCCCTATGACTCCTGTGCTTAATGACCGAGGGATGAAATCACTGGTATACATTGCTGTACTACGCCCCATATTACATTGGCGTAGAATTTGGTCTGCCCCTGAGCTGGCAATCTATGCCAATGCTCTTAGGGATGTCATTGAGGCTCACAGCTTTCATAAAATCGGCTGGCTAAGTGACATCAAAGTTGTTTTGATCAGCATGAGAGTGTCAAACCAATGGGAAAACCCATCTACCACTCAGTTTCCCACTAAAGCAGAAATTAAGGAAAGCTATTGGGAAACGGTTGGGCAAAATATTATCAGAACGAACGACGGCACTATCCTGAGAGAGATTCTTAACATTCAATCCCGGCCCAAGCCTTGAGCTCTATTGGGACACAATTTCAAAGCCCCTTGATCTGAAACTTTATTTTCAATTCAGAGCGGGTTACCTCCCATTAAAATCTTTCACTTCTAACTGGTCCTTGTCTGTTGACAAATGAATGCCCCCATTGTATAGAGCATGTTGAAACCTACCACCACATGCAGTTTGTCTGTCCTGCCTATGTGAGCCCTTGTAAGATATGGCTCTCTCAGGTCTGCAAGAACCTAGGTACCAGACATAGCAATGTTGACCTGAGAATTTTGTGTACAGATCCCTCTCCTTGCTATGCAATTCCTGTTGCTATGTTTTTAAGATGGATGTGGACCATAAGATTGAAATTGCTGTCTTCTCTGGCAAAACAGCAAGAAACAATACCGGAACCTAACTAAAAACAGTGAGCTTGTTTAAACCACACTGTGGAATTCGTCCTGCATCGGGCCTGGTCTGTAATCTTAATGTTTTTAATGTTTATTTATATACTTTGCTCTTTTTATGACATGTATTTTTCTCCCATTGTACTATGAAGAGCCGATGTCTAATGCTTATTTGCATATATGTGAACGATATATATATATTTTTTTAATTCTTATATATCTAAATCTTATGTAACAATGCTTTTATGACATGTATTGTAGAAATATAGCTGATTGATTGATTAATATCTCATATTCAGTCTCATACCATTTTTAATTGCTGAATTTTTTATTATAATGATAAGCCTTTTTTCCTGATTTTCAGAATAATAGCTCATAATACTAATCATCACACAGTGTTTGTTTGCTGCTTTAAGGCACTTAAAGGGAACCATTTCTCTATCACCTGCTCCTCCCCTTGGTCTTAATTCGGATTGGTAATGATGCTGCAACACATCATATCTGAGACTCCTGATAACTTTTTTAGTAGTAATGAGCCATTACTGCCAATCTTCATGACAATCTAGAAAACTCAAGTGCTCCAGACTCCAGCATCGAAAAAGGAGAGTCATCATAAGTGGAGAGTACTGGCAGTCTGCAGTAAGATAGGATTATAGAAGAAACCCATCTGAAGTAAACAGGATGTCGTTCAAAAGAAGTGTGCCTTTGACATTCATTGCTAAGCATCAACAACTCAAAGCACCTACCTGTTAACCCCTCTAACCCCATCTAAAACTATAAAATATTTCAAATGTTGAACCACATGAAAGCAATGAGTAGTCACTGGTCAAATAGATCACAAGTCTACCGGTTTGATAATAAACAAAGTCTGGTATTACTATTTGTAAAAGAATAGCATATAGAAAGAAGAGCTGATTTGCTTCAGTGTTTTGGAAAGAGACCCGGATTAGACAATAGCTAACAGCCTATGATCCTCTGTGTGTTATGTTGTTGATAGATTTAAGCCAGCTGATTGACAGTTCAGGCTACAGAATCCTTGGGAAGTCGTTATATTCTCTCCTACTTATGTCAGACTTCAAAGACACACATTGTATCTAAAATGTTTGAGCTCCCAGAATGAACTGAAACACATACACAAGTAAGAGATGAAAGTACAGAAATGGGCTATGAAAATTGCAGAAAAGTCCTATGTTCATTGATGCCCTATCGGTTACAAAGAGTCAACCTTAAGCAGTATGATAGAAACTAGCGTGATTGCCATAAAGCAAGAGCTATGGTCCATACAGGCTGGGATAGAAGCAAAGTACTATTCTTTTGAAGGAAATCCATAGGCAGATTGGAGATATCATATCTTGGACACATGATATACATTAGTGGGGGGAAAACTAGACATGCCTTCGTTTATTTCATGCTCCGCTGGCTCAGGTTCTGAAGCCACTATAGATGTTATCCCTAAAGAGGGCACGGATGCCTAGGATGTAAAAACTTATAGACCAATATCATTAATCAATATTGACTGACGCCAAAGTCCTGGCAAGAAGATTAGAGAAGGTGAAATCAAAACAACGTTCCATCCCAAACTGGATTCTCGAAAGGCAGACTGGATGCGAATAACATCTGGGTCTGCTGCCAAGCAGGTCAGAATAAATGGTCACCTATCACACTCATTTTAACTGGAACAGGGCACCAGGCAGGGATATCCACTCTCCACTCTCCCCGCTCCTATTCCTTTTAGCAATCAAACCCATTCTTTACTTCCTGAAACAGAATGATAACATTAAAGGTGTACCGTTTCAATCAGGCAGGCAACTAGTCGTGGCCTACGCCGATGACGTTCTAATCTTCACTTAAGGTGCAGATACAGCAATCCCTCAGATTGTACCAGAAATTGAAAAATACTCAAGTTTCTGGCTATAAACTTAATTGTTCGAAAACTGAGATCTTTCCCTTGAGCATTCTCTGTACACCCTTGCTTCTGGGCAACTCTGACCTGAAATGGCATAATTTTGCACTTAAATACCTTGGTATCTGGTTTGAGAAAGAGCTACAATCTTCCCTCATGATCACATAACCTAGTAGGGTAGGACGGACACAGCAAAAATGATGATGGCACCACTAAGCAACTCCCTCTTGAGCATGCTTCCCATAAATCTTTCCACCACCTTCTTTAAAGCCATAGAGAAGCATATCTCAGATATCCTTTGGAAAGAGAAAAGAGCTAGGATAGCCGGTCCCAACCTTAAATTGAGCAGGAACAGCGGAGGTCTGAATATGACCGATTTTCACAAACACCAAAAAGCTTTTTAGCGGCTCAGGGCAACTGGTGGTTCAAAGATGCAGATGACCACTCCCTGACGTGGCTCAAAATTGAATCCCACTTTCTATCCCCCTCCCTCTAAGCTCCACCTTTACCATCAGAGGCCTCTAGAAACTACCTCTGGTCCACTCGTTCTCCTTAATCACAGAAATGATGGAAGAACTGTCTTGTGTGACCAGTGATCCAAAAGGGGTATCAATTCCATTGGAGACTTATGCACATCCCTGAATCCCATTCTGTTTGCTTACTGCATCCAATCAAGTTCTTTTCCAAAACTTAAAAGAGCCATTAGATCACTACTGAAGCCACATACTCCAGAACTTCCCAGCCTACTTGGAAATCTTAAAAAGCTCGCCCACTCCGCATCACATATCTATAAGTTACTTGACTCCCCCCCAGAGTACACCTCCTCAACAATTTGAAAAAAAATGGTCCCCATACATCCCAGAAGACCTGACATCACATTTTTCGGACGCTACCTGAAATAGAATCTGGAATTCGCCTTTCTGGTTAAATTTACACTTGCAATTGTGCAGTCTAGATTTTGGTTGATACACAAAACCTACTGGACACCATCCAGATTGCATAATTTAGGTATCCTAAAATCAGATAATTGCAGGCACTGTGAGGTATCACTCGGCTCACTTGAGAATATGTTTTTCACATGTAAAATGGTTCACCCCCTCTGGACCAAAATTCATCAGACGATTTATGGCATCTTTAAGATTCAGCTCACACCATCGTTCCTAACTGTGACGTTAAGCTTTGTGGCACATCCACTTGACGCTGGTCTCCCTGCACATGACTTCACAGCTATTAGAGCTAATGCTTGCCCTGGGCTCCAAAACAGTCCTGTCAGAGTAGAAATCTTCCACAGAAATCCCCTTTAGCAAATGCCGGAATACTCTATGCACCACCAGGAGCGCAGACGACATAATATAAATATACAAGAAACTACATAACACATCACACTTGTGCTGCCTACGGAATGCACTTGATTTATACACACAGCCTTAACATTCTTCCCCCTCTCGGAATTCCACTCACCCACCACGACAGAACTAAATCATTAGTATACACTTAGTAGCCCTGCCCTCACTGCAGAGCCTGATGACTTGGCACCCTCTCTCCACTCTTTCTCTCTAACTTCACCCTCATCTTTTCTCTGGCTTTTCTCCCTCTTTCCTTTACTATTTTTTTCTGTTCATACATATATTGAGCACACTTGGGGAACTCAACTCTCATCTAATTTGGATATCCCACACTCAGCTCCCTACTATCTTTCGATATGTTCTCAATGTACCTCTCATTTTAGCACCAGGTTTGACAAATGGTACACCAACAACCAATATTGTAAGCCTGGGCGGAGTACAAAAAAACTGCTTTAGATAAATACGGTTCACTGTGAATTTTAGTGCCAGGTGCTCATGCCTCACTGTGCAACCATCGTGAATGGCACCATACACAGCGCTAGCAGGCAGCTGCTTTCTTTCTGCCGCTCAAGTAGATTTTTTACTCGAGCAGCAGCTTTCTCAATGCAAACAGACGGTTTCTCAACGCGAGCAGACGCGACCACTCGCAATGAGAAATGCGTTGATCTCGCCGGGAGGTTGATTTTCCATGCTCACACTCGCCAACTTGACGTTGACGATCGCGAACGAGGAAAAACTCGCCGAGTGGTGGGTTTTCCTAGCTCGCCAACTTAACGTTGACGAACGCAAGTGAGGAAAAAAATTCTGCGAGCTCCAAGTAATGTGGAATTTGGAAAACTCCGCAAATTCCGCGATCAAAGTAGAGTTCACCGCCCAGACTTACAATATTGCTTCATTATGTTTACTTAGACTATACGTCAAATGTTTACATATGTGGTCATATGAAGTTCCACAATGTACCCTGTAGTGTGTCTTCACTATCTGTTCCATAACTGCTTATTTTATTTTCAATAAAATTGTTTGAACAAAAATAATGTAATCTTAGTTTTTATGGATAGTGCACCATGTATGATATTGTATTGTTGGACTCAGCAAATAGCATCTATGAGAATCTCAATGCTAGTCTGGCCCTCCTCAGATGACAGAGAATTATATCCTGCCCTTCTGTTGACAGACACTACGCTGGATAATATTAACATCTTGGAGACTTCTGTCCTACTACCAGTAATGAACATTCCCCATCGTGTCTCTACATCTTGTCAGAAGTAATCTGTGAAAATGTGTGAGTGTTAAAAGTGTTCTTTTTGTGTATTTCTACTACTAAGGGATGTTAAACTCCAAACACTGTAGCTCCTTTCCCATATGGATCAAACAGACAATACTGCACACTTCTGTCCCACTAGGCCTCCACCAAGTATTAACTAAAGTGTCCCCGATTACTAAGACTAAACTGATGCTAGTGCTCAATGGTGCTGTGTTTTTTATTTTACCACCTCTATTTTACCCGTGGCTATTTTTCTGCATTGATCCCTACTATAGAGTGGCAGGCTATGGTTTCCCCTTAGGACCTCAACTAAAGTGTGTCTTCAAAGGAACTGAGGTTTACATCGTTCAGCAGAACCTGGACCAAATGTCAAATATATTAACAGTCACCAAAGTCTCCAATGAGCAGATGGTTCAAATAAATTCAATCTGTTGCACAAAGTCACAACCCTTATTATGACCAGCAGAGTCAGACCCAAGAGGTGTAAACCTCTTACAATCAATAGGAATAAAATCACTCTTAAATGAATTCATACCCAGGATAGCATGAGGTCACCGATCTCTTCGATGATTGGTCCTTCTTCTCTTAGCTTCTTCAGGGGTTCCGCCAGTAAATCTGATAAAAGTGATGGTGATGAAAGGAGTAATTTGAGGTAGGATAGAGACAGAGAATTGTTAGAGATTTAGTTTGGCAACGGCTCTATCTTTGAAACAACTCATTTTTATGTTTATCAAATTACCATAGTTGGAAAAGAGCTGGGTATATTGGTCTTCCATTACATTCAACGTCTACAATGACTAAAGTGATCATTAAGGCAAGGCAGAAAATGACCAAATGAACTCATGTTTACCATGTGCCGAAGTTCAACAAATGCAGTTGTGGGGGCTCATTTAAATTCAACACCAAGACCCAAGTTACCACAAGCCAGCCGGTAATACTAAAATCAACTTCTGGGGTAATATGGTTTTCTATCTGTAACCTGGAATGGTCACTTCATCATTTATTGCAGACACACTTTTTACTGGGACTCAAAGTTTAGACAACCCAACCACTATCATCATTGCAATATGGTGGTCAACATTGGATGTTCACATAGTTTACAAGATGTGCTTACATCTGCCTCAATTCAATCACATGAAGCAACCAGGCTGCATGTTAGAAACATTAATCATCCACAGAGCTGCTGGAAAACTAGAAGATCAAGTTACTTCCCTTCAGAAAGTCTCCTTCTAACTACAGATTGATCACCTTTATATTAACCCCAGGCACCCGACTGAACACTCTATTTTTAAACATTAATTGTTCAAGCACGTTGGTAAGTGGCTCCGTCAGACTCCACAAAGGTCTTGCTCAGTTCCGAAAGTGATGGTACAGGTGCTTCATCAGCATGCTGACATCAGTTTTATCTTTCACTCTTGGCCAGCCTTGGACTTCGATCAGTCATGACAAATCAGAGGTGACAATGTGCCAAAACTAACTCGGAAACTTTTAAAATGCACAGTAGTCCAGTCCAAAGATGGTGAAGCAGGGAGGGCAGTGAATAATCTACAGTTGGATAGAGTATGACTGATCCAGGTCCAAGGGTGGCCATATGGTAGTGAAGAATAAGGTTTACAGGCAATCTGATAAGATGATAGCCCGTATAAGGAAGAAAGTCTCCAAAACACTGTCGGTACGTGAAATTAAGTCCTCAAGCTGTCCTTGGCCCAGCACTGTGGTACTGGTCCCCAAGGCTGCCCCTCCAGGTACTACCCCAGATCACAGTAACTAAGGGGGATAAAGACAGGCCTGGGTTCTCTATCCCAGAAGGCTACCAGTTTCGGGTGATGCCCTTCGGGTTGAAGAACAACTATTTCACCTTCCAGAGTTGATCAATCAGGTCCTAGCTGGGTTGGAGAACGTCAGTGCCACCCACACCTACACCTACACCGTCAGTTCTTTCTGGGATTACTACCTGGGCCACCCCCAAGAAGGACTTCAGGCTCTGCAGGTCTGACTATCAATGTTGGTAAGTGCCAGATAGGGCAGGGTTCAGTGGTCTGCTTGGGACACCAAGTGAGAAGAGACAAGGTACATGCTCCTCCAGGCCAACATTCAGAACATACTGCCTTGGGAACCCCCTTTCTTCCCCTCCAAAGATCCAGACAGAGGTAAAGGTCTTCCAGAACATCACCGGGTATAACAGGAGACTTGTCAGGGGGTGCAGCACCATTGTGGCTCCCTTGACAGAGCTAACTTCTAAGTAGCAGCCCTGACAGGTGATCTGGACGGAGGACTGCCAGACTGCTTTTGACACCCTGAAAAAGGCCATGTGCACAGATGTGTGCTTATGCCCACGCATGCACATTCGTGAGGAAGAAGCTATCCAGGAGGCAGCAAGTTGGAGCCCCGGGACGCGGCAGCTCAGGTAAGTAATTTTCTTTATGTATTGTTTATAAGTAATTGTAAAATGAGGGCGGGAGGGAGGCGGGTGGCGCGTAGTGGGGCTACGCGAAGTGTGCGGGTGGTCGTAGATTTGCCCCCACTCCGTAATGCTTCACGTAGCTTCACTACGCCCACTACGCCCAGGGCTGGTTTTTACACAAGTCGATTGTGGCCTCAGACAATCTGGGGTCAGGACAGGGAGGCATGAAATTCCATTCACCTCTGAGTGAGAAAACCTCCAGAACCTTCTCCTACTTCTAAATTGGCACCAGGTATAAATATTGAACCCTCAGTCCAAACTCTTCAGAATACTTCTGTACCTGTGATGACTCAGACGGACTGCTGTGCTGCTCTGCAAGAAGACATGGATCACTTGACCTGAGTAACCAGGGTTTGTAACATGTTAATTTAAAAACCCTCATTCACGTACATAGGTCGTATGGCGGTATATCTTGGTTCTCTGCCAAATTTTAAAACGTGACATCATCATCAGGCTTCTTTTTCACATGCTTACCTTCACCTGGAGGAAAACCACTGGTTATTACAGTAGTGATCAAGGAAAGGTGAGTGTCAAGTGCTCTAGTGAAGTGAGTTAAAAAATTGCAAATATAAAAACCTCGTATGTCCTGGACAGTATTTTTAATAAGTCTGGAATCAAGGTAAGTAAAAACAGTGTTGTGCGTGGAAAGACGAGTTATCAGTCTAACGCACTAGAAATGTCAAAAAATAGTTTGACATGTTCCAGCCCTTAAAGTTCGCCCATACAGGTCGGCGGGGCTTTCTTCAGGACCTCAGAGAAGTGATAGAGGCTGTGAATAATGGCATCAGCCTTAGAGAACCATACTTTGGTTCGCTATTTTCGAAGAAGGTCATTAGTACCTTCAAGACCGGTATTAAGGGCTCCAACAGGATACCGGTGGGCACATTGAACCTGCTGCTTTTCTCGTACAGAGCGACTTGTGCTCGCTCTTCCTACAGCGCCCCGGGGCACATGGGTGATTAGTGCCTAGGATTATTCTAAAGAGGAAACTGTAGTTGAAAGTATTGTTCAGAGATCACCATATTCTCTGCCTGGAATTATCAACCATCCACAAAACCACAAGCCTGGTCTGAAGTTATCTTCACCTTTTCTTTGCAACCCAGACAACTTCTGATTAACCCACAAGCTTCTTTTTACAAAACGTATTATTGTGTAATCTCCATTCAGTTTATACAGTAACAGCACACTCGACTCACTGCTGAAATTACTACCCTTTGCTGTGTAATCCAAGAGGTGTAATATTCTGGATCAAGGTGAACAACGTGTTCAGCTGCTCCAACTGTAACATAGGCAGGTGCCAATTGTTTGCAAACTGTATTGTAAACAAGCCTGCAACCCAACTGTGCCCCACAATCATTGTACACTAAGAACTGAATTATGCCAAGTATGGACATTAACGATTGTCAATAAATAATGATAGTAATATGTATCAATCCCCCAGCAGCCTCTTACCGTGTATTTTAATCAACACGGGGAAATTAGGAAACAGAAGCAAGAAATCTTCATTAGACAGAAGATTCCTTCTCTTCATAGGCTCGTAGAAATTGAGTTCAAGCGCTCGGAAGATCCTTGAGTAAAACATCTCCGTTCTAAACAGCTCTGCAACAAGATAAAAAAAAAATTAGGACTGTGCATATCGAGTAGGAGACAATTGGAATATAAATATAGGAATGACAGAATATTCAGAATGCAATTCACCTTTTATTATGGTGATGTACTAAATAGAACCACCTGAACCCATGCATTTTAACTAAATAGGCAGCTTGCCCAAGATCACAATTTTAAAATGGGCAAAAATCAACCACTACCCAAAAGATTACTTAAATTCAAAATAACTGCAAATGTACTCTTTGTCCTGAATCATTTGACCATTACATATATTTTTTTGTCCCAGCTATGCAGAGTTTAGGAAAAAGTGACCTATACCCCCATGCCGGATTTTATCGTTTAGGAGACCAGTAGATGCTCTGCAAGTTCATAGATCAAATTCTACAAAATGGTTAGTGTTCGCCATATCAGGGTACCTGCTTTATACTTGGCGCATTAGGTCTAAGTTGTTAACTGCAAAGTAAAGCAGAGGACAACACATGCCTTGGCATAGTATGTTAATAACACTATGACTTTTTTGAAAAATTTTATTTTTCTATTTTGTTTTTAACTGGCCATACGTTTCTATTAACTTTTTATTATTTTACATTTTTATGATTTTTATGATATGACAATCATTCATAGTATATTGTATTTTATCAAAGAAGATTGTTGTTTATACATTTTTTGAATGATCTCTATTTGATCGAATAAAGAATATCAATCTATCTAACTGCAAATAAGTATTTTTCTGGTTGGGCCAGAAACTGAAAAAAATGAAGCAAACGCTACATCTTTAAATTTACACAACGCATTAACAAAAAAAGCACTGGAAAATCAAAAGTAAGGTTTGTCTGCCAGTCCTTTGGCTTTATCAATGCTTTTTTTATCATGTTTTTGAGAAAATATATTGTTGGTCAGCTGCTGGTGCCTCAGCAATAGCAAAACAAAAAAGGAAATTGACTAAAAGCAAAAATATACTTTGGTATCAAAAAGCACATCTTGCCATAGTAGACCCTGGCTCTGAAGGGAACTACTGTACGCGACGATGTGCTCGTCGTGAAAGAGCAGAATGCAGTCACGCACACTAAAGATAGCCCATAGCTGAAGTTTAAAGTAACTTTATAGTTAGGTGAAATGTTCAGTAACAACATAATGTTTTTAACTAAACAAAAGTACAGAAATTCACTAGTTTTAGTTATCGTAAGTAACTATATCTCGCACCCCACCATGCACAGTTTGCTGATCAATAATTTAATTGCAAATATTGCAGTGATATCATCAATGATGTCATAGAAGAAGTCATGAGTGATGTAATATTTGG
Source organism: Triturus cristatus (assembly GCF_964204655.1). NCBI lineage: Eukaryota > Metazoa > Chordata > Amphibia > Caudata > Salamandridae > Triturus > Triturus cristatus. The sequence continues at coordinate 103,016,917 of NC_140595.1, read as the reverse complement.
GGTAATTGGCAGTGCATGGAGTGGGCATGAGTCACAGTTACCTTCGGGCACGAGTTATAGCTAATTGAAATAACTAGAGCTGGTGAATTTCTGTGGCTATTAGAGTTTAAAACATAATGTTGTTGCTGAACATTTCATAAAACTATAACATTACTTTAACCTTTGTTTTTTTCAATGAACTTCATGTTTTTTTTTAACCTAAAGTAATATTTTATTATCATATGTAAAGCCAAATCACTGCCATGCATGGCCTTGGGTCTGGCTGTAGGGCCTGGCTTGTGGCCACTACCTGTGGCCAACCCCTCACAGGCAGCCAACCCCACGCCTTTGGCAATGCATGGCAGGGGATGGGGGGGTTGGCCAAAGGCCAGGCATAGAGGGCCCCAAAGGGCAACCCCCGCTGGCAAACAAACCTCTCCCGTTCCTTCGCACACAACACCCACTCTATATGTAAAGCAGTCCTATCATCTTTCTCCAGAAATTATCAATAATTGCAATCAAATATATATTCCAATAGTGGCAAACAACATTTAAAGAACTTTTTTGGAGCTACATGTCTGTAACTCTTTCTTTTTACACAGTTTTTATTTTTACATTTAGATATGAAATGTTTTAAAATAAATAGTCAAGATATATCATTTTTTCTTTAAGAAAATAATAAATAAAACAAATATATCTCTGTAATCTCTTATAGCGCTTTACACCCCAGAAACTAAAATGGTAAAAATAACCACATCAAGGCCATGTAGTTATGTGATACATCAGCAACACATAAAATACCTCAATGTGACCAGCCCCTAGGTGACAATGCGATCCCAGCTGTAGGGCAAAAGCTTTAGCCTGGGAAATTCCTTTCAAAATATGGTAAGTTCTCCTAGGGTCATGGTTTCAATGATCCAGAACAATTATGTTTCTTTTTTCTAGTGTTGCTGAGGGGCAGAAGCAGTCACTACAGCCCCCTCACAACATACACACATATTGGCGATGTCTCTGTCCCTTCTAGGGACATCACCAAAAACAAAATATATGTAAATATCTCTCCCAGGGCATTATTGGGTGCTCTTTGAAGGAGCAGTGAATACTAAATGAGTGGCTGCTCATTTATTATTCACTGTTTGCAATTTTTAATTATTTTATGGATGTCCCTGTTTTACCCAGGACACCCAATGTTTTTTGCAGTAGCCGGCATAAAGTATTTTGTTTATGCAAAATGGTGTGCCCCGTGCCCACTGGACCATGCCACAGATATTGCAATGTTGGGTACTATGAGGGCTGGATCAGGGCCCCCACAGCCCCGTGCACCTGCAGGAGCCGGCATGTTTTTCTTTGTTTTTAAATAGCATGTCCTGGTGCCCACCCATAGCACCCCAGGCACCCCACAGCTAGTCTAACGTTGAGGTCTACTGGGAGGCCCAAGGCCCTTGCAGCCCCACCGACTCCCCAGTATGCACCCATCCCGGGTGCAGCAGGAGCCGGCATTGCTTTAACCCCACAAGAACAGTTTTCTTGTGCTCCCATAGAGGGTCAGGGGAAGCAATCAAAGCATTTCCCTGTTCTTGAGTGCAGGCAGGGCCGTTCTTTGTTCTCCCATCAGGTGGGGCAACCGTGGCAGATTCCCTGCCCACGCTTGTGGGGAGGGACACAAACGGTGTCCCAGGGATTGTGGACCAGGGGGCTAGGGTAGGGCTCCATTTTAATTAAGTTATCGGCACCAGGCGATGGGGTGCCTGGGGCCTTGTGAAGACATGGTGAGTGGGGCTACAACCCACTCCCCCTGAAACATGTCATATGCCTCACTAGGGTTTGGCGGAATTTACGAAATTCACTTTCGCAAATTATCGCGAAAATGTTAAAAATCTCCGCAAACAAGCGGAAATATCACGAAGATGCGGACGTTTTTTTCCCGCCCGTTCGCGGTATTTTCTGCGTGGTCGCGGCTCGCCAACTTACCCATGCGGTTGCTCGCGGGCGCGGCCATCTTGTTTTCACTTGTCTCGCGGTGCATGATTGCGAGAAGAAAGACGTGATCACGCGATGAATGACGTTACTGCGGGCGCGAACTGTCGCGAGACAGCGCAAATGGCTACCAACAATCCAACATCTCGTGGAGAACGCGAACGGATCGGGAAAACTTGTCAGCGAATGCGGGGATTCAGGTAAGGCGATCGCGCGCACGTGAGAATGTATTATTTTACAGCGTGAGCAAGCAAAAAATTTCCGGTAAAATGCGGATTGCGGAAATTTTGACATTTTCGCGCTCTCCGCGGAACGCGAAAATGTCAAATTATCACAATTTCCGTGAGCGGAACGGAATTTTAACCCAGGCCTATGCCTCACCCACTTCCCACCAGAAAGGTCTTTAAATAGAAATGGTGAGAGCCCATGCTTTCTTTTTTTCAGTTTTTATTTTGCCGCAGTTTCACAGCTCCCCCGTGAATTTGCAGCAATGTTATTTTCAAAAAATATTTTGACCCCAGAGAAACCCACCACCAGGCCTGATAAACTCATAAACGGATTGCCACCAAAATACAAAAAATCATTCCTTCTGGTCCAACAGCTAGCTTACTCACAACTTTGATCTAAATCCGTTCTGCGGTTTAGACTGTAGCTGTGTCTAAAGTGGCTATGGCCTGTGCATTTCCATGCGTAAACTAGTCACATACTAGCACATGTTTGGAAAGTATTGCGGAGATTTTTTAAGTGACGCCAAAGTTATTAGCAACACAAAAAAGGCATATCCTATGGAAACACGATGCTAACTATAATTACACCACTGGGTAATATATACATATATTTAAAGTGATGTTATATGTAGGTTAATATGTCACTGATAACATTTATGTTTTGAATTTTAAATTAACAAACAAATTCACCAGTTATAGCAGAGCTAACTATAACTTGCGCCCGTGGGGCTAACTATAACTTTCTTCCAGCCATTCACTACTTATGACCTGATATATTACATCACAGATGACATTTTCTATGACATTTATGACATCACTGATGACATCTTAGCCATGCACACTGGGAGGTGGCCATAGGGCTTGGCCTGCTGACAGACCCTGTGGTCAAATTCCCAGCAGGTTGCCAACTCCATGCCGGGCACAGCTTTTGGCGTGTGCCAGACAGAGTTGCCCTTCGGGCCCCGGGACCCCATCGAAAACATATATATTGGGGGGAGAGATTGTGCAGCTCCCCCAAGCCTTAACAGACCCCGAGGATGTTATTCGGACAAAATATAGTGACATTAATTTTGAGTTTTTAATATCCTGTCACAGAAGTATCGTGATGCAGGAATATTGTTGACAAAAAGATTGCTTTTTTAAGGTAAGTAATATTGTTTTCAAGAATATTGTTGTTGTTAATATTGTAGACAATAATATTGGTATAAAAAATATTAATTAATTATCTTTATGAGTTTTAAATAATACTGTAATGGTATATGTTACATATATATATACATACACACACACACACACATATTTATATATAAATATATATATATGTATGTATATATATATATATACATATATATATATATATATATATATATATATATATATATATATATATATATATATATAATTAATATTATTTTGATATTTTTATTTCACCATCGGTTCAGGTACATTTATACTGAAGCATCCGTAAATAATAAAACATTCTTTAACAAGAAAAAAGAAAAGAGAAAACAAACCCTGAGAACCTACAGAGGTGCAGTACAGTACCATTATGGCTAAGTTACAGAATATAGAGGTACTGACAAAAAAAGGGTTACACAAAGATCAAGACATAAACAGTATAGATAGTCACTCAAATATGTTTAATTCACTGAATTGTACCTGGAGTGCATTCATCCTGATTTTCCAATATATTACAGGGGCCCAAATAAATTTCCCTAATTTCCTAGTCTTCCACCCTTTCTTCTCATACAGACCCTTTTCCAAATTATACGTAGCTAAGAGTCATGTAAGCCATTGTTGAAATGTGGGGGGAATAGGGGCCACCCATGCAGATGACACACAAATTCTAACCAAAGCCATGGCAAGAAATACAAATTCCCGGTGAGCTAACAGCGTTCCTTCTCGAGCCACACCTAAAACCATCAGCTCGGCAGACAGTTTTATTTGGATCCTCAGGGTTTGCCCCATAAAATCCTCTATAGCTCTCTTAGGAGGTTCCAAGGCAGGGCAAGAGGCAAACATATGAACTATATCTGCCTCGTCGGCTTGACAACGGGGACAAAAAATACCATCAGTCTCACCCCATTAAGCAATATTAGCTGGGGTGTAATAGAGCGGAAAAAGTGTTTTAAAATGTTATGCTTGGAGGATTGCTACTCTTAAAAGGGTGTAGCCAAGCTTAAGCGACACCCTAAACTCATACCCTTCAACGTTCAGCTTCTGCTGCCATTTCTCAGGGTGTTTTTATAGATCATCGCTCTGTAGTTGTCTCAGCTCTCCATAAATCTGGGCGATTGTACACCCATCAGGGTTTTGGACCATAACTGGATCTCTTGAGAAAGCTTTCGCTCTCCCCTTCTTCCTTAAGATAGAGGAACAGATCTGGAGGAATTAAAAAAACTCCTTGCGATCGAGCTTGAAAAGGATTTGGCCTTTCTCAAATGAGATTATACCATCTGAGTCAAAACAATCCCCCATCATCTTCACCCCTAAAGCATCCCATCGTTGCATAATTCCATCGTGAAAAATCTCGGGGAGAGAAGGATTCCCAAATAAAGTAGTATAATAATTCATTCTTCCTAACCCCAGCTTTTTGCTGACGCCAGTCCAGACTGCTACTGCTGCCCCAAGGGTCTTGAATTTAACTTTTTTATAATAACTGTCTTCGCTAAATCTCAAAAACCAATTAGGGGCTACTCTTTCTAACAGTGATTCATATACATCCGGAGGAGCATCGTTTCTCAACTGGTCAATGACCTTTCCACCCAATAACCCTTGGATGGATTGGATCACCGTGGCCCAATAATATATTTTTAAATCAGGGACCGCCCAGCCCACTCTTTCCCTAGATAGGGACATATATCTAAGCGCTCTTCTCGTCTTCCCTTGAGCCCAAATAAATCGGTTAATCAGCCAATCCATTTCTTTAAACCAATGATTTTCAAATGTCAGAGGTATCGTCCTGAATAGAAACAAAATTTGGGGGATTGTCCCACAATCAAAAGATGCAAATTATTTAGCCTATCAAAGTCTTTCTTAAATTTTTGAATCACATAATTAACCCTGGGCAACGAACTCCGCTCTGCTGCCAGAGTTTGGGGAGATTTGTTAACTATGGATTCCATTCAAACCACACAATTCGGGCAAAAACTAGGGGTGGGCGGAATTTGCGGAATTAACCTTCGCAAATTATCGCGAGAATGTTTAAAATTATCGCAAACAAGCAGAAATATCGCAAAGATGCGGAAGTTTTTTTCCGGCATGTTCGCGAGATTTTCTGCATGGTTGCGGGTCGCCAACTTACCCATGTGGTTGCTTGCGGGCGCGGCCATCTTGTTTTGAGTTGTTCTCGCGGTGCATGATCGCGAGAAGAAAGACGTGATCGCGCGACGCATGACGTCACTGCGGGCGCGAACTGTCGCGAGACAGCGCAAATGGCTAAAAACAATACAACATCTCATGGAGAACGCGACCGGATCAAGAAAACTTGTCGGCGAACGCAGGGATTCAGGTAAGGCGATCGCGCGCGCACGAGAATGTATCATTTTACAGCGCGAGCAAGAAACAAATTATCGCCAAGCTGCGGAAACCGGAATTTTTGACATTTTCGCGCTCTCCGCGGAACGCAAAAATGTCAAATTATCGCAATTTCCGCGAACGGAACGAAATTTTTGCCCAGGCCTAGCAAAAACTCGCTCCTCCATGTCACCCACAAATGCTTTGATAATGCAACTTTACATGCTGAAAAGCTTATAACCAATTCACAAAAGTGAACTTTGAAAATTATCAGGCAATGAGAGAGGTGATGATTTTGGGGTCCCCCCTAACCTAGGGGGAGGACCAAGCAGATGCCTTGGACACAAAGAGCATATCATGCTGAACGATTCAGTGGTGGTCCCATCCTCTTAGGACCACCCCAAGCACAGTTATGGGCAAAAACACAATCCCAACCAAAGGCCCTGCAAAGCATTATGGGACGAGATTTGCAGTGGGCAGTGAATATTATAGTATCCAATATCAAAATAATTCTACAAAGAGCTGCAGTTTAACTAGTCATTACTAGGTGTCCCTCACGAGTCAAAGCACTGAAATTATTACATCAAGCTGCAGTTCAACTAGTCGTTGCTAGGTGACCCTCAAGTCAAATGCCCTCAAGTCAAATGCTTTTGCATTTAACTCATGAGGGACACCTAGTAATGACTAGTGGAACTGCAGCTTCATGAAAGGGTTTCAATGCTTTTGCATTTGACTCGTGAGGGACACCTAGTAACGACTAGTGGAACTGCAGCTTGATGTAATAATTTCAATGCTTTTGCATTTGACTCGTGAGGGACACCTAGTAACGACTAGTTGAACTGCAGTTCTTTGTAGAATTATTTTGATATTGGATACTATAATATTCACTGACCACTGCTAATCTCGTCCCATAATGCTTTGCAGGGCCTTTGGTTGGGATTGTATTTTTGCCCATAACTGTGCTTAGAGTGGTCCTAAGAGGATGGGACCACCACCGAATCATTCAGCAAGATGTGCTCTTTGTTTTCAAGGCATCTGCTTGGTTCTCTCCCTAGGTTGGGGAGGATCCCGAAATCATCACCTCACTTACTGCTTGCTAAATTTTCATTTTCACTTTTGTGAAATGACTATATGCATTTAAGAATGTAAAGACCTGATTCCTGAAGGGCTGGGCCTACGTCACTCTGGCTTGACTGAAGCCAGTCTGCGTCACTAGGGGAAAGGGTTTTTGGAGGACAGATAACACTTGTCCTGCCTACCTTGAGGGACTGGTAGGCAAGAAGAAGACTAATTGGACACCAACGTTGCAGAACAGGTCACTAGCTTTCCCTGAGCCTGCGGGGCTGGGCCTGTGGCACGTGGCTTGACCGGGACCAGGCTGCACACCCCAAAGCTGACAGGGCATCTAGCTGACACCCCCACGGCAAGTCCTAGTGCAGAGGAGCAGTCTGCAGCATTTCACATACCAGCGGCGACAGCAAACTCCAGTCCGTGGCTGTGACTGGCCACCTGCACTCTCCACCTGCCAGCGGACCGGACGACTTTGTCTGCGGTGTTCCAGGGAAGCTGCCCACACCCCCACCCCTCCCCTGGCAGCGTAGATCGTACTGGCCCCCCGTGACAGAGGGAAAGGGACGGGAACGGGTGAAGCCTCATCTCATCGTCAAAGAAATTCCAGAGTGATACAGTAGTGGTCTTCCATGACACCTGCTACTGTTGCCACGAGTGTCTCCATACAGAGGTAAGACTGAACAGACATAAAAGGTTTAAAACCTCCGCTTTTCTTTTCTTGGAGGAGCACACTTGTGACATTTCTACAGAGGCAACGGGCGGATTTTATTTCTGATCCTATCACGCCCCTTGGCCTCGGATCCCCGTTTTGCATACAGGGGAGACTGCCTGTTATACCGGGGCAGAGGCGGCCGCCCTCTCCCATAATTTAGTTCGATTTTCTACACTCCATCAAAATGCTGGGTTCATCAAAACGCTTGTGCTCCCAAAGCTTGACAGGGTTGGATCAGTTCTTTCAATTTCCATCGACGTTCCACGGCAACATGGCAAAAATCTAGCTGAGCAAAGAAGGACTGATTCTTATATGTCCGTCTGGCATTCGGGCGGGCCTTGGCATACACTTCCTCTCAAAGCAAAAAGTTCCTAAAATAAATTAGTATTGCCCTTGGCATTGCTTTTCATTCTCTACCGGGTTGCAATGTTCTTTTCAAGGTCAAAGGGAAGCGGTGAACCCACTGTATCTCTGTTTCCCAATTTAAGTGCTGGAGTTCTGGAAAGGCTCCCCTCAGTAGCCTCAATATATAGGCCTGTATGTCATCCCCTTCTATTCCTTCTTCAATACCAAGTATCCGCAGGTTATTACGCGTTTGCCTATTTTCAAAATCTTCCATCTTCCATTGAAGATCCGTGAACTGTGTTGCATACGTTTCTGCCTGTGCCTGAGTTCTGACCAAGCCATCTTCAAGTGTGCTAGCTCGCTCTTTAACATGCGTCAGACTCGAGTTTATATTGGTGCAAGCTTTAGCCATTTTCCTTACAGCACCCTGAAGTTTCTTTGTTGCCAGTCAATTGTTCTTTCCATCCATTTGGGTCTCTTCCTGCAGTTGCTTTATAGATTTGTAAATCATTTTCAAAGAGGGTGCAGTGTCCTCCTCCTGTCCCAAAAGATCTGAATAAACACTTTGGGTAGCAGAGTATTCCCATTTTAAGTTAGGGTCTGCATTGAGTCTGATGTGGTCTTCTGCTTCACTTTCCAATGGATGAGAGTCTCTATGTTTCTTCAGGAGCCTTTTTGTCTGACCACCATATCCTTCTGAAGGGTACTGAGACTGGAGCTGGAGAGCTGCACTTTGCTGCTATCTTCTACATCAGAGGAACTGACTTCAGAGCCATCGGTTACTGAGTAAAATGTATCCCCGAGAACCAAAGTGTCCTCCAACCCCTTAAAGCCTGTTGCCTCCTCGACTAACATATTGGTGTCCAGTTGGGCTGTAATGCCCACAGGCCATTCTTGTGCCAGGGAGGAGTGGGCTATGTTAACAGGATTGTCCCCCAAATTGAGACTGTCTGCCCGGATTCGGAAGACAGAAGAGGTCTGTGTCTGTTGGCATCCTCAGGGCTTTCCGTAGTAATCTCGCCATGGATCTCATCCATTTGGGTTATCGCCTTGTCGACTGGCTGTATACTACAAAGGGCATCCCCCGTGGTTGAAGAGCTCAGCTGCTCCCCAGCATTGTCTGTATCAAGTTGTTTAATGGTTTTTTTCTTGTGGCTAGCCATCATGCCATTTCCATCAACTTGAGGGGTCGTGGTGAAAACGTCTGTGATGCTATGCTGCCCCACTTGCCCTTGGAGAGCAAGCTGTAACTGTGGTAGTGGTTGTGAATGTGCTATGGGATCTATTGGGCAAGCTTTTTGCCCCTTGGTGCCCGTATTACTGTCATTTAGATAATTTTGCTTTGCATCCTCCTGCATCTTACCTTTCTTTGGGCCGTCCTGGGTCTGTTTCCCCTTAACTGATATCATGGTGTTGGAGTTCGTGCAGGCCACCGTCTTCGCTCCCTGAGTGCGATGTGCCAAGATGCTGAAATTTGGCTCTGTACTCGCCTGCGTTTTGGGAGCCTTCAGGCTTGTCGCCCAGTTGGGCTTAGGAGTAACCCTGGGCGTAGTACTCCGCTTCGCCCACGGAGTGTACGTAGCGCTGCCTGCTTCGCAGTTTTCGAAGTAGGCATAGCAGGCAGCGCTAAGCACACGCCAGGGCAAAGCAGAGCTGCCGGCCGCCCGCCACCCGCCTCCCGCCCGCCCTCCTTTTAAAATAATGAAAACTATTATAAAAACATTAAATAGTAATGCCTTACCTGTAGCACGGCGTCTCCGGGGCTCCCTCTTCCTAGTTGACAACTTCTTTCCGCAAATGTGCATGCGCGGACACCCGCGCATGCGCATTTCTCGTGAGAAATGCGCATGCGTGGGCGTCCGTGCATGCGCATTTGTGGAGGGCGGGCGGGAGGCGCGTAGTGGGGCTACGCGGAGCGCGCAAGTGTGCGTAGATTTGGGCACACTACGCGCTGCTCCACGTAGCCCCACAACGTCCACTACGCCCAGGCTTGCTTAGGAGGCATCCTCACTTTCTCCAGTCTGTTGGTGCAGCCCTGCGCCGTGACCCACCCGATCCTTGCGGGCGCTCCTGTATCTCCAGCCCCTCCTCTCCACCAGCCCTCGGTAGCTGCCGATTGGAGCGCTCTCCGCGTCTCCTGGACGGTTGCCAAAACCAGTGTCAGAAGTCCCATAAGAGGATGAAGGATGTCGGAGTCGTTCACCTCCAGCTGGTGAGTCATGGGGGGCATGAATTTACTATGTTTTTAAGGTGGTGAAGGTCCTTCGAGCCCTTAGAGCATTCTTGGAAACAAGGGACGAGCAACAAAGCTGTCTCAATCAGACACCATCTTGTCTCGACCATGTTATATATTTTCAAATAATTGTTGTTAATATTTTTTAATATAGTTTGGAATTTTACGTTATTTAAAATTTAAATTGAATTAAAAGCAGCTGAATTAAAAGCAGCTGTATTCTGCTTGCTCCCTCCAGGAGGGAGCAATATCATTTTTTTTTCCCTGTCGGCCGGGTTGAGAGCAGGGAAACAGAACACACGCCTGCCCGCAGCTGGCGGGAGCATCTCTAAATCTCCTGCCTGCTGGGAGCAGACTTACATGTTTGTCTTGCCAAGCAGGAACAGCCATGTGTTTCCCCACCCACAGCAGTGCAGGCAGGAGATCTACTGTGTCTCGGGGGTGGGCTTCCCAGGGTAAGGGGTGAGGAGGGTCCTTTTGGTCCCACCACAAAGGGCCTATCGAGGCCTACCCCCTTTCCTGCCATCACACAGGAAATTCCCACTGCCAAATTAGGATGGCAGTGGGAATCCCAATGTGTTTGCGGCGGACGGAACGTCCGTCCACCACGGTTCCGCAGGGTGGTCCTTTTCAACCCGCCTTGCGGAACAAGGACACAGGGCAGCATTGCGGCGGTGCGCACCGCGGTAGGGATTACGGAATGCCTTTTCACCTGCATTTTTGTGGCGTTCATCCCGCCGCAAAAGACAGGCAGAGGCCGAATTCGGGGGCCAGTTGCGGGCCCCCTCTGTGTGGGGGGGTGCACTGGGGGGTACCCATGGTACCCCCCTGCATTTCCATGCACCAAGTGGCAGGCACACGTAGTGCAGGGAAATGCAGTGCAAGCACTTTTGACATTGTGTACAGTGCTGCAGTCAGCAGCACCGTCTGCAATGTTAAAAGCCCAGGATGCGCCCCCAGTGTGGCGGGAGCATCCTAATATGTGTGGTGGGACCGCCGCACGTCTGGCAGGCGGTCCCAGCACCGCAACTATGGCGGGCAGACTGATGTCTGCCCGTCATCATAATGAGCCCCTAAGTACTTGAGTCCCTTAATGTCTTCCAGCAACATTTTTCTCTTGCAGCTGGCAGCCAATCAGAGCGTCCACTCCTGTGGGAGCGAATGGGCCCATGCGAAAAAAAACTCCCAGGGCCAGTCAGAATACTCCATTATTTAGAACTAGGTTTGAGGGAGTCTCGCTAGCATCCCTTGTGAACCTACTGTCCACATATACAAATATTTTTAAACCATAATATCTTTAAAACTACTAAATAGATATACGCAAAAAGCATAATCTGCGAACCAAGACCTAGCTTCCTGTGAAATTTGGTCTAATTCCCTTCAGCAGTTTTTGCGGTAGCGCTGGCTAAAGAAGTATATGGGAAATGCATGGGATTTTGCGTTTTGGGAGCTCCCTTTTCTCTTGGCCTCGCTTGATGGATCACCCCAAACTTTCCATGCACAAACTAGGCAAAAACAAGAGTACTTTTTGGGAGATTCGTCAAATGGCACCAAAGTTGTTAGCAACACACAAAGAAAGCATTTTCCATGGAAACGCTGACCTAGCTATAATTACCCTGTGGTGACTGCCACTGGGTAAAATATCTATGAATAAATAAATAATTAAATAAAAGATCAATGAAAAAGCTTAAGACTCTTTCATGGTTCAGTCGATAAAGTCTCTCTGAAGTGGTGAAGAGGATTAAAAATGGGAGTGAAAGGAAGTCACAAACTTGGTTCTCAACACTAGCTTGTCTGGAAAAAAAGGTGGCATGTTGGCTACACCAAGAGAGCCTGGAGCAGGCATGGAGCGTCCATTGGGGCGTTGGGGCATTGCCCCCCCCACCCCCGCCCGCGCCCACAGCTCCCTCAGCATCTCTGAACTTAAGTAAACTGACTCAGTATACTTAAGTTCAGAGACGCCGAGGGAGAACTGACAATCAGTCAGTCAGCATGACGTTGGACCGCCCACCCCCTTCAGAGTCTGAAAGGGGTGGGCGGTCCGGCGTCATGTTGACTGACATGCATTGTTAGACCAGCCAGGGACAGGCAGCAGCACAAGTGTGCATGAGTGGGGAAGGTGAGCTAATTTTTCGCCCTTGCCCAGTCATGCACAATTGTGTTTGCACTGGCTTGTGCATGCCCATTAGGAGCCCCTTGGTCTCCTAATGGGCAGGCGGCGGGCGAAGAGTAACCGTGCCCTAAGCCAATCCTGGTGCTGCAGCAGCACCAGGATAGGCTGTGGGGTTGCCACTCCAGTGCTGTTCCTGCTTGAAGAGGCTCCAACGTGGACCATGAGCAGAGGCAGTCAGGCAAGTTTTCTAAATGTTATTCTCCCTCGGCCCCCCATCACCGCGCGACCGCCCACCGCGAGCACAGCAAGCCGCGAATGGAACTGTAGCAGTACTACCTGCAACTGATCCACGTGTGATGGAGGAGTCAGCACCCGTGGCATAAGACGCCATAAATCCTAAAACACGAGGACATGAGCGAATTGTATTGTATGTTCTTGTACAGTGCACACTGAAGGGACCTTCCAGGCTGGCGGTTTTAAGCCAACTTCATGTATGTATTTTTGATGTGGAACAGGAGGCTAAAGTCACCTTGTCTTGTGGTCTCCTCAGAGTACGCGAGAAATTGGGTTAAGGTCAGCCTATGACCAGTAATCTTTTTTGATGATTAAAAAACACAAAATCTTACGTTTTAGCTCTGTGGCCTTAAGCCACACGTAACGTCATCTCCTCATGTTTATTTACTTAAATCCATGAAATAGGGCGTCATGATCCATAGCACATGGTGCAGAGCAGGACATAAAGCCAGCAGCAAAGAACCAAATAATAATATTCGAACAGGAGGATGTCTCCAGAAAGGTTTTGGTATCTTTGTAGTACATGTCTGAGGAGATCAGATGCAATAGATGGGTACACATTGCGAGAGGTTTTAATAAGTGCCGTTGAAGTTCATTTTTATAAGTGGACCAGTCAGATGTCAGTATAGCATTCCAGTTCGTTGGGGCATTTGATTTCCAGAAAGTGACTGTTTCAGGGTGGAACACTTTCTGAATGCGGGGAGTGTCCTGCTTTACTAGGGCACAACCCATGCAACCTCCTTGCAGAGCACGCCAGGGTAAGGCCTGCAGCTCGGTACTCTGCCCATCAGCCACAGGTTCGCGCAATCTCTTCTCACAAGTTCCACCAGTGAGAGCTTCTAAACTGCCCATCGGTACCAGAGTCTCATTCTAAAATGATTGCGACAGTGGTGAGCATGTGCACCAGGTTCACCAAACTATGTGGGGGTCCCAGACCACAGGTGAGCAGGTCCATTGACACAATTTGAGTGTGGGAGAAGGTATTCCATGGCTCACGCCAATGATGTATGGAGAAGTTCAGGGAATGACTGCAAGACCATGGACAAACTACTCAATTATTTATGTTCTATCTCGCCACAGCCGATCAGTGCAGAACACCGAAGATGGCCTTTCACTCGCACCCCATGAGAGTTACGGACAGTCTTACAATTTTTTAAAGATATACAATAAAGTGCATATTTGTCAGCATGTTCCATATCACGAGGGCGAGCTTCACCCATTCAAAGACTTTCATTCATCCAGTAAGCATGCTGGGGCTTGTAGTTTGTAGTACATGCCTAGAAACCTCAACCTGATGTGCGCTTTCAGAATCGCGTTTTATGTTAACTCATGGAATCTCGCCATTTTCTTCTAGGCATGTCATTGGCAAGAATGGGAACGGAGCTGCGCTGCCAGTGCATAAAGACGGAGTCTAATTTCATCCACCCCAAGCACATTCAGAAGGTGGAGCTCATCCAGAGCGGGGCTCATTGCAAGAATCTAGAAGTCATGTGAGTACCTCAGACATTGCTTGTGCTCTTGTGTAAATAAGATAAATAGCGCTATGTGAAAGTGCCTCCTGCTGGGGTGTTTTTCTCTCACTAATGTAATGCCATTCTGCCCATTAAAGTTTTTTATTGTGCTTTTTCCAAGCATCTGCGAATTAGACGTTTCATCCTCTGTTTTGGGGGGGTGGGTTGGAAGGTTAATCTGCCTGCTGTAAAGAACATGTACCTGATGCAGATCACAAAATGCACATGATGTAAATAGGTCAGTGAGTCACTGCTTTTGACAGAGAGATCCTTGTGTTACTTGCAGTTTGTAAGTTAAAATCCTAACATAGAACAGTGAGCTATTAACTATTAACTAAGAGCTGCATGCAAACTGCAAGGTAAAAATGACTGCGTTAATATGTTTTACCTCCAGTCTTTGTTTGATTATCCTAATGTTTCAAATATAAATTGTTATATTTTTATTGTCGGCACCTGGTAAAGCCTGACCACCATTACCATAATTTGTGGGCAATTTTTGGACGAAGAACAAGAGGCCCTAACCTCCTTTGCTGCTCTTTCATCCCGGCTACAATATTTTTTAGATTGGAGTTAGGGCTATGTGTCTGGTCACTCTACATGGTGGTTGGGGTGGGTGCACATTTTGAACATTGTACTCAGAAATGCATTGTATCTCGAAGTCTGGTATGAAGCTCTGTGGTTATACTGAATAAGCAGCTACCTATGTTGTGACATCTCTTTATTAATGAAATAACTGCACTTTCACAATTGCTTTATTACCCTTCCTGCTTTCTCAAATTTGCTTGAAAATGAACCATTTGGCCACTCTTTTTAAAAAAATTTCTCAGGGATAAACCCCCTCGAACTGCCCTTATGTTGTTCGCGCTCGCTCGCTCGCTGCGCTCGATCGCTACGGTGCAGTATGACAATGATTTTACACCCCACCACTTTGAAATGTCACCAGCCGCCCCTGGCCTGGAGCTCACTCACGAGATTAGCTGAAGCGACGGCAGGGAGTCAGACAGTTTTGAGAGTCAGAAGAGGCATCGAGTAGCTCTGCATTAGCTTGAAGATGGTGCACAAGAGGAGCATCAGGAACAAATAGAGATCCCACTATGGTACCAAGACTGGACTGGATGAACGAGGCATCAGGCGCTTCCTCAGGAGGCTGGAAGGGTGGGGGGCAGGTTTGTTAGTGGGGGACATTTTTGCAGCAGTACAGTCGCTTTGAAAGCACCCATTGCAGAGCTCCTTGTATATCCAGTAGTTTTCAGGAAACAAGTAAAGTGTCAAGATAACTCTGGTGATTAATGTACCTACTAGAGAGAGATAGGAGTTTTGTCTAGTGGCAGTTTTGACTCATCTAAGTTAGCGCAGAGGGTTAATATGCCTGCAGCAAAGGACGTGTACCATGCAGATAACTGAACAGTATTGTATGTGCATAGCTTAGTGGGTTACTGCTTTTGGCACAGAAGCGTTTTTGTTACTGTTCATTTCATAAATTATAATCATAATCTGAGCTATGAAGTGTAATCAAAGAGCTACACGGAAACTACATGGTACAGGTTGTAAAGTTATATATATTTTTTGAGTCTTTCATTATCCTAATGTTGCTAAAAAGGTTTGTTTGAGTAGAAATACATTCTTATTAGTAAAGCCAACCCTAGCCACTGTGTTATGTTCTGAATCCAGGGTTTGTGCTTTTCTACACCAAGCACTGTTACATTTCCTACACACCGATTTACACACGTATTGCTCATTGTCTCTGTATTTGTGTGTGATGTAGAGTGCTCCAACATCATACACCAGTTTAGGAGGCGCTATTAAACAAATGAAATAAATGTGAGAGAGGGGCTATGGGCAGATGTTAGGCACTGTTGGAGGGTGATAGGGAGGGAATCAGTGAGAGGCCCAACAAAGATTGTTGTATCCTGGTGCACAGTTAGGTCATTATTCACACTGCTTTAAAAGCTAATACAATTGAATAGATAATGAAAAATGTGTTTTAGAATACTCCATTTTTGTCCATATTTTCTTGGGGGGAGAACCCCCCCAAACCCTTCTTGTAATGGTCAGGCTCACTCGCTGCATTCATTCTGAACCGTACGGGGGCATTTGGCAAGGGCTCATTGGGATCCCATACCTGTGCGGCTTTACAAACTGCCTGGGAATAAAACTCATCACAAGAGGTGACCTAAATAATGGCGATTGGTCAGGAAAACACAAAAGGTATGAAAGGGCCAACTAATCTATGAGTCACCTGCAAGAATTTTGCTGCGCCAAAGAAAAAACAGACAACAGAACATCCAACCATTTGGCTTGAAAAAGTACAGTTTCGCAGAGAGATTTGCAGCAAGGATGACATTCACAGCCTCAGGTGGCAAATCGAATGCAGGAAACACCTGCTGTTCATTCTCTTCACAAGGAAGTGTAGATTGTGCAGGTTCGGATGCAGAATTCCCTGCTGCCGCAACAGAAGAGCCTCTCAAAGTATATCCCAATCAGAGGACAGATACTCATGCCCAGAATTATTGTGCAATGCGGCGCCACTAGGATGACTTGGGAGCGGTTGATTCTGAGCTTCTTCAGAACTCGAGGCAAGAACGGCAGTGGCAGATAGGTGTAGAGGAGTCCGTGCTCCATTTTAGCCTGCATGCATATCCTAGAGACAGCATTTGTGGGAACCTCCAATGCGCAGCAGAATTTTTGACACAGCATTTTCAACAGTGGCGAAAAGATCAGCCACAGTTCTCCACACTGCCGGATGTCCTTTTCCACCACAGAGCACAACTGCCATTTGGGATCCACCAGCATCCACGGATATACTGGTCAACCTGCTAGGAGGTTCATGATCTGAGAAATACCCTGATGCTCCAGCCAACTTCGGACATGCAGAGCCTCTTAGCAGAGGACCAAGGACCCCACTCTGTCCTTCTTGTTGAAGTACTACATGGCGGCGGTGTTGTCCATGAGAACCTGCACCAGCCTTGCCCTGATGAAAAGCATTTAGCGCCTTATGTGGAGCTCTATTTCCACAAGAGACCAGAGTCCTCTGATCTCCACCTCTCCCAGATGGCCTCCCCTAGCCAGCAGTAATGCATCCGTCACCACAGTCAGCTCTTGGGGCAAAAGGGAAAGGGGTCTGCCACTGGTCAGGCTGTGGTCGGATAGCCGCCACTGAAGATCTTTTGCAATCAGCTCAGAAACCTGGATGATATCTGCCAGGTTCCCTTGGAGCTGGACCCAAGAGACTTCAGATCCCACTGTCAAGGTTCCCTTGCTGCTGAACCGACCGAGGCTTCAGAATTCACTGTACAGCCAGCATATGCACCTGGCAAAGTGGACAAGCAGGTGCTGCACTAACTGAGATTCAGGATTGAGGCTGAAACATCGGGATCATAGCTTGAATGTCCTAGACTTGTTGCAACAGAGGGAAGGCCCTGAACTACACTGTGTCCAGAATAGCTTCTTTAAAAGGAAGTTTCTGTGCAGAAGTCCAGTGTGACTTCCGCTCATTGATTGAGAATCCCAACAATGTCAGCAGGATTGCAGTCAGAGGTGGTTTACTGCTGACTGAGGTTAGCCCCCTTTCACCAGCGAGTCGTCTAGTTAGAGGAAAATTGGTATCCCCAATCTCTGAAGATAAGCAGTGACCACCACAGTCACTTTGTGAACACCAGGGGGCGCTGGTAAGGCCAAAGGGGAGCACTGCCAGCTGAGAATGCTCCTGGCCACCTTGTACTACAGGTCACATGAAAGTAGGTATCCTGTAGGCCCAGGGCTACTATTCAGCTGCCGAGATCTAGGGATGACAGAACTTGATCCAGTGTGAGCATTTTGAATTGGCCTATCCGAAGGACGGCATTCAGATGGCAAAGATCCAAAATAGGATGTAGACCTCATCCTTCTTCGGCACAAGGAGAAAGTGGGAGTAACAACCGTCCTTATTTTTTAGGCTGTCACCCTCTCAATCACATCTTGGGACAGCGGAGCTCACTCTATCAATTAAATGTAGAGGTGCTCCTCTGAGAGCAGCACTAAGACGGGCAGAAGCTGTGGTGGAAAGCAAAGAAATGGGAGAATAAAGCTCTGCTGGGCAAACTGGAGTATGCTGGTGTACCCATCAGTCGGATGTAATGGACTGGGAGAAAATTTCAAATCCTGCTTGCCACAAGGTGGTTGTGTGCCTCGAAGGGCTAACCAAAGAGGCTTGAAGATTGATGATGCACAGGGGAGATGGGCAAGGAAAGCCAGTGCCTTTGGTGACCGGCACATGACCACCTCCCCCAAGTCCATGGCCACGATAGGGCTAAGGGGACTGGAGCAGGGGTGGGGGACCTGACGCAGTCTGTATGCCAACCCATAAAATAGTTCCAGAATGATCAAAACTGATTAGTGTAGGTGTCAAAAGGCCTAAAGTGAGTGCTGTCACTTGGCTTTACTTGAAAATCTTCAGGGTGGAATAAGTATTTTTGCCAAAAAGAATGGATTCATTAAAAGCCATATCCATGAAGGATGCCTGCACATCTCCAGAAAAGTATGCAGATCGCATTTGCGTGCGGCAACAAAGCATCACTCTAAGTGCTGACTGCCGGCACAAAACAGCTGGTAGTATCCTGGCCAGGCCGAATTAAATATTTGGCTGCATTCTGTCCACCCAGAATGATTTGAGTCAAATGGGCCCTGAAATCTTTACTTGCCACATCCCAAGCGACATGTGTATAGTGGGAAAGTTGATAACTTGTATTGACCGACTGCTATAAATGGGGGTCTCAAATTGACAGAGGTATGCACCTTTGTCCAAGTAGGGACCCTTCCTTCTAGTCAGCACTTAATTGTCAACACAGGAGCTTGGCAGTCTACCACAAGGTGGCGGGGTGAGGCTAGTTTAGACATTATCACAACAACAGTTAATTATTATTTCAGAATACAATAAAAATGACTATTACGTGCCGCCCAAGCCATTCTTACAGCTTTTGGGGCCTGAAATAGTCTGAATTGTCACACTTGTAGGAGTGCGATGGTTAGTAGATGTGTTGGTACTGCCATTGGCAGCGTTGGCAGGGGCAATGTGTGGTGCAAGCTGCAGTGGCCTCTTGACGAGAGCCCTGGAGCTTATTTATTTATTTATTTTACTAATTAAGCACTGGCGTCACTGTTTATTGCCTCAACAAGATGTAAATGCAAGGTGACCATTATTGATCTCTGTACCTTCAGAGCTCATTCGTCTGTATGCGCATAGGCATTCAGAGGATCACAGAGCACAAGCGGTCTGTATGCGCATATGCATTCAGAGGATCACAGAGCACAAGAGGTCTGTATGCGCATAGGCATTCAGAGGATCACAGAGCACAAGAGGTCTGTATGCGCATAGGCATTCAGAGGATCACAGAGCACAAGAGGTCTGTATGCGCATAGGCATGCAGAGGATCACAGAGCACAAGAGGTCTGTATGCGCGTAAGCATTCAGAGGATCACAGAGCACAAGAGGTCTGTATGCGCATAGGCATTCAGAGGATCACAGAGCACAAGAGGTCTGTATGCGCAAAGGCATTCAGAGGATCACAGAGCACAAGAGGTCTGTATGCGCATAAGCATTCAGAGGATCACAGAGCACAAGAGGTCTGTATGCGCATAGGCATTCAGAGGATCACAGAGCACAAGAGGTGTCTACACAGCATTATGCTGGCCCACATTTTGAAGATTCTAGATTAAATTGTCCCAGTCACACTGCATCCTTATGCCGGCTTCCAGCTCTGCTATGCCGATACAATGTTGCAGTTTCAGCCTAAAGAGGTGTGAATGTTGCCATTATGCAGCAACCTCGTGCAAAGATTCTGTAACACCTATTACCATGACATTCTGTCTTCTTAGCAAAGCATTAGCTGTAGATATAATTGAAGAACTGTTCTCCACTGAGGGCAGTAAACGTCCATGATCGTTGTTCGTGGTTTGGGGTAAGCAAGGAAGGACAGTTTTGAATAAGGCCGGAAACAATGTGCAGCAATTCGGACAAATGGAACCTGTTAGTATCCAACACAGATGTCCTCAAAGGACATCAGGTCCAGAAAATGATGGCACAAAGGCTCAGGCACCAGAAACCAAATCAGTGAGCTGCCACATTCTTTCGAAGCAGAAGAAACATTGTATTCCTTTGCCATGGGGTGAAGTATGAGATGCCTTTTGTGGTTTCAGTTCATGGGAGCCTCGATGGAAAAGGCCTGCTGTCTGCAGAAAGCACACATGCCAATAGACCCGACTCAGGAGGGAGACTCACGCTCTTTGAAGACAAACATCGCTTTATTTTCGGTGTCTCCCGCCTGAAACTGCCTCGGCTTCAATTTAAATCAATATGAAAAATCCATTCCCCCAAATTTATTTTTTTCTACAAAATCTTCCACTCTCCTGTTCTAAAACGAAGGCATGTATAAGAAAGCATGTTTGCTTGGTCAGCTAACAAAAACAGTTCTAAAAATAAATACATGCTATAAAAAAATAAAGTGACAAAACACTGACAAAAAATAAATAAATATGAATGAAAACAGATTAAATAATTGCTAGATTTGTAAAAATTTGCAGTTGTAAATTCTGATTCTTTGAGTGATCAGCGAAGGTGTTTGCTAAAAGAGAATAAAGCTTCTTTAGGTAAATATGTGAAAAGCGGCAGTGATGTTTCTGCAGGGGCTACTTAATTATTTTGGGTAGTTGAGGCCTATGTAGACCAATCTATATATTTGCCAGCTTCACTGTTCAGCTGTATGTGCCATTTGAAAATTGAATTACAGCTTGTACAATGCACAGGTAGTTGAATGCACGTCTGAGCAATTACCTTTCAACCAGTCACAGCCGGCATGGGGGGTGGATGGGGGTTGGTGCAGGGGTTCACGCGTGGGTGGGGGTGATTAAATAATATTTGCAAAAAATAAACTTACCTTCCCGGGTGCCGCAACGCCGCGGCTCCGGGCTGGGTCCCGTTTTCCTGCTCTCCTGCTGAACAGGAACCAGGAAGCCTCCCTCCCCTCAGCCAATCCCAACCCTGCAATGGCAGCGTTGTGATTGGTAGGGACGGCGCCCAGCCAGGCACTTATGGGGAGGCCATTTCTCCATGTAGGCTGCATGCAGCCTACATGGAGAAAAGGGAGAGTGTGCATGACTGGTTTAGTGGGCCCCAGAGGGCCAACCAAACAGTCAGGGCCCGCAACATTGGGTAAGCCATTCCTTCCCAACCCGCCCACCCACCTGCCCCCAAACAAGCATAACCTTCTGCTTTCTGGCAGTGCGAGAAGCAGAACCATTTTATTTTTCTGCTTCTCGCACTGCGTGAAAGCAGTGCGGCGATGCTCCTCCGCCCTAATGGAGGAGCCGCTACCAACAGGCACCAATGAGGGGCATAGGCACAGAATGTGTAGAACTGTTTCATCTTTACATCCAAAGGTGACACTTTGTGGTGCTGCAGGTTTGATTCCAATAACATGTCAAATCTGTCTTTGAAAAGTCTCCCTGTCTTAGCGAAAGTCATTTTTATTTGATGTATGTCGGAAAAAATAATTTCAAAATATTGCTGTTAAATTGGATCGTTATAAGAGTTTATTGTCATCCAGGCATAACTCTTTTTAATAATTGATCTTTGTCTTGCATGAATGAGTCTTTTGCTCCAAAGTGCCCCAAGGATTTTTGTCGTGATTAACTCTTTTTTGCCTAGTTTTGATAAAGATTCCTTGATAAACAAGGACTTACTTCACTAGCCCAAACTCTAGCAAATCTGTACCTGAGATGTGCTCGGCCGGAGGTAAAAAAGACGCCTACATGTTTTTGAGTGTAAAATGTTCAGATTCTTTGCGTCTCTCCCTCTCAGTAATTCAGACCTATTACACAGTGTTGGTGAGAGGTTGCTGCTGATGACAATTAGGATTGGCTGTAGGGAGGAAGCCTTCAGTCTCTTACTTAAGGACAGAAAAGCATTTATAGATTTCATGTGAAGGATAAAGTTGCATCTCATATGAATATTTTTATTTCTCTTTGATTTATAGTTTCCACAGAGATCACAACTTTTGTTTTCTTATTGTTTATTTCCAGGCCATATTTTCCAGTATAACAAGCTAGGGCTGTTAATGATCTTTAATGCTGAATTGCTGTTTTACTTAACAGGACAATGTCGTATGCTTACTGGTTAGATGCAACTAGCCTGTTGGCCAGATGCGGAATATGAGAGTTCACGCAGTAACCTACCTGCCTTTTCATCCTGTTCATAGTGGCATTGGTGAAGATGGGTGACAAGTTATTTGCTCTCCTTCCTATAGATTTAATTGAAGTTGAATTTGACTTTAATAACATTTTTAGGTTGGCAGGTGTGTGTGCTCTCGAATACACCTCAGTGTGCAAGAGAAACTCAAGTTCATTGCTGTATTCTGGCCAGATTAGCACATATGAATGAATGAATGAAAGTTTTTATTGCGCGATTGCCTAAAATCATTTGCAATATTCCAACAATAGTGCAATCGTATATATTCCCATTTAAAATTGTGCACATTGCCTAATATTTAAGAAAAACAGTAAAATATATATGCCCAAAAAAACACCACTTGACAACCAGCAGTTAAAAGGTGTATGCAGCTCCTAGTCATAAAACAAACAGTAACACATACTAACAGCAGCTGTTCCTTTTGTTCAATATTCCAGTTGTGTCCTAGCCAAAAGCCCTAGGCATTAAAGTGCTAGTGTGCTTGTAATAGCATGCTAAGGTGTGTATTATAGCTGCCTGAGGACATCTTCGCCTCCTAGGTCACTCAAACGTTTGGATTAGTTGCTTACGGTTTGTTTGTACAGGCCACAGTCAAGTCATCATGCCCTTCTTGTTTGGACAACCGGGCACGCACCTCTGCCATGTATTTCCCAAATGTGCCTAGTTTGAGGTGCTGGAGAACGATACTGATACTGCTTCTGTGCTGGTCTGGGACCCTTTTGACGGAAGCATGGGTTTTACGACATAGTATAGCAGACCTGGGCACCAGCAAACCAGGTGGAGCAGGGACTCCTCTCGATACTTACAAAATCTGCATTTGGTTATATGTGCGAAAGCGTTCCAACCAGGATTTAGCGCTCTTGTTCGCAAGGGCACCAGCCTGGCCCATTGGATGTCTTTTAGGAACTTCCTTCCAGTGCTTGGTTCAGACATGGCTGTGTTCTATTTTCCTATTATGGTGAAATTAAACCTTGTTGCGCTCCCTTAGCTAGATAGTTAAGTTTGTCTGCTTGCCGTGATAATTGACGAGTTTGTTTGTTCATAGCATTCTTAAATGCATCATAGCTTATCCCTTCCAAAAAACAGTTTTCCATTGCAAAGCCAAGTACCCCCACAGCTTTTTGCATGTAGCTGTTCCGCAGATTTGCCGTTCCTTCGTATATCGGTCTAAGCACACTTTTTAAGCATCCTTTGGGTGCTTTAATGACTTGGTAATGTTTCGCCTGTGTTCCCAAACATTCATAGTTTTGCTTGACAAGGCCTGACTCCAGGCGGATCAGACTGTTGCGGCATATATAGGTAAGTTAAAGATATGTTTGCACACCTGACACTGGGAGTTTTCAAGCAAACTCCCCATTAGATCAGGGAACACTTGTTGCGCATAGCCTGCTATCGCCGGTATTTTGAATTGTATCACACTCCTGATTGGCAGCGTTGTTGGACTGCACAGCTTTCCCTGAAGTTTGCATAAAGCATTGATTGTTGATTGAGCCTTGGACTTCATTCTTTGTTGGTGTGAAGTTGCCTTCCCAGTATCACTGAGCCAAGCCCCAAGGTAGGTATACGTTCTTCTGGTGGCAATAATCTAGGCGCCCAGTCTCCATCTGAGTAAAGCTTTTATTGCTTTATGTCCAAAAGCCATCACCAAGGTCTTGTTTGGGTTCACAGCCAATTCATTGCTTTCGTTCTAGATGTTAAGAGCATCCAGTCCCCTTTGTAGTCCAGTTTTGGTGTGATCCAATATTACCAAATTGTCTAGGTACTGTAATAAGTGAACTCTGTTTGGGCCAATATTGCGGATTGCAAGGTTTGCATTTTGATACATCTTCCCCAAATCTACGGTATATACATTGACGAGTGTTGGGGCAAGGACACAGCCCTGCTTTAGGCCTCATCAGTGTAGTATGTTTTTGAGATGGTTTCCACAGCTAATTTTATTCTTACCTAAGTTTTGCTTTATAGTAAAATTACTGCTTACAGTTAATTTACAGGTATATGCATTTTCTTGTGTTACAGTTCAAATTACATCCAGTAGGCTTTCCTTTCACATTCCCAGTACCCCCATCAAGATTGTCACATAATTCACTGTACTTTTTCTTTATTGCAAGTGAGAGGGGCTTCTAAAAACCAATCTCAATGTTAAAAAATATAAGCAGCAATTTGGCAGGAGTCAGAGCTTGACATTTGACCTCTGTCATTGTAGTACAGCAAATGTGACAAGAGAAAATATGGAATTTAAAGGTATTCTAATTGATTGCTAGACTTTCGTGAATTGTCTTGCGAGTCTCTGTCCCACAGTTTGAGAAACACTGTGCTAGACAACTGTGCAACCCACAGCTCCACAGGAAGATTAGTATCAATAAATTCCAGATGTTTTACAGTATTTACTGGTTGAGGACAGTGAGCCCAGAGAAGTCAGCCAGAGGTGCTGATCCCAGTATTCAACAAAAATGCTGAAAAATAGCACCTGTCTTGATAGGAATGAATCTTAAAAAGTCGCGATGCCTTCTGGGAACAAACAAAAGAGTGTTTTGGCAACAAAAGAAGTGCTGTCAAAAGAGTTATCAGAATGTGGCAGCAATGTAAAAAGAAATTCCAGAAGACATTCTAACATGCTACTGACTCTGTGACCAACTATTCTCCAATGTTGACAGTCTGCCATCCCTAATGATATAAGTGAAACTCTGCTCTGAGCCTGTTCACTTTTTAGAGATGATCCTTTCAGGTGACTGAAGTGCCGCAGAGTTGACCCATGTTACGCCCGGCGCTTTCCTTCAGTCTCTGATTTTAAGAGTGCCACAAACTGCTTTAGTTTCTTTTTCTTTTAAAAGTGATGGCTCTAGCATCCCCTCGTGATGAATGCAGTTTTCTCCTATGCCAGAAGGTTCTAAGGGTTTAGTACTTGACATGGGCCACTAAGCATGTGTAACTGAATGCTCCCTGGAACTACCACTAATTCAAAGGCAGCTTAGGGAGAATCAACCTTGTAATAAAAACTAATTATAATTATTCGCAGGTAACAGGTCACACAGGGTAATCTCTAACTAACAAGGATGAAGAGACGAAGGCCAACTATGAGCATGGAATTTCTCTGGTTAGATCCATGGAGTGATTTTGGTTCTTCTCAGCACATGAAAAACTAACACGCGGAAGAGGTCAGACCCTGGTTAGAGTCAACTGGCTCTCAGGTCATAAGCAATACATTAACTTCAAAAGGACACAGTGACTGACAAATCACTTTACGCACCACTTAGAGCCGTTAAAGTATAAAAGCAGGGGTGTAGCTTGGGGGGGGGGGGGGTTGAGGCATTACAACCCAGTGATAAATGTATCTTCTGATAAATAGTTGGGGACAGGTGCTTTCAGTCGGGTATTGTGAGGTGTCAGTCGGATTTCAGCAGGAATTTTTCCATACGTGCAGACAAAAACGCACACACTCTCTCACTCTCTGTTTCCAACGTCCTCAAAAACATTGATTATTTTACAAAATATTGTGTTTTCCCCCTTAGTGCTCCTATCGATCCTCATTCCTCTCCCTTTCCACTGCCCCTTAGTACCCTCTCATGCACCCTGGTTTTCGTATGATGTATTTAAACATTATATGCCAGCCTCGTTTTGAGAAAATCTGACGCTCACCCCTTCCCCCAATCTTACTGACCAAGCTACAGTCCCACGTAAAAGCACAGTATTTTCTTATTAGCCAATGGTAGGATGCCTACTGAGTTTTTTTGAGCCCATACCTAAAATAGTGAGTCTCAAAATGCAACATGCTATGAACTCAACAGCTTGAACTGACAGAAGGTGACACATATGATGTAAGACCCAATGTAACTCATCAAGATAGCCATTTACTTCAGCTTCCACATTTCCCTTTCTCTCTTCCAGATTTATTTTTGTATAGAGTGGAGTGAGTGTTCATGTCTTTTCCATTACGGGAAAAAATGTTCAGAACAATTTTTGGAAGCTTTGTTTCCCCGATACCGTGCACGCCCGAATCAATATTTTCAAGACGTTAGACTATTTATTTTCTAATAGAATCCTTGCTGCTACACCAAGCTTTTTATAATTCTCATTTAAAGAACAATTGCCTACTAGTACGGTTGAGGCTGGAAACCAGTCAGACTCATTGCTGAGGCGGATCTCTCCAGTACGGCATAGTATGTCCTGAGAGAAAGGGTATTTGCTTTAGGATAAATCTCACTCTACCAGTGACCAAAATAAATGGGCTCCCGTGCATCTGAGGCAATGTAATGCAAATGCTGGCTTAGGGCCATATGTCAAATATGTTTTGAGGTGATAGACAGGCTGAATCACAAATCAGCTTGTTTGCAACAGCAAAAACATGTTTTAAAGTACAAATGCCAAATTGCAATTCAGTAACTACCAAATCGAAATTTGATTCAGTGATTTGGTAGTTGGAAGGAGTGTGTTTAGGGGTCCCTTTCAACTATCAATTTGCAGTAGTGTTAATGTTTTGCAGCCGAACAACAGGTTGCAAAACATGCATTTTTACCCACTACTAAAATGCAGTGGTAACCATTTGCAAATGGGAAGGGGACACAAAAGATCCACATCCCTTTTGAGAATGTAAACAAAAATATATTTTAGGAGTAGGCAGTGGTCCCACAAAACTTAAAAGTTTCATTTTTTATTTTCCTTGAAAGTAAACGGGCTTCACTTAGAGAAAACAAGATTGCTTTATTAAAAAGCAATCACAGACATGGTGGTGTGCTGACCCCAGCAGGCCACCATCCATGTGATGGCTATCATTCCTAATGGGTCGCATACTGCGAATTACCTATTAATATTAATGAGGAAGGTCAATTTGTGACCCACTAGGGATTAGGGATTGCATTTTCCGAATTGCGTTTCAGACTTTCAGTAAGAATCCCAATTTGGGAAAAGCAATTTTTGTACATTGCTCCCTCATCTTTAATAGTATAGTTATTTTGCATCTGTAGCTGCTCATTGGAAAACAAATAAAATTCAAACAATGCTTTGTAACATGCACCAAAAAAGCCTGAATCAGAAATCAGACAATGAATTGGACTGCTCACCATGTATGGCGTCCTGCCTAGCCGTTTCCTTCTGTGGTAGATCGGGTGCAACATGGCGTCCAATGGTGTCCTGCCAGTTCTGTAACTCTGGCACTGGCCTCAGATCAGGACGAAGGGAATCAGCACCAGCAAACCATAAATTAGGGGTTTCGATGCTTCTGAAAGAGTTATAAATACATGAGAAATTATTTTTAAAATCAAGGTTACACTATTTACAAACACATTATACTAACTGCATGTCCACAATTGAAGACTGATGCCATGATGAAAAACCAGATTAGTTTGTACTTTCTAGTCTATCATCCAATTGTCCATCGTATATTGTGCATTGTTCTCTGGAAAAAAACACAGAACTACAACTTTGGCCCAAAACCTGCTCAACCTTGAACAGCCCAATATAGTATGGTGCCGATTCCGATCCTGGAGAAACCGGGTACGAACCGTCGGACGGAGCGTTTTTTCCGTCTGACTCGTACCCAGGAAAAAAACATTACAAACATGGACGTACGAATCGCACGGACACTCCATATCCGTACGATTCGTACAAAACACCGACCGATGAAAATATACATACAAATGTGATCCGGGGAACGCGCCGACATGACGTCGGGACGCATTCAGGCTGCGTTTCACGAACCAGGATGTACGATCCGCACCGACGTCACCCCGCACGGATAAAATTCTCCGACTGCCAAAAACTGCCGGGAAATCAGGACGACGCGCGCAAGGAGCACTTGTACGCGACGGACAGCCATGGACCCGAACCAACGTGTCATGCCAGCCCTCATAGCAGTCCACCTGCTCTACAGGAACCGATGCAGACGCCGCAGAAGGTCAGAACAACACCCAGGGGCAAAGGGGGGGGGGGGCAGGGGCAGGACACAAAACCCCCACCCAAGTCACAAATCTTACATGCCCTGGACATACCTGACCTTCAGGGCCTGGTCACTGCGAGGGGGTGGGGGCGTGTCCAGCAACGGAAGTGGATGTACACGCGAACCGGCAGCACAACAAGTCCGGTACGTACCGTACCCACGCCTTAAGAGCGTGGGTACGAGTCGTACCATGCCCACCCCTACGTCATCCCAACAATGGCGGTACGGCCCGTACCCATGTTCCAAAGGCCCGGGTACGGGCCGCACCCCCACCAGTGTATGTACGGCGCGTACCAACACCCCAACAGTGCATGTACGGACCGTACCCCCACCCGTGTATGCATGGAGCGTACCCAGACCCGCGTATGTTCGGAGCGTACCCCCACCCGTGTATGTACGGACCCTACCTACACCCGCGTACGTATGGAGCGTACCCCCACCCCAACAGTGTATGTATGGAGCGTACCCCCACCCCAACAGTGTATGTACGGACCGTACCCCCACCCGTGTATGCATGGAGCGTACCCAGACCCGCGTATGTTCGGAGCGTACCCCCACCCGTGAATGTACGGACCCTACCCACACCCGCGTACGTATGGAGCGTACCCCCACCCCAACAGTGTATGTATGGAGCGTACCCCCACCCCAACAGTGTATGTACGGACCGTACCCCCACCCGTGTATGCATGGAGTGTACCCAGACCCGCGTATGTTCGGAGCGTACCCCCACCGTGTATGCATGGAGCGTACCCAGACCCGCGTATGTTCGGAGCGTACCCCCACCCGTGTATGTACGGACCCTACCCACACCCGCGTACGTATGGAGCGTACCCCCACCCCAACAGTGTATGTATGGAGCGTACCCCCACCCCACCAGTGTATGTACGGACCGTACCCCCACCCCACCAGTGTATGTACGGACCGTACCCCCACCCCACCAGTGTATGTACGGACCGTTCCCCCACCCCACCAGTGTATGTACGGACCATACCCCCACTCCACCAGTGTATGTACGGACCGTCCCCCACCCGTGTATGCATGGAGCGTACCCAGACCCGCGTATGTTCGGAGCGTACCCCCACCCGTGTATGTATGGACCCTACCCACACCCGCGTACGTATGGAGCGTACCCCCACCCCAACAGTGTATGTATGGAGCGTACCCCCACCCCACCCGCGTACGTATGGAGCGTACCCCCACCCCAACAGTGTATGTATGGACCGTACCCCCACCCCACCAGTGTATGTACGGACCGTACCCCCACCCGTGTATGTATGGAGCGTACATGGCCAGACACAGGAGGGGTGTGTGCAGAGTCCTCCCAGCAGTGCCCAGACACAGGAGGGGTGTGTGCCTATCATTCCCAGCAGTGCCCAGACACAGGAGGGGTGTGTGCCTATCATTCCCAGCAGTGCCCAGACGCAGGAGGGGTGTGTGCAGAGTCCTCCCAGCAGTGCCCAGACACAGGAGGGGTGGGTGCAGAGTCCTCCCAGCAGTGCCCAGACACAGGAGGGGTGTGTGCAGAGTCCTCCCAGCAGTGCCCAGACACAGGAGGGGTGTGTGCCTATCATTCCCAGCAGTGCCCAGACCCAGGAGGGGTGTGTGCAGAGTCCTCCCAGCAGTGCCCAGACACAGGAGGGGTGGGTGCAGAGTCCTCCCAGCAGTGCCCAGACACAGGAGGGGTGTGTACAGAGTCCTGCCAGCAGTGCCCAGACATAGGAGGGGTGTGGGCCTATCATTCCCAGCAGTGCCCAGACGCAGGAGGGGTGTGTGCAGAGTCCTCCCAGCAGTGCCCAGACACAGGAGGGGTGGGTGCAGAGTCCTCTCAGCAGTGCCCAGACACAGGAGGGGTGTGTGCACAGTCCTCCCAGCAGTGCCCAGACACAGGAGGGGTGTGTGCCTATCATTCCCAGCAGTGCCCAGACGCAGGAGGGGTGTGTGCAGAGTCCTCCCAGCAGTGCCCAGACACAGGAGGGGTGGGTGCAGAGTCCTCCCAGCAGTGCCCAGACACAGGAGGGGTGTGTGCAGAGTCCTCCCAGCTGTGCCCAGACACAGGAGGGGTGTGTGCCTATCATTCCCAGCAGTGCCCAGACCCAGGAGGGGTGTGTGCAGAGTCCTCCCAGCAGTGCCCAGACACAGGAGGGGTGGGTGCAGAGTCCTCCCAGCAGTGCCCAGACACACGAGGGGTGTGTACAGAGTCCTGCCAGCAGTGCCCAGACATAGGAGGGGTGTGGGCCTATCATTCCCAGCAGTGCCCAGACGCAGGAGGGGTGTGTGCAGAGTCCTCCCAGCAGTGCCCAGACACAGGAGGGGTGGGTGCAGAGTCCTCCCAGCAGTGCCCAGACACAGGAGGGGTGTGTGCACAGTCCTCCCAGCAGTGCCCAGACACAGGAGGGGTGTGTGCCTATCATTCCCAGCAGTGCCCAGACGCAGGAGGGGTGTGTGCAGAGTCCTCCCAGCAGTGCCCAGACACAGGAGGGGTGGGTGAAGAGTCCTCCCAGCAGTGCCCAGACATATGAGGGGTGGGTGCAGAGTCCTCCCAGCAGTGCCCAGACACAGGAGGGGTGTGTGCAGAGTCCTCCCAGCAGTGCCCAGACACAGGAGGGGTGTGTGCCTATCATTCCCAGCAGTGCCCAGACGCAGGAGGGGTGTGTGCAGAGTCCTCCCAGCAGTGCCCATGGAAAGAAAAAGGGTGGAGTACCCACAGATCCAATTGCCACAATTGTCAGTCAGGTGCACAAAGACCCTGTAGTACATGTAACACATGTGTGCGAGGCTGGGAGTACACATATGCATACTGCCTAAAAGGGAACATGTCCACATGAAGTCATGTCAACAGACTACATACACAAGTACAGTGATCGTCCAGGATGCCACGAATGATGCAGGTGGCGACATCGCACTGCATGCATGGCCAAAGTTGAAGGGGTCCGTCACACACCCAGCTAATGTAGACACAGCTCAGCGCAACATATTGGAAACACCCTGCAGGGAAGATGTCAGGGTACACAGAGGAAGGAACACACCTTGGGACAATGACACCATGCAGTAACTGCCTACATGAACAAAGAAACTTAGCTAACACCTTGTGATGGCACACAGATACCAGGGTCCCCCCTATGACCAGCACACTACTACATTTCCCACACACCCAACACATGATCACCACCCAAAATCATGGAGCAGCCCCACCAACAGCAATACCACAAAAGCAGTAGTGTTGTAAGAAAAAAAAATGGCTTTATTCAGCATTAGTAAAAAATGTTTGCGTGGATAAAGTTCAATATTTACAAAGCCCATAGGGCAGTCCATTAGTCACAGCTGGATGGGGGACACAGTGGGACGCGTGTCCCCTAGCTTGCCTGCACAGTTCAGACCACCCTGTCTTCCACAGGGGGGGGGCATCATATGGGGGGGAAGGACCAGGCACCGCAGGGACAGGAGGGGCAAGGGCAGGCGTTGTGGGTGCAGGGACAGAGGACTCCACCACAGGGGTTGGGGCAGCGCCAAAGGAGGTGGTGAGGATGGTGCTGCACACGTCAGCAAGGTCCCCTAGCGTATCCCCGGCACCCGAAGGAACCACAGGCCCCAAGGAGGGGGGGGGCAGAGGAATGGGTCGCAGCGCCACTGGGGGAGGGTGTGGACAGGGGGGGCACTCAACTACCCTGACCGGGGATTCCTTTGCCCGCTTGCTGGGTGGTGTCACTGTTGGGCTCAGGGACAGAGCGGCCATGAAGGAATCTTTGCTGGATTCGTGGCCAGGAGAGCTGGGGGGAGTGGATTTGGAGGAAGTGGATTTGGCGGAATGCGGACTCCCACTCTGGCTGCGTGACTTACGTTTGCCCCCCGACCCAGTGGGTGTGCCTACCTCACCCTGTGTGTGCGTGCCAGGAGGTGTGCGCTTGCCCTGCCCTGCTGGTGTGGTGCCTGTGTCTGGTGTTGTGCGTGCATGCTGACGTCTGGGTGTACGTGGGACAGGCATGGGAGTGGGAAGTGTGGATGGGGCAGGGGTAGGGGGTGGGACGTAGCACTGCAGGAGACCCACTGCTGCAGTCAGTGTCGAGTCTATGGACCTCAGCAAGTTGCGTTGGTCAGACTGCGCGGCTGAAATGCCCTCCAAGTATGCCTCCATCTGGTTGAGCACTTGGCTGTGGCCATGGAGGACATTAAGCGTCGCAGTCTGACCAACCCGCAACTGCCGCAGGATGTCCACAGACTCGGCATTGGTGGCAGCAGTGGAGACAGGGGCAGGGGGTGCGGTGCCTGGCAAGAAGGAGACAAGTGCTGACCGAGCACGGCGGGAAGGGACACGAGCAAGTGGGAGGCCGGTGATCGGAATGGAGGGGGCGGGTAGTGATGGAGTGCTGGTGTCAGCTGTGGGACCAGCCACCGCCCCCTCGGAGTGCTCAGCCTCGGACCCGTCTGCGTCATAGTCAGTGGTGGATTGACTGGACAGGTCCTCCGCTGCACTCCCGTAGGCCTCCGTGCCACTCGATGTGCCAGACAACTCTGCACTGCTGGCACTGGTGCCCGCTCCCTCCTCACGGTCCGTGCCAGTGTCTCCCTCGGTGTCCCCCGACGATGCTGTGGGCAAAATGAAGAGACAGGAAATAATCAGACACCTGTATACAAATGTCACATGAGTCAAATCCACATAGGTCACAGTGCATAGCCTGAAAAGCAACATGAGTAACATCTACAATACAAGGCACATATGTAGGCCCTGCAACACACAGTTGGTTGACCCACCATGCCACTGACCAACTATGGAGAGCATGACACAATAGCAAATCACATGATATGGATTTGGACAGAGGAGCCAGGCACTGGGGACAATCCAGCACAGCATCTGCAGCACACAGCGTTGGCGTAAAAAGGGATGAGCAGGAACCATGTCTATTAACTGTAGGCACATGCTGCAAAGGCAATACTTAAAAACATGCCCAACATTAATGGGTCACTGCACCTTGAGTGTATGTCCAGACAAACATCACACACTGGCCAGACCTAGCAAGGAGACTTCAGGTCTAGACATGTAGGCCTTGCCCGCACCAACCCCCCCCCTACATGAGACAATTTATTGAGACACAGGAAGCACTTACATCTCTTAGTCTGGAATAAAAACACATGGCCTGCAAGAAATCCTGATTGGACACCAAATACCCCTGGTGCGCCGGTACAAATACATCATCTGCAAATGGCCATCATCAGATCATTTTAGCAAGACACACAGGCACTGGCCCCTGTGAGTATGAACAAGGGACATTTGGTCAGCCTGTACAGTGGACACATGTAGCAGAGTTTACGTAGACACAAATGGTGCCAGGGTACAATGGCACAGAGCACAACCTATGCTGTAGACACAGAGATTGTCGACATTTTTGGATTACACACATGATACCTAGGAAAAGATGCCCCAGGGGACAGTAGTGGCCACACTACTCCTTGGTCCTGAATGGTAATGACTGCAACACAAGCCACCATCCCTGCACTCTGCATATCTCACACTCATGCACATCATGTCACAGGCCACAAAATAGGACATGCATGCTGTACAGCAATACACTTTAGAGACACACTCCTATGTCTGGACTCAGCATCAGTGACAACTGACATGGACCCCACAAGTACTGAACTGGACAGGGCACAGGCAAGGTCCCAAAACCTGTTACACACCACCCCCACACATGCAGCTGCAAGCATTGGGCACATCGATAAACTGGCAGCCTAGATAACCTTGTGCAAGTGTGACTACACACAGACCAGGGGACACATGCCAAGGAGGGGAAGGGAGGAAGGACAGCACCGCTACACTTTGGGGACCAGGAACTGCACTGCACATGTAAACCCTGGCAGTGTATCCATGCAACTGTGCACTTACAAATGCTGGTGACACACAACAAACACACATGTACCTACCCCCTTCCTGCTGCTGCTTTTCCCGTAAGCGCCTGTCCATGTCAGGGAAGACGACCGCCAGCACACTCTTGTGGATGTGGGTCAGACGGTGGCGCCCATGGTTCTTTTGGCTCACAGGTGATTCCCCCAGCAGGACCCGTGCGATCCTCCGCGTCCAGCACCGGATATCATGCCAGCGTTTCCTCACCTGGGCTAGGCGCCGCTTCCGACCATCCGTCTGTCTCACGGCACTGACGGCGTCCTTCCAGATCTGCTCCTTGGCACAGGCGCCTACCTGTGAGGATGAAAAAGTGAGACAACATCAAAACACCTGCGACATGTCACAGAGACGGGGAACAACCTTTACAACGCAACTTTTACAACGCACTACCTTTACAACGCATTTTTTACAACGCATAATCCATTACAACGCATGACATTACAACGCATGACACTACAACGCATTTTTAAAAAATACCTTTACAACGCATTCCATTACAACGCATACTACCATTACAACGCATACCATTACAACGCATATTACACTACACTATCCAACACTTACCCTACTGTTGCACCCCCTGGAGTTAGAATAGTAATTTTTACCCCTATACTATCCAACACTTACCCTACTGTTGCACCCCCTGGAGTTAGAATAGTAATTTTTACCCCTATAGTATCCAACACTTACCCTACTGTTGCACCCCCTGGAGTTAGAATAGTAATTTTTACCCCTATACTATCCAACACTTACCCTACTGTTGCACCCCCTGGAGTTAGAATAGTAATTTTTACCCCTATTCTATCCAACACTTACCCTACAGTTGCACCCCCTGGAGTTAGAATAGTAATTTTTACCCCTATACTATCCAACACTTACCCTACTGTTGCACCCCCTGGAGTTAGAATAGTAATTTTTACCCCTATACTATCCAACACTTACCCTACTGTTGCACCCCCTGGAGTTAGAATAGTAATTTTTACCCCTATACTATCCAACACTTACCCCACTGTTGCACCCCCTGGAGTTAGAATAGTAATTTTTACCCCTATACTATCCAACACTTACCCTACTGTTGCACCCCCTGGAGTTAGAAAAGTAACTTTTACCCCTATACTATCTAATACTTACCTTAAATGCAATTTAATATTATGCGTTGTAATGGTATGCGTTGTAAAGGTATTATGCGTTGTAATGGAAATGCGTTGTAAAGGTAGTTTTTAAAAATGCGTTGTAGTGTCATGCGTTGTAATGTCATGCGTTGTAATGGATTATGCGTTGTAAAAATGTGTTGTAAGTGCATGCGTTGTAAAAGTGTGCGTTGTAACGTCATACATCCCACAGAGACACACATTAAAACAATTTGGCTGGTTTTAACAGGGCATAGAATGCATCACACTCATTACACCTGTGTCATAGGGACACTTTCCTCTGTCGAAGACAAAAAGCACTAGGTGGCATTGTAGAGTACACAGGTGGCATGAGGGGTACGACACAATCAATCATCCAGGCTCACACTGTGCATCACAAGCGACACCAGGATTATGTGCAGCACCTCAAAGCAGTCACATGCCACAGGCCACTGAGGCGCCCTCAGCAGAGTACACAGACAAACACAGCCACAGGACAATCACCTGCCATTGCCAACTGCAGCTACACACCTCACTCTGCACATGTGCCACTACACTGGGGGGTGTCACAGGTGTGGGGCTGGCCCATCACCGCAGACACACAGCACCGCTCCCTGCTCACATCAGATGGGCAGGGTATATCCATCCCTCATGCAGCTGGGGTGCTACACTCCACATATGCACTCACCCACATGACAGGGGACTTACACACACACACCAATGTCCAGGGGACAAACACATCATTTGGACACTCTCAGCACATGTACACTAAACAAACACACATCTGTGGGTACTGCCACCTGTCACACTGGGGGGACCACAGATTCACATAAGGACTGTAGTAACAACATTCCCAGGAGGATTAGACAGGCAGAATGTGTATTGCCACATGCAGTGATTGTCACAGTACACACAATGCAAGTGAGGAGAGCAGACATGCACCACAGCATGCTCTGGCTGGGAGACATTAGGCATTCCCCCACCCGGGACCCACCCTACAGTACATTGCATGTGTGTTACACCTGGACACAATGGCCCAAGTAACTGTCACAATAAAGGGGCACAGTTTTTGCTAGTGGACTCAGCACTCACCTGAACCCCTGGTCGACCATACAGCATGGGGTACTGTGGGAGGATGACATCCAGCAGGGCTTGGTTCTCCTCCTGGGTGAAAGGCTGGGCCCTCTCCACAGACCTGGACATGGTGCCAGAGGATTCACGAGCAGCAGCAGTGTAGTTGAATCAAAGGATGTGCAGGCAAGTGCTCTCTCATGGGACCTGGTTGCCTTATATCTACCTTGCTGCCCTGTTTCATTCACAGGAGTACAGAGTGATTGGTCACTCACATTTGCATCCTATGTTTCCTCCAATCCCTTTAAACCTACCACAGTCAGTGGCTTTGCTCTTTTTTTTTTTATTGAGCATGATGTCAACTCAACATCCACTTTGCAACAATGTAGATTCTTTCAAACCGACTTTAGCTGGGCACCTGATGAAAAAAATTCAACCTTTAAACTCGGTCTCCATGACAACCAGCATGCATGTAGGGCTTTATACTTGTCCCTCATGTGTCCCCTATGTAATTAGGACATTCACACACAGGTACGGTGAGTTCCAGGGCCCTAGGGCTCCCCAAATGCATAGAAACGGCCCGTACACGGGCGTGTACAGGGCATATCACTATGGGTACGCATATGCGAGCAAAGCCATAGTGAAACGGCCCATACACGCGCGTGTACGGGCCGTTTCACTTTGGCTTTGCTCGCGTATGCGTACCCATAGTGATACGCCCCGTACACGCGCGTGTACGGGCCGTTTCACTATGGCTTTGCTCGCGTATGCGTACCCATAGTGATATGCCCCGTACACGCGCGTGTACGGGCCGTTTCACTATGGCTTTGCTCGCGTATGCGTACCCATAGTGATGCGCCCCGTACACGCGCGTGTACGGGACGTTTCTCTATGGGTAGGCCTGCGGCAGCACTCCCATAGTGATGGGGAACGTACACACGCCCTCAGAGCGCATGTACGGTGCATTCCACACCTGACAGTGGTGACAGGCAGCACACAGAAAGGAATAGAGCTGACATACTTGTCCAAGGCTGGACATCAAGGCATTGTCAGTGCACTACTACATGTGTGGGGCACAGGTGTGTCAGGCTGTAATGTGGCACATTACTCCTGAGTTGTGAAGGCAATAGATGTATGATGAGATGTGTACAGATGTCATGTGTGATGGTGGACTATGTGCCAGACATCCCCTTCACTCCTTTGACATGTGTGCATGTAGTACAGAACACTTGTGAAAAGTGTCACTGCCATGGCACAGTCAACAACACACGCAACTGTCCCCTGATGCCAGCTACAGGGGTTTTCACACCTGACATGTGACTACCCGCGTTGCACGATGTGACTATGTCATGTATGTGTCGTGTGTTCCCATTAGCTTGCTGTAGGTGTTTGGTCAAATGCATCTGCAGTTGCTGCAACCAACATGTGTCTGTGTGTAGATGGCCATGGCACAGTGTTACGCATACCATGCCACATGTGGAATCCGACGTAAGGTGTGTGTGTATGCATCGACACGGAGTTTCAAAACAAGGACATATCTGCATACTCTCAATGTATGTGGGCTCATTATTGAAATGTAATCCTTCATGGCAAGGTGTGTGGTCTGTCCTTTTTCCATTACATGTGACCTGTGCCTCTACTGTTCCGCAACCTGTCTGTACAATACACATCCTTCCTCTGCACATATTTGGTTGTCTGTAACTCCTGTAATGCGTCTGCCTGCTCACTTACACTGGCCCACAGCTAGTTTCATGGCATGGCATTATGAGGTTGAGAATAAACGTTTGGAGCTGTCTCTTGGTAGGAGTGTCACATGGCTGCCATACGTGTCCAGGGCATATTGCACAGACCTGACTCTGTATGTAGCATATGTGTATTGCCTGTTGACCATGTGCTCAGTACATTGACATTGGTGGTGTACTGTACTCACTCTTCGTTGTCCCTTCTAATTCACTGCAGGGCTCCGCCTCTCCCTCGAGCAATTCTGGACTTGGCTGACATGCGGGAAAATGACTGCATACG
This sequence comes from Triturus cristatus, assembly GCF_964204655.1. NCBI lineage: Eukaryota > Metazoa > Chordata > Amphibia > Caudata > Salamandridae > Triturus > Triturus cristatus. Next base: position 102,978,664 of record NC_140595.1, on the reverse strand, counting down.
CCGCTACCGCTTCCCCCAACGTTTGATTGTGGAGTTGACGACACGGTTGGCACCACACTTCCAACCGCTACACAGGTATCCTGGTGCACTGACACCCAAGGTGAAGGTGATGGCAGCCCTACATTTCTTGGCCACGGGTACCTTTCAACATACCATTGCCCATGTGGGTGGGATGTCCCAAACTATGTTAAGCCGTGTTCTGCATGATTTTTTAGAGGCCATGTTGGAGCACCTTGATGAATTCATAAAATTCCCAACTCCGGAGCAGTTGACAGCTGTCAAGCGTGAGTTCTATGCCCTGGGAGGGATGCCCCATGTCATTGGGTCCATAGATGGAACACATGTGGCTTTGGTACCACCACAGGCACAGGAGGTAGCCTTCCGTAACCGCAAGCATTACCACTCCAGTAATGCCCTTGCGGTGTGTCTTGCCAACATGGTGATTTCACATGTCTGTGCTCGTTTTCCAGGATCTGCACACGATGCGTACATCATGAGGCGAAGCAGGGTGCCTGAAATGATGCTGCAGCTGCGCAACGAACGAGCATGCATTGTTGGTGGGTATACTCTGGCAGTCCTGAATTTAACATCATCTTCCTGTCTTACTGCTTCTCCTGACCCACTCTTGTCCATGATGTTTCCATGTAGGGGACGCTGGCTATCCCAATATGCCATGGCTGATCACGCCTTTCCGCAACCCCAGCACGGCTGCCGATCACCGCTACAATAACGCCCATGGGCGGACCCGGCGAGTGATAGAGAGGACGTTTGGCCTCCTGAAGAGCCGCTTCCGTTGCCTCCACAAGACCGGTGGCGCACTCCCATATGCACCGGTGAAGGTCTGCAAGATATTCCTTGTGTGCTGCATGCTGCACAACATGGCAGTGGAGAAAGCTGTGCCACTCATCCTGGATCCAGATGAGCAGGACCATCCACCCGTGGAGGATGAAGGGCTTGGGCACGAGGCGAGTGATGTGGAGGAGGAGGAGGCGGTGGAGAACATGCGGAGTCGGCTCATACGCAACTTCTTTGCTTAGTGGTGAGTTCCAGTGTCTGAGTGTGCACGCATTGGGCTGTGTGTGGCATGTGTTGCAATGTGTGTGTCCATCTGCATGTCTTCCAAGTGAGTCTGAGGTGTGTTTGGATGTGTCACTCGAGTGATGGTGCAATAGAAGAAATGTTTTTCCAGAGTCATCATTGTCACCTAGCATGTTGACAACCTAATACGTGTCGAGTACATGCACATGCATGCGGATGTACTTCTTTTGGCTGACTTCTGGTGTGTCTCCCATCCACAGGTACTTGCGCATGCTGTCTGCTGGTGGCATTGTTGTGCTCCTGCTATTCCTCATGATCACAGCAACATGTGCTGAATCAGCGTTACAAGCACGGACAAGTTTGAAAATCTCCTTCGGGTAAGGGATGCAGCACGGCTTTTTGGGAGTTGTATTTGTTATGAATGTGTGTGCACTGCTCCTGTTCATGTTTGGTTACTTTGCATACATGTGGAATCACCATGGGGCACATGACCTGGAGCAGAAATCACCTGTATTGATGGTCAGACTTGGTGACAGTCATCTGTAATGGGATTGTGATGGGGCCATCAATGTGTGTGACACTGGCCTCGGAAACATACGGGTTGCACCGGGTTGACATGGTGTGTGAATTCCCCATTAGGGGCTCTATGGTGTGTGGCAGCCTCTCCGTGAGCAGCAGGGGGTGTTTAGCTGTAACCCGTCACTTGTGTGCCAGTGCCATGGATTTCCAGCATCTGTGGTGGTAAGGGGGGTGCCAGTGTTGGTCCCACGTGTTCATCCACATGACCTGTGTATGTGTTGACAGAGTTGCATTAGCATTCCGACACACATGAGTAATAAAGGTGTCCCTCTGCCTCCAAGGTGCCTCATCTCTGTCAATGGTGGTCTGTTGCCACTGTGCATGCGGCATGTCTGGCATTGTTCTCAGAGATGGTGCATATGAGTCTATGTGTAGAGTAGCAAGATGCAAGCTGTTTGTCAGGGATTAGATTCAGTATTGTGCATGATGTCCATGGCTGTGTAGGTATTGTGGCATGTCAGTCTCCACGATGGCCACTGTGCTGCATGTGAATCCATTATGTGTGTGTGTGCCATGTTGAACCAGACATTCCTTACTTGACATACACCTTTTGCATAGTTCCTTCCTGAGACCCTTGTCTTTGTGTGCTACTTGTGGCATTGTTTCCTTGACATGACGCATGCTGCTGCAGGCCCTGCAGCAAGGGCACCCAGTGTCCACGCAAATGAGCTGGTGTTCATCATGGATTGCTTGCTGACATGTGCTATGCTGATCAGCAGCATCTGTGCCTCATGCGGCAGCACACTCTGCATTATGCACAAGATCCCCAGTTCCATCCACCTCAAGGCAAGAGGGAGACCATCCCCCAGGTCAACTACGACATCCGTGTCTAATCCTACCCTGCACTCTACGGACATGTGCGGTAGAAATCCCATGATACTTGTCCACATCCAGGGTGCATCTGCACAGCTCTGCTACTACATCCGGTGACCAGGCCACATCAACGTCAAACAGAGATGGGGGGAGTGGATCACTGCCAGCTGCAGGATGACCTTCTCAATCCACGCACACACTCAGGATGCAGCCCACAACCACAACACAAGCTTGTGGCACTGTGATCCAACACCCAACCATCTCCATGCATCCAACCTTGGCTGGCCCACCATTCTCCACATCCACCTGACTCAAGCATGCAGGACATGGTTCTGCCACGTGTCTACACATACCTGGGACTCCCACCCCAGGACACTCCACATGATCCCTGACCTCTGCGCATGACTGTTGCTCTTCTAAATAGGTCTGTAGGCACAGTTGTGTGGGCACCCCCTCAGCTGGTTGGGCCCATCACGGGTGAGTATGGTGCTCCATGTCTGTCTTGGATGGTACATTGTGACCCATGTGTGTCCTGTGCCAGACTCAGACCCCAGGGTATGGATGTTTGGAGTTACTCCTGAAATCAGGCATGGTTTGGCTTTACAACACACACATGCAGTGGAATAATGCAAACTGACGGCATCATCTTGTGATTGTGATGATTTTTATTGGTGCTGGGGTACGTGTTTGGGGGGGTGACAAGAGGTGGTTGGCGGGAGTGTAGAATCCAAAGTTCACAGGGGGAGTTGGTGTCCTTGCCATTGACAGTCATCAGAGTCTGTGCCACAGTCTTTGTCAACATTGGTCAGACAGTGACGAGCAAGGCCATGTGGCAGAGAATGTCCTTTGCTGCTGTGCTGCTGTTGGGCCATAGGGCCAGGTGCCAGGCCAGTTGACCTGGGAGATGGTGATGTTCCGCTGACTCTCACGGTCTTTTGCGTGGACGACCCACCTTCCTGCGGGGACCCTCAGACGCCTGGCTTGACGGTGCAAGATGCAGATGATTCCTCCTCCTCCTCCCTCCCTGGGGCTGGTGCTGCTCTACGCCTGCTGGCACAGGGAGGGTTTGCCAGGCTTTGGGCGATCTGACGGAGGGATTGGCTCATGTCCCTCTGCACCGCCAAGTGCTCTGCATGTCTTGCCTCCATCCTGGCATGATGTTCAACCTGCAGGGCCTTCATCTCATTGAGGGTCTCCGCTACCTGGGCGATGCCTCTGGAGTCACGCCGGTATGCGTCCAGGATGGTTCTGACGTGTGCCATAGCCGGGTCCTGAGCCAACTGGGCAGGTTCGGGCCTCCGCCGTCCTCCACTCCCACCACCCCTGCCCACTTGCGCCTGGCCTGCTGTTGTAGGCACATCGAGTCTCCGGGACCCCTGAGGGATGGCATTTGCGGTGTCGCCTGCCTCCTCCTGGGTGCCCGGAGAACCTTGTCCCTCCTGGACAGACTGGCTGCGTTGTTGTGTGCGGGCAGGGCTCCTGGGTGTCTCCTGGGATGTGGCAGGAATGGGGGTGGTGGTTGGCACAGTTGTACCTGACGCAGGTGCTGCAGGTCGTTGGACACCAGAGGGGCCAGGTTGGTCTGGGTCATCCACGGAGTGGTGAGAGTCGTCGCTGGCGTTGGGGTCCTCTTCACGCAGAGCCTGGTCCTGTGAGTCTTCCCCCCCAGTGTTGGGGGGAGATCGACGACGTTGACCTGTGTGTGAGAGAGACAGTGTTAATTGTGTTACATGCGACATCCATGTTTCATTCTTTTTTGATTTGGCACAGTTCCTCTGGGTGGTTGGATTTGGCTAGCATTCCTCACACAGTGCACTTGTGCATGGGTATGTCCCTTGGCCACAACTTTCGACACTTTACCTATGTGTGACACAATCTTAGTTGATGCATATTTTGGGACCGCAGTCAGCAGTGTAGTGAGCGGGCGTATCAAGCCATGCTGAGCCGCATTACGTGTTGCACTGTACGTGGCCAAATGGTGTTTTTTCCATGCTATTTGAGAATGCAGGTAGGTAACTTCACAATTTGTGACAGGGTTCTGACGAACACAGTGGGTAGGTATACTGGGTGTAAGGTTCTATTTGTGCCTGCAGCACGGATGTACTCGTGCACAGATTGACACATGGCCTAGTGTTTATCAAAGGTTGAAGGGGGGTTAAGGCACTGCCAAACCTTGTCTACATGCACACAGTCCACCTGCTGACGAGCGGACATGGCCATACCACCCAAGGGTGATTTGGTCTCCCTCTGTCTCCCTTACTCCCTCCCTCTGTCAGCCTCCTCCCTTTGTCCGTCTCCCTTTCTCCCTCCCTCTGTAAGCCTCCTCCCTCTGTCCCTCTCCCTTTCTCCCTCCCTCTGTCAGCCTCCTCCCTCTGTCCGTCTCCCTTTCTCCATCCCTCTGTCAGCCTCCTCCCTCTGTCCGTCTCCCTTTCTCCCTCCCTCTGTCAGCCTCCTCCCTCTGTCCCTCTCCCTTTACTCCCTCCCTCTGTCAGCCTCCTCCCTCTGTCCCTCTCCCTTTCTCCCTCCCTCTGTCAGCCTCCTCCCTTTGTCCGTCTCCCTTTACTCCCTCCCTCTGTCAGCCTCCTCCCTCTGTTCCTCTCCCTTTCTCCCTCCCTCTGTCAGCCTCCTCCCTCTGTCCGTCTCCCTTTCTCCCTCCCTCTGTCAGCCTCCTCCCTCTGTCCGTCTCCCTTTCTCCCTCCCTCTGTCAGCCTCCTCCCTCTGTCCCTCTCCCTTTACTCCCTCCCTCTGTCAGCCTCCTCCCTCTGTCCCTCTCCCTTTCTCCCTCCCTCTGTCAGCCTCCTCCCTTTGTCCGTCTCCCTTTACTCCCTCCCTCTGTCAGCCTCCTCCCTCTGTCCCTCTCCCTTTCTCCCTCCCTCTGTCAGCCTCCTCTCTCTGTCCCTCTCCCTTTCTCCCTCCCTCTGTCAGCCTCCTCCCTCTGTCTGTCTCCCTTTCTCCCTCCCTCTGTCAGCCTGCTCCCTCTGTCCCTCTCCCTTTCTCCCTCCCTCTGTCAGCCTCCTCCCTCCCTCTGTTTGTCTCCCTGTGTCCACCTCTGTCTGTGTCCCTCTCTCTGCCCCTCTCCCTCCCTCTGTGTGTCACCCTCTGTCACCTCAGCCCAGCTTCCTGGGCACACACAGTTTGCAGGTCTTGCAAAGGCCATTGGCTTGTTCATGTGGGTTTGTTTCTTCTCTGCGGGCACCCATTGGGCGGAGTGTGTGAGTCTGCGCTGCTGCTGTGGCGGTGTGTGCTGACACTCTTTCAGTGTGCTGCGTCTTCATTGGCTGCTGTTATGTGCAAATTGTGCCTTCATACCCATGTCGTCCTGCAACGCGGCCACCATTAGCAGGCAAAACAGTACTGTGTGGGGACACACTGTTGGTATGGCTGTGCCCAAAGCCATATGGGCTGAGGGCATTGTTGTGTGCTTCAGAGTTGCTCTATGTTAGTTTTGAGGCCCACCCTCCCCGCATCGGGGACATCCTGTCTTGTGTTTGTGTTTTGTGTGGCCTGTGACTTGGCCTGGCCTTGCTTGGGGCATGGGGCATGGAGGTGCTAGTGGCATGTGTGTGTTTTTGGAGTGTGGTTGTGTCCGGTGCTGGCTTTGTGGGGGTTGCGTGCATGATTGTTATTTGGGTTGTATATGGCGTTCCCCCCATGTGAGGTGAGTTGTTTGTGTACTCACCAGGCTCTTGGACTCCTTCTAGTCCGTCTACTGCCAACGGCTCCAGCGTGGTCATCACCTTCTCCTCCCAGGGATGGTAGTGTACCGGTCTGCGGGATGGCCCTCCTCCAGTGATGTTGGCCTGGTTGTGCTCTTCCGTCATTTTGCCGCGGACCCTCCTCCGCAGATCGTACCACCTGGCTTGGCACTCATGCCTGGTCCTTCTGGTGGACCCAACAGCATTCACGAAATTGACTATCCTCTCCCACATGGCAGTTTTTTCTGATATGCTGGTCTGTCTGACCAATGTTCCAAAGAGCTGTGGCTCGACTCTGATGATTTCGTCGACAAGGGCCTCCAGCTCGTCCTTTGTGAACTTTGGATTCTTGTTGGTGGGCATGGTGTGGGGTGTGGGTGTGGATGGTTGTGGGGGTGGGGGTGTGGATGGGTGTGGGTGTGGATGGTTGTGGGTGTGCAGGTGTGTGTGTGTGAATGTGATGAGGGTGTGTTTGTGATGGTGGTTGTGTGAAAGAGTGCAAGTGTAAGGTGTATTGATGGTTGATGTATGGTGCAGTGCGTTGTCTCTGGGGTCTGGCAGCAGTGGATCTGTTGCAAAGGATCATGGTTTGTGTGTGTTGGGCCTTTTTATTGGTCCTTTTGTGGGTGTGGCCGTGTTTGAACTTTGGGTGGGTGTGTTATAAGGAGTGGTAGTGGTTTGGGCCTCTGTTTCTCTGTTTGTCAGTTGCAGGTCAGTGTATAGGTTGTATTTGGCCTTGTTGGATATGTTTTGTGGTGTTGTGGGCCTCGGATTGACTGTCCTTGTGTTTTTTTGGTTAGTCATGGTTCAGTAGGAGTGTTTTTAGCGTCTGTACGGTGCGTACATGGGCTATGTTGTTGTACAGTGCTGTCCTTTGCCATGGCTTAGTACGACTCGTACATGCCCGATGTTGGGTGAGGGTGCTGGTGTGTGGGCCTGGGGTAGGGTGCGTACGAACACGGGTGGGGTGTTGGTACGCTCCATTCATACACGGGTGGGGGTTCGGTCCGTACATACACTGGTGGGGTGGGGGTACGGTCCGTACATACACTGGTGGGGTGGGGGTACGGTCTGTACATACACTGGTGGGGTGGGGGTACGGTCCGTACATACACTGGTGGGGTGGGGGTACGGTCCGTACATACACTGGTGGGGTGGGGGTACGGTCCGTACATACACGGGTGGGGTGTTGGTACGCTCCATTCATACACGGGTGGGGGTTCGGTCCGTACATACACTGCTGGGGTGGGGGTACGGTCCGTACATACACTGGTGGGGTGAGGGTACGGTCCGTACATACAATGCTGGGGTGGGGGTACGGTCCGTACATACACGGGTGGGGTGGGGGTGCGGTCCATACATACACGGGTGGGGTGGGGGTTCAGTCCGTACATACACGGGTGGGGTGGGGGTACGGTCCGTACATACACTGGTGGGGGTACGGTCCGTACATACACTGGTGTGGGTACGGTCCGTACATGCACGGGTGGGGGTACGGTCCGTACATACACTGCTGGGATGGGGTACGGTCCGTACATACACTGGTGGGGTGGGGGTACGGTTCGTACATACACTGCTGGGGTGGGGGTACGGTCCGTACATACACGGTGGGGTGGGGGTACGGCCCGTACATACACTGGTGTGGGTACGGTCCGTACATACACTGGTGGGGGTACGGTCCGTACATACACTGGTGGGGTGGGGGTGTGGTCCGTACATACACGGGTGGGGTGGGGGTTCGGCGCGTACATCCGCGCCCTGGGGGCATTTTGCGCGTACATGCGGGGCCTGTGGTGGGGTGTTCGGCGCATATGCGGACACGTGTCTCCATGCTTGCTGTGGAAGTTCGGTCCGTACGGTGTTTTTTGCATACAGTTGTAAAATCGAAAGGACGAGAGTGATCGTACTAGCGCGGTCGGACTTCATTTTTCCCGATCGTATTGTAAATCGTCCGGGGATGTGTCGGACACAATTTCCGACCCGAGGACGTGTGGGGAAATGTTCCAGATGTGATTCGTATGGAGTTTTTACCATGCGAATCGTACTTGGCAGTTTGTACGCTACTTGTACGATTCGTACGGTTAAAAATCCAGATTCAATTCGGCCGGGGAAAATTTTTACAGGATCCGAATCGGCACCTTAAGTGTCCAATTTTCCCCTCCTTCCATATTGCACCTTAGTTAGTTTGCCGAAATCTGCAGATTTATTTTATGGAGAAAATCGGGAGTGCTATATAAAAGTTTTTTAATGTAAAATTTCATATATAATGCATTTTCCCCTTTCAATAAAGAGAAATTAAACTCATTAATCTGATCCCAAGCTGCAATGGATATCTGGAGTCCTCCTTTGAATGCCATTTTTTGGGTGGCTTTCCCATGATGTTTATCTGCCCCCTGGCTGCGTGGGAGAGAAGCCAAGCTACTGATTTTCTTGCGGGTTTTAGATTGTATCAGCTCCCCAGAGAGTTTCATAGTTTCAATTATTTTATGTGTAAGAGATTCAAATCCCGTAAAACATGTCTAATTTTAACATAGGACCATTGCAAAAATTGTTTTACAATGTTTAATGCTAGTCTCTATTTCATTCAAATTTTTTCAATTCCCCTCCAAAAAGTCAAATTTTTTTCGATAGCCGTTGCTCATACAATTAGACATTACATTCCTATCTATCAAAGGATCCTCTACTATATAAACTTCTGATAGCAGTGCTACTCCATTAATGGTGTGAATCGTGTAGTTCAGAAAGTTATTGCATACGTTTGATGTTACACTGTAGTGTCTTGTATCTGACTTTCTTAGAGGTTTTCGCTAAACTCATAAAACCAATAATATCATATTCTTGATAAATTAAATCTAAGAAGAAATGATCGTATCTTTTAATGTTTAAATACTTGGATGATCTATATGTGGTGTGTGCAAAATTCTCAAAATAATAAAAATCAGGGCGGCCTAGACCTCCTTCATTTACTGGTCCATAAAGTGCATCTAAAGCTAAGCTTCGTGGTTTGTTTGCTAATAAAAAATGGAAAACATGCCTTGCACTTCTTTAAAGAATTTAATTTAGATTGAATTAGGGATGGCTAAAAACAAAAAAAATGCTTAAAGGTAAAATTAACATACGGCTCAATGCAGCCTGACCTGGTATTGAAAGGGGTAAATTATTACATTTTGGAAACAGTCTTATTATATCTTATTAATGAAGGGGACATCATTTAAAACATACTGGTCATTTACATTTTTAGAGACGTATATACCAATATACCTCTTGGGCCTAGTAATGACCTGAAGGCCAAGTTCTGTTATTAAAGTGTCGGGTGCAGTATTACAGAACAGATTTATTTATGTTATACCCTCCAATTAGCTGGTATTCCTGGAATAATCAAATATATATTTTTGAACTTTTAAGTAGGGTCTAAGAAACAAAGCTATATCATCAGCATAAAGCTTTATGTTTATAATTCCTGGAATTAGGGATGTCAGATTGCTATTTGAGCAAACGGCTATTGCTAACGGCTTTATAAAAAGAGCTAAAAGTAAAGGCGACAGAGAACAACCTTGTCTTGTTTCTCTGTTAACTTTGCAAACGCCAATCTTGTTTGAAGTAATAATTACTTGGGCAGAAACCTCTTTATAAAACTTGGATATTGTATTAATAAATTCAACAGGGAATCCAAACTCAGTTAGAATATAGAAACTAATCTCCCAGCAAACCTGATCAAAAGCCTTCCTGGCATTTAGTAACATAATCTGGGCCGGGTTTTCGTTTTGACTAAAATAATCAATACCTTCGACTAAAATACTGGTATTAAATGTTAGGTGTTTAATTGATACAAATCCACACTGATCTAAATGTTTAATTGACACAATACACTTATTCATTCAGTTTGACAATAATTTGACTATAATTTTATAATTGGTGTTTAAGAGGCTTATAGGCCTGTAAGAATTAATGTCTTCCTTATCTTTGTACTTTTTCAAAAAGCTGGTGAATACTGCCATAAGGAAAGAGGGTGGTATCTCGCCTCACATCAAAATATAATTGGCTAACGTTACTAATTCAGGATTTATTATTGAATAACCTTTCCTATTTATTTCAGCATGCAATTCATCTTCTCCATATGTTTTTCCATTAGCCAGAGATTGCACTACAACTTCCATTTCTTTTAATGTAACATCGGTCAACATATTCTCAATTTGCCTATAGTTTTGGAATGAAGAGTTTAATAGGAAAATCCTTTAGTTTTAAAATATCTACCTCTTGTCTAACTTGATAGATTGCTTCATATGGTTTGGACAACTCCTTCTGTATCTGTACTTCATTAGTGATGCGAATATTTGTATCTTTATCTACCAAGGCAGTAATCCTATTGTGTGCCTGTCTTTCTCTTATTTGCCAAACTAAACATTTATCAGAAAACTGACTCTCCTCATACATTTTTTTTGAGATATACAGAGTTGGTCAAATACCCTTTAGTGTAATAATAATCTTGCATAGCTTTCCGTGCTTGCACTAATGTTGATTTATTTTTAATGTTTTTATCCCTTATATATTGATCATTTGTTGTCTGACTTCTAATTCTAATTGTGCTCTATGTACATTTCGGAGGCATCCAGCTGCTATATCTTTAGTAGTAATATATCCATGTGTAGTAGCTTTAAAAGCCTCCCAGATGCCTTTTACTCTAGCTGCATCCTATTCAGTTGAAAGAAGCTTTCTATTTTATTCTGGGTTTCTTTATATGAAATCATAAATATGAATTATATTAAATGGGGTTTTCTTAAATGTATTTGGTTGATTGCGTATAAGAATCATGTTTTAGTATTACTATATAATATTAGGAAAGAATGTAATGATATATTTAAACTTGATGCTGCTTTTTGTGATTTTTTTATGCTTTTATGTAAATTTGTATTTTTAAATTATGGGAATGATTAACTATTCCAATGAAAAATAAAAAAAGAACTACAACTATGCATGAAAGTACATAACATATAGAATGATTATGACATGCATAATTTAGTGGCTAAAAAGCGAAGTAGACAGTTAGCAGTTTGCTGTTCTCCTGGTCTCTGAGGTAGCAGGGTCAGCATACAAAAGAAAGTAAATCTGGCAATATGAGCTAGGTCTGCCTTCTTGATTTCCTATCCCTTCTCCCACCTTCTAATCCCTCAGTACAAAGAGGGAGCTGCTGGGGTCTCTAGTTGGAACTAGGGATAAACAATTCCAATACTACCATCAAGGAGCCTGCAAACTGAAGCATCAGGGAAGATATTAAAGACAGGCCATACGAGAGCTCATGTAGCTCAAGAAGAAGGTAAGTTAGGATCAGTGTTCCTTCAACAAGACCTGTATGTTGCCTTCAACCAAGAAATATGAGGTGGAAAGTAGAGCCCCAGCACCATGTGGAGCGAAACAGCCATTATAACGCGGGCTAAGCCATACATGCCATTTCCCTGCAAGGGCAACCACGCTTGCCTTAACCAAGCATATGCGTAGTTGAGGTATGCGCGTGGTCTAGATGCTGGAATGGGTGGGCCCAGGAACAGGAAGGATCGGGAGAGGACACAGTGAGGTAAGTGGGGCTGGGGCCGGGTTATGGAGTTTTAGTGCTGGGGATTAGGATGTTTTCAGGGTTCCAGGTGTTGGGGAAGTTTGTAGGGCTCGGGGGGGTTGGGTAGTTATTAGAGCTCAGGGGGGCCAGGATAGTTTTTAGGGCTTGTGGTGTTGGGGTAATTTTTAGGGGGTCATGAAGGGTTGGGTTAGTTCTTAGGGCTTAGGTGGGTAGTTTTTGCAGCTTGTGGCGGTCAGGGTAGTTTTTAGGGCTCGGTGGCTCAATTGTAAAAGTTACCACAAATATCCCTTTACCAGTCATGTCTTTACCACAAAATTGCATGGTAAAGGCATGCGTGGTAAAGAATGTGTTGTTCAGATGCATTTGTGGTTAGGGCAGCATTGTGGAGGCACACATGGTTTAGCCATGCGTGCCTCTATCATACTACCCAGTGTGGATCTCCGGTACTGGTCACGGTTGCTAAAAGTAAGGAGCTGGAATTAAACGTCAAACATGTGGAGGCTTTTTTCATCAAACAAAACTCAACAATGGGAGTCAGCACTGGGCAGCTGGGATGTACAGATAGAAGCTGAAGCTGCACTGCTGCACTGAGCCTTTAATGGTAAATCGACGCCTTGGGACATGGCACTGGACATTCAAGGCTAAACCTGCACAAGACAAGATCTTTGCATAGGGAGAAATGACAGGCCATTGGGTATTTGAAGACATACTGTGCAGGGGGAACTGCATTGAGCATTTGAGGGTAATCTTCCACCAGAAACGTTGAGGCTAAGACTGTACTGGATAGTAATGGTTAGATTAGAACATTCAAAAACACAAATGAGCATAGGCATGAGGGACAACGTGTATGTGCTTATGGCGCAGAACTCGGCCTACATGGGTACACCTCAACATACATGACCCTACATAAGTATATGGCTATGCATTGGCAACTGATTTTTGTGTCCGAGCATGTGTTGCTGGTGCCAGGGTACCTGAAAGCTGCAAAAGTATTTACATCTCACCCCGGCCATTCAGGGCTGTATTAGACTTTTCTTTTGCTGTAATTGGGCATTTAGGGGCACATCCTCCTCTGAAATAGCTACGTGGAATTGGAGGCTAAAACTCTACAATGAATCTGCGACTTTGCTTTTGTAGTTATGACTTAGCACATGAGAGTTATGCCTGTTAGTGAGGGGATATCGTGGCCAATTGTAACAGCCATATTATCGGCTTATTGTTTCTAAATATTGATGAGAAGTTATGAAACAGTTACATAAAGATAGAGATCTGAGAAGAAACTAAGGACCATTAAACAACACATCAAGTTGATTTTCAATCTTGCAACTTTGGAAATTTCGGTACGTTTAATTATATGGAATGCACTGAAGTGAAGTATAAGGAACATTTAACTTGAAAATGATACAGGAGAACACATTTAATAAATTCAACCATGGAGCCTTGAGGAAGCGGGAATCCTTATACACAAAACACATGTTGAATGTATGCTGGCGGCAATCTTTGCAAAAAAGAAGACATGAGAAGTCCAATATGACGGTTTCATCTAGTTGATGACAGTTTAAAAGTGGTGTTGAAATGGTACTGATGTTATCCAATCTAAAAAAAGATATATGTGAGATAAAAACTGTATTTGTTGGCCACATAAAAAATAATTCCTATCTAATCATGAGGCTACATTTAAATATCGTTAAGCTTAATAAATAGATGAAAGATTAGTATGATTTAATGTTTTGTCCATTGTGTATCTTAATTGTTTATAGAACTTTTATAGTTCCAGTAATGCGATGGTCCCCTTTACAAAGATTACAGTAGTGTACATTTATTTTACGTTGACGCCGGCTGAATTACCAACCAGTGGTGGTATACTGTAGCACGGCCACTAGAAAAAGTTCTTAGTTTTTTCCTTTCATTCTCAACTGATAACTGAAGCTACGGATGGCTACCAGACATTGTGTCTGACAATGGTCCCCCTGGACAATATCTGTGCTCACAGCTAATTATGGCCTTTACGGATTTGGTTTTGATTGTAGCATCAATGAACCCATTAGTTAATGTCCTGAACCCTTTCTCTAAATGAAATAAATGTTTCTAAAGGCAGAAAAATACTTCAGTATCCAAGAGCAGCTGTGAAAAAGAAAAAACCTAAGCCAACAAAGCCTTCCTTGTGAATGTACACCTTCCATGATTGAGCCACTTTCTAATGGTCGACAATTGGCGATGTTACACACATTACAAGGTATTGCCAATGTAAGCTAATTTATAGAACATCCTCTATGATCTTCCTTTCCTGCGTCCCATTTTAGGGGTGTATGATGGGGTGGGGTTCACCAAAGACCTGGTGGTGGAAATCTTTGGGTACTCATGATTTTAATGGTACAAGTACTTCTGTTTAACAAGAAAACATCATAACAGTATTGAAATCCAAGTATAGCAATAAGCATGCTGCATACATTATCTGTTTTAGGAAATCAACATCTTCACTGGTATGACTCTTACATCAATAATGGACAAGAGTCACTGAAGTTGAATAGTAAATTTGACCCCTCCGCAATCCAACACTTTCCATACTGTTGATTTGACTGGAGTGGGAATAGTACATTTTACCACTCCTGAGTACAACATTTTGCCTACATTTGTCTAAATTGTAGTGAAAATTGTGTATGCATTTTATAGTCTAGTTTATATTGTTTAAATGTAGATTATGTTTATGTTTATTGAAAATTATAATATTAATAGTGTTTTTAATATGCAATACATTTTTTGTGAATTGCAGTTTTGTATTTTGTTAAATTTTTTATTTGCAATGAAAATAATTTTTGTAATGTATTTTAGGTTGTATATATATATATATATATATTCACTGAAAAAACCATAGGTTTCAGGGGTGTTATAGTTAGCTGGACTTTTCACTTGTACAAAACCATTGAAATTCCCCCGTTATAGTTAGTTCAGCTAGCTATAACTCGCGCGACCGCAATGCACTGCTGATGACGTCACATATTACATCACTCATGACCTGGTCAGTGACATCACTCATGACATCACTGATGACATCTCAAATGACATCACTGATGACATCATCCAGTGAATATGTGTTTTTCTGAAAATTAAATATGTTTTATATATGTATATCTCAAGGTCGATGGAAGAATAAATGGGTATATAAGTGTCTAAATGGATGATTTGTTTTTGAAAAATTGATTGTGTAACTGACTGATTAAGTGTATCATAGTGAATACATGGCTTAGTGAGTAATGTTTAAATATGTAAATATCTGTATCAGTCTCTCACTTTGTGTATAAGTGGCTGCATGGGTTGGTGAGTAGCTACATGGGTGTCTATATAGGTTATTAGTTGGTTTTTTGAGTATCAGTCTGAGTGTCTGCATGGTTCGGTGGGGGGTATTACGTAGTGCATAGGTGCATGAATGAGTGACTCACTGTTTGTATGTGTTGAAGACAGCATGTGTGCAGGACTGTATGGGTGGATGAGTGTGTGTATGGGTGTGTTAGTGAGTGAATGACTGTCTCATTAGTGTCTTTATGAGTAACTACATATGTTTTAAACTAGTATATGTGACTATTGGTGTATATAAGTGAGTATATGTGAGAGTGAGAGATTGAAAGAGTTCCTGTATGAATAAGTATGTGTTTCTATAAGTGATTGTTTAAAAGACGTAGGGGCAGATCTATATCGGAGATGCGCCACTTTTACGCCGCCGTTGCGTCACTTTTGTGACGCAGCGGCGGTGTAAACCCTGCGCCACGTTGCGCCATATTTACATCGTGACGCATCTATGGAGATGCGTCACGATGTAAAGCCCTGCGCCACGTAAAACCTGCGTCAGGTTTCATGTGGGCGTGTCGACATAGGGGGGGGCGTTCCGTCGCAGGAACGCCCCTGAAAAGTGACTCAGTCAAATCTATAAGATTTGACTGAGTCACTTTCCCAACGCTGATGCGCCAAAACCCTGCGCCTGCTTGAAGCAGGCGTAAGGCTTGACGCACCATGTTAGGGATAGGGTTGGTTGGAACAGTGCTGGAGTTGCGTCGCGCTTGCGACGCAACTGAAGCACTGCGTCAACCTTACGCCATTGGATGCGTCACGCATCTGTTTATTCCTGCGCCATGATGCGCCGCATTATAAATGCGGCGCATCATGTGTGGCGCAAGGGTAAACTTGCGTGACGCATCATTCCTGGCGCATCCTTGCTGATTTGCAGGGATGCGCCAGGCAACATAAATCTGCCCCTAAGTATGTGTAAGTTTCCGTAGAAGTAAGTGTGGTGGTGTGTGTATAACTGTATATGCAAGTAAATGTATGTTTGATTCTTTATTAGCATGAGTGACTATGAGTGTGAGTAACTCTATGGATGAGTGGCATTGTGTAACAGGATGTATAGGTGTATGAGTACATATGATGAGTGAGTACATGTATGAGTGACTGTATAGGACTGTTGGTGAATGAGTGGATGTGTATGTGGATCTTAGAATTACTGAAGAGGTTGTTGTAACTGGTATTGGTATGTCCATTGTTTTGAAAATTGTAGTCTCTATTTTTGAATGTGTGTATCAAAGGTTATATTAGGGTGAGAGGAGGTCTGCCACACTATCACAAGGATGATGTCATCAGTGATGTCATCAGTGATGTCATTTGAGATGTCATCAGTGATGTCATGAGTGATGTCACTGGCCATGTCATGAGTGATGTAATATGTGACGTCATCAGCAGTGCATTGCGGGCGCGCGAGTTATAGTTAGCTGAACTAACTATAACGGGGGAATTTCAATGGTTTTGTACAAGTGAAAAGTCCAGCTAACTATAACACCCCTGAAACCTATGGTTTTTTCAGTGAATTTCTGAGGTTTTTTAAATGCCAATTCCTAAATATAACGTGCCTGAAACCTATGGTTTTTTCTGTGAATTTCAAAGGTTTTTTAAATGCTAATTTCTAACTATGCCTACAGAGATAGGACATGTGAAGAAAGAAGAAATAATGCACAGAAAGAAAAAAAAGAAGTGCAGAAAGAAGCAACAGAAGTCCTCAAAGACGAAGAAAAGTGCAGGAAGAAGGATAACGTGCAGAAAGAACAAAAAGAAGAGCAGAAAGAAGCCTTGTTGCAAAATCATCCTGTACCCTCAACTTTTTCAGACGGATACTGGTGGTAACTGAGTCTGACTAACCAGTCCTAGAGCCAGTGCTATGTTAAAAGACACTTAGAATACAGTGAAAACACCTGCATACACTAGGGAACATTATGCGTTGGGGTCCCCCTGTGATTAGCATGACCTCCTCTGTAAGCCCCTAGTATATAATAGGGCAGGGGGATTAAAACTACCTCTTAAAACAGGCCAAAGGGCGTTTTTGCACACGTTAACTCAGGCCCCGTCCCCTCCCTTCCCCACTGTGTAAACACGCCCTGTTGAGAGATTAAGTCCCCTTGAATCCTAAGGGTCCCTAGGGTCAAACTAGACCACTAGGTACCTCCAGTAAGCGCCACAGAGCTGCGTTGCAGAGAGATGTAAAAAGGGGCTTGGCCTCAGAACACCTGTCTGCAGCGCAGCTCCCTGGCGCATACTGGAGATGCCTGTTGGGCTAGTTGGCCCTCAGGGACCCTCAGTATTGAAGAGGAATTAATTCCCCAACTTACAACTCGCCAGGGGGCGCGTTTGCAGAGTGCTGCAAGGAGGGGGCGTGGCCTCCGGCGCGATGCCAGTCTTTTATTTATTTTAATTTTTTAAGAAGGGGGGCTGTGTGGTTCCCCTTCTTATTCTAATTTATTGGCCCTGATGACCCCATCCCCCAGGGCCTGTCTCCTAATTATATTATTTTGACCCCAATCCCCAGGGCCGGCCACTGTTTTTTATTATTTTAAAAAAATATATATTTATAGACACACCTAGGACATGCTGGACAAACCGTACGTACCTATCACCATGACGATTTGCGTGATATTCATTAAAAGGCGACTATGCATACAATGAATCCACGTGGAATGTATTTACACCACTAGTGAAGCTCTGACATGTCTGATGCCCTACTGTGCCTAATCCCGGTAGACACCCTTGTCGTTTATTTATACAAACATGGGTAGCTATTGATGGGCACATTTAATACACATGCACACCAAGCCATTCAAAGGGGATTCGACAAAAATTCGACCAAAACTATGCAAGAAACCCCCCTCACGGTTAATAAGACACACATCCACTGCCGGATGTGTAATACTTTTTATTTTACTCTCTGGAAAGGGGACGAACATCACTTGAGAGTCACAGCGCGCTCCTGGCAGAGCCCAATGCTGTGTTACACCCACCATTGCCTCCTGCTGAGTGCCACACACCTCTGTGTTGTATTCCACTAGCTAGTGCATATGCTATGACGCTCTCTAACCCATGTGCACTGTAACACCACCCCGTGAATATGTCATGCCACACTTGTCTTCACACGGGTTATATTGCCCCATCTAACGTGCCTTCCTCGATGCCTATGTTATAACGCACAGTGCTATGCCATACATATTACAATCTGGGATCCATATCTTTGTCACAGTGCATATGCAACGTTACACTCCCCAGCACATATTTTATATTACAACTTTGGAGACTAGTTAGGTTACAAAACACTGCCCTGTGCATATTACACTCCAAGGCGCATATAGCACGCGCTAATGCCTGTGCTATCTCGCGCTCTCCAATGAATCTGTCATTGCGCACAATGTATTGCATATTATATTTCACGCCCGGTTCATCTTATATCACACTTTTTGGTGCATAGTTTATACCATACACTATATCTAGTTTTCATTTTCAATCGTGCTCTCAGGACTATGTTCTATATAACACTGTGTTCACCTACCCTTTTCACGGGCATTACATTTTGCGATAGGGGTTGGAGGGTCAGGGGGTGTTTCTGCCAAGTGAGCCCGGAGTCACAGTCACAAACGTCCTCTTCTTCCTGAATAAAAGTGAGATTATGCTGCATACTTGTTCATATTTTAAGTAGTTCGCACAGACACACGTTTTAAAAACAATAAAGTTCCTAATACCCGCCTTCTCTGAACAGTTAGCTTGCTGCCCCAGCCCCCTCCTCCCTATCCTCTGTTGTGTGAATCCATGGACTAGCCTCCTCCCTCCTGCCATGCATGGTCTGATGTGCTGCCACTGCCCTCAATTTAGTATGATGTACCAGTCCACTCCTCCTGCCCTCCATTGCCCAATTCTATGCCCCATCATTGACCTCCTGCTTAAACTCTGTGCTTAGCTTGCTGCCCCTATTCTCCTTCCCCCTGCCCTCCGATGTCTTTGTGCATGTCCCTGCTCCATCCTTTTTGCCCACCATGTTCCATGGACCTGCCACTCCCATCTACTATGAGTGTTCTGTTGAGCTGCCACTCCCCTCCCACCTGCCTAGCATTGTCAGATGACTGTAACCTGTCCCTGCCACCCTGCCTGTCCACATGCCATGCCCCTATCCTCTTCCTCCTGTCCTACATGGTCCATTGTACTGCCACACCCTTCTGCCCTCCCTGGTCTGTTGTGCTGCAACTGCTCCTCCTGCCTACCCTGTGCGGTCTGTTGTGAGGCCCCTTCCCCTGAACTTTCTTGTCTGTGCACAGGTCCTGACCCTCCCTTCTATCCTCCATCGTCCTTTGTGCATGCCCCTGCACCCTCCTTCTTGCCCATCATAGCCATTGTGCTGCCACTAACCCTCCCACTTGCCATGCATGGTCTTCTGTGCTGCCATGGCCCCTCCCACCTTCCCTGTGTGGTCAGTTAGCTGCCCCTGACCCCCTCCCACCTTCCCTCTATGGTCTGTGTGTATGCTATCACAGTCTCACTGTTGCTCTTCATGGTGTGTCTTGCTTCTAGTGCCCATCCTGCCTGACCTCCATGGCTATCTTGCTGCTCCTGCCCTGCCCCCTTGCCCCCAGCCCTCTGTTTACATGTGCAGACCCCTACTCCCTCCCTCCTGGCTTGTCTGTTCCATTGTAATGCTCCTGATCCGTCCCTCCTGCCCTTTATGGTCTGTTATGCTGCAGCTTTCTCTCCTGTCTGTCCATTATGGTCAGCTAGCTACCATTGCCTCTTGCCCCTCTGTTCTCTGTTGTCCATGTGCATGGTCCTGTCCCCTCCCTCTTGCTTTCTATGGATTGTTGTGCTGCACTCCCGTCCCGCATGCCCTGTGTGGTGTATTGTGCTGCTGCAAACCCTGATGCCTGCCCTGCAGGGTCAGTTTGGTGCACCTCTCCATGTCCCTCCTGTCCTCTGTTATCCAAGTCCATGTCCCTACCCCATTTCCTTCCATGATCCAATGTACCATACTTGCGAACATTTTGAACTTGGTAAGAGGGAGATTCTGAAAAAAAACTGGGGTATTGATTTTCCCCTTTGAGTTACATTGAAAAAGAGGAGATGGTAGACAGGAGACAGATCAAATAAAGCCCATTTGAGCTTAAAAACATTGGACGTTTCCTGGCTGAATCGGGTCTGTTGGCATGTATGGTTGTACCACCATTGCCTCTTCCTTCTGCCCACAATTGTCTATTACATTGCCACA
Organism: Triturus cristatus; assembly: GCF_964204655.1. Lineage (NCBI taxonomy): Eukaryota > Metazoa > Chordata > Amphibia > Caudata > Salamandridae > Triturus > Triturus cristatus. Next base: position 102,958,407 of record NC_140595.1, on the reverse strand, counting down.
GCCTCTCTTGCAAGTCCTGTATTGTTGGTTTGTTGCCCCTGCCCCCCTTTCCACTGCCCTCCATAGTCTGTTGTGCTGCCACGGCCCTTCCTGCCTGCTCAGTGTGGTTAAATTGATGCCTTTGCACCCTCCTACCTGCCTTCAATTTTCAGAGTCCGTGCCCCTGGCCTCTGCCTCTCAACAGTATCCTAATGAACAACTAGATTGCTAACATTCTATATTTATTACAAAAGGGTGGAACGCCTGACGTCATCTTGATGTAATCAAAACTGTAATACCTAGAGCATTTCCTTTAGAAATTACATATATGAGAGGGTCTTATTGGCATCAAAATTATGGTTAGTGCTCTAAAAGACTAAAATAAGGACATATTTTCTGAGTTTTCAAATAGCGACAAAGCACTTTTAAATTATTTGTTATCTTTATGTTTTTTTATCCAGTTGACCACTTGATTAAATGTTGCACTTAGGGGAGAGGATGTGGTGTTACTTCCAGAACTGCAGACTTTGCAACTGGGGAACCAGGTTGGAGTTTCTGCTTCAGCTCGACATTCTGTGATTCTGGTCAAATCACTTAGTCTCCCCATGTCTACAACCAAAATGAATTTGTTCTTGTGTGATGTAACCAATGCTCATGTAAAGCACTCCAATACCTGACAAGTCTGCACTATATAACACTGCAAAAACACAAAATAATAAGTGTTTTGCACACTTCTGTCATTGGGCTATATTTGGGCTACATCTGGGTGATTTTGGGCTACATTTGGGCTCTTTTGTCTCCGGTGGCCATCTTGGGAGATTTATTTGTTATGAAGTTTCCTAATTTCCTCATGTACTGCAGTCTAATCAGTAAGAAATGCTTTCAGTTTTTTACTTTGATTCCATCATGAAGGTATTCACATATGTCACACATTTGCCATACATTCTGAATGTTAGCACTCTAGTTGCTCATTAGATCACTGTAGTAAAACTACTGTTCACCATGGAAGTCTGCTCCTGGTATTAAAAGTGCATGTTTCAGTCTGCATGTCAGAATTTTTTAATGAAATAGAAGAGGATTTGAGAAGTCACTCAAAATGTGCCCTCATTTTCTTTCTTCAGCATTAATCATAATTTCTATGGCAAAATGAACCCCCTCATTGTGTTCCTTTTTAAATTAAATGTTTTAAGTGTTACCAGTTTATTCCAATCAAGATGGCTTCAGGTGTGCCATACTTTTGTCATAATGAAGACAGTAAGCGCTCTAGTTGTTTTTAAGAACACTCTGGGACATTCTGTCATTGGGCTATACTTGGGCTACATCTGGGTGATATTTGGGCTACATTTGGGCTCTTTTGTCTCTGGTGGCCATCTTGGGAGACTTATTTGTTATGAAGTTTCCTAATTTCCTCATTTACTGCAGTCTCCTCAGTAGGAAATACTTTCTGTTTTTTACTTTGATTCCATCAAGAAGGCATTCAGATGTGTCACACATTTGCCATAAATTCAGAATGTTAGCACTCTTTTTGCTCATTAGATCACTGTAGTGAAGCTACTGCTCACCAGGGAAAACTGCTGCTGGTATTGAAAGTGCATGTTTCAGTCTGCATGTCAGAATGTTTTAATGAAATAGAAGAGGATTTGAGAAGTGCCTTTTTAAAGTTTCGTTTTTAACCTGTTTTTAATGTCCGTCGGCTCAGATCCAATGTAAATATACTGTACACTGTATATTGTATTTGTATTTTGTACTTTTTATGTTGATTTTTAATCAGCGAAATAAAGATTTACTGAACACTCAAAATGAGCCCTATTTTTCTTTCTGCAGCACTAATCATACTTTTTATGGAAAAATGAACCCCCTCATTTTGTTCCTTTTTAAATTAAATGTTTTAAGAGTTACCACTTTAATCCAAGCAAGATGGCTTCAGGTGTGCCATACGTTTATCATAAGTAGGACTGTTAGCGCTCTAGTCGTTCTTTCGAACACTCTGGGAAGCTCCAGTAGAACACAACAAAGGAATCAACTGACAGTCTCTGCCCTTGTTGGATGTACATGTTTTACTGAGAATGTCAGACTTCATTCTCACATGACTGAGAAAGATAATGTGAATTTACAGAAAATAAGCTCTCAGTTTAGCTTATAGATCACCTTCCAAACCTCTGTGGGAAAAGCATGAGAAAATATTTTTCTCTCAATCATGATTTCCCAGCAGAAGGCTTTTTCACATGGTGAAATCACCTTAGAACAAACCACAATTCCTAAAATGAGTATGGTACCATCAACAAATGATTTATAATGTAACTAAAGTCTTAAAGCCTTCTATTAACTGCAATGCTTTTTAATGAGGTGCTATCATGTATATTGGTCCCAAGATGGCTGCCAACACTTCTTGGATGAAGTGCTGACAGCCAATCAGATCTCAGGATGAGATGTGTGGTTAGGCTCCGCCCACATATATATATGATTTTACTTTTGATTTTCTCAGGAACTACTGAACAGATTGACTCCATATATGCAAAAGGCACATCCCTGAGCTGAGGACTACCTCTCTGCCAAATTTGAAGTAATTCTGTTCAGCCGTTCGGGCTGTACCTTGGACTAAAGGTCCCTATGGAAAATTGCATGGGGAAAACGCGTTTTGGGACCCCCTTTTTTCTCAGCCCCCGCTTGACGAATCCTCCCGAAACTTTCAGGGTAGGAGCGGAGCGGAGCGCCCCACCTATTTTGACAATTTCGCGAGGATTCGTCAACCGGCGCCAAAGTTATTCCAAATAGAATGTTGCGGATTTCCTATGGAAACACGGTCCTAACTATAACTATCTACTGGCGACCGCCAGTAGATAATATATATATATATATATATATATATATATCTTATTACCTTTACAAAAATGATTATACTATAAATACAAATTATTAGTTTAATAATATTTTCTAATTAGCTATATGTAAATAAATATATATATTAATATATATACGTGTGTTTTACTTTTTGAAAATAATTTTTTTTAATTTTTTTTAACTATTACATATATATTTTTTTACATTAGTGTCATTAATAATATATTTAATGTTTACTATTTACAAATATATATATTTAAAGAAACAATACTTTATACAATGATATAAGAGACAGTGATTTTTTTTCTCGAAATGTTTGTAATTTACTTGATAAGTATAGCATAACTATATTTTTGACATTGATATTTATGTCACAATATTTTTGTATGGGGATATTTGGGGGGTTGATATTTTGTCAGTGAACCGGGCCAAAAAAATCCAACATTAAAAATATAGGCAATGCATACTAACATTCTGAGGAATGTGCACGTGTACACAACTGTTATTTCTGCTCTGATAACCAGCTCACCTTCAACATTGCAAATTGAATACTAAGGGGCTCATGACGATGTTGGAGTTGCCACCGACAGACAACATCTTGGACTCAGGTCTGACCGACCTGAGGTCGGCAGATCCGACCGCCTGATTATGATGCGACCGACCACCGTTCGGTCAAATTCCCACTTTTCTTTATGGGAGCTTGCGTTACGGTCATAAAATGACCATAATACAGGCTCCTATAGAGAAATGGGTGCATGTGTAAAACCCTGCACAATGGTACCAGCCGTACAGTGCAGGGTTTCACAGGGGGAGGGTACCCTAGGTACCCCCTTCACCACTGACCTTAGACCACGGGGGCAAAGGGGCCCTGCTAGGTACCCCCAAAGTCGCTTTCCGACAGCCTTTCCATGTCGGAAAGGCCAGCACGGAAAGGTTGTCAGAAACCAACATCGTAATACGGCACAAACGCCATCCATAGGTGATTACGGTGCGGTTCCGATCGACAGGAACACTCTGAGCGCTGGCCAGAACTGAGTCAGAATGACCGTCTGCTTTACATTCCGACCGCAAACTCATAATCAGGCTTCGGGCCACAAACCGACCGAGTCTGCTGGAAAGTCACTGACCACGGTTGGGAAGCTTCTGACTAGAGTTCAGAGGTTTTCCAACCGACATCATTATTGGTCCCTAAATAATCGGAAACATGCAACAAGCAGTGATAATAATGAACTCATAAAATTAAAAACATGAAAACCTGAATCAGAGTGAATACATTTTGGAAATGTATAGTTCATTGGAAAGTATTTTGTTTGTAATGGGTAGGTAACATGGAAGCAAGCATGGATTCCCACAGAAGGGGTATGGTGCCAAATGCTTTGAGACAATATCCTATTAGGCTGTGAATTCCTACAACTGTAGTCACTTTATAGATTATAGAATAGATTGCTACACCAGAAGCATTCGCCTACCTTTCAGAGTCCAGAAGCTCTTCATGACGGCTTACTGTAGACAGCCACTGCAACACTCGCACTTGGCGGTCACACTGCTGGTTGTTCGCAAAGTGCAGAGATAGATTCCTCCGAGTCAAAGGATTAACTAGGTGCCAGACAAGAGGAAACATTTTTATGTGTGCCCATAGTGACCATACATATTCTCAAGACAACCCTTCATGTTAATACTACTTGTGTATTTCACAACTAAAGCACTGACAAATGATCTAGCTACAACAGCTGGTCATCATCTATATTTATATCAATGCCTGATGGAGAAATATGTGAACTGCTTTGGGCTGCAAGTTTTCAGCCATTATAAACTACGTTTGTGTTTTATGCATTTATGCAACTATGGTCTCAATCTTCAAAATAAAAGGTGCTCTTTGAGGCAGTCTAAGGAGACTCAGTGGCATATTTATAGGCCCCTATTGCAACCACGTCTCTTTTAGTGACGTTTTGTTGGTGATGGGAGGTTTGTTTTATTTACAAGGCAGCGTTAAGCAACTTAACGTGGCTTAATGCTGCATTGCAAATAAGGCACTCTTTCACGCTGCACTTAGCGTGAAAGGGGTGGGCAATGGGTGTTGTGGTGGGCATTCCACCACAACACCCATTGATTTTGACGCTGCCCCCTATTTAGAAGAGCAGCATAAATAGGAGGCAGGAAAAATCTGGTCTTCAACAGGCGAAATTAGGAAAAATGCTTTATTTCTCCTCGTTTTTGCTGTGTCCACGTGTGAAGCGTTGTGCAGCGCACGTGGAAAGAGTAAAATGCCAATGATTGTTTACAAGCAGGAATATCCCCTTCCTGCACAATAACAATCATTTAAAAAAAATGCAGTTTTGCAACTTCTATATGTGCTTTATTAACCAGCGCACATAGAAGTTACAAAACGGCATTTAAAGATTGTTTATGTGCAGGAAGGGGGACCTTCCTGCACATAAACAATCTTCCCCTCAACAAGGGCACCTTTGCACTATGGTGCAACGGTGCATGCATGGCATTAGGCAGCTTAATTTAATACCAGCGCAGGGGGAAACGCAGGGCTGCACCGTATTCTTATAAATACAGTGCAGCCCTGTGTTTCTAAAATGACAAAGTGTGTTGTTAGCCTTCTTGGCTTAACAATACGATACGCCACTTTTTAGTAAATATGCCCTCTTATATCACAAAGGAGAGACAGAGCTGATTTTCGCTCTTTGTATTAAAGGTTCTCCTTTGCAATGTGTTGCAAGGCTTCCATAAGTATTTTTCTAACGTTACCTATATTACAAGTCCTGTTGTATACTAACTTGGTCGTTGCTTGTGGACTAAATGCATCAGAGTGCAGGCGCAGGCCGAGAAAGCAGGCCACTAGTTTAAACGGTGCAGCTAATTCAAATGTGTGCTCGACAGCAATGCTTGTTTTTTGAGACTCATATTAACAAGCTGGAAAAGCAATATTTTCCTGATGCACTTTTTATAAACACAACTATGGCAGCTGAAATATGCTATGAGAGAAACCTCAAATAGTGTATAACAATCTCACAGTGTAAAACACTAACCATTGTGTACTGAGTTTGGGGTACAATGCAGGGTTCTACACACCACCTACAGATGAGAGATCCTCTAACAGGTTTTGTCTGACTCCTAGCACTTTTACCTACTTCAGCATAACTCGGAGTTGGGTAGGAGACACTTGCCAGTTTTCCTTTTTTCAAAAAAAAGTCATAAAACGTCCTTTTAGGGTTTAGAAAAAATGCACCATGTGTGAACACAGTGAGGTGGGGTGTAACACTACCCCTTCCCAGCACTGACAGCTTGTTAAACACTGTTCACCATAACCCTCATCTTTATGCAGCAGATCCGTCAGGTTGACTGAACTTCTTTCAACAGTTAAGAGGAATCACAGTGGCTATTCCAGCATTGCTCAGCTTTTTGATGTCCTTCTTTATACTGTGTGATGTGCATGAGCTGTAATTATACTTATATACATACACAAACAGAATATAGTAACAAAGCTATTGGTGGTAGAAAGTAAATAAAATGCCACAAAAAAGATTTTAAATTCGCCACTGTGACCACCTTAGCGTACAACAAGTCCTCTGAAGTTATTAAATAGCATGACAAATGCACTACATTGAAAAGCATCAGGAGAGATCATTTTATAAGGGATGTTGATTGTTAACGTCAACCTTTTAACTGATAGCTCTTAGAGGAAAGATGTCAGCAGGCAGTTCTATCCCACCCTATGTTTTAAGTGATTTTGTTATTAGCTCCTGCGGGTGGGTGTATACTCAATAGGAACATGGTACGGAACAGTAACTATTTCTGCAGTAAAGATGATCGTTTATAGCTTTGCATATCCTAAATAATATTCCGTCATCATCAGCTAAAGATCTCAGAGTCATTTTACATGCAACTCCTTTAGCCTCATTTTGCTTCAATAAAGGCCATCACTAGATTCAAGAGAACCAATGGCATGCTGAAATTGCGATAATTTGACATTTTCGCGTTCTGCGGAAAGCGCGAAAATGTCAAAATTTCCGCATTCCGCAGCTTAGCGATAATTTGGTTCTTGCTCGCGCTGTAAAATAGTACATTCTCGCGCGCGCGCGATCGCCTTACCTGAATCCCTGCGTTCGCCGACAAGTTTTCTTGATCCGGTCGCGTTCTCCATGAGATGTTGTATTGTTTTTAGCCATTTGCGCTGTCTCGCGACAGTTCGCGCCCGTAGTGACGTCATGCGTCGCGCGATCACGTCTTTCTTCTCGCGATCATGCACCGCGAGACAACTGAAAACAAGATGGCCGCGCCCGCGAGCAACCACATGGGTAAGTTGGCGAGCCGCAACCATGCAGAAAATCTCGCGAACATGCGGGAAAAAAACTTCTGCATCTTCGCGATATTTCCGCGTGTTTGCGATAATTTTTAACATTTTCGCGATAATTTGCGAAAGTGGATTTCGCAAATTCCGCCCACCCCTAATTAGGATACCCCATAGTTTTTCCCATGGAACTAAGTTTAAAGCTGACTTTAGGTCCACAAAGGCCACGTACATAGAGCCCTATCCGATTTTCAAAAATTTCCAATACGAAAGTAAAAATCGAAAGACATATTCAAAGGTGCTGGTTTTGGGCTGAAAGGGTCTGATTCCGAGTTTGGCGTTGCCGGAGCTTGAGGCCTGCTCCCGCACCGCCAAACTCATGTGCCCACCAGGTTATGAGTTTCCTATTGTTGGCATGCTTTTTTTGGCAGTCCCGCGGCGGTGCCTCTGAAAATGGCCACCGCAATGGGATTGCCAAAAAAGATTCCTGCATGGCATGGATGGTAAAGTCCATGCCATGCAGGAACTGGCTGCATGCACACAGGGGGGCACAAGTTCTGCCCCCCTGCATTCATGCACATGGGCTACCGCCAGCCTTTTCATGAAGGAAAGACCTCAATTGCACTGCTGGCAGTCCTGAAACTTGTAATATGCATGGAGGTGCCTCAGGGGCACCAATAGCCTATCACTGAGGCCCTGACTGCCACGCCACCGCCAGGTAAAGGCAGGTTCCCTTGCGGCTGCAGCGGTGTAATGGCCATCAACTGCCCATTTTGGAATGGGGCGGTCCGACTGCCAGTGCAGCAGTGGCTGGACAGCCAACACGATCGTCGTAATTGAGCTCTTTGTGTTTTTAGCTTTTTATGGGTTTTAAAGTGTCCTTTAGTGATATAATTTATTTTTAGGATGTTTTCTGTACCTAAGGAGAAATGTGATTAAAGTCTTAAAACATCTAAGAATGTGTTCAGCAACAGATGCTTTGGGAGGTTGCATAATTGGTAGATATACATATCAGATAGTGAGAACTTAAAAGATGGCGGCAATTACAGAAGTATGCCTCTCCGTGAAAACTTTCTAACCCCAATTCAGGGGGTTCAATCTGGGATCAATGTCTAAACAGTAAAACCCACATCGATGAATTACATTTATAAACAGTTGATTTGCAGTGTCCAGAAAGAGGACGATGGCCAGAAAATCTGACAGTGGTCGCTTGGATACCATGTAAATGAGTCTAGCATGACTCAGCAAGGTGAGTTGATAAAATAAAAAAAACAGTACAGGGTTCAATATTTTTTATAATGCTTAATAATAGAGGTATGAGCCCCAATTCAACTATATTCTTGAAGATAAATGGATGAAAAGCATTGGAAATTATTTGATTATGATCAAACAACATTCGAAGGTTCATATTAGTAAGTTAATGTAAACCACAATTCACACAAGAAGCAACATGTTAATAAACTCTTTTGCTAATAAAATAATAGTAGACTACCTAAATTGGGCTAGGGTAAAATATGTCTTGGAGTAGAGGCTATGCAACCAGGTTCACTGACAGAATGTCGAAACCATAAATATTGTGCTACCAAAATATAGTTCCCAAAATATCGATCACAAAAATATTGTTTTTCCATACACATAATGGTAAGCACAAAAATATAGAGAACAAATGTTGTTATACACTATTATCAAAACAATATGTACAAAAATATAATATATATATAACTTGAGACTAGATATATTTTAAATCTTGATACCAAGTATCCAGGTGGCCTGAATCAAACTGAAGATCTATATACATACTTATAGCGTTACACAGGATAAGATATTGATGAGGTATTGACACCATGCATATAATGATCAGTTTGCCCATAGAATTTATCAATTAAACATTGTTAAGAAGTGATGAAAACAATCCTATTTTATATTAATCATCAGACCAGGGTGCTGCACGTCCAGAATTCCCAATAATTAATTTTACACGGTGTTTTAGTATAGGTATGTTAGTGTATTTTAGGAATATTTTGGTTTTTAATATTAGCACATTGCACTTTGCACTTATTAGTAATACGCACCTTATTCAACCATATATCTACAAGTACCAGAATGATACACACCATTAGACATAACTGATCGTATTTAAGCAGCTAACTATGATACATGTCCAGGTATTTAAACCTGGACTATGAAATTTGAAATTTGAAATTTGAATTTTTTTAAACCTGTGTGTATAATCTCTACTAATTGTACATTTGCACTAATAATGGCAGCTATTCAACAACGAGTATGGTTAACATTGTTACCCTAAATCCAATGTATTATATTTTAGAAACATAGGGAAACTATTTTAATGTTTTTATAATGTATTTAAACATGTATTGGTTTTAACCTTAAGTTTCTCTTACTACATTGTGATGAATATGGTATGTTTTCTATGTTCATGGTTGTGAATACGAGGTGTTTTATTTGCACTTGTCACTTTAAAAACACAAAAAAATGGAACAAATTATTTAAGCCTATTGAGCACTGCATAGCGCGTCATGTGATCAAGATCCCTAGAGGATCGAAACGCGTCAGGCGAGTGTGAGGGAGCAAGGGGGAAGAACAATAAACTGATTTTCGCACGTACTTGTGGTCCGTCCTCCATTGGTGTTCATGGCCAGAAGCTGCAGCGACGTATGGAGTTTAACGCATATATATGTGTATATATATATATATATATATATATATATATATATATATATATATATATATATATATATATATATATATATAGTTAAAATAGTAAATATTAAATATTTTAACTTGCAATAGTAGTATAATGTTAATTAATTGTATAGATAATATTTAAAGATATATATAACAAATATACTTATTTAAACACACACATATATGTATATATGTTTCTTGGTGTACACATATGTAAATTACAACTCAAATTAAAAATGTTAATGATGTATATTATAAATGCCTTTTTATACTATTCTAATATATCAAGTATATATATATATATATCTACATATACATACAAATAAAAATAAAAACTATAACAAATAAAGCAAAAACGCTTTAAAAACATTACATTTTAATTATACATAAAAAGTAAACAATAGAAAAATATAAGTAATAAAATAAAAAAACAAATAATAATACATAATTAAACAATACTAGCAAAACTATTACATTTTAGAAACAATAAATATACTATTACCACTTCAATTGTCGTACTGGTCTTCTTCTTTTTCCCTAAGGTCTCTCTTTCACAGTTGTGGCTGTATGAGTGAGTGAGTGAGTGGGTTTATGAGTTGAGGTATGGGTGAGGAAGTGGATGTGTTTGTAGATATATGAATCCGTGAGTTTGTATGTAAGTACTGGTATGGGTTTGTGAATGGTTGTGTGGGAGTGGATGTATGTTCTATGGGGGTATGAGTGGGTGTGTTAGTGATTTTGTGGATGATGTAATCAGTGATGTCATCAGTGATGTCACTAAGTCAAGAGTGATGTAATATGTGAGTTCATAAGCAGTGCATTACAGGTGTTTTCGAAATATAGTTAGCTCAGATAACTATCACTGCAAATCAGTCTTGACCCTGTGCCTCATGGGAACAGTCCAGCTCGAACTGCCAAGCCAGGTCTTCCCTGAACCAGAAACAAGCACCCTGGGACCAGTTTCAGAGTAACACACCTCATCAGTAGGCTAGCTTGAATCCAGTGGCAAAGTGAGCAAAGGAACCATGTCTGAGCATACTCTGCCAACTTAGGGCGAACAAAGCAAACACAAGGAGATGATGGACAGAGCGCTGAAGCTTTTCAGACACTCACCCGCAGTCACAGATCTGGGTGGAATCCATCATCGTTCTTTAGCTCACTTCGCCATCCCAATTCAGACCCAGCCAAATGAAAATCAGTCTTGACCATGTTCCTCACGGGAACAGTCTAGCCAAAACTGCCAAGCCAGGTCTTCCCTGGATCGGAAACAAGCATCCTGGGACTGACTTTAGGGTAACACCCCTCATCCCCCTGGGTAGCTTGAATCAAGTGGCAAAGTGAGCAAGGTACCCATGTCTGGGCATACCCTGCCAACTTAGGGCAAACAAAGAAAACAAAAGTAGATGATGGACGGAGCACTGAAACCTTTGAGACACTCACCCCCAGTCATAGATCTAGGTTGAATCCATCATCGTTCTTCAGCTCCCGTCGCTACCCCAGTGCAGACCCAGCCATATGCAAAACAGTCTTGATCCTGTTCCTCATGGTTACAGTGCAGCCCACACTGCCAAGTCAGGTCTTCCCTGGACCTCTAACAAGCATTCTGGGACCGGTTTTGGGGCAACATCCCTCATCAGCCAGGCTAACTTGAATCCAGTGGCATATTGAGCAAGGGACCCATGTCTGGGCATTTCCTGCCAACTTAACGTGAACAAAGCAAACACAAGGAGATGATGGACGGACCACTGAAACTTTTCAGACACTCACCCTCATTCACAGGTCTGGGTTGAATACATCATCATTCTTTAGCTCACTTCACCATGCAGTACAGACCCAGCCATATGCAAAACAGTCTTGACCCTGTTCCTCATATGAATAGTGCAGCTAGAACTGCCAAGCCAGGTCTACCCTGGATGGGAAACCAGCATCCTGAGACCGGTTTTGGGGTAACACCCCTATCAGCCAGGCTAGTATCAATCCAGGGGCAAAGTGACCAAGGGACCCACGTCTGGGCATACCCTGCCACCTTAACGCGAACAAAGCAAACACAAGGAGATGATGGATGGAGTGCCAAAACTTTTCAGACACTCACCCCCAGTCACAGATCTGGGTTAAATCCATCATCGTTCTTTGGCTCACTTTGCCACCCCAGTTCAGACCCAGCACATGCAAATTAGTCTTGACCCTGTGCCTCATGGTTACATTCCAGCTCGAACTGCCAAGCCAGGTCATCCCTAGACCTCTCTCAAGCATCCTGGGACCGGTTTTGGGGTGACTCCCCTCATCAGCCAGGCTAGCTTGTATCTAGGGGCAAATTGAGCGAGGGACCCAACTCTGGGCATACCCTGCCAACTTAACGTGCACAAAGCAAACAAAAGGATATGATGGACGGAGCGCTGAAACTTTTCAGACACTCACTATCAGTCACAGATCTGGGTTGAATACATCATCATTCTTTAGCTCACTCTGCCACGCAGTACAGACCCAGCCATATTCAAATCAGACTTAACCCTGTTCTTCATGGTAACAGTCCAGCTTGAACTGCCAAGCCAGGTCTTCCCTGGACCGGAAACAAGCATCCTGGGACAGGTTTTGTGGTAACACCCCTTATCAGCCAGGCTAGCTTGAATCCACTGGAAAAGTGAGCAAGGGACCCACGACTAGGCATACCCTGCCAACTTAGGGTGAACAAATCAAACACAAAGAGATGATAAGCGGAGCGCTGGGCCGGAAACACTCATCCCCAGTCACACATCTGGGTTGTATCTATCATCGTTCTTTAGCTCACTTCAGTAGACTGAACTGGGATTGCGAAGTGAGCTAAAGAATGATGATGGATTCAACCCAAATATGTGACTGGGGGTGAGTGTCTGAGAAGTTTCAGCACTCCATCCATTATCCCTTTGTGTTTGCTAAGGACAAGAAATGTCCTACTCGTCACAGTCACTACAGATTGTGCTACAATTGATCAAAGATGCATTCACCTCCACAAAGCATCCCAGATCTTCTTTCTATGTTGGATTGGCGAGAAAACACACATGCTTTGCATTTTTCAAGCCTAGGAGGTCAGGATCATTTGTCCTTTGCAGAAATGGAGATTCAATTGGGGCACCAGCTATGTTTATACATGTAAGTACTTCCCGTTGAGGTTTAATTTTTGTGAAATGAGCATCAGGGCTAGAACTGCCCCGCCAGGTTGCCCCGGGATGTGTGGCCCTGACAAAATTCAATGGGGGAGAGGTCACACAGCTCCCCTCCCCAGGCCGATTTCGGCAATGGGGACACCTTCCCCCATCCCTCGGAGTCCGGCCATGTCTACCTGGCTGCCCAGTGTGCTTTGATCAGGATACCCCCGCAGTCCCTGCCGGCTCGCCGCCTCTAGCAGCTCACTGCTTGCTACTACAAGCAGTGAGCTGCTAAATATGCAGTTCCCTATGTGCAGGAGCAATAGTTCATCTGTTTCCCTGGCCACATGACAACAGGCAGGGAAACAGATGAAAACTCTTTTCCCAATTAGGAGGCATCAGTTGGACAGCTCCAGTTTTCTTGGAACAGAATTATTGTTTTCTCTTGATTGGCAGGAGATGTCATAGCTCCCACCAAGCAAAAAACGATCTCCTGAAGGTGAGCACCTCCGGAGTTAGCAGGAGCTGGTCCGGGTTGTGGAAGTTCCTAGGGCTTCTAATGGCTCATGGCCCCCTTCTTTAGTATGCACAAGACGGCCCCGGGGATGTGATGGTCCCTAAGCCTGTATATGGCCAGGCAGGGGGATACGCGGTTCCCGTCTCACTTTTTAAAATTATGTTTGACCTCAGCATGGTGGTGGTCCCCAGGGCCTGGAGAGTCTGTGCAGCCCCCAGCACCTTCTTTAATGTAGCCCCTGGGAAGTTGTGGTCCCAGGGGCATATTAATGCCCTCGGAGTGGGACCTGCGGGGCCCCACTCCTTTTTTTTAAATAAAGCCCAGGCGGGGAGGTGATTGTCCCAGGGGCTAAAAAGAGCCCTTGCAGGGGGTTGCCCATGCACTGCCTCCTTTTTCCAAATACCATCAGGCCCCCGTGACCTGGCACATCCGGGGTCTAAAGTAATTTTTTTTATTTATGCTGTGAATTTGTAGATCCATTGCGATTTTCGCAACAAAAATTGCAAAAAAAAATGCTTTTGTGGCCTGGTGTGGTCCCTGGGAAATCCCAACACTAGAGCTAAAGGTCAGGGCATTCCTACCCTGCCCCCTTTTCTTAATTTTGTTTTTTAGTGGGGAAACTTGGCTGAAGCCGAGTCCCAAAATGGCTGCCAAGTGCCAACGCTTCCTGGTTGAAGTGTTGGCTGCCAGTCTGATCTCTGCACGCAATCATGAGGATTCACGGAGGGGTCGCAGCCCTATATATTCAACTTTGGTTTTCTTGTATTAACTTTAAAACTAGTGAATGGATTTATACCGAATAACAAAAAGCACTCTTTCTAGACGAGGAGATAGTTTTTTTTCAAATTTGGTGTAATTTCATTCAGTGGTTCGGGCTAGAGTCGAGTTCAAAATTCCCATGGGAATTAACATGGGAAACGCGCTTTCTTTGACACCCCCTTTTTCTCAGCCCCCACTTGACGGATCACCCTGAAACTTTCCATGCACAACTAGAATCAGAAAAAACAATAATTGATGGACAGAATGCAGAACAATATCATACATTCACCCGAGGACAGAGATTTGGGCCTAAATCCATCGTTTTTTTGCTCACCATGCCATTCCAGTTTGAACCCAGCCATATGCAAATCAGTCTTGACCATGTACCCAATGGGAACAGCCCAGCCCAAAGTGCCAAGTCAGGTCCTCTGTGGACTGGAAACAAGCATCCAAGGACCAGTTTCTGGATTTCACCCATCATCAGCCAGGATAGCTTAACTCCCGTGGCATGGAGAGCACGGGACCCACATCTGGGCATACCCATCCCACTCGGGGTGATAAATGCAAAAACAAAAATCGATGGATAGAATGCAGAACAATGTCTCACATTCACCCCAGTACAGAGATCTGGGCCTACATCCATCGTTTTTTGGCTCACCATACTATTCCAGTTTGAACCCAGCCATATGTAAATCAGTCTTGACCCTGTGCCCAATGGGAACAATCCAGCCCGAACTGCCAATCCAGGTCCTCCGCGGACTGGAAACAAGCATCCTAGGACCGGTTTTGGGGTTTCAGGGCATCCCAAGAGGATATGGAAAAACGTCCCAACTTGCCCACACTTCCTGAGACAATCTGCAACTTATTGCTTACTGTTAGAACTGGGGGTCTCTAGTTGGCCAAATAGGGAACCTTGCTTCTAAGCCAGGGAAAGGGAATTACACTCCTGGATAACCCCTGCTCACCCCATAGGTAGCTTGGCACGAGCAGACAGACTTATCTCAGAGGCAGTGTGTTAAACATTTGTGAACACATAGAGCAATACAGTGAACACACTACAGATGGACACCACCCAGGTTTTATAAAAATAAAGTATTCTTAATATAGACTTAACACAAGACCACAACCGACAAAAATCCACAATAGTGTAATCGAAAATAATACTTCAAGATGGTAAAGGTAGTTAAAAATAGGCTATTCACTCAAAAGAAGTCTTTAGCAACAGATAACCCCCACTGGAGTTATCACGACGTCAAGGTCAAAGAAATCCCAAAGTACAGCGCCGACCGCGAGGTGCGGGGCATTGGGCCCGGAGTCAAAAAAGACCTACACAAAACAGTACCTTGGAAAAGAGAAAACAAAGACAGCTCACGGCGTCATTGGCTCTGTGCGGCGTCGGTTCCTTGCGTCGGGTCCTCGATGCTTGCATAAAGCAGGGGATGCATCTGTTCTGTACCGGAGAGGAAGTGACGTCACGATGGCGCAGAAACCACGGTTCCGTACGATGTCACGATGCCGATGGATTCTTGACCACCCACGTCACGGATCGGCTCCGCGATGATGTCGGCTTCGGAGTCATGCGGCACAGCAGCAGGCGTCGGGTCTACGTTGCAAGTCGGAGCAGCGCTCACGGCTTTGATGCAGATTACGGCGTTGCTCGCTGGCGTTGGTGTTGCAAATTCCCACTGTAGCAGCTAGAACAGCAAGTTACAGATGCAGGCAAACAGAAGGGGTGAAGTCCCTTGTATCCCTGAGACTTCAGACAGGAGGCAAGCTCAAATTCAAGCCCTTGGAGAAAAATTCTGCAAGATGATGAAAGTTCCTTAAAAGTTTCTTCTCCTTTCCTTGGCAATGAAGAAACCACTGCATGCCAACCCAGCAAACAGCACACTGGCAGAGGGGCAGTCCAAACTCCTGCAGCTTCTTGGTTCTTCTCCTTGGCAAAGGTTTGTCTTGATTTCCCAGAAATGATCTAAAATCTTGGGGTCTGGGCCCCAATATTTATGCTAGCAAATCCTTTGTCTCTGAAGGCAGAGTGTGTCTGTATCTAGTCCAAACCAGTTCTGGGTGCATTCTGCCAGTGCACACCTTCTTCCTTTGTCAGTGTGGGCCAGGGTCATCAGACACACCCCAGGAGGTGGAGCCGGCATTGTGGAAGGCAGGCACAGCCCTATTCAGGCCCAGGTGCTACTCCTTCAACCACTCCTCATGCAGATAGGCATATTCAGCCTATTGCTGACTCACCCTGTCTCCTGGAGCACCCCAGCCCCTGTCACTCACAAAACCAGACATACAATACACAAGCTAGCAGAGACAGGCTGGATGGTTAGGCAAGAAAATACCTACTTTCTAAAAGTGGTATTTTCAAACACAGAATGTTAAAACCAACTTCACTAAAAGATGTATTTTATCATTCTGAGTTCAGGCATACTAAACTCTAATTTCTACCATGATTCCTGGGTCAGTTAGGATTATAAGATGTTATAATAAAACTGCCCATTCTGGCCTATGGGGACAGGTAGCCTTGCAATAGTGAAAAACAAAATAGCCGTAATTCACGATCAGGTCATGCCACCCACATCAGGGCATGACCTACCTTTTACATGCAATGCACCCTGCCCTAGGGCCTAACTTAGGGGTGTCTGATATGTAGAAAAGGGAAGGTTTAGGGACTGGCAAGTGGTTCCACTTGCCAAGTTGACATGGCAGTCCC
Source organism: Triturus cristatus (assembly GCF_964204655.1). NCBI lineage: Eukaryota > Metazoa > Chordata > Amphibia > Caudata > Salamandridae > Triturus > Triturus cristatus. The sequence continues at coordinate 102,941,467 of NC_140595.1, read as the reverse complement.
AGACTGCACACAGGCTCTGCAAGGGCAGGCCTGAGACACGCTTTCCAAGCTGCTCCGGTGGGTGTACAACCAGTGCTGCAGGCCCACCAGCAGCATTTGATATACATGCCCTGGGCACACGCGGTGCACTGTACTAGGGTTTGACAGTAAATCAAATAATCCAATCATGGAGACACTAATTAATGCATGAATTTACAATAGGGAGCACTTGCATTGTGGCACTGAATAGCAGTGGCACAGTGCCCAAAGCATCTAAACCAGCAAAACATATAAAAAACAGAGGAAGCAATCAGTGAAAAATAGAAGGGAGACTCACGCCAATGGTACCAGGTCTAACACTTACCCATTTCTACTAGTGTGGTGTGGGAGATATAGACCCTATGCAGCATCTTTAGTTGCACTAAGCAGAAATGTAGATGGATATCAACCTGCAGTGGCAATGCCAAGGCCTCAGGCCAGACTTCCTCCTGCAGGTCACCCAGACTACCTCCCAACGTTCTCGTAGTTGGGTTAGAATATCGGGGGAGTTATTTATGAGTTTTCGGTACCCTGGAGAGATTGCCTTATTAGTGAGGTGTTCCACCAGTAATCTATTTTCAAGAGATGACGACTCTGGTAGGTTTTCTCGCAGGGGCAGTGCAGCTCGGCAAGCATGTCGGATTTGTAAGTATCGGAAGGTCTAAGTGGGGGATAGTTCATGGGTTTTTTGCAGGTCAGCAAATTGAATTATCTCCTCAGCAGTGCATAAGTCCTCCACTGTGGGTATTCCTATCAGGTCCCATTTATCAAACCCCTGCCTTTCTGCCATAGTTCCCAGGAGCTCAGAGTCCCACGGGGGTGTGGCGTGGGTGAACTTCTTCTCCCATCCTAATTTTCCTAGGGTTGCATGCCATAGATTGACTGTCAGCGCTGTCGGTCCCTCAAGACGGAGGCGTCGGGATCAGTATAAAGTACATGGCAGTAACCTCCCGGCTGTAGGACCAGGCAGGCCATATGGTAGGCCGGCTCCTCCTCAGGCTGGTGGACCCATTGATTAAGAGGCATCAGTCGTGCCACTTTATAGTATGATAGCAGATCTGGTAGCGCTATCCCACCATGGTACCATTCCTTTGTCAGTTTCGCCAGGGCAATACGCGGGGAGCCCCCTTCGACAGCATGGTCCTCACCTCGCTATCTATTGCCTTGAAATACGTGTCAGGCACCGGAAAGAGGGGGTTTTGTAGTACATGCAGAAAGAGGGTCAATGCAATCAAGTGTAGCTTTCCCCAAAAGAGGAAGTGGGAGAAATCTCGAGTGACGGACATCACTTTTAAGATGTGAATAGGTTTGGGTCTGTTGTGATATGGATGCCCAGGTTCTCAGAAACTATTCTCTACAACACTGGCCTCCCACCTCCAAGGGAGGGGAGGTGCAGGTCCATGCAAAATAAATTTTACTGATTTAGGCCAGTTGAGCCTATACCCAGAGTATTCCCTAAAAATTAAAAAGATACTCATCAGTCTAAAAATGGATGATCTTGGGGAAGCCAAGTACAGGAGAATGTCGTCACAATAAAGGGATATTCTGTCCTCCAGGACCTCAGTCCATCGCTGGCTTGGATCAGTGGGTGTCCTCTAATCCATGCAGCCAGGTTTTCAAGAATCAATGTGAATATTAAAGGGGATATCAGGCAGCCCTGCCTAGTTCCTTAGTGAAGGGGAATAGTCTTAGACACTCTACCCTTCACCACTACCCGCGCCAGTGGCTGTGATTATAGCAGTCACAGCCAGAATAAAAACCTCTGGCCGAAGCCCATGTGTCGGAGTACAGCAAAGAGGTATGGCCATGCCCCAGTATAAAAGACAATGCAGACATCAAGAGACAGGATCGCTGCATCCTCATTAATTGTGCGCGCACAGCCAATGACTCCATGGAGTCGGCGCAAATTAGGTACTGTGTTACGACCAGGTATGAATACTGATTGGTCTGGATTGACCAGTTTTGACATTAATGGGGTTAGACAAAGAGCTAGGAGTTTAGCAAGAATTGTTGCCTCTATGTTGAGTAAGGAAATGGATCTGTAAGAGGCACAGTGTTCCGGTGTTCTGCCCTCTTTATGTATTACAACCACTGAGGCAAGTCTCTGTTCCTCTGGGAGTATACCCACCTCCATACTCTCTTCAAACATTTTTAGAAGATAGGGCCCTACGGTGAATGCTGTAAGCTTTTATAATTCTATTGACCTGCCATTGGGCCCTGTCGCCTTGCCCGGTAGCAGTGCTCGACTAGCCTGCTTCACTTCCTCCTCTGTAGGGTCACTGTCTAATGATGCTACTTCAGCTAAAGAGAGGGTAGGGAGCAGTCTAACAGGTGAAAGGGCCAGGGCTTCCTGCTCTGAACCAGCAACATTAGAGGACTAGAGCTTGGTATAGTAAGTTGTAAATGTATCTGCAATTGCATGTGGGTAACTCAGATACTGTCTGTCTGCAGATTCTAGCACCACTACCCATTGTCTCAATTGGTTCCGCCTTTCCAGCATGGCAGGTAGTTTACTTGACCTGTCTCCCAGTTTGCATACCGGTTGCTGCATAGCCCTATCTGTTGTTCTAGCGACTTCTGTCACTATGTCTTTGTATTCCTGCTGTTAGAGAAGCAGGCTATGTTGCGTGTCTATATGTGCTATGTCCCCCAGTTGGGATTCCAGCTCCAGAATTTCCTGTTCCAGTGCCTCTATCTTAGCATACTTCTCTTATCTGTATCCCATGATCAATAACAGAGCTTCAATGAGGAGGTGACTAAATGCTCGTTTTCTTTGAAATAATGAGTTGTTTATTTTATTAGTCTCTCCCATATAGTTGAGAGTTTCAGGTATCATGGATTTATGAATATTGTGTCCATCTCCCGTGCGGTATCCCGGCGGTATCTTGCCCATATTGGAGAGTGATACAATATGCCCCTTGCCAAGTGCCGCACCTCCTAGAAATTCGATAGGGAGGAGGCCGACGAAATAAGAAAGTCAATGTGGGACATACTGCGGTGATCCCCGAAGTAAAATGTAAAGTGTTGTGCAGAGGAGGTAAGAGCTCTCCAAACATCTATCATTTCCAATGCTTCTAAAACATCTGCCAATTGGTTCCTGTAAGGGGTTATCTTCCTGTGTGGGTAGCGGTCTGAGGTTTCACAGAGTGTCATTTTGAAGTTACCTTCAATCAGGAACTCACCGTCTGGTAATTGGAGCATGAGTGTACCTATATCTGGGAAGGAGGTGCTGTTTAGGGTTGGTGGTAGGTAAACAGAGATGATATTGATATTTTCCACCTCCCACGCGCCTGTCAGAGCTACATATCTACCCTGTGTGTCCGTCCAAACCTTGTCTATCAAGAGAGGAAAACACTTTCTAAGGAGAATTCCTGTGACCCAGGAGCAAGAAGTGTATCCTGCGTGTGCCACCATTTTGTAGCCCCAGTGGTGCAGTGCCTTACAGGCAATACCTAAAAGATGTGTCTCCTGTAATAGGATAACATCTGTAGATGGTGTTTGATGTATTTTAGACAGGAGGTGAAGCTCCGAAATATTTGTATCCATTCTTGTGGTCATTTGTCTATGTATCAGATCTCTTCAAGCCGTGTTTCTGTAATTGTGGCAGCTTCTTCAATAATATAATTTTTTGTGCGATATAGCACATCCTAGTCCCCTGTCCTAAAGGGAATAGACCTAAGGAAATAGAGGTGTTGAGAATCCCTCCCCCTCACCCTTGTGACATTTTCCCACAATACCGAATCATATTTTATGGAAACAAACCAAACAGGAAGAAAAAAGACCGCCCACCCTGCTTCCCTGCATGACGGACCTGAAACTGCCCACCCCCCCAACTCTGCAGAGACCAAGTCCCCCCAACCCAACATACTAAACTTAGGTGGCCGTAGGCCTTCCTCCTCACCCACCACCCATCCCCGTACCTGTATAACATGCAGCACCATCAATTTTGGCCGTATGGACATCATAGTTTGTGTCATAAGGAGTGCAGTTGCCCTACCAAGACATCCTCTACCGCCACAGGGGGAAGGGCGGGGCGGGAGGGAAGGAAGAATATTCTGTCCAGTGTCTGAGTTGGTTCAACAGGAGCATATCGCAGCCCACCACCCACTCAGGTGAAACTTGACGATCTCAGTTTCTGACTCCAAAATGAGTCACTCTCAGTCGTGGGGTACGGGCCCCGTCGCATCCCTATGGGTTTCTGCTCTCCTGTCGCTCAGGTCTCCTGTCAATTCTCTGTTCTCGCCATGTCCTGCCAGGGGCTGTCACTCTATCTGGTTGGGAGTCGTTCGAAGGCCCGCGGTCACTCTCCGCAGTGTGCACCTCGTCGGGCACCCTGGACTGGTGTCCAAACCTCAAGCCATTTCCAGGCCTCCTTCAGAGTGGTAAAGGATCAGGCCTTGCCTTCTGATTCAATGCATAGTCTAGCCAGGAAAAAATTGATTATTCACTCTCTTCTCGATTAGGGCCTTTGCCACGTCAAGGAAATTTCGCCCGCGAACTTTCAGTCTGAAGTCCGGGTAAAAGGTAACATATGCATTTTCATACAGTACTGGTGGAACAGCTCAGATCATTTGTAGGATCGAGTCACGATGCCGAAAATGAAAAAGTAATGCAAGCAGTGGGCAGGGAGGGGCCCCAGGTTGAGGGTGCCCCCCGCACCCTGTGTGTTCTCTCTACGGAGATAAACTTGGAAAGTTCCTGCACAGAAAGTATTTGAGGATGAGGTCCTCTATGAATAGGTCCGCAGGTGACTCCTCTGCGCATTTAGGGACCCCAACATTCAGATGTTTTTCCGATGGGATCTTTCTTCAAAATCTTCCAGCTGCACTTTCAAGAGCGTTTTTGATGCTTCTAGTTCCCCCACATGCACCTTGAGGCACTTAGTGTCTTGTAGCAGATGCACCGTTGAGTCTTCCACCTCCTTGGCCCTTGCTCCCAGGTTGCGAAGGTGCGCTCTCATCAGGGAGACCTCTGTCATAACAGTGTCAATACGGGATTCTAGTGCGGTGCGTACTCCCTGTTTGCGGCCATAATGTCTTGGAGGAACAGAGGAGTTTATTCTGACATAAGTGGGGTTTTGGAAGAGGATTGGTACTTGGGAGCCCTTCTGAGTATCAGGTCTCCTGGTAAGAGCATACTTGGAAATCTTTGTTTGATGAGGCCCTTTTTTGTTCTTTCTGCCTGTCATCTTGGCGGCAAGGCAAGGTGATCTTTGTATCTAGCAAAGGCGGGGGAGGGGCAGGGGTAATCCCGCCGCCTGTCTGTTGGAGTATTCCAAGTCCAATGGGGCCTCTCGGGTTTTCCCTTGTGGCTTCTCTTGTGTTTGACTGGGTTAATGTTTGTGATCTCTTCTCAGCCCTCTTCCGAGACGTCTCCAGCGGTCGGCTGGATAAAGTCTATTCATGAGCCGCAGCTGTGTTTCTTACAGCAGGCCTGCTCTGTGCAGCGGTCAATCTTTCCATGCTCAGGTGGCAGAGGGCCCAGAGCCCGAGACATCCACCCCCCCTGTGTCCTCGCCACCCAGGAGGTACAGTCTATTCGGCAGCACACCACACACGGTCAGGAATCAGCAGGGCAGCTTTTATTTTAATGGGCTTACAGACTCGCTGGCTCCCTGGCCCGAGGAGGCATTCGAGGCCGCGGATCCTGACAGAATGTCAGGCCTTCCCTCTGCACTGTTCTTACCGGGTGTGGGAGCCGCAATTCAGCCACAGGAGATCCGCGCCGTCACTGTCTCACAGCCTCTGCCCAGTGAGCGAGTCAATGGCGCTTGGATTAGTGGACAGATGTAAGGCGAATAAGGCAGTGGTCCTCGGAGCCACTTCAGGAAGTGGCAATCTTCTTCAGCTGTTGGCCACGCCCCCAATTTGAATCAGATTTGTCAGACTTATTCACTACAATATTTTTTCGTCCCCTGGAGCCCCAGTAAATTGAATTTTCATCTGCAATTTCTCAATCTTTGGATCTTGCTCTTGCTGTCGCTCATGCTTTTGACATTTGGATGGCAACAGCCCTTCACTCCGATCACTATTGAGTAATAGAACTTTAGGCTTTTCAGGATCTTCATCAGAGCTTTCACTGACATGAAACTTAATTATTCCATGCCTTCCTTCATGCCTTTCTATACCAGTTCCAAAATGTTCACCCCTAGGTGGATCCACACCGTAAACTTTAGCTCAAGTCTGAACACCACTGAACACCACTTGAATTTGCTTGACTCCGTGGCCCTTTAGATTCAGTGATTGTCTCTACCACTTCTTATGCAACTTTTTTCTTGTGTGTAGCATGAGTCCTATGTAGGGGTGGGCGGAATTTGCGAAAGCGACTTTCGCAAATTATCGCGAAAATGTTTAAAATCTCCGCAAACACGCGGAAATATCGCAAAGATGCGGAAGTTCTTTTTCCCGCCCGTTTGCGGTATTTTCTGCGTGTTCGCGGCTCGCCAACTTACCCATGCGGTTGCTTGCGGGTGTGGCCATCTTGTTTTCACTCTTCTCGCGGTGCATGATCGCGAGAAGAAAGACGTGATCGCGCGACGCATGACGTTACTGCGGGCGCGAACTGTCGCGAGACAGCGCAAATGGCTACCAACAATCTGACATCTCGTGGAGAACGCGACCGGATCGGGAAAACTTGTCGGCGAACGCGGGGATTCAGGTAAGGCGATCGCGCGCGTGAGAAAATGTATTATTTTACAGCGCGAGCAAGAACCAAATTATCGCTAAGCTGCGGAATGCGGAAATCTTGACATTTTCACGCTCTCCGCGGAACGCGAAAATGTCAAATTATCGCAATTTCCGCGAGCGGAAGGGTAATTTAGCCCAGGCCTAGTTCTATGCAGAACTTCAGCATGTTTTATTACAGTATTAATTATCAAAATCACCTGGAAGGGGCTACACTAACTCTCAGCCTAGCAGCTCTTTCTGACGTTTTTGCAGACCACTATCCAGTCTACTGTGTAGAGATTGTGACGTGCAATATCCCTTGTTTCTTCTGTTGCCACATTCATCTGATGAGAGACAGGTTGCACCATATCTGCCATTCCTTTGCAGTAATCTAAATCTAGAACAGAGGTTCTTAGCCTTTTGACTTCTGTGGACCCCACTCTGTGGATCCCGCACTGAGTCATTACTGTTAGACGGCCTAAGCATTTTCAAAGATTTGAACTGCAAAGGAATACATGTAAAAAGACAGAAACAAGCATTCATAAAAATAAATTCACAAATGATAAAATATGTTTTAAATCTATAAAAAAAAAAATTGAATTTGAATGGGAAGGCTTGTGCTTTTCTAAATTAAATTGAGGCCACTCATCGTCCATATTACATTCTGTTTAATGCACTTGCTCTGCTCCGACAAATCAATCTGAGTATACCATCTTCATTTTTATACTCCAATTTCACATTTCTTCTGTTGTATCATGTAGTTCCTACCAATCCGTTGGACCTTCACATTGTTTGGGCAACATAAACTAAGAGCTTGGTGTCTAGACTGATTCCAGACACCCCACTGGATATATTGGCCTATAGACCAGCTAGCTCGCAGTGCCACCGTAGGCACCCCTATCTACCAGGGAGCAAAGCGTTTCGGGTAACCACTGAACATGACAACCCTGATTCCTCAGGGATCGTGAAAACAGTACAGAACCTTTTGCTCAGTCACTCGTGCTTACTTATTTTCAGAGGAATATACAGAGAATACACATTGGGACGTTTTCCATAAAATGTATTGAACCAATGTCATTCTTGCATAAAATACATGTGCGGCAATGATTAATAGACAGAAGCAGATAAACATGATTGCAAGCACCAAAGCGTAAATAGTAGGTAGAGTTCTACCATGGTGCTAAAACAATGTAAAAAATCCAGGCTGGTAAACAAGGTAGTAATCGGGCGAACTCCTACTATGCGAACTCTACTCTAAGTGTACCTAGAGTGTATGTAGGTGTAGAGCCAAGAACACCCCTAATGGAATATCCAACCGCATTACATGATGGAAAAGAGTGAAGGACCCCCGTCTGGGTCACAAACTGGACACCTCTCACGAGATGCCAGACTGTTGAGTGCTGATCTCTCAGCATGCACGGACCCTCGGTATCAGTGGAAGTACCTCCTCTACTTATCAATCAGGATGCTCATCTTTTATAATAGAAAGCAGCCTTGCTATGTACTCATAGATTAGTGATGTTGTCCTGCATGCTCCCAGCTTTCCCACCACGCATGTCCATTGTCTGTTGACATACATAGCGCCTCTCAGTTGATCTCGTGCTCCCAGAGTGCTCATGAGGGGGGGGGGGCTAGCTCAGCCTCCCACCTTCCATGAATGCCAGGCAATGTAATGTCGTAGCGTCCATCATGTCTACCTCATCCTCAGTAGCAAAGTGTTCTGCGACAGTGAGCTGGCCCTTTCGGACGTCTTGGAGGATGGAATCTCAACTGCCAGCAAGCTGGATTTAGCGCAGGCCTAAAGGGTCTTCCCTTCACAGTGCGGTGCTTTCAGCTTGCGCCCAGGTCAGCAGTGAGTGGGTTCAGGCTATCACAGGGGAGGGTTCTGATAGTTTCCATCTCTTAGTGATCAAGCGCTTAGCCATTAACAACCCCAGGTCAATAATTCTGGATGTTGCCTTGTGTCTCTTTGATCTGCGGAATAAACCCAAGACGTATGCTCACAAGTGTGTGCCACTGCATGCCCGGTGCAGTTCGGTAGTAATGTGCCGCCAATAATCAGTAAGTGAAGGGCAACCTCATAACATGTAGAGCAGTTCTGGGTCCACCAAGCAACATCGAGGACATTGGGCGTCTGTTCGCATAAAATACCTGTTTATTTTAGCTGGGGCAAGTAAGCTCTATGTACGATATAATATTGTATAAGACGGAAACTAACATTTGTGGGGACGAGGGTTGGCCCCTCCAGTATGGTGACCCATTCCTGATCTGTACATGGGTGGGTCAAGGCTGCGTCCCAATGGCGTATCACGGGTGTGAGAGATTGTGCAGTGTGGTGACGCAAGGAGCTGGCAAACCATTTTGTGAGGTACACCCCTATGCCCAGAATGTGAAAATATTGGACTGTGAGGTGTGTTGATGGTTCCTCAACATATTTCCCCACATGGATCACACCTCTGCCAGCAGTAAAGTATACAAGAGGAACTGACCCTGCGGTAGCCCACCATCTTCTACTAATGTGTCAAAGGGTATGAGCATGCCGTCGTTATAAAAGTTACCATTGCTCTTTATTTATACTTTGTTAAGCTCTCCATATTCTTTTATTTTCTAACCAGTAGGGAAACCCCAGGGGTCTCTGGAACACAGGTTAAGAACTTCTGATCTAGTAGGATGTCACCAGTTATTGAAACTAGTGCAGCTAACGGAATGCTTACATGTTTCATTGCCCTGCCCATAGTCACCTCATGGAGGATAAACCAGTCTTTTTGTCGGGATAATGTCTCATGTTCAAAAGTACAAGAGTGGATGCATCAAGCCATTTCAAACCAGTTAAAGCACACAGTTTTGCCAGTTTGTTCTTGAGAGTACCATTAGCCCTTTCAACAATTCCTGAAGATTGTTGATAACTACCATGGAATTTTTTGCTTTATCTGAAATGCTATATAGATGTTGTCCGAAAATTCTTTTTTAAAATGAGTACAATGATCTCTCTTAACAGAAGTTGGAAGGCCATATCATGGAAACAACTGCCCCCCAAACGTTTGGCAGCTGTAAGGCTATCTGATCGACGGGCGGAGTAGGCTTCCACCCACTTTGAGAACAGGCAGACAATAACTAAGATGTTCTTCAAACCAGGGCCAGCTCTAGGGCGGGGCGATCGGTGGCACCGTACCGGGCGCTGACTTGGGGTGGGGACGTAATTTTTGCAAGTATATTATCATCTACAAAGTACCTGCTGCCGCCTTCCTGGCCTCCAGCAATTTTCAGGCATCAATTAAAATGTCAAGATAACTACTTTGATTAATCGTCTTCCTGGAAAGAGTCGGAGGTTGGTGTAGTGGAAGGTTTGACTCTTTCTAAGGTAGCGCAAGGGGTTAAAATGCCTGCTGCTAAGAACGTGTACCATGCAGATAACAAAGTGCATGGAATGTAAATAGGTCAGTGGGTTACAGCTTCTGTAAAAGAGATCCTTTTTTTACTTGTGCTTTTTAAGTCAAAATCCTAATATAGAACAGTGAGCTATTAACTGTCATGAAAGAGCTGCATGTAAACTTCAAGGTATATGTTAGAGCTATATGATTTTTTGCCCAGTCCTTCATTATCCTAATCTTACCAAAAGGGTTCATTTGGGTAGAAACCAACTCTTGCTATTAAAGAGAACCCCTAACAATGGTGTTACATTTTAAATTCTAAATTTTTCTTTTTCCAGAATAAGGACCCTTAAACTATATTGCCTACTAGTATCGATGACCTGTTACTCCCACACTGCACCTTGTAGTTCTGTGTGATGTAACATTTCCTATACACTGATTTATACCTATGATTGTCTTTGTGTAATGTGTGTGTGATGTAAAGTGCTCTGACACCTCACACTGGTATGAGTGGTGCAAGAACACTAAATGAATCCAAGAGACAGTGGTTGTGGAGACTTGAGGGGCACTTTCCTTCCATCCTACGTCTTGCTTTGGTCATATGTTTCTCTAATTATAGTAGGAAGTTTGCACTCATTCCATTGTATATTCCCCCCAGCATTTTTCTCTTCGATCCATTTCTTTACTACTGTTTAAATGAGCTCTTCACCTCCTGTGAGATTCTCTTTCTCATGCCAGGCAGCAATTTCATTTATTAGAGCAACAGTCTGAACTTGATTGCCCAGTGGTGTAACGATAATTGAGGGGGCCCCCCTGCAAGGTACGTGGAGGGGCCCCCCCTCTGGATTCTAACATGAGCTCTCCGGCCCAAATGCAGTACTGAGGGGGACACCTGGAGCTTGGGGCCCACCCGGACTGCGGGGGATGCGGGGGCCTGTGTTACGCCCCTGTGATTGCCCCATCTTTTCTAGACACCTACAGTGTTCACCACACTTTGCTATTCGCTCAGCGATAGGTGACCTGCCCTTTTCGATAAATGCCATGTGATCAGCTGCCTACTGTTCAAAACAATGGGCATACACAAACATCAGCATGCCCACCCAAATTAAATCAAGCTTCAAAGGGGCGTTCTCTTAGCTACGGTACACCAAAACAAATCTTTCTTAGACCTGTGTCAAGATTTTTATTGCAGTTGTTACAGTAATCAATGCCAAGATTGATTAGTCCTGATGCCTCCATTGTAAAGTACCTCAATACCTTATGGAACAACTCTGAACACCGCAATCTGGAAACTTAAACCAAAGGCACTCCTATGACCCATGTACTGAGAGAATCCATAGGTTCCCTCACAGAGAATGCAAGTAGTTTAAAAAACTTTTATCATGTACAGGTACTTTTCTAGTGAAATTGCCATGCCTGTGGTTCAATAGTTGCATAGGTGGAAAAGGTAACCAAGCTACTACACATCGCTCAAAATGACATGCTATAGATGAACCAGTAAACAGATGGCTTTCAGCGTGAGCCTACAAAAGTTTGAACAGTCTCTAACTGGGACCCCACCTGAGCCACCTATCTTTCAAGAAAGAACCAAATCCCCTAAAAAGATCCCCATGCATGCAACAGTTATTAATTTTGTAGGCCGCAATGAATTATATATTAATGCAAAGGTATTACCATGTCAAGAGCTTGTCACATGTGTTCTACAAAGAACATAAATAAATACATTTGCTTCAAATAATCTTCAAGGCTAGGTAACAGTCAGGCTCTGCAAGGGTCAGTGGCTACAGTGATTGAAACTATGTAATTCGCTGACTACATAACAATGAACATAGTCGAAATGACTGGACTAGAAGTCCTTTGCTGAATACCTGATAGAGAAGATTAGGATCTGTAATGCCTTGGGCGCAGGTAATCTTTAAGTGCAATAAACTCCAGATTTGACTTGGGAGAGGGTGTTGCTACTGGAGCTAAACATTAGCCAAGCAAACACAAATGTTGGGATTTTATTCTTCGAAGGAAGCATCACAAAGTTACAAACTAAAAACAATGTGTATCTACAGACTGATCACACAAGATGAATACATAAAGATATGTCCTTTAAATACATTTGACAATTGGTAGACTTGTCTAGTTGGACTCAAGACACATATTGAACCCTTACAAAAGCCCAACCTTGAAACATATTACATTAATAATAGACCTGGATAACATCATTGGTTTTCTGCAGTGTATCCAATGCAAACTAGCTCCTGAGATGGCCATTGTAGTTCCAGAAACAACACAAGCTTGTATGTTGGAAGATAACGCTGTTACCCAACAAACAACAAGCAAAGTAATTCATCACATTTGAGGTGAATTTCATAAACTCAGCCTTCAGACAATGGGCTTACCCTTGGTTTTGTAACAAAAGAAATATTACATTTAAACTAGACAGTTCCATATATCACACACGTTAAATGTAATCATTGAACTACAAGCACATTGAAAAATTAGAGAGATGCTATACACCCTCTCGTCGTTCATTAGGTGACAATCCCCTAGTACAATTGTTGTCTGTGATAAACCACAGTTTTCAGGAAATAAGGTTCCACATTCACTACAATCTCATCACAACGTTTGGAAAAAAACGTATCCCTTTCGGGATTATGGACTGGACATGTAATGGCAAATTATGAAAAACCTACTTTAAGCCAATAGTAAACACAATAACTAACCTAAAGAAAAAGAATACTTTAGCCAATTTGGAACATCAGAGGCATTGGCACATTTAAGAGAGGGATCCGAAAGACCTTAACTGCTTACTTTTCTAATGCTACCTGTGACTTGGTATCAACTAACTGCTTGGAGAAAAATCAAAAAAACGATTTTTCTGAGCAGTTATTTTGCATTCTGATAGAAATTTAGGACACATGAAAGGCACAACTGCATAGCTGGCATCCTCCAGGAATAGCTTGTGCTGACACTAAATTGTCATAGGACGTACAAATCACTTCCTTTCTTAACAGCTTGTTTTATTGAACACATCACATGCACAGTAACAAATACATTTGTTTTTTTATAAAAGCAACCCTTTTGCAGATAGATACTTATTTTTTTTATTTATTAACCTAATTTGCATATGTCTGAGCTATTCAAATGTGTCACAAGTATTGATGTTAAATGAGCAATATAAGTAAAAGCTCTTTCACTGGTCAGGGAAATACATCAGAAATAACAAAACGGCTGGTGACAACAATTCTTCATGCTTACAGCTACTCAGTTCAATGTTTCAGATGCACGCCACAACATGGGAAGACCCATTGAGTATCACTTAACCATATGAAAAACATGATATCTTGTGTGGACATGCACCAGGTCGGTCACTCCAACTTGACATGACCACATCATAATCATCACATTTATATACCACACACGGTTCCAGGGACTCTTGGCGATGGTTTAGTTATTCCCAGTTGTTTACTGCAAGTGTGTCTCCCTTATAGGGAGGTCCATAATGCTAAGCCTTGAGCTAAGAACACCCTCTGCTTTAGATTTAGAAATTCTATCACCGCCAACATTTTAGCAAAAGGCATGTCACTGCAGTACAATATGGAGGCCATGAGAAGAGGATAGAACTTAATAAAATAATATCTAGAAATAGCTTTTGCTATAGAGAAGTAGCAAAGAAATATCTTACTTACACTTGAATGTATACCAAAGGTAGGGGAAATGATAAGACTTAAATATTTTTTTCTTACCTGTTTTTTTATTGGAAGAAGAAGCCTGGTGGTAATGGCGATTTGAGGGCCCGGGCTCAGGAGAGGCATTTCCCAAACTTAGACCACTAAACCAGGCAAAATAGAGGAAACAACAATAGAAAGACTTTTGAACATTTATTTTCTGGTCATAACAACACATAACAATCTAAGGGATGAAATACATTTGAGGCATATGTCGAAAACATCTGGGTGTGCGAAAGGGGAAAACACAGTGGACAACTATCAGCATAGAACCTTACCTGCTTATTATTCCCTGTACACAAAGGTACTTCCTAGTAAGATTTCGTCTGAATATGGTGCACCTATCGGTTGCTTATCCATCCTATTCCCACTATGATAAAGGTGTAATGGTTTCCCCTAGTGACGCAAAAACAGCAGTCAGATCTTTTCTTTTTTTGTGACTTACATAATGCTCCAAGGTAAATAATCTTCGTCTCCTTTCTTAGAATTCTTAATATTAGATTATGTAGGCCAGCCTTACTACATCTCCAGTTTCTTCAAACTGAACTGGTAATGCATGCAGTCTGTAGGTTTATCTTAGCCTCCGTCAGGCTGTGCAAAATTGTGGGAGAATATTAAGAAATTTCAGGATATTTACTCGGGTTCCTGGTAGTAACTATTAGGCATATCTTGCCAATTGCAGATTATGTATTGTTTGCATCATGCATCATAAGTACATTTGTCAGCTAGATGTTATCCTGTGGGGAGCTTACCTAAATCGATTTGAGTGATTGCTTTTAATGCTGTTGCGACTGCTGTTATGGAACTGTGCAGTTCTCTTGATTTTAATTACACAGATATTAATCATCCAACATTGCAAAGACTCTTCAATTCTAACCTCAACTATGACTCCAAGACGTTTGGACATTTATTAATTCCAGAAACAAAAGAATGACTGTAACCTAACCAAGTGCCATCAAAGTATTTGGGGTAGATTTGATTCTATTGACTTTGCAAACCGAATGATCAACTAGGCACTGACCAAAAGGTCTATTATGAATTACTAATGAAGAACAGTTTAAAGAAAGTATATATTATACCATTATTGTGAATCACTTATTTAACTGTACATACTTCAAGCCTTTATATAAAAAAATATTCTGGGAATGGGCATGATGATCAGTGAAATGAAATGTCCTTTCCCCCCATAAATGATTGTGGATCATAATCCAAGATGAAGCTTCTAGACAGGAGGCAATCAGTTGTTCATGGCTACATGTGCACTATGTTTCTGGCTATAACATTTTTAGGAATCTTCCTCTCTTTTACGTCCCATCCCCCCATTTCATGCCTCCCACTTTAAGCAATAGGAATCTATTTGAAAACTCACCAATTGTCCCACATGCCAGGCACTGGGCCACCAGGTCAAAGGATCCCGAAAGCAGAGCAAGCTGAGGCTCTGCTTTAGTAAACCCTTAGATTCCACCCACATCTAAATGGGAAGGGGAAAACACAAGTTTGTCAGAGATGGAGAACCGCCAAGTGGCATATTCAGCAGAAATTCAAATTCCAGCCCTCAAGAGTCATATAAAGGTCAGGTGGACGGAATACCCATTAACTACATAAAGGAGTCTATATGTAGCTACTTTCCATCCCTCGAGAACTAAATGGTTACTTACCAGTGGGAGTAGTTTTGCAACTTGAAGAATTTTCTGTATTCACATGCTGTGCATTATTCTGCCATCTATTGGTTGGGTCCGGAATAGTCTCCTTGTAGTCTCTCCTTCGCTCTCTTAGTTTTTTATGGGCATCGTGAACCTTTTGGGTATAAACCCCTTCTTGAGTGTTGTCAGACGTATAACTCGAAAATCCTTTAATGCAGTCACCATCTTCAGATTCTGTTTTCTCCTTTCTTTTCTCCTCGTGGTGTGATATATTGGTTTCCTTTATGTTAGTTAGCATTTTTTATGTGTTGAGTTTTTAAATACACTTCTACTGGTGAGGTGGGATGGTCATATGTGAAGCCAGAAAATTCTTCAAGCTGCAAAACTACTCCTACTGGTATGTAACCGTTTCTCTTTGTAGTGTGAAACATTTCTGAATTCACATGCTGTGCATTGATTATAAAGCAGTATTTCTTCCTGTGGGTAGGCTGTGTCTTTTCAGGTGTGTGTTTACGAGCAAAATGTTTCAGCACTCTTTGTCCCACTTCTACCTCCTTGTTGATGTGGATGTCCACACAGGAATGTTATGTAAAGGTGTGTACCGATGACCATGTGGCAGTTGAACAAATGTCTTCTAATGCTATGCTACCTAGGAAGGCGATTGCTGATCCCTTCTTCCTTGCTGAGTGTGCCTGCAGCATTTCTGTCAGTGTTGTTCCCACTGCCTTGTAACAATATTTTATTGTTTGCACTATCCATGCCACAATGGTTCTTTTGGTGACTGTCGAGCCCCTTTGTGCATGTGCAAAAGACCCTAGGAACTGATGGGTTATGTTCTTTCGAACTGGTACATCATAGTTCTTCAGATGACCAGTGTGTGCAGGGCCTTCTCTGCTTGCATTTCAGGTTGTTGAAAAAAGGCTAGTAAGTGGATGGCCTGGTTAACGTGGAATTTCAATACCACCTTTTGGAATGAACTTTGGGTTTGTTCTCATCACTATTTTGTCCTTCTGTATTCAAAGATACGATTCTTGGGAGGTGAATGCTTGTATTTCATTGACCCCCCTTAACGAGGTGATAGCAATGAGGAATGCAATCTTAAGAGTTAGGAATTGGAGCTGTGTATTTTACATTGGTTCGAATGGTGATGTCATTAGTTAAGTAAATACTACAGCTAGATCTCATGTGGGAATTGGTGCACTCCTTGAAGGTGATACCGTCTTTGTTTCCACAAGGAAGCATTTTACCGCTGGTGTAGTGAAAATAACCTCTCCCTAGTATGCCCCTTGTGCTACAGTGGCTGCTAGGGGAACATTGATAGAGGAATAGGAGAGGTACTAGTCTTTCAGATGTATCATGAATTTAATGACAGTGCGTCCTGTGCCCTGTCTCTGTTTTTCCTTGCTTTGTTGCACCAGTGTACACATCTCTACCTCTTGTTGCTGTAGCATTTCCTTGTTGTTGGTCACCTTGATTCTTTGCTCTCCTTCGAAAAAAAAAGGTGATTAGATTCTTTATCCTCAGGGGCCATTCAGCCAAACTGAGTGTGTTTGGCTCCAGGTGCCACATCTGCCCCGCCTGCAATGCTAGCATGACTTGGAGTTCTGGGAGTGTGATTTACTGTCCTTGGGGTATCTTCATGAGGTCGGAGAACAATGTATTTTGAGCACACAATGAGACTATCATGATTAAGCTGGAATGCTCCTGCCTGCACTTCTGGATTAGGTTCGGTATGAATTAAATTGGTAAAAAAGGTGCAAACAAATCTCCCTGACCATCATATCAACAGGCGACATGGCATTCCCCAGTAACTCTGGATGGTAGAAACTGGATGATAAGCGTTACCATTTTGCATTCTTTTGTGTTGCGAATAGGTTTATTGGTGTTGTCCTCCATATTTAGAAGATCTGCCTTAGCACTTATGGTTTTAGCTCCCACATGTGATTGGTGCTTGCTTTTCTGCTTAGCCTGTCTTCTTTTGTAATTTATTTTCCTAGTAGGTGTGTAGCTCTTAGCAATATTCTATTCTTTATCACCCATTTCCAAATCTCCTGGGCCACTGTCAATAGTGGGTAGGACCTTGCTCCTCTTTGTTTTTTCAGGTAGCGCATTGTCATTGTGTTGTCGTTTGAACTAGAATTGTTCTCCCTGTTAGATGTTTCTAGAAGGCCTTCAGTGCTAGGAAGCGGTCTTCAACTCCAGCACATTTATGTGTTGCACTGCCTCCTTTCCAGAGAACTCTGATTTTTAGCATGTCCATGTGAGCAACCCTATGTGTGATGCATCAGTTGTGATGGTCACTGTGGGAGTTGGTGGTTTGAAAGGTTTTCCCACAGTGAGATTCTGTAGGTTCTACCATTGTATCTGTCTCCGAACCTTGTCCGTGATAACCACTATATCTACCCATTCCTGTATTGGTCTCATATTATGTCTAATGGGGAGCTCCGGTCAGCTCCTGTCTTGAATGTTTTGGCTGATTCGTCAAGCAGGGGCCGAGAGAAAAGGGGGTCCCATAACGTGTTTTCTCCATAGGAAACGTTTGTCGTGGCTACTGCCCGAACTGCTGAACGGAATGACACCAAATTTGGCAGAAAGGTAGATCGTGGTCCAGAGTGCACTCTTTGCTTTAAATGGTTTAAATCCATTCAGTAGTTTTTTTTAAATATTGAAGGAAAAAGACATTTATAAATCTGAGCAGAGCCTATCCACACATCTCATTGTGAGATCTGATTGGCTGTCAGCACTTCATCCAAGAAGTGATGGGAGCCATCTTGGGACCAATATACATAATACAGTAAAAAGAAAGTGGGGAAACGCACTATACCCTTGGAGGCTTGGGAAATATAATTATAGAGAGGTAACGGTGCCTACAAGGGATTTTATTCAGATAGCTAAGTTAAACCATTTATAAAACTGACTTTGTTGTAGTGCTCCAAAGAGTGGCTAACTGTTGAACAATCTGTATGTCAATTAGCTTACTTACATATTGATACATCAATAATAAACAGGTGTAAACTTCTCAAATGATAAACTCATTTAATGTAAATGGACAAATGAAGGGTTCACATTACATACTGATTAAACCTTCAAGTCCTTAATATTAACATCTATTACAGAATAATAACAAAATAGAAAATGAATCTGAAACAAACAGAAAACAATTCCTTAGGTGATAAATCTCTGAAGGAAATAGATGAGCTTGTCGACGTTTCGGTCTTGGTGGCAAATATGTCCGCTAGACCATCTTCAGGACGATGAAAGAAGAGTAATAATTGACCCTTATGTCAGGTCACACAAATGTATAAAGCCAGGCGAATCACAGAAATGTTGTAGACTTCCAGGTCCCAAACACAGGAGTTAAGACTCATTCGACGGCTTGATAAGTGTCCCTACGAATGGACATGAAAAACGCAGTCCAAATGGATCTGCTACAGCTTCTGTCAAGTTACACGTGTATGCCTGCCGGTGAGCATGGAACATTCGGAGGGGAAGCAATCTTACATCTAACCGGATGTATTCACCGTGTGCGTGGCACAGCCCATAAAAACCACTGTGGAGCGGTTTGAGCTCATGAACTGCGGTGTAGGCCGTCAGTGTCGACGGCATTGCCTTCTGGCCGCTTCCTGCAGCACGGATGCTACGGTTTACCCTTGAGAGGACTGCTGCAATATCACCCATCCTGAGGCTGGCACATTGGGGGCCTCCACAGCCGGCACGAACATCTGTTCAGATAGATGTTGATACTTACATAGAAAACATCTTCCCTCTGCCAGCTCACAATTGAAACCTAATAATAACACAGGGATTACCGCTGAGACAGAGGTGAGCTCCCTCTGGGGGAAACTATTTTTTAAAACACGCAAAGGGAGGCCCTGGGTTGTTCTGAGCCCGGCGCCTTGGAGGCCCCTCCTAACTGCACCAGCATCTACAAAGAAATGAATATACATAAGAAATTTTGCCACTGTATCTGACCTCTGCCATCTTGCAATTGAGGCCTGGGGGACTTCGCAGAGACAATTACTGAAGGGGGGTGCATTCCTACTGGAGGAATCTCCGCTTGCGCTCTGCAGGGTGAGTTTCTGGTGTAGCCTTGTAAATCCCTAGCACTGTCACCGCTTAAATTCATTGCAGTGCTTATTATTTTGGAACGCCTCCCCAACTGCTGGATATCATTTAAGGGGGTGGTCCAGTAGGCTAAACTGCCCTTTGAACCATGAAAATCAGCGATGGGCCATAGCGGAGACACAAATCCCAACATGGCAGGAGCTCCCAACCGGCGACACAGCCCGAGTATGCAGACCTGCACTCCCTACTGCTTACCATGCAGCAAAGCCTTACATCTATTGAGGCCAAAATGGACTCTATGAGTATGGATTTCATTTCTCAACGACTGGAGAAACATAATGGGCGTATCAGTGAGACAGAGCAAAAAATATCGCATCTGGAAGACGCATCATTGGCTGGGGAGAGCAAAATATGGAATGCTTCCTGAAAGTTACTACTGCTAAAAATGAAGATTTAGAGGCGCGTTTGAGCCACAATAACCTCCTATATCACAGGAATACCTGAGTCCACTGCCACTGAGCACATGGAAGACTATGTGGAGCGAATGCTGTTGAATCTGTGTGGGGCGATCTCTTTTTCCAAACTACTGGTGGTAGGAGGAACCCATCGATCGCTGACTGCCAGACCCCCTCCGGGTGCCAGCCCCAGGCCCATCATCGCTCACCTCATGAATTATAAAGATCAGGATGCCGCTCTAAACCTGGCACGGGAAAAACGTGATCTAAACCATGAAAGCAACTCTGTCTTGATTTTCTTCGATTTCACTCTAGCTGTCCAGGAAGCATGCAGGAAATGTGTCCCTATGAAATGGAAGCTGCAGCAAGCCAACATTCCATATGCGATGCTATGCCAGGCTTTGCATCACTCACCAGGAAAAGCAGCACTCCTTCACTACCCCTCAGCAGGCCCAAGACTTCCTTAAAAAACTGTCCTCCCACACTCCCTAATCAAAAGAACATGATGGCAGATCCAGTTCGACTTCCCCACAGTCTGAAAATGACTAACTAAAAATCACTGTTGCTTGCCCCGCCTCGGGGCTCTCTCCCTTTGCCATTCGCCATCTCCCTGCTATCAGAGGGAGAACTGCCAACTCAAACCACATGGCAGATCTTTCCTCATTTCACCCTATTCTTTCCACTTACTGAACCTTACAGTTGCTTTTGGCCACACCGAATTTCAACTGGTCCCCGGGCACTCTCGACCACCTGATGCGTTGCACTTAGCTCTCTGATGATACCCCCTGCGGGAATTCCCTAGATAATGTGGTTGTCCTTTTCACTCCTCTTCTTTATGCTTTTTTCCTTTCCTAACACCCGCGATACCTATTCCCTCTTGCACCCTTTCTCCTTCCCTACTTGTCCTTTTCAATTACAATATCCCTCCTTTCTTTATGCCCTAATCTTCTAGTTTTCTTGTACTATTGGAGCCCACATAGCAATGGGCTATACAATTTATTGTTTATGGACAACCTCTTATCTTGCTATTGTTTATTTTAGGAACTATGGGTGGTAGGAATTCACCTGTGGGTTTGGGCCGTAGGTGTGGGTGGGGGGACATTTTCTGTTCCCTAATGCAGTATTCACTACACTATGGTGCCGATTACGATCCTGGAAAAACCGGGTACGAACCGTCGGACGGAGCGTTTTCTCCGTCCGACGCGTACCCGGTTGTAAAAGCATACAAACATGCAAGTACGATTCGTACGGAAACACAATTTCCGTACGATTCGTACAAAACACCAACCGACGAAAATATACATACAATTGTGATCCGGGGAAAGCGCCGACGTGACGTCGGGACGCACGCAGCCTGCCTTTCACGAACCAGGAAGTACGATTCGCACCAACGTCATCCCGCACGGAGAATATTTTCCGACAGCCAAAAACTGCCAGGAAATCAGGACGACGCGAACAAGGAGTACCTGCACGCGACGGACAGACATGGACCCGAACCTACGTGTCATCCCGGCCCTCATAGCAGCCGACCTCCTCTACAGGCTCCGACGCAGACGCCGCAGAAGGTCAGAACAACAAAGGGAGGGGGGAAAGGGAGGTGGGGGGGCAGGAGCAGGGGCAGGCCACAAAACCCCCACCCAAGTCACACAGCACACATGCCCTGGACATACCTGACCCCCAGGCCATGGTCACTACGAGGGGGTGGGGGCGTGTCCAGCAAAGCCAGCGTCCGCCACAACGGAAGTGGTTGACGACGCGAACCGGTAACACAACAATACAGGTACGTCCCGTACCCACGCCTTAAGAGCGTGGGTAGGAGTCGTACCACGCCCACACCTACGTCACCCCAACAATGGCGGGACGGCTCGTTCCCACGTGGCAAAGGCCTGGGTACGGCCCGCACAAGCATTCCACAGCGTGGGTACGGATATGTACGGACCGTACCCCCACCCGCGTATGCATGGAGCGTACCCCCCACCCCAACAGTGTACGTACGGACCGCACCCCCACCCGCGTATGCATGGAGCGTACCCCCACCCCAACAGTGTACGTACGGACCGTACCCCCACCCGCGTATGCATGGAGCGTACCCCCCACCCCAACAGTGTACGTACGGACCGTAACACCACCCCCGTATGCATGGAGCATACCCCCCACCCCAACAGTGTACGTACGGACCGTACCCCCACCCCCGTATGAATGGAGCGTACCCCCCACCCCAACAGTGTACGTACGGACCGTACCCCCACCCGCATATGCATGGAGGGTACCCCCACCCCAACAGTGTATGTACGGACCGTACCCCCACCCGCGTATGCATGGAGCGTACCCCCACCCCAACAGTGTACATACGGACCGTACCCCCACCCGTGTATGCATGGAGCGTACCCCCCACCCCAACAGTGTACGTACGGACCGTACCCCCACCCGCGTATGCATGGAGCGTACCCCCCACCCCAACAGTGTACGTACGGACCGTAACACCACCCCCGTATGCATGGAGCGTACCCTCCACCCCAACAGTGTACATACGGACCGTACCCCCACCCCTGTATGTATGGAGCGTACCCCCCACCCCAACAGTGTACGTACGGACCGTACCCCCACCCGCGTATGCATGGAGTGTACCCCCACCCCAACAGTGTACGTACGGACCATACCCCCACCACCATATGTATGGAGCGTACCCCCCACCCCAACAGTGTACATACGGACCGTGCCCCCACCCGCATATGCATGGAGCGTACCCCCACCCCAACAGTGTACGTACGGACCGTACACCCACCCGCGTATGCATGGAGCGTACCCCCACCCCAACAATGTACGTACGGACCGTACCCCCACCCGCGTATGCATGGAGCGTACCCCCACCCCAACAGTGTACGTACGGACCGTACCCCCACCCCCGTATGTATGGAGCGTACCCCCCACCCCAACAGTGTACGTACGGACCGTACCCCCACCCGCGTATGCATGGAGCGTACCCCCACCCCAACAGTGTACGTACGGACCGTACCCCCACCCGCGTATGCATGGAGCGTACCCCCCACCCCAACAGTGTACGTACGGACCGTACCCCCACCCCCGTATGTATGGAGCATACCCCCACCCCAACAGTGTACGTACGGACCATACCTCCACCCGCGTATGCATGGAGCGTACCCCCACCCCAACAGTGTACGTACGGACCGTAACACCACCCCCGTATGAATGGAGCGAACCCACACCCGTGTATGTTCTAAGCGTACATATCCTGACATAGGAGGGTTGGGTGCAGAGTCCTCCCATCAGTGCCCGGACATAAGAGGGGTGTGTGCAGAGTCCTCCCAGCAGTGCCCAGACACAGGAGGGGTGGGTGCCTAACACTCACAGCAGTGCCCAGACATAAGAGGGGTGTGTGCAGAGTCCTCCCAGCAGTGCCCAGAAACAGGAGGGGTGGGTGCCTAACACTCCCAGCAGTGCCCAGACATAAGAGGGGTGTGTGCAGAGTCCTCCCAGCAGTGCCCAGACACAGGAGGGGTGGGTGCCTAACACTCACAGCAGTGCCCAGACACAGGAGGGGTGGGTGCCTAACACTCCCAGCAGTGCCCAGACATAAGAGGGGTGTGTGCAGAGTCCTCCCAGCAGTGCCCAGACACAGGAGGGGTGGGTGCCTAACACTCACAGCAGTGCCCAGACATAAGAGGGGTGTGTGCAGAGTCCTCCCAGCAGTGCCCAGACACAGGAGGGGTGGGTGCCTAACACTCCCAGCAGTGCCCAGACATAAGAGGGGTGTGTTCAGAGTCCTCCCAGCAGTGCCCAGACACAGGAGGGGTGGGTGCCAAACACTCACAGCAGTGCCCAGACACAGGAGGGGTGGGTGCCTAACACTCCCAGCAGTGCCCAGACATAAGAGGGGTGTGTGCAGAGTCCTCCCAGCAGTGCCCAGACACAGGAGGGGTGGGTGCCTAACACTCACAGCAGTGCCCAGACACAGGAGGGGTGGGTGCCTAACACTCACAGCAGTGCCCCTGCAAAGAAAAGGGTGGAGTACCCACACATCCAATGCCCACAAATGTCAGTCAGGTGCACAAAGATCCTGCAGTACATGTACCATATGTGTGTGAGGCTGGGAGTATACACATGCATAGCGCCGAAAAGAAAACATGTCCACATGAAGGCATGTCAACAGTCTACATACACAAGTACAGTGACCACCAAGGACGCCACGAATGATGCAGGTGGAGACATCGCCCAGCATGCATGGCCAAAGTCTAACGAGTCCGTCACACACCCAGCCAATGTAGACAGAGCTCAGCACCACATATTGGAATGACCCTGCAGGGAAGATGTCAGGTTACACAGAGGAAGGAACACACCTTGGGACAATGCCACCATGCAGTAACTGCTTACATGAACAAAGTTATGTAGCCAACAGCTTGTGATGGCACACAGATACCAGGGTCCACCCTATGACCAGCACAAGACGACAATTCCCACACACCCAACACATTATCACCACCCAAAATAATGGAGCAGGTCCACCAACAGCAATACCAGATAGACAGTAGTGTACTAAGGAAAAAGAAATTGCTTTATTCAGCATCCAAAAATCTGTTTGTCCCTTGAAAGTTCAAAATGTACAATGCCCATAGGGCAATCCAAAGTTCAAATCCAGGTGGGGGACACAGTGGGACGCCTGCACAGTCAGACTCCTTTGTCTTCCAGAGGGGGGGGGGGCATCATGTGGGGGGGAAGGACCAGGCACCGCAGGGACAGGAGGGCGAAGGGTAGGCGTCGTGGGTGCAGGGACGGAGGACTCCACCACAGGGGGTGGGGCAGCGCCAAAGGCGGAGGTCAGGATGGTGCTGCACACCTTAGCAAGGTCCTCCAGCGACTCCCCTGCACCCGAAGGAACCACAGGCCCCAAGGAGGGGGGGGTCGGAGGGATGGGTCGCAGCGCCACTGGGGGAGGGTGTGGACAGGGGGGGGGACTCAACTCCCCTGCCGGTGTCCTGCCTCCGCCGCTTGCGGGGTGGTGCCACACTGGGGTGATGGACAGACTGGGCAGGACTGACCCTGTATCCGACTTTTGGCCAGGAAAGCTGAGGGGAGGGGATTTGGAGGGAGTGGATGTTGTGGAATGCGGACTCCCACTCTGGCTGCGTGTCTTACGTTTGCCCCCCGACCCAGTGGGTGTGCCTACTTCACCCT
The DNA here is from genome assembly GCF_964204655.1 of Triturus cristatus. Taxonomy (NCBI): domain Eukaryota; kingdom Metazoa; phylum Chordata; class Amphibia; order Caudata; family Salamandridae; genus Triturus; species Triturus cristatus. The sequence goes on along the minus strand of NC_140595.1, from coordinate 102,916,338 downwards.
GTGTGTGCGTGCCAGGAGGTGTGCGTTTGACCTTCCCTGCTGGTGTGGTGCCTGTGTCTGTTGTGGTGGGTGCATGCTGACGTCTGGGTGTACGTGGGACAGGCATGGGAGTGGGAAGTGTGGATGGGTCAGGGGTAGGGGGTTGGACGAAGCGCTGCAGGAGACCCACTGCTGCAGTCAGTGTCGAGCCAATGGACCTCAGCAAGTTGCGTTGGTCAGCCTGCGATGAGAAAACGCCCTCCAAGTATGCCTCCATGTTGGTCAGCACTTGGCTGTGGCCATGGAGGACATTAAGCATCGCAGCCTGACCAACCTGCAACTGCCGCTGGATGTCCACAGACTCGGCATTGGCGGCAGCAGTGGAGACAGGTGCAGGGGGTGCGGTGCCTGGCAGGAAGGAGACATGTGGTGACCGGGCACGCTGGGAAGGGACACGAGCAAGTGGGAGGCGGCTGATGGCAATGGAGGGGCGGGGAGAGATGTTGTGCCGCTGTCAGCCGGTGGTGCAGCCTCCGCCCACTCGGAGAGCTCAGCTTCGGACCTGTCAGCTTCATATTCTGTGGTGGCAGTGGACAGGTCCTCCGCCTCACTCTCCTCCGCCTCAGTTCCACTCGATGTGCCAGCCAAGATGTCACCGCTGGCACTGGTGCTCGGTCCCTCCGCTCGGTCTGTGCTGATGTCTCCCTCCGTGTCCCCCGACGATGCTGTGGGCAAGGTGAAGAGACAGGAATTAATCATACACCTGTATACATATGTCACATGAGTCCAATCTACATAGGTTACAGTGCATAGCCTGAAAAGAAAGATGAGTAATATCTACAAAACAAGGTACATATGTAGGCTCTGCAACACACAGTTGGTTGACCCACCATGCCACTGAAAAACTATGGAGAGCATGACACAATAGCAAATGACATGAAATGGATTTTGACAGAGGAGCCAGGCTCTGGGGACAATCCAGCACTGCATCTGCACCACACAGCGTTGCCGAACATAGGGATGAGCAGGGACCATATCCATGAACTTTAGGCACATGCTGCATAGGTAATACTGAAAACATGCCCACCATGACTGGCTCACTGCACCTTGAGTGTATGTCCAGACAAACATCATACACTGGCCAGACCTAGCAAGGAGATTTCAGGTTTGACATGTAGGCTTTGCCCGCACCAACCACCCCCTAAATGAGACAATTTGTTGAGACACAGGAAGCACTTACATCTCTCAGTCTGGGTGAAATACACATGGGCTGGAAAAATGCAAGATTGTACACAAAATACCCAAGGTGTGCCTGTCCAAATAATCATGTACAAATGGGCATCATCAGATGATTGTAACAAGACACACAGGCACTGGCCACCGTGAGTATGAACAAGGAAAATCAGGTCAGGCTGTACAGTAGACACTTGTCCTACATTTTACGTCAATATATATGGTGCCAGGGGACAATGGCACAGAGCACAACCTATGCTGTAGACACTGAGAGTGTCCACATTTTGTGATGACACACATGACACCTAGGAAAATATGCCCCAGGGGACAGTAGTGGCTACACAACTCCATGGTCCTGAATGGGAATGACTGCAACACACGCCACCATCCCTGCACTATGCGTATTGCACACTCATGCACATCATGTCACAGGCCACAACATAGGACATGCGTGCTGTAAGGCATGACACTTGAGAGACTAACTCCCATGTCTGGACTCAGCATCAGTGCCAACTGACATGGAACCCACAAGTACTGACCTGGACAGGGCACAGGCAAGGTCCCAAAACCTGTTACACACCACCCCCACACATGATGCTACAGGCATTGTTCACGTGGATAAACTGCTAACCTAGATAACCTTGTGAAGGAGTGACTACACACAGACCAGGGAACACATTGCAAGGAGGGGAAGGGAGGCAGGAGAGCACCGCTATCCTGTGGGTAACAGGATCTGCACAGCACCTTTAAACCCTGGCAGTGTATCCATGCAACTGCGCACTTACAAATGCTGGTGACACACAACAAACACACATGTACCTACCCCCTTCCTGCTGCTGCTTCTCCTGTAAGCGCCTGTCCAAGTCTGGAAAGACCACCGCTAGCACACGCTTGTGGATGTGGGTCAGACGGCGGCGCCCACGGTTCTTATGGGTCTCAGGTGAGTCCCCAAGCAGGACCTGTGCGATCCTCCGCGTCCAGCACCGGATATCCTGCCAGCATTTTCTCACTTGGGCCAGGCGCCGCTTGCGACCCTCCGTCCTCCTCACGGCACTGACGGCGTTCATCCAGATCTGCTTCTTGGCAGAGGTGCCTACCTGTGAGGATGAACAAGTGACACTACATCAATACACCTGGCACATGTCACAGAGACACATATTAGAACAAATTTGCTGGTTACAACAAGGCATAGTATGCAGCCAACGCATTGCACCTTTGACATAGGGACATTATCCTCTGGGAAGGGCAAAAGCAGTATGTGCCATTGAAAGTACACAGGTGGAATGAGGGCAACGACACAATCAATGATCCAGGCTCACACTGTGCATCACAAGCTACACCAGGATTATGTGCAGCACCTCAAAGCAGTCACATGCCACAGGCCACTGACGCTACCTCAGCAGAGTACACAGACACACACAGGCACAGGACATTCACCTGCCATTGCCACATGCAGCTACAAACCTCACTCTGCACATGTGCCACTAGACGGGGGGGGCTCACAGGTGTGGGGCTGGCTCTGCACGTCAGACACACAGCACTGCTCCCTGCTCACATCAGATGGGCAGGGTATATCCATCCCTCATGCAGCTTGGGTGCTACACTCCACATATGCACCCACCCACATGACAGGGGACTTACACACACACCGATGTCCAGGGTACGAACACATCATGTGGACACTCTCAGCACAGGTACACAGAAATAACACACATCTGTGTGTACAGTCACCTGTCACACTGGGCTGACCACATAATCACATGAGGACTGTAGAGGCAACATTCCCAGGAGGCTAAGACAGGCAGCATGTGGCATGCACCATGCAGTGATTGTCACAGTAAACACAATGCAAGTGAGGACGGCAGACACGCACCACAGCATGCTCTGGCTGGGAGACATCAGGCATTCCCCTCCCTGGGACCCCCCTACAGTACACTGCATGTGTGTCACACCTGGACACAATGCCAGAAGTCACAGTCACAAAAAATGGACACAGTCTGTGCTAGTGGACTCTGCACTCACCTGATACCCTGGTCGCCCATACAGCAGGGGGTACTGTGGGAGGATCACATCCAGCAATGCCAGGTTCTCCTCCAGGGTGAAAGGCTGGGACCTCTCCACAGACCTTGACATGGTTCCAGGGAATCACGAGCAACAGCAGGGTCGTCGAATCCAAAGATGTGCAGGCAAGTGCTCTCTCATGGGACCTGGCTGCCTTATATCTGCCTTGCTGGCCTGTTTCATGCACAGGAGTACAGAGTGATTGGTCACTCACATTTGCATCCTATGTTTCCTCCAATCCCTTTAAACCTAGCACAGTCAGTGGGTTTCATATTTTTTTTCTTGAGCATGATGTCAACTCCACAACCACTTTGCAACAAAGAAGATTCATTCAAACCGACTTTTGCTGTGCACCTGCAGAAAAAAATTCATACTTTAAACTTGGTCTCCATGACAACCAGCATGCATGTAGGCCTTTATACTTGTCCCTCATGTGTCCCCTATGTAATTTGGAGATTCACACGCAGGTACGGTGCGTTCCGGGGCCCTAGGGCACCCCAAATGCATAGCAACGGCCCGTACAGGCGTGTGTACGGTCCGTATCACTATGGGTACGCATACGCGAGCACACCCATAGTGATAGTGAACGTACGCGCGTGTGTACGGTCCGTTTCACTATGGGTGTGCTCGCGTATGCGTACCCATAGTGATACGGACCGTACACACGCCTGTACGCTCACTATCACTATGGGTGTGCTCGCGTATGCGTACCCATAGTGATACGGACCGTACACACGCCTGTACGCTCACTATCACTATGGGTGTGCTCACGTATGCGTACCCATAGTGATACGGACCGTACACACGCCTGTACGCTCACTATCACTATGGGTGTGCTCGCGTATGCGTATCCATAGTGATACGGACCGTACACACGCCTGTACGCTCACTATCACTATGGGTGTGCTCGCGTATGCGTACCCATAGTGATACGGTCCGTACACACGCCTGTACGCTCACTATCACTATGGGTGTGCTCGCGTATGCGTACCCATAGTGATACGGACTGTACACATGCCTGTACGCTCACTATCACTATGGGTAGGCCTACGGCAGCACTCCCATAGTGATAGGGAACGTACACAGGCCCTCAGAGCGAATGTACGGTGCCTTTCACACATCACAGTGGTGACAGGCAGCACACAGGAAGGAATAGAGCTGACATACTTGTCCATGGATGGACATCAAGGCATTGCCTGGGCAGTACTACATGTGTGGGGCACAGGTGTGAAAGGCTGTGATGTGGCACATTACTCCTGAGTTGTGAAGGCAATAGATGTATGATGAGATGTGTACAGATGTTATGTGTGACGGTGCAATATGTGCCAGACATGCCCTTCACTCCTTTGACATGTGTGCATGTCGTACTGCACACTTGGGATGAGCGTCACTGGCATGGCACAGTCAACAACACACGCAAGTGTCCCCTGATGCCCGGTACAGGGGTTACCACACCAGACATGTGACTACCCACGGTGCACGATGTGTCGATGTCATGTATGTGTGGTGTGTTCCCATTAGCATGATGTTGGTGTTCCCTCAGAAGCATCTGCTGTTGCAGCAACCAACATGTGTCTGTGTGTAGATGGCCATGGCACACTGTTACGCACACCAGGCCACATGTGGTATCGGATGTAAGGTGTGTATGTATGCATGGGACATGGAGTAGCGTAACAAGGACCTTTCTGCATCCTCTCAATGTATTTGTGGTGAGTCACGACATGTACACCTTAATGGCAAGGTGTGTGGGCTGTCCTAGTGTAATGTCATGTGACCTGTGGCTCGAGTGTTCCGCTACCTGTCTCTACAATCGACATCCTACTTCTGCTGATGTGTTGATGTATGTCACTCCTGTGTTGCGTCTGGCTGTTCACTTACACTGGGACACAGCTAGTCCCATGCCATGGGATGTGGAGGTTTACAATCTCCGTGTGTAGCCGGGTCTTGGTAGGAGTGTCACCTGGCAGCCATACGTGTCCAGGGCATGTAGCACATACCTTACTCCCTATGTAGCATATGTGTATTGACAGATTAACATGTGCTCTGTACATATAAATTGTTGTCTTCCCCGACCAATTCCGGACTTGGCTGACATGCGGGAGAATGACTGTATACGCTGCTACCGCTTCCCCCAACCGTTGATTGAGGAGTTGACGGCAAGGCTGGCACCACACCTGCAACCGCTGCACAGGTATCCTACGGCACTGACACCCAAGCTGAAGGTAATGGCAGCCCTACATTTTCTTGCCACGGGTACCTTTCAATATACCATAGCTCATGTTGGTGGCATGTCCCAGAGCATGTTCAGCCGTGTGCTGCATGATTTCTTAGAGGCCATGTTGCTTCACCTGGATGAGTTCATCCATTTCCCAACTCCTGAACAGTTGACTGGGGTCAAGCGTGGATTCTATGCCCTGGGAGGGATGCCCCATGTCATTGGGTCCATAGATGGGACACATGTGGCTTTGGTACCACCACAGGCACAGGAGGTAGCGTACAGGAATCGCAAACACTACCACTCCATCAATGCCCTTGTGGTGTGTCTGTCCAACATGGTGATTTCACATGTCTGTGCTCATTTTCCAGGATCAGCACACGATGCCTACATCATGAGGCATAGCAGGGTGCCTGATATGATGACGCAGCTGCGCAACGAACGAGCATGTGTTGTTGGTGGGTACACTCTGTCTGTCCTGTATTTTGCGTAGACTTCCAGCGCGACCGCTTCTCCTGTCCTACTTATGTCCATGTGGTTTCCATGTAGGGGACGCTGGCTATCCCAACATGTCATGGCTGATCACACCTCTCCGCAACCCCAGCACGCCGGCCCAGCTCTGCTACAACACCACCCATGGCCGGACAAGACGAGTGATAGAGAGGACATTTGGCCTCCTGAAGAGCCGATTCAGGTGCCTACACAAGACCGGCGGCGCCCTCCCATATGCCCCGGCGAAGGTCTGCAAAATCTTCATGGTCTGCTGCATGCTGCACAACATGGCAGTTGAGAAAGCTGTGCCACTCATCCTGGATCAAGATGATCAGGACCATCCACCCGTGGAGGACGAAGGGCTTGGCAATGGGGCTAGTGATGTGGAGGATGTGGTTCCGCAAGAGGACATTCGGAGTCGGCTCATACGCGACTTCTTTGCTTAGTGGTGAGTACCAGTGTCGGAGTGTGCACGCATTGGTCCCCGTGTGGCATGTGTTGCGATGTGTGTGTCCATCTGCATGTATGCCACGTGAGTCAGAGGTGTGTGTGGATGTGTCACTCGAGTGATGGTGCCAGTGATGAGTGTATTTCCACAGTCATAATTGTGACCTAGCATGTTGTCATCCTTACATGTGTCGAGTACATGCACATGCAAGTGGCTGTGCTTTTTGTGGCTGACTTCTTGTGTGTCTCTCATCCCCAGGTACTTGCGCATGCCATCTGCTGGTTGCATTGGTGTGGCACTGCTATTCCTCATGGACACGTCATCGTGTGCTGACTCAGCGTTACACGCACGGACAAGTTTGGAAGTCTCCTTAGGGTAAGGGATGCATCAGGGGTGTATTGGGTGTGGCAGTTGTTTACGATGTGTGCACATTGCCCCTGTCGATGTTTGGTTCCTCTGCAGACATGTCACATCACCATGGGACACATTACATGTAGCTGGATACACCTGAATAGATGGTCAGACTTGTTGACAGTCATCTGTGATGGGATAGTGGATTGTGATGATGGCATCAATGTGTCTAACACTGCCCTCGGACACATACAGTTTGCATTGGCTTGACATGGTGTGGGACTTCCACATCAGAGGATCAATGGTGTATGGCAGCCTCTCCGTGAGCAGCAGGGGGTGTTTAGCTGTTACCCGACACTTGTGTGCCAGTTCCATGGCTATCACGCTTTTGTGCTGCAGAAGGGGGGTTCCAGTGTGGGACCCACATGTTACTCCACATGACCTGTGTATGTGTACTCCGAGTTGCCTCTGCATTCTGGAATACATTACTAATAAAGGTGTCCCTATGCCTCCAAGGTGCCTCTTCTCAGTCAATGCTGGTGTGTTGCCACGGTGCATACGGCATGTTTGGCATGGTTTTCCGTGATAGTGGCTATGTGTCTATGTGTTGTAGAGTAGCAAGATGCAAGCTGTTTGTGTGGGATTAGACTCTGTATTGTGCATGATGTCCATGACTGTGTGGGTATTGTGACATGTGCCATCCCCATGCATCCAACGTTGGCCAGGCCACCATTCTCTGCATCCACCTGACTCAAGCTTGCAGGACATGGTTCTGCCACCTGTCTACACATACCTGGGTGCCCCCAGGACACTCCACATGATCCCTGACCTCTGCGCATGACTGTTGCTGTATTCAATATGTCTGTCGGCACGGTTGTGCGGCCACCCCCTCAGCTGGTTGGGCCCATCACGGGTGTGTATGGTGCTCCATCTCTGTCTTGCCTAATACATTGTGACCCATGTGTGTCCTGTGCCAGACTCAGGCCCCAGGGTATGGATGGTTGAAGTCATATGAGAACTCAGGCATGGTTAGACTTTACAAGACACATGTACGGTAATAATGCAAAAGGTAGGCATCATCTCTTGATCGTGTAACTTTTTATTTGTGTTGGGGTACGTGTTGGGGGGGGTATGACAAGAGGGGCTTTCCGGGTGTGTGGAATCCAAAGTTCACTGGGGGTGTTGGTGTCCTTGCCATTGGAAATCATCAGAGTCCATGCCACAGTCTTTGTCAACATTGGTCAGACAGTGACCAGCAAGTCCATGTGGCAGAGAATGTCTTTTGCTGATGTGCTGCTGTTGGTCCAGTGGGCCAGGTGCCAGGCCAGGTGTCCTGGGAGATGGTGCTGTTGCGCCGACCCTCTCGGTCTTTTCCGTGGACGACCCGCCCTCCTGCGGGAACCCTCAGAAGCAGGCCGTGACGATGTTTGGGATGCTCCGTCAGATGTCTCCTCCTCCTCCTGATCCCTCCCTGTGGGTGGTGATGTTCTTGGCCTGGTGGCACACGGAGGGTTGCCCATGTTGTCGGCTATCCGACGGAGTGTACGGTGAATTCCCGTGAACACCGTCACGAGCTCAGCCTGTCTGTCCTCCATCCGCCCTTGGTGTCGCAGTAGACAGGCATGTTGCTCCGCATGTTGCTGGGCCTGCTGGGTCTTGATCTCCTCGAGGGTCCCCTTCATCTCGTTGAGGGTGGACACAACCTGGCTCATGCCGGTGGTGTCCTGCCGGTATGTGTCCAGGATGTTTCTCACATGGGAATATACCGGTTCCGCAGCCAACTGGTCAGGCTCGCGCCTCCGCCGTCCTCCACTCCCACCACCCCTGCCCACTTGCACCTGGCCTGCCGTTGTGGGCACATCGGGTCTCCGGGACCCCTGAGGGGTGGCATTAGCGTTGTCGCCTGCCTCCTCCTGGGTGCCCGGTACACCGTGTCCCTCCTGGTCAGCCTGGCTGCGTTTTGTTGGTGGGGCAGGGATCCTGGGTGTCTCCTGGGATGTGGCAGGAGTGGGGGTGGTGGTTGGCCCAGTTGTACCTGACGCAGGTGCTGCAGGTGGTTGGACACCAGAGGGGCCAGGTTGGTCGGGGTCGTCCACAGAGTGGTGAGAGTCGTCGCTGCCGGTGGGATCGTCATCCCGCAGAGCCGGGTCCTGTGAGTCTTCCCCCCCAGTGTTGGGGGGTGATCCACGACGTTGACCTGTGTGTGAGAGAGACAATGTTATTTTTGTTCCATGCTACATCCATGTTTCATTTATTTCAAAGTTGGCACATTTCCTCTGGGTATTTGGATATGTCTTGCATTCCACTCACAGTGCACTTGTGCATGGGTATGTCCCTTGGCCACAGCTTTTGAGACTTTACCTATGTGTGACACGGTCTTACTTGCTGCGTCAATTGTGACTGCAGTCAGCAGTGGAGTGAGCAGGTGTGGCGAGCCATGCATTGGCGCCTTCCGTGTTGCACTGTACGTGGGCACATGGAGTTGTTCCACACACTTATATAATGCATGTAGCTGGCGTTGTGCTCGTGCACAGGTTGAGACATGGCCCAGTGTTTTGCCATGGAGAAGAGAGGGGGATTCAGGCACTGGCCACCCTTGTCTACATGCATGCAGTCCACCTGCTGACGAGCAGACATTCCCACACCACCCAAGGCTGAATTGGTCTCCCTGTGTCTCCCTTTCTCACTCCCTCTCTGTCCCCCTCTCCCTCCCTCCCTGTGTCAGCCTCCTCCCTCTGTCCGTCTCCCTGTGTCTCCCTCCCTCTCTCTCCCCCTCTCCCTCCCTCTGTGTGTCAACCTCTGTCACCTCAGGCCAGCTTCCTAGGCACACACTTTTTGCAGATCTTTGAATGGCCTTTGGCTTGTTCATGTGAGTTTGTTTCTGATCTCCAGGCACCCATTGGGTGTAGTGTCTGTGTCTGCGCTGCTGCTGTGGTGGTGTGTGCTGCCACTCTTTCACAGTGTTGGCTGTTCATTAGCTGCTGTCATGTGCAAAAAGTGCCTTCACCCCCATGTCTTAATGCAAGGCGTCCGCCATTTGCTGGCAAGTCTTTCCTGTGTGGGGACACACTGTTTGTCTGGCTGTGACCTAGGCCATATGGGCAGAGGGCATTGATGTCTGCTTGTGAGTTGCACTATGTGGTTTTTGAGGCCCACCCTCCCGCCATCCGGGTTACCGTGTCTTGTGTTGGTGTTTTCTGTGGCATGTGACTTGGGATTGTCCAGCTGGGTGCATGGGGCATGGTGGCGCTAGTGGCATGTGCGTGTTTATGGAGTGTGGTTGAGTCATGCGATAGCTTGGGGTGGTTGCGTGCATGATTGTGAGTTTGGTTGTGGATGACGTTCCCCCCATGTGAGGTGAGTTGTTTGTGTACTCACCAAGCTCTCGGAGTCCTTCTACTCTCTCCACTGCCACCACCGGCAGTATGGCCATCACCCTCTCCTCCCAGGGATGGTATTGTACGTGTGGCGGCCCTCCTCCAGTGATGTTGGCCTGGTTGTGGTCGTCGGTCATTTTGGCTCGGACCCTCCTCCGCAGATCGTACCACCTGGCTTGGCATTCATGCCTGGTCCTTCTGGTGGACGCAACAGCATTCACAGCATCGACAATCCTCTGCCACATGGCTGTTTTTTCGGAAATGCTGGTCTGTCTGACCAATGTTCCAAAGAGGTGTGGCTCGACTCTGAGGATTTCGTCGACAAGGACCTCCAACTCTTGGCTAGTGAACTTTGGATTCTTGTTAGTGGGCATGGTGAGGGGTGTGGGTGTGGATGGTTGTGGGGGGTGTGGGTGTGGATGGTTGTGGGTGTGGTTGTGCAGGTGTGTGTTTGAATGTGATGAGGGGGTGTTTGTGAAGGTGGTTGTGTGAAGGTGTGCAAGTGTAAGGTGTAGTAAAGGTTCAAGTATGGTGCTGTGGGTTGTCTGTGGGGTCTGGCAGCAGTGAGTCTGTTGCAAAGGCTCATGGTTTGTGTGTGTGGGCGCTTTTTATTGGTCCATTGGTGGGTGTGGCTGTGTTTGAACTTTGGGTGGGTGTGTTATAAGGAGTGGTTGTGTTTTGGGCCTCTGTTTGGGAGTTTGGCAGTTTCAGGTATGTGAATGTGTTGTATTTGTGCTTGTTGGACATGTTTTGTGGCTTTGTGCGATTCGAATGGAGTATTCTTGTGTTGTTTTGCTTTGTCCTGGTTGTGTACGTGTGTTTTTAGCGTGTGTACGGTGTGTACATCGGCCATTTTGTTGTACAGTGCTGTCCTTGTCTCTGGCTTGGTACGACTCGTACATGCGCGATGTTGGGTGAAGGTGCTGGTGTTGGGGCCTGGGGTGCGCTCCGTACTTAGACTGTTGGGGTCGGGGTACGCTCAATACATACGCGGGTGGGGGTACGGGCCGTACATACACGGTTGGGGTGGGGGTACGCTCCATACATTCGCGGGTGGGGGTATGGGCCGTACATACACGGTTGGGGTGGGGGTACGCTCAATACATACGCGGGTGGGGGTATGGTCTGTACATACACTTGTGTACATACATGGCTGGGGATACGGTCCGTACATCCACTGTTGGGGTGGGGGTATGCTCCATACATACGCGGGTGGGGGTACGGGCCGTACATACACGGTTGGGGTGGGGGTACGCTCCATACATACGCGGGTGGGGGTACAGGCCGTACATACACGGTTGGGGTGGGGGTACGCTCCATACATACGCAGGTGGGGGTACGGGCCGTACATACACAGTTGGGGTGGGGGTACGCTCAATACATACGCGGGTGGGGGTACGGGCCATACATACACGGTTGGGGTGGTGGTACGCTCCAAACATACGCGGGTGGGGGTACGGTCCGTACATACACTGGTGTACATACACGGGTGGGGGTATGGTCTGTACATCCACTGTTGGGGTGGGGGTACGCTCCATCCATACGCGGGTGGGGGTACGGTCTGTACATCCACTGTTGGGGTGGGGGTACGCTCCATACATACGCGGGTGGGGGTACGGTCTGTACATACACTGGTGTACATACATGGGTGGGGGTACGGTCCGTACATCCACTGTTGGGGTGGGGGTACGCTCCATACATACGCGGATGGGGGTACGGTCCGTACATACACTGGTGTACATACACGGGTGGGGGTACGGTCCGTACATCCAGTTGGGGTGGGGGTACGCTCCATACATACGCGGGTGGGGGTACGGTCCGTACATACACTGGTGTATATACACGGGTGGGGGTACGGTCCGTACATCGACTGTTGGGGTGGGGGTATGTTCCATACATACACGGGTGGGTGTACGGTCCGTACGTACGGGGATGTACATGCACGGGTGGGGGTTCGCGCGTACATACGAGGACTGGGGGGATGGTTCGGCGCGTACATACGGGGGCTGGGGGGGGTGTTCGGCGCGTATGCGGGCACGTGTCTCCATGGTTGCTATGGGAGTTCGGTGCGGACGGTGTTTCTTCCATACGGTTGTAAGATCGGACGCACGGGATGGATCGTACTTGCGCGGTCGGACTTCACTTTTCACATTTGTACGGTAAATCGTCCGGGGACGTGTCGGACACATTTTCCGACCCGAGGACATGTGGGGAATTATTCCCAATGCGATTCGTATGGACTTTTTCCCATGCGAATCGTACTTGGCAGTTTGTACGGCACTTGTACGATTCGTACGGTAAAAAGACCGGATACGAATCGTACGGGGACATTTTTTACAGGATCGTAATCGGCACCTATGTCTTACAGGCATGAAACAACACGCTCATGCAATACCAGCGGTCAATGTACCCTCAGACATGTGCGCACACTTCACTGTCACTCCTGATTAGCAAGGGACATGATCCACATACCACTGCAGTTCAACATATAATCTGCTGACATGGAACATGCGTGGCCTACCAGAGTGCAGACATATTCTCTGGTTTACCTAGACCGGCTTAATGTCCATATAGCCATGTTGCTGGAAACCTATCTGGATCCTGAGACCTCACCCCCTTTTGCAGGGAAATGGACTGCCCACCGATGCTTTGCATCACACTCCACATATGACAAAGGTGTGGTCATTTTACTCAGATTGACTGTCCAATATTGGCTGTCCGGCTCCCTCCAACACTAGGAAGGCCACTGCTGTGTAATGTGGGGGCACACAACTGCATACCTAGTCACCTTAGTGAACTGTTACGGGTGCAATTCCGATGATGCCCCTTTCTTTGACAAATTCTGGGGACTAGTGATAGACATAGGATCCACTCATGTAATTTGGGAAGGCGATTTTAATGTTATATTAAACCTGTTCATGGACCAATCTCACAGCTCCCCCGGACCCCACAATATGGCAGGCATTATGGCTGATTACCAGTTATTTGATGCATGGTGAACCCTACATCCTACACAAAAAGAGGGTACATGCCACTCCTCAGCACATTCCAGCTTCTTCCGCATCAACCTCTGGCTGCTCTGAAAAGGGTTATGCACCTGTTTGGTCAGAGCAACACATCCCAGATCATTCACCTGTGTTGATGCAGCTGCACCTTCCGGCCAGAGACTCCCCATATAGATCGTGGCATCTTCAGCCCCCAGCGTTGCTGGATGATTGCTTCCACAAAGCGATAAGTCAGGAGATGCAGGACTTCTACCCCAGGACCTTAGAAACTGTCTCAACATTAGCCTGCGTCTGGGAAGCTTTTAAAGTCACCATACGTGATATGTGCATTGCCCAGGGGGAAGGCACCCTACAGGATTGTAGGGAATCACTTTGAAACTTGATGAAGCCATCAAACTAGCAGACGCTCAAGTTGTAGAGACCCAAGATAGGCATGGACGGGCATGGCTACGCAAGTTGGTAAAGGAGTACCAAGCTGAGGCAGAACGCAAACTGCTTTTCCGATCCCACTACCATCGGGCCAGGGGATTCAGGGAGGGGGAACGGCCTGGAAAAGCACTAACCGATGTCATACGCACTCCCAGATTTCAAATGACATTTTCGGCATCGCAGATGTGATGGGTACCCTACACACAGAATCGGGGGGAAGCCTCCACATCTTCTCAGAGTATTACTCTACTCCATACTCCACACATAAGAAATGCCCTAGTGACTTCTCATCCTACTTTGTGGATATCACCATGGGCTGGCTGCAGATATAGAGAAGGACGAGATCCGTGTGGCCATAATGCAGCTGCGGAGCAGTAGGGCCCCGGGCCCTAATGGGCTACCAGCTGACTGCTATAAGTGTTATGCTGATATATTAGTACCCACTCCTAAAAAGGTTTATGAAGAGGCAAAGCAATCTGGGGCCCTCCCACTAACGATGCGTGAAGCAACGATCAAAACATTGCTTAAACCGGGAAAAAATCCCGACACCTGTGGCCCTTATAGTCCTCTTCCTCTAATTAATTGTGAAACGAAAATATTGGCCAAAGTCTTGACAAACAGACTGAGTTTGTTGATGGGGAATTGGTTCTACTTGACCAGGCAGGTTTTATACCCGGGAGAGCCACCTCCCATAACCTACACACCCTCTTTGCATTACTGAACGATATATATCCCGAACCGGATGCGGTCTTTTTAGACGAAATCAAGGCCTTCGACTTGGTGGAGTGGGATTATATGTTTATGGTCTTAGGAAGAATGGGCCCCCCCCCCCCACTGCTCAGGTCAACGGTGACCACTCCACATAACTTCCGGTTACGCGTAACAATAGACAGGGGTGTCCCTTATCACACCTTTTATTTACTCTTGCCATGGAGCCATTGGCAGTCAAACTTAGACAACATCACAGGGACTGAGCTAAATGCTATCCATTCTGGCGTATACTTGTGTCATTGTTTGCCGATGATATCACCCTTTATATTCGCAACCCACACACTAGCTTGAACCCTGTACTCGGAGAGTTCATCTGGTTCGGAGAGGTAGCTGGCATAAATATAAATTGGAAAAAGTGCCAGATGGTTCCCCTTTCTCCCAATACCCCTACATTCTCGATGGACTACCCACTGACCTGGTGTGACTCAGAAATAAAATACTTAGGAGTGGTAGTCACCAGGGATAGAGAAGAGACGCTGCGGGCAAACTATGGCACTGCCATTGCATCTATCACTAACTCAGTACCCAGATGGATCTCCTTGCCCCTATCGCTGGCTGGGCGGATATCCCTAGCAAAAATTGTACTATTGCCCAAATTGCTCTACATCTTTCTCAAAAGACCATACAGCCCTGGACGGACTTTTTAACGCGCACTTCAAACCCAACTAGTCAGATTGGTGTGGAGAAGAAAAAAACCCAGGGTGAGCTGGAATACACTCGTTTAACCATTTTTCCGAGGAGGCTTTGAAGCCCCAGATATGGAGCTCTACTTCCTATGTGCGCAGGCCCACTACGTGCACTACTGGTTCCAACCTCCACCATTTATGCCCCACCTGGCCATTGAGCAGGTGTATATGGCCCCCATTCCCACTACTTCCTTCCCCTGGAACCTGTGTTCCTGAATAGAGCTATATTTACACCACAGTGTCCTGCTCTAATCGTGCATGGCGCAAGCTCGCCAGGAAAATTAGTGAGCACCTTCTGTACTCACCATTATTGCCCCTTCAGCCATCATCTCATCCCAGTCACACACGAAACGATTTGCCGTAACATGCTCAGCAAAAGAGGAATTAAGAACTGAGGGACTTATATCATGAAGGGTTTTTTAAGGATCAGGAAATCTTACTTCAAGGGGGAAACGTCACTCTATTGGAAACATTTATATACATCAGACTCAAGCATGATGTCAAGGCCAACACCCCGATTTTCCCCTGCAACCCCCTATGCTAGATATCCTACATACCTTGTTACAGGCGACCACACCGGCGCATGCAATAGCTAGTTTATATCACACTGCTCAAACTGAATGCCCTGACATGCGAGATGACTCCAGAGCGGGATGGGACCAAGAACTCAACACTTCACTTAATGATAAGCAGTGGGTACATTCCCATCAGCAAACGGGAAAGATAACAGCCAGCAGTTGGCTAAGCATCATACATTTTAAGTTCATACACCGGATCTATTATACACCAGAGAGGCTATACAGATATAAGTTGAGATCAATTGACAGGTGCGTGCAAGAGGGGGCGGGCATCTTGCATTTGGCGTAGCAATGTGCTTTTATCTATACCTTCTGGACAGAGGTGACAGCCTCCCTTTCCAAAATGGTGAGCACCATTGTCCCCATGTCCCCGATTGTAACACTCCTGGGCTACACTAAGGAACTACAAAACACACATAGACAATTCCTATCGCTGGGGCTACTCCTGGCAAAACAAAGGGTGGCCTGCAGATGGGTTAGAGGGTAAATTCCTAAGTTTAAAGATTGGAGAATGATCTCATATACTGTAGAGACCAACTCACAACATATGCAGAGCTATTACGTACGACTTCTCACCCTAAAGATATCTGGGATCCTCTACTGTCCTACTTACAAGCATACCCAAATGATGATTCACACAGAGAGGCTGTCACCTCTTGCGGTTCACACCCACATAGCTGAATTTCAGTGATGAGAGAGGGATCAGACCCACGCATGCAGGCACAGCATAGTCCCCAAACTCGTGCCCTTGTGGCATTGTCATAATATGGTAAGCAACGCACGGTGCATAGTAGGGTCACACTACTACACTGCAGATTTACCACTTCATGTACAGTGTGCTTGGACAATGCATGTTCACCCAGCGGAGGTTGGATTGGCTGAAGACATTCTAAGGGTAACACATGCCTGTTGGATAACTGTACTGTATGACAAATTGTGTATGGGATACTGTACTTATGTATGAAAAACTAATAAAGAGATTTTAAAAAGTACCTCTTTGTCCTATAAAGAGATGAATGGAAATCCTGGATTAATAGGGATCCTCCACCATACCAGTGCTAACTGCAGACATCTCATGCCTTAGAGCATGTCATCCCATGGTCCAACGAACTTGCTTTTATTGGGGGTTCAGTTCATATTGGACAGGTCTCATCCGGAGCCTTCAATAGGGTGTAAGACCTCTACATGAGAACATCAGGCCCAGCAGATTTGTACTGCTTGACTGTGGCCCACTGTTTGACAGAGAATGTCTTTGCCATGGATTGAAGTTTTAATAGCCTTTCCGTGGAGGTAAAAGCTTTTCCCAGTTGTGCGCCCAGTATTTCTCCCAAGAGCTTACATTTTGTACAAGTTTCTGTGGAAGACTTGTTCATGTTCAGTCTTACTCTTAGTATTTGTAACACAATGATGCAAGCGATCAGAGAAGGTGTTGCCTCTTCCCTTTATTGGAGCGTGGATTAGCCTAGTACAGGTATATCTAGTGATCCTGACCCCTGAGGTAAGCAGCCACTGGTGCTAGACACTTGATAAATATCCAGCACCCTGAGGTCCATAATAGGTTTCCATTGTTCTGTTTTCTTCCTTATCAGAAATAATATCAAATAAAATCCCTGATTTCTTTGGGCTTTTAGGACCATCTCTATCGCTCCTTTGAATTTGAAGAACTCTATCTTGCTGCCTTGCAAGAATATCCAAACAATCCTTTATCAAGGTGTTTGGAATGGACCATGCAGCAGCTTTTTTTTTTTTTTTAAATAGTTTTTATTCGTCAATATACACATAGATTGCAGGCCCCTGAAATCCCAGAGGTATCTGCCGAAGCATTACAAACATAATATCATTGACGTTTTACATTAGTAAAATACATGAAGATGCACTTCATGTGAAAAACAGACCCCCGACCCCCCCCCCCCCCCCCCCCCACCAACTCCCGGATCCCCCCCGACCGCACCAAACCATGACCAACAAGCAACATCCTGTATGAGCATAGACTAGACAGTTCCGACCCCGGGCCCAGATTAAGCCCTCCCTCAACAGGGGAACTAAAGGGACCCCTCTTCCTGCTCCTCCGGGACTGGCTCCAGAGGGATATCCCTGTAATCTGCCCAACGCTTCCATATCTTATAATGTTTACGTGGACACCCCCTGGCTGCAAATATGGGGAGCTCCAAACCCATGCTAAAGTCCAGACCCCTCTTCCACACGTTCAGAGAAGGAGCCACCGGAGCCTTCCATGCCGGGGCAACATCCCTCTTGGCCAGCGTGAGGCCCAACAGTAGCAGGTGCCTCTTATAAATGTTTCCTCCAATATCAGGCATGACGTGCAGGAGTGTCAGCTTAGGGTCTGCGGGAAGATCCCAGCCCAGCACCTCGGATAGGCAGGACAGCACCCCTCTCCAAAAACGGGATAATGAAACACAGAGCCATACCGTGTGAAAGAAGGAGCCCTCCTCCCGCCCACATCGGAGACACTCCGGAGATGCGATTAGTCCCGCCCGCCACAGCCTCCTATGTGTAAAATAAACCCTGTGCAAGTTTTTTAATTGAATAAGGCGTAGTCGAATAGCTATGGCTGAGCTCCGGGGCGAGGCCAGCACCTCCATCCAGTCCGTCTCATCGAGGGGACCAACATCTCCCTCCCATTTCCCCTTTAGATACTGGAGCGAGGAGGAGCTGTGAATGACAAGCGTTCTGTATATCTTGGAAATTTTTCGCTCTTGGAGGTCCACCATGAAGAGCTTCGTTTCCACAGGGCTAAACTCAGCTATGGAATCCAATCCCGCTAAGCTGGGGGAGAGTGCATGGCGGAATTGGAGGTATCTATAGAACTGTGTCCGGGGCATGCTGAATTCTTGTTGTAGATCTTGAAAGGACTTCAAGGCGCACCCCCGTACCACATCGTCTATGGTGGAGATGCCTATCCGATCCCACCCCTCAAACCCAGACAGGGCCGCCATCTGTGGTAGTCACCCATTGTGACACAGAGGGGTTTCCCGCGTGAGCACGTTCCACCACCCAATTCGTGTCAGCGCCTGGCACCAGATCTGAAAAACTACCTGCGTCGCCGGTGGCAACCGTGCCCGATACGGGGCGGAGTATAGCAGGGCATGTAGTGTATGTGGGGCCATAAGTCGCCGTTCCACCGCGTAGGCCGGATCCCCCCTATCCCCATACCACCACTCGTTCAGGACCAGCAGGTGGGAGGCCTGGTAGTAGGAAAGCATATCTGATTGTTTCCTGACGCCTCATTCTGGGACGAGTCTGATTCCCTACCAGGGGTGTATGAGGGCGCAGCTTTACTGTCTCATCCGTCTATATGAATACTTCCTCCGGCGAGTCAAAGAACAACGTACGGGACTCATAGACAACCCTCAGGCGAGCTGGATAGAGAAGAGCGTAGGAGAGATGAAGTTCTCGCAGCCGAGCCTTGGCCGCCAGGAAAGATTGGCGCTGCTGTTGGACCATGCACGTGTAATCTGGGAAGACGAGGATGCGGGAGTTGTCAAAGTGAAGAGGCTCCTTCTCTCTGGCTTGGCGGAGAATGACGTCCCTGTCATGATAATTAAGGATTTTAGTGATGACTGGCCGCGGACGGGCACCCACCGGCGGCTTCTGGGTAAGTGCCCGGTGCGCTCGCTCCACCACGAAGCAGCGGGACAGCGACTCAGGTGGGAGCCAGCCCTCGAGTCATTGGGAAAGAAAGCGCTCCATATTGCTCCCCTTGCAGCCTTCCGGAAAACCCACAAAGCGCAAGTTGTTTCTGCGGGCCCGTCCTTCTGCATCCTCGACCCTGCCCGCTAGGCCCCGCTGGGTCGACTCCAAGGCCGCAATCTGCTTCCTCAGCGTCGCCACCTCATCCTCAACTCCCGACACCCTAGTTTCAGTCTCCGTGATGCGGGCAACCGCATTGAGCAGGTCCTGGCGCAGCAGCATAACTTCCGACCCAACTGCCCCAATCTTGGCATCCAGCATGTCTCGAGATTGCGTTATAGCTGCCAGGAGAGCTGCGTTGTCCGGCGCCGCGGCCGAGAAGACCCCCGCAGCCGTCCCCGCCAGGCCCGGGCCCGTGAATGTATCTATCGGCCCCTGTTTCGCCGCGCCTCCACCATGTTTGTCCTTGGTCATCGTCTCAGACCCCGCTCCAAGGCCCCAGCCGCGCAAACCAGACGGGCCCGAAGGTAAGTCTCCTCTGCCACCTACGACGCGGCCTACGGGATGCTGCCCCTGAGAAGAGTCAAAAGCACCAACCGTCTGGTGGGAGCTCTAGGGATCAGGGTCCTGGCTTCCCTGCCCCAGGCGCCAGGCCGCCCACGTCTGATCCGCGTGCCACCGGCCTTCACTGGACTAGGCCCAATCACCACCAGTAGGATCCAGGCGCCACCTCTAGGATAATGCCCCGGGGAGGGCGCGACGTCCGCACCCACCCAGCCGGCCGACTGAGTCAGGTCACACCATCTCAGGGGTCAAGGATATTGCAGCCCTCTCTGTCTGGGCCGGATTTCTGTGGGTCCGTCCCAGCAGCCCCCAACAGGTCCCCTCTCCCCCTGCGACCCGAATCGGCTGCCAAACCCCCGGATCACTGGTGTGGGGGGTGGGGAAACGCAGTGTACCGAGAGCTGGGGAGCGACGCTGACGTGGGGCCCAAAGCCCGGCCGGTTTACTCACCGCACCTCACCGCTTCGTATGCCCCTCCGGGCCAGGGCACTCCAGAAAGCCACCACAGGTCCCCTCCAGGCTGGGCTGACTCTCCTGCCTTAGGGCGCCGCTCCGCCACCTGCCACTCACGCCCCGTCCGGCAATTGCTGGGCTCAATGCGAGTCCCCGCCGCTGTTCAACACGCGAAGGCCAAGCCCCGCCTACCCGCACACTGGAGGCCGCGGCTCACACCGCCGCACCAGGCCGGGAACGCCGCTCAATCGTCTGGCGTCTCACAGGGGACCCCAGACCTCCAGGATCGCTCGGGCTGCCGCCGCTGCCAGTCACACCCCACCGCCTCGAAGCAGGGCGCCTCAGCTCCGGGAAAAAGGATTAATATACGGATATATGTAACGGGCGGGCGGGAGCCGGCTCAAAGCTCGTCCACCATCTTGGCTCGCCAAGCCACGCCCCCCCATGCAGCAGCTTTACAGATGTCAGCTATGGGCATGTTCCCAAGAAACGTCGTAGTATCACCCATCTTCCGGATGTAGAGCTGCATGGGGTGGTAGGTAGAGCCCTTTTGGCTTTAAGGTAACAGTGCTGGAAACATTTAATGATCCACCCGGCAATACTGCCAGGTGAACTTCATGAGGCAGTGTAAAGGAAATAAAAAACTGTTGTGTTTTACGGAATGGTTTAGTCCTGTCTATTAATACATGAGAACATGTTTTAAGTCAGGAGTGTGAAGTGCTTTCTAGGCTACCTAGTCAGGACATGGAAAGAAGACCAGGAGCACAATTGTTTGGTTAAGGAGGAATGGGGAGACCACCATAGATAGGAACTTGGGGTTGGTCCTAATAACTAGCCTAGCAATATGGACCAGGAAGAAAGGTTCCTGTATTGTGAGGGCCTGTAGCTTACTAATATGTCTAAGGGATGTTATGGCTACCAGAAAGGCAACCTTCCTGGAGAGAAACTACAAAGAGAAAAAGTGCTGTGATTTGAAGCGAGCTCCCATGATGCTTTTTGTTTTTTTAATCATATGGAGTTTAATTCTGTGATTATGTACACACTGTTGCATTTTCTATCACTGACGGTCTAACTAAATTAAATACTGCACTTGCTTTAAAGAGTGGATTTCTGCCTTTCGCAAGTGAGCATGGAAAGCCTTAAGAGGAAAGAAAAAAAATGTTATTTCAGGACCGGGACAGAAAGCGTTGAGAAGTAATTTGAGAAGTAATGTAAGAGGATTGTCTACAGACAGATTCTCTGATGACATTTGTTTAAAGGAGTTGATCATAGTTAGATTTTCGCATGCATGATATAAATAAGAAAACTTCTGCGGTATGAAGCATCTAATGGAACTAAAATTCAGAGCAAATCCAGGTCTTCGTCGTCTAGGTAGACCTAAAAGATTAAAGTGGATCATTTACAAAATACATTCTATTACATGATACTACTGTTTTAAAATTGCACTGGAGATTTCCTGCCTGAAGTCAGGGATTGAGGTACAAGAATCTCTGAAACAAAACTGAAGTACAAATGTTGTTAAGGGTTTTCAATCTTTTGAATAGCCATCATTTACCACATTTAATGGTTTCAAGAAAAAACAAGTTACTTAACTTCAGTAATGCTCTTTCTGGAGATTCAGTACTTTTTTAATACTCTTCTGAAGTTAGGAGCCGCAAAATCTTAAATAGTACCCCCGCATGCCGACAGGTGACGCCCACTGCTCTGTGATGAGATGCTCCACTCATACTTGATGTACGGGGACCCATTTAGGTGCCTCACATAAGCTCTGACATCACTTGCTTTGTGAGCCATCTGCTCCTTCAGACTCAGAATAGAAAACCCAGATTGGTGGTTACCAGTGTGCAGATCTCTAATTGAAATCTTTTTAAAGCAGGAGAGTCCAGGTTACAGAAGAGGGAGGTTGGGAAGGTCTGTGAAGAATTCACAGTCTCTACCAAAAAGAACGTTACCTAACAAATAAGAAACTTGTTCTTCTGATAGAGACCTCTCACCACCGATTACTCTCCTTTTGTAGATACCAAAGCGGTACCTCCCAAGAGATGAGTCTGTGAACTAGCTCAAAACAAAAGGTTATGCAAGACCGAGCAGGCAATGTACCCCTCTCGACTGGCTTGATTGTCCTGACAATAGTGCTTTGTGAACCTGTAGAGGGCACCCAGGTAGCTGCCTGGCAAATCTCCAAGACAGGCACTCCATTTGCCAAACCAGCAGCAGCCTTCGCTCGGGTGGAGTGAGCCCATTAGCCCTTCAGAGGCTGTTCTTTGGCTAATGCATAGCTGATCTTAATTCACAGCATGTTCCGGCAAGAGATGGTCCTCTTCTGTACTGCCTTTCCTTTTTTCACTCCAGCAATTCCAATGAAGAGCGGATACTCCACCCAGTGTTGTCTGGTACTATCAATATATCGAGATAGAAACTAAGAGCCATCATTAGACTTAATAGATGGAATCTCTAGTCCTCCTTGGAGGTGTGAGGTGGAACAAAGAAGAATGATATTCTGTACAACATGAAATAGAGTCACTACCTTCTGAAGGAAGGAGGCATAAGTCTGTAGAACGTGCTTTTCCGGTAAAAGATTGTATAAGGAGGGTTGATAGAGAGGGCTTGCACTCACTCACCAGCCGTTCCAATGTTATGGTGACAAGAAGGACTGTTTTGTGGATGAGGAGCCGAAGAGCAAAGCTGTGGAGAGGCTGGATAGGAGCGCACATGAGGGTTGGAAGAATCAGGTTCAAATCCCTTTGTTGTAAAACATATGGAGAAGGGAAAAACATATACTGTAAACCCTTAAGAGAGCACAACACTGTGGATGACTAAAATAAAGAAGGCTGGTCCAGCAACCGTAAAAAGGCTGAAAGAGCAAACA
Source organism: Triturus cristatus (assembly GCF_964204655.1). Taxonomy (NCBI): domain Eukaryota; kingdom Metazoa; phylum Chordata; class Amphibia; order Caudata; family Salamandridae; genus Triturus; species Triturus cristatus. The sequence goes on along the minus strand of NC_140595.1, from coordinate 102,893,176 downwards.
CAAACTCATTTACAGTGTCCAATGCAAGCCCTTGCTTAGTAAGAGATAAAACAAGCAATACCACTTGGAACAATTTCACATAAAGTGGGTTAATCAGCTTGGTAGCACACTACGCCTCAAAGTTCCCAGCAGCTGGTATATACAGGCTTGGTTGAGGAATGCCTGGCTACTAAGATGACGCCAACAGCTTCAGTAGCCAGGTCAAAGACACACAACTGCTAACTCTCCACATTGCCCAAGCATGGAGGTTGAGCGTGCACAAGTTGGGATGCAGGACCCTGCCGTGCAGCTACAACCGGAGGACCTCAAGAAGAAAAAGCCTGATCACAGGACCAATGCTCATACCTAGGAATCTGGGATACCAAACTCTCTTTGCCCCATTTGGGTCCACACGTATAACTTGGACCTGGTCAGTCCTAATCTTCTTCAAAACTCCAGGCAAGTGGGGTATCGGCGGAAAAACATACCGGAGTCCTGAGTTCTACTCTAGGTGGAATGTGTCTCCAAGTGAGACGTTGTGAAATTTCTAATGAGCAAAAGAGCTGACATTGTGGGCCCTCGGTGGTGGTGAAAAGACTGAGCCATGGCTCTCCCAATTCAAGGACAAGTCCTTGCACCACATCCAAATGAAATCCCTATTTGTGATTGGCGAGGTGTCATCATCTGAGCTTGTCCAACCTATCATTATGAGAACAAGTGGCAAATAACCAGAAAAATCCCCTAGTGTTCCAGCCATGGTCAGAGATGCAGTGTCCTCTGGCACAGGCTCTACAACCCCACCCAGCCCTGCTTGTTGCAGTACAATCAAAGGTATCTGAGGCAAGTGTTCACGTTCCAGTGAACTAATGGAGAATCGAGTGTTGTACAAAGCGAATCTAGCATTGCAGAAGGTACGTACTTTTTCAGAGGTAGAAACATGAACGCTTGCCTCAAATACCTTTGATTGATAATCACGTATACAGTTTCATCTATACATTTATTGCATCAACCTCCCTCGTGGATGTTGTCTTCCACCACAGCTCTAAACAAATTCTTTGAAACCTGGTCCTGATGATGACCTGAATTACTTATAGGTTGAAACGTGGTCAACCACCCAGCGCATCTTTGGGCATTTTATGGTTCCTTTAATTTGTTGATTACTTCATGTACTCTCAATATTCTGTTTTGTAACCAATCTTCAAATCATATATTTTTTATTGTTTTTTTCGCTGTTCCTCACACTGCTTCACGTGTCACTTGCGCAGTTCACTTCTGGCACAAGCACTGATGTGCACATGAATGTTTGGGTTACACCCACATACTATTTAAATAGTGCTAATATGATATTTGTTCTCACTATTTTTTAAATTAAGACCGCTCAATACATGATACACAAACTTTTGTTCTCTCCCTTTTTTCCTTTTCAACTGTAATCGATGTTTTACACTTTACATACTTGCCTACAAATAGTAATTGAGACATTGTTGAGTGCTATGCTAGTTCTGATGTAGGCATGCAGAAGAACATAATTCTATGAGCTATTGTTAAGACAATGTTTCATATTGTGTTGTACATATCCATAGTGCAGATGCTGAGGAAGCAATCAGAACATTTCTGTAACCTCAAGAAATGGGTTAGTGTTAAGAGCCTTTCAGGTTTACGAAATTGTTTTTGATTAGTCAATGCAACCTAACCATGAGCATACCATGCTGAGTTTGCAGTTATTTTAATTAATATGTATAATTTGTGTATACAAACCCCTCATTTTGATAGAGCGGAAGCGACTTTCCATTTTCCTCCAGAAGCTCTGTCCAATTATGCTGAGATTTTTTTCCTCACTTAGGCTGCTGTCAGTACTCTTTTTGAGTCTGAAGCTTAGAATTTTGGAGTGATTTTATTGACTAGCAAGGGTTTCTGTTGTGATTTGTTATTCTGTATCTAAAACTTCAATTATGCATTTCTCTCTAATGTTTTTATTATCGATTGTGTATTAAACCTTTTAAACTTAGGCCCTGATTATAATGGCGGACAAACTACTGTCCGTGTGCCATCGTTCCGGGTATGGGGACCGCCCACCTATAAGGCGGTGGTCCCACATATGCTATTACGATGCGACCGTCACCACCGCGGTCACATCTGCCATTTTTAACATTGCGGCGGGTGCTGCTAGCTGCAGCACCCACCGCAATGCTGAAAAGGCACCCTTAATATTTCCCTGCACAACGTGGCAAGCACTATGAGGTGCCTGCCACATGGTGCACGGAACTCTCCTCACTGCTCTTGCCCCAGGACCAGGGATGAAGTGGGTGCCCGCTACAGGCCATCAAATACATTTCCGCCTGTTGTTTCATGGTGGGTTGACCGCAGCGAAATATCAGTGAAAAGGGATATCATAATCCCGACAGCAGTGCCTGACAGGCACCGCTGCAATGCTGGACTATGTGGGTGCTGCGACAGGTGGTCGGAAAATGACCACCTGTCGGAACCGAGGCAGTCAGTCTATCCCACGGCCATGTTTCCGCCCCCCATTGTAATCTGGGGGTGGAAAACCACACTACGATGGCGGAGGGCTCACCACCGACAGGCTGTCGGGGGCGGGCCATCCGCCATTGTAATGACCCCCAATATTTTGATCTAGCACTCAGTTCTTGAGGGGTCCAAGTTTCTAATTATGATTATACTCTGCTACATTTGTGTTGTTGATAGGAAGGATCGTCTCTTACAGGCAGATCAACGAGAAGACTCACATAGCTGAACTGACTAAGGTAAATTTTAGGGTTCACTAAATTTGGGGTTCAGAAGAGTATTGGAATTCATCTCCCACATCGTAAAGTGTCAGTCACATGCCAAAAAGCCACAGCATGGGTTAGCACAACTACTCAAATTACTGCGGTTTTGTTGAAGGCCCCCAAAATTTGGGTTGTTGCAGGGCAAGACTCTGAATCAGTTTTGAGAGAGTGGGGGATGGGACAGAGTCCAGCTTGGAGTACTTGTTTTTTTTCCCTTGGACTTACCTGAGGATTTAGACCGTACGGATAATCTGTTGTGGGAACAGCCTCAAAAGAGTGACTGAGACCTGCCTTAGGTCATTGACTGGTCAGAACGTGGAGCATTGCGGAGTATAGCCACAAAGAGCTTTACTTCCTAGTCCTGGATGGCCTTGGGGTGCTTCAAAGCACAGTAAATGCAGGCCTTAAAGAGTCGAGGTCTGACCGCATGTACAGCAGGCAACCCACGAGTGGTGGGTCACAGACTTCAGTTTGCTACATTTCCCACATGGATGGAACCCTGTAAATTTAGGAGGTGACATTTTCCCTTGCACACTGTAGCATTTTAATAAAAAATTCAGTTTCAAGAGAGGCGAGGGGGAGGAGGAGCCTAGCGCGCAACCAAGATGGACGCGTAGGCACAGGGCTCCCGAGACCCTCGCAGCCTCCCACGTCTATCCTGGCTATAGTCCTGCTATCTTGAAGGAATATTACGGGTGAACCGAAGCTGAGGTGATTTCTGTTTTCGGAACTTAAATCGGACTTCGGGAACCCGATTTATTCGGTCCTCCAGAGAGAGGCCTGCCCCGCGGCGCCACCCCGGACTCGGGTTGGCACTGTCCCCGAGCTCCAATCGAACAACAACGGTTCCAGAGTCTTGGGCGGGCCCGTCCCCCCCTGGTTTCACTTTCGTTTTTGACTTTCCTCTACGGGTCTGGTGGTGGGCGCCGCAGTCGCTCTACGTTTGGACCGATCTGTGGCTGTCGAGTGGCATTGACAAAGGGGGCTGTCCATCACTGAGGTGGACTTCCCAGGGAGATCGCTACGCCTAACAGGTATACTGGATCTGCTCTCCCTGCTGTGTAATGGCGGCCCGGCTGGACGGTGACAAGCAAAAGTCTAGAGCTACCCGGAAAGGTGGCTACGTGCAAACGAACAACATGGACCGTTATGCCCAGCAGAAGGGATCTCCCGGTTCGAGTGGGCTTTCGGATGCAGTCAAGGAGGGCCCGTCACCCTCGACGGAATTGACACTGCAAGATGTCATGGGTGCCATTGACGCCATGAAGGCTTCGGTTGGCCAGCAATTCGACTCGCTGGCCCACAAGCTGGACACCGTGTTGATCGATGTCAACTTACTCAGGGCGGACCTGACGAAAACCAGTGACAAGGTCAAATCACTCGATCTCACGACATCGGGCCTCAAGACGGATGTCTTTGAACTGCAGACGGAGATCCGCAGTTTGCGGGCCCTCAACGACCTCTCTGTTAAGAGACTGGAGGATTTTGAAAGCAGGGCCCGGCGGAATAACGTGCGCATCATCGGTGTGCCGGAGGGGTCGGAGGATGGGCCGGTCGATCTCTTTGTGGAAGATCTGATCCTGAACAAACTAGGGCCGAAAGGCCTCAGCAACTTCTTTACGGTGGAGCGGGCCCACAGAGTTCCGGGGGGCCGGCCGAGGCCTGGGGCCCCACCGCGACCTATCATTGCCAGGATCTTCAACTTCAGGGACAGTGACGCAATCCTGCAGGCCTCCCGTGTGAAGGGCCCAATGAAGTATGAAAATGTGGACATCAGTTTCTATCCTGATTTTACACAATCGATACAAAAACAGCGAATGGGATTTATGACTGTCAAGCGGCGGCTGAGGGACATGGGCTTGAAGTACTCTATGCTTTTTCCGGCCAAGCTACGTATTGAACTGGAGGAACGGACTTATTTTTTCGACCGGCCCGAGGCGGTTGAGGACTGGCTTGACACCTTACACCGTCGGCGCGGCAGGGAGGAACGAGCCGAGGATGAGGGTGGTGGACCAGCGGACCAAGTGTGAACGACTGACTGGTGGTTCCTAGACACTTTTGTGTTCACCTCCGACTTGGGTTTGATGTACTGTTTTTTTTTCCTCTTCTTTAGGACTCTATCACCCTTCCTTCATCATTGGGGGGCAGCGGGGTTTCTGGTGAGATTCTTCCTCCTCGGGGGGTTTTCTTTCTTTCCGTAGAGTATGTTCATGTTGGGGCGACAGGCACACTGCGAGTTGGGGTGGCTGAATGGTCTTGTGCAGGGGTGCAGGGTGGGGGGGTGTGTAACGGGAGTTGGGGTGGTGGCGGTAGGGGAGTTGTTTTTGGGTGGCGTTTGTTTTGTACCAGGCAACCAGTGTGCTGTTTTTTGCTCTCAACGTGGGTGGGGTGATCGTTGTGGTGGAAATGGGGGGTAGGGGACTGCGCATTTTAACATGGAATGTCAATGGTTTGGGGGACCGATTGAAGAGAGGGGTGGTGCTACAATATTTGAAACGTCTCTCTCCTGATGTAGTTCTGTTGCAGGAGACGCATTTGGTGGGACACTCATGTCATGCTATGAATAGAAGGGGCTACCGTTTAGTGGCCCACTCTGGTTTTACTACCGGATCCAGAGGGGTGGGCATATTGGTTCGATCCTCTCTCCCGCTGGAAATTGATGAGGTGATGCACGACGACCGGGGGCGTTACGTGGTGTTGGTTGGCTGGTGGGAAGGACAGACCTTGTGTTTGGTCTCAGTCTACGTCCCCCCTGGGTTGCAAACCACCACCTTTGCGGATTTGGGAGGGTTGCTGCTTGGGCTCCCGGAGGGCCTCTTGCTGGTAGGTGGAGACTTCAATTCTGTGGTATCGGGTAGAGAGGATTGGCACCCTCCCAGAGACCTCCCCGGGGCGCACTCTTGGCTGGGTGGCTTTATCAACACTATGGGGCTTGTGGACTGTTGGAGATCGATGCATCCGGGGTTCGCCCAATTTACATTTCACTCCGGCGCCCACGGCTCCTTATCTAGATTGGACTATGTGCTGATGCCGGCCGCCCAAGCTCAAATGATCGGGGAGGTCAGACATCTGGCTCGTGGCATCTCTGATCACTCCCCGGTGCTGTTACACTTAGATGTGGTCTTGGGGGCAGGGGGGAGGGTGGCACCGATCAATCCCTGGTATTTGCATGACCCCACAACTCCTGCCCTTTTGGTTAAGTCTCTTGACTGTTATTTTGTAGAAAATCAGGGTTCAGTCTCCTCGGCCGTAACATTGTGGGAGGCTTTTAAGGTGGTCATCCGTGGGCAGGCCCTATCCTTGATCTCCCTTGCTAAGAGACGTAAAAATGAGGAGGTGGTACGCCTGGAGTCTGACATAAATGACTTGGAAGAGGATCTCGGGCGGGGGGTCACACGGGATAAACTCCATGCCCTTTGCCTTAAACAGTCGGATTATAGGGTGTTGGTTACGGATGCGGCCAAGCTCGCTAGTCGGCAACAACAGGGGCGCTTGTATGATGGTGGTGACAAGGCTGGAAAGTTGATTGCATGGCTGGAGAGGAGAGAGCGAGCGAGTCGTGTGGTCCCGGTGATTGTGCGTACTGATGGTGTGAGTGTTACGGATCCGGGGGAGATTGTGAGCTGTTTTGCGGACCATTTGCGTGACGTCTACTATCCGGTCTCGGAGAGGCCAGAAGATGACTCTCGTCAACTGCTACGAGATATTGCATTGCCGTGCCTCTCTGTCGATGATAAAGAATTGCTGGATGCGGCGTTGACGAACGATGAGATAGCATCGGCGATTCACTCGGTCCGTTCAGGAAAGGCTCTCGGCCCTAACGGCCTTCCGATTGAGCTTTACAAGCTTCGTCCAGATAGGCTGGCACCTTATCTCCGCGAGATGTTTATTGCATCCCGAGAGGCCGGCTCCCTTTCGCGTGATCAACGTCTAGCAACTATTGTGGTGATCCATAAAGAGGGCAAGCCGCGTGATTGCTGTGCGTCTTATAGGCCTAACCTGCGGCGCCTGACTGGAGTGGAAATAGTTAATTGTTCCCCTCTGCAGTCCAACACTTTCCCTACTATTGCACTGACTGGAGTGGGAATGATAAACATTACCCCTCCGCTATCCAACACTTTCCCTACTGTGGCACTGACTGTAGTGGGAATAATACATTTTACACCTCCGCAATCCAACACTTTCCCTACTGTTCCTCTGACTGGAGTAAGAATAGTACATTTGGTCTTTGCAATCCAACTCTTTTCTTACTTCCTTTACAGTCCACCACTTTTCCTAATCTTGCACTGGCTGGAGTGGGATATTAAATTTAATTTTTCTGCAATCATAGGTGCCGATCACGATCCGGTAAAAAAATTGCCCGTCCGTCTCGGATCCGGTCTTTTTACCGTACGAATCGTACAAGTGCCGTACAAACTGGCAATCACGATTCGCATGGTAAAAAGCCCATACGAGTCGCATTGGGAATAATTCCCCACACGTCCTCGGGTCGGAAAATGTGTCCGACACCTCACCGGACGATTTACCGTACAAACGTGAAAAGTGAAGTCCGACCGCACAGGTACGATCCATCCCGTGCGTCCGATATCACAACCGTATGGAAAAAACACCGTCCGCACCGAACTTCCATTGCAACCATGGAGACATGTGCCCGCATACGCGCCGAACCACCCCCCCCAGCCCCAGTGAGTACGCGCCGTACCCCCCCCAGCCCCCGTGAATACGTGCCGTACCCCCCCAGCCCCCGTGAGTACACGCCGTACCCCCGTGTATGTACACCCATGTACGTGTCGAACCCCCCGTGTATGTACACCCCTGTACGTGTTGAACCCCCGTGTATGTACACCCCTGTACGTTCGAGTCGTACCCCCACCCGTGTATGTACGGTGCGTACCCCCAGCGCGTACAGGGGTGTACATACACGGGGGGTTCGACACGTACAGGGGTGTACATACACGGGTGGGGGTACGACTCGAACGTACAGAGGTGTACATACACGGGGGGTACGGCGCATACTCACGGGGAATGGGGGGGGTACGGCGCGTACTCACGGGGTCTGGGGGGGTACGGCGCGTACCGGGCCCCCTATTCTGGTCGTTTTGCGGCGTACTTCGCTTCTCCGGCACTTTTTGGGTGCCGTAAAAATATTGCCGTCCGGACTGCTGTCGGTTCGAATCGTACTTCCTGGGTCGTGAAATGCTGCCTGACAGCGTCCCGACGTCACGTCGGGGCATTCCCGGATCACATTTGTATGTATATTTTCGTCGGACGGTGTTTTTTACGATTCGTGCGGAAATGGTGTTTCCGTGCGAATCGTACTTCCATGTTTGTAAAGTTTTACGACCGGGTACGAGTCGGACGGAGAAAACGCTCCGACCGACGGTTCGTACCTGGTTTTTCCAGGATCGTAATCGGCACCATAGTTTCCGTCCTATTGCTTTGACTGGAGTGGGAACAGTAAATTTTACACCTTCGCAATTCACCTCTTTCACTATGCTTGCACTGACTGGAGAGGGAGCAAATTTTAAACCCTCCACTTCTATAACACACTTCCCCTACTGATGCACTGACTGGAGTGGGAGTAGTAACTTTTACGCCTCCACTATCTAACATGTTCCCTACTGTTTCACGGACAGGGGTGGGAATTGTAAATGTTACCCCTGCGCACTCCAACACTTTCCCTACTGTTGGATTGACTGGAGTGGGAATAGTACATTTTACCCCTCCTGAGTACAACACTTTGCCTACATTTGTCTAAATTGTAGTGAGAATAGTTTACGCATTTTATAGTCTAGTTTATATTGTTTAAATGTATATTATTATGTTTTTGTTTATTGAAAATTATAATATTAATGTTTTTAATATGTAATACATTTTTTGTGAATTGCAATTTTGTATTTAGTTAAATGTTTTATTTGTAATAAAAATGATGTTTTAAATATATTTTATGTTATATATATAATATTGCATTTACAAAAATTATTACATTATACTATAAATTAAAATTATTAGTTGAAAAATATGTTTAAGTTAGAGCTATGTAAATAAATATATAGATATTAATATATATGTGTGTTTTACTTTTTGGAAATAATTATAATTGTTTTATTTTTTTAAAACCATTACATCTATTTTATTTTTATTGCATTAGTGTTATTAATAATATATTTAATGTTTACTATTTACATTTATATATTTTTAAAGAAACAATATTTTATACAATGATATGAGACAATTTTTGTTTATCTCGTAATGTTTGTAATTTACATGATAAGTACAGCATAACTATATTTTTGACATTGATATTTATGTCACAATATTTTTGTATGGGGATATCTTCGGGGTTGATATTTTGTCAGTGAACCGGGCCAAAAAAATCCAATATTAAAAATATAGGCAATGCATACTAACGTTCTGAGGAATGTGCTCTTGTACAAAACTGTTATTTCTGCCCCAATAACCACCTCACCTTCAACATTACAAATTGAATACTAAGGGGCTTATCACGATGTTGGAGTTGCCACCGACCAACACCATCTTGGACTCAGTACCGACCGACCTGATGTCGGTGGTTCCGACCGCCTGATTATGATGCAACCGAACACTGTTTGGTGGAATTTCCACTGTTCTCTATGGGAGCTTGTGTTACGGCCATAAACCGACCATAATACAGGCTCCTATAGAGAAATGGGTGCATGTGTAAAACCCTGCAGAATGGTACCAGCCGTACAGTGCAGGGTTTCACAGGGGGGTACCCTGGGTACCCCCTCGACCACCGACCTTAGACCATGGGGGCAAAGGGGCCCTGCTAGGGACCCTCAAAGTCGCTTTCCGACAGTCTTTCCATGTTGGAAAGGCCAGCACGGAAAATCTGTCGGAAACCAACATCGTAATACCGGCAGCGCAAATGCCATCCATAGGGGATTACGGTGCGGTACACTCTGAGCGCCGGCCGGAACTGAGTCGGAATGCTTGTCTGGTTTACATTCCGACCACAAACTTCATAATCAGGCGTTGGGCCACAAACCGACCGAGTCTCCCGGAAAGTCCGACCACGGTTGGGAAGCTTCGGACTAGAGGTCAGAGGTTTTCCGACCAACATCGTTATTGGCCTTTAAATAACCGGAAACATGCAACACGCAGAAATAATAATGATCTCATAAAATCAAAAACATGAAAACCTGAATCAGAGTGAATACATTTTGGAAATTTATAATTCAGGGAGAAGTATTTTGTTTGTAATGGGTAGGTAACACGGAAGCAAGCATGGATTCCCACAGAAGGGGTATGGTGACAAATGCTTTGAGACAATGTCCTATTAGGAGGTGAATTCCTACAAAATTAGTCACGTTATAGATTATAGAATAGACTGCTACAGCAGAACCATTCGCCTACCTTTCAGAGTCCAGAAAATCATCATGAAAGCTTGCTGATGACAGCCACTGCAACACCCGCACTTGGCGGTCATACTGCTGATGATGGTTCGCAAAGGGCAGAATTAGATTCTTCAGATACGAAGGAATAACTAGGTGCCAGACAAGAGGACAAAATGTTATGTGTGCCCATAGTGACCATACATATTCTTAAGACAACCCTTCATGTTAATACTACTTGTGTATCTCACAACTAAAGCACTGACAAATGATCTAGCTACAACTGCTTCAATGCATGATGGAGAAATATGTGAACTGCTTTGGGCTACAAGTTTTCAGCCATTATAAACTACGTTTTATGCATTTATGCAACTATGGTCTCAATCTTCAAAATAAAAGGTACTCTTCGAGGCGTGAAATGAGACTTTCTGGCATATTTACAAGCCCCTATTGCAACCACGTCTCTTTTAGTGAAGTTGTGATGGTGATGGGAGGGTTGCCTTATTCACAAGGCAGCGTTAAGCCACTTAGCGTGGGTTAGCGTTGCCTTGCACATAAGGCACCCTTTCACGCTGCACTTAGCGTGAAAGGGGTGGGCAGTGGGTGTTGTGGTGAGCGTTCCACCACAACACCCATTGATTTTGACGCTGCCCCCATTTAGAAGAGCAGCGTAAATAGGAGGCAGCGCCAAAATTAAGACCAGGAAAAATCTGGTCTTAAACAGGCGAAATGAGGAAAAATGCTTTATTTCTCCTCGTTTTTGCTGTGTCCATGTGTGCTGCGTTGTGCAGCGCACGTGGAAAGAGTAAAATGCCAATGATTGTTTACAAGCAGGAATATCCCCATCCTGCACATAAACAATCATTTAAAAAAAAAAAAGCAGTTTTGCAACTTCTATGTGTGCTTCATTAAGCAGCACACATAGAAGTTACAAATCGGCATTTAAAGATTGTTTATGTGCAGGAAGGGGGACCTTCCTGCACATAAACAATCTTCCCCTCAACACAGGCACCCTTGCACTATGGTGCAAGGGAACATGCGTGGCGCTAGGCAGCTTAATTTAGTACCGGCGCTGGGGGAAACGCAGGGCTGCACCGTATTCTTGTAAATACGGTGCAGCCCTGTGTTTTCAAAATGACAAAGTGTGTTGTTAGCCTTCTTGGCTTAACAACACGATTCGCCACTTTCTAGTTAACATCCCCCCTTGTATCACAAAGGAGAGACAGAGTTGATATCAGCTCTTTGTATAAAAGGTTCTCCTTTGCACTGTGTTGCAAGACTTGCATATGTATTTTTCTAATGTTACCTATATTACATGTGCTGTTGTATACTAACTTGGTTGTTGCTTGTGGACTAAATGCATCAGAATGCAGGCGCAGGCCGAGAAAGCAGGCCACTAGTTTAAACGGTGCAGCTAATTCAAATGTGTGCTCGACTGCAATGCTTGTTTTTTGAGACTCATATTAACAAGATGGAAAAGCAATATTTTCCTGATGCACTTTTTATAAACACAACTATGGCAGCTGAAATATGCTATGAGAGAAACCTCAAATAGTGTATAACAATCTCACAGTGTAAAACACTAACCATTGTGTACTGAGTTCGGGGTGCAGCTAACGGAATGCTTACATGTTTCATTGCCCTGCCCATAGTCACCTCATGAAGGATAAACCAGACTTTTTGTCGGGATTATGTCTCATGTTCAAAAGTACAGGAGTAGATGCATCAAGCCATTTCAAACCAGTTAAAGCACACAGTTTTGCCAGTTTGTTCTTGAGAGTTCAATTAGCCCTTTCAACAATTTCTGAAGATTGTTGATAACTACCATGGAATTTTTGCTTTATCTGAAATGCTATATAGGATGTTGTCCAAAAATTATTTTTTTAAATGAGTACAATGATCTCTCTCAAAAGAAGTTGGAAGGCCATATCATGGAAACAACTGCCCCCCAAAGGTTTGGCAGCTGTAAGGCTATCTGATCTCCGTGCGGAGTAGGCTTCCACCCACTTTGAGAACAAGCAGACAATAACTAAGATGTTCTTCAAACCAGGGCCAGCTCTAGGGCGGGGTGATCGGTGCCACCGTACCGGGCGCTGACTTGGGGTGGGGGCGTAATTTTTGCAAGTATATTATCATCTACAAAGTACCTGTTGCCGCCTTCCTGGCCTCCAGCAATTTTCAGGCATCAATTAAAATGTCAAGATGGCTGCTTTGATTAATCGTCTTCCTGGAAACAGACGGAGGTTTGTCTAGTGGAAGTTTTGACTCTTTCTAAGGTAGCGCAAAGGGTTAAAATGCCTGCTGCTAAGAACGTGTAACATGCAGTTAACGAAGTGCATGGAATGTAAATAGGTCAGTGGGTTACAGCTTCTGTAAAAGAGATCCTTTTGTTACTTGTGCTTTGTAAGTCAAAATCCTAATATAGAACAGTGAGCTATTAACTGTCATCAAAGAGCTGCGTGTAAACTTCAAGGTATAGGTTAGAGCTATATGATTTTTGCCCAGTCCTTCATTATCCTAATCTTACCAAAAGGGTTCATTTGGGTAGAAAAAAACTCTTGCTATTAAAGAGAACCCCTAACAATGGTGTCACATTTTAAATTCTAAATGTGTCTTTTTCCAGAATAAGATCTCTTAAACTATATTGCCTACTAGTATCGATGACATCTTACTCCTACACTACACCTTGTAGTCCTGTGTGATGTAACATTTACACCTATGATTGTCTTGGTGCAATGTGTGTGTGATGTAAAGTGCTCTGACACCTTGCACTGGTATGAGTGGTGCAAAAACACTAAATGAATCCGAGAGACTGGTTCTGGAGACTTGAGGGGCACTTTCCTTCATTTTACGTCTTGCTTTGGTCATATGATTCCTTAATTATAGCAGCAAGTTTGCACTCATTCCATCGTATCCTCCCTCCAGCATTTTTATCTTAGATCCATTTCTTTACAACTGTTTAAATGAGCCCTTCACCTATTTTGAGATTTTCTTTCTCATGCCAGGCAGCAACTTCATTATTAGAGCAACAGTCTGAACTTGATTCCCCATCTTTCATAGACACCTACAGTGTTCACCACAGTTTGCTATTCGCTCAGCGATAGGTGACCTTCCCTTTTCGATAAATGCCACGTGATCAGCTGCCTACTGTTCAAAACATTGGGCATACACAAACATCAGCATGCCCACCCAAATTTAAACAGGCTTCAAAGGGGCGTTCTATTAGCTACGGTACACCAAAACAAATCTTTCTTAGACGTGTCAAGATTTTTATTGCAGTTGTTACAGTAATCAATGCCAAGATTGATTAGTTCTGATGCCTCCATTGTAAAGTACCTCAATACCTTATGGAACAACTCTGAAAACCACAATCTGGAAACTTAAACCAAAGGCACTCCCATGACCCATGTACTGAAAGAATCCATAGGTTCCCTCACAGAGAATGCAAGAAGTTTAAAAAACTTTTTATCATGTACAGGTACTTTTCTAGTGAAATTGCCAAGCCTGTGGTTCAATAGTTGCATAGGTGTAAAAGGTAACCAAGCTACTACACATCGCCCAAAATTACATGATATAGATGAACCAGTAAACAGATGGCTTTCAGTGTGAGCCTACAAAAGTTTGAACAGTCTCTAACTGGGACCCCACCTGAGCCACCTATCTTTCAGGAAAGGATCGAATCCTCTAAATAAATCCCTATGCATGCAACAGTTAGTCATTTTGTAGGCCGCTATGAATTATATATAAATAAAAAGGTATTACCATGTCAAGAGCTTGTGACATGTATTCTACAAAGAACATAAATAAATACATTTGCTTCAAATAATCTTCAAGGCTAGGTAACAGTCAGGCTCTGCAAGGGTCAGTGGCTACAGTGATTGAAACTATGCAATTCGCCGACTACATAACAATGAACATAGTGAAATTGACTGGACTAGAAGTCCTTTGCTGAACATATGAAAGAGAAGATTATGATCTGTAATGCCTTGGGCGCAGGAAATCTTTAAGTGCAATACACTCCAAAATTGGCTTTGGAGAGGGAGTTGGTTCTGGAGCTAAACATTAGCCAAGCAAACACAAATGTCTGGATTTTATTCTTCTCAGGAAGCATCACACAGCGCTTAACTGTAGTTGTCATGAAGGATCAGCACAGCAGCAGTATGCCTGTTACTATGATTCAAAATACCAATAGGGCTCAAATTGACAGCATTTTGCTACAAAACCTGTTAAAACTAAAAACAATGTGTATCTGCAGATTGATCACACAAGATGAATACATAAAGATATGTCATTTAAATACATTTGACTATTGGTAGACTTGTCTAGTTGGACTCAGGACACATATTGAACCGCTAAAAAAGCCCAATCTTAAGACATATTACATTAGTAATAGACATGGATAACATCATTGGTTTTCTGCAGTGTATCCAATGCAAACAAGCTCCTGAGATGGCCATTGTAGTTCCAGAAACAACACAAGCTTGTATGTTGGAAGATAACGCTGTTACCCAACAAACAGACAACAAAGTAATTCATCACTCTTGAGGTAGATTCCATAAATTCAGCCGTCAGACAATGGGCTTACCCTTGGTTTTGTAACGAAATAAATATAAGATTTAAACCAGACTGTTCCATATATCACACACGTTAAGTCTTATCATTGAACTACAAGCACATTGAAAAATTAAAGAGACGCTATACACCCTCTCGTTGTTTATTAGGTGACAATCCCCTAGTACAATTGTTGTCTGTGATAAACCACAGTTTTCAGGAAATAAGGTTCCACATTCACTAGAATCTCATCACAATGGTTTGGAATAAAACGTATCCATTTCGGGATTATGTACTGGACATGTAATGCCAACTGATAAAAACCTACTTTAAGCCAATAGTAAACACAATACTTGACCTAAAGAAAAAGAATACTTTAGCCAATTTGGAACATCAGAGGCATTGGCACATTTAAGAGAGAGATCTGAAAGACCTTAACTGCTTACTTTTCTAATGCTACCTGTGACTTGCTATCAACTAACTGCTTGGAGAAAAATCAAAAAAACGATTTTTCTGAGCAGTTATTTTGCATTCGGATTCTGAAATTTAGAACACATGAAAGGCACAACTGCATAGCTGGCATCCTCCAGGAATAGCTTGTGCTGACACTAAATAGTCATAGGATGTACAGATCACTTTCTTTTCTAACAGTTTGTTTTATTGAATACATCACATGCACAGTAACAAATACATTTGCTTTTTATAAAAGCAACCCTTTTGCAGATAGATACTTATTTTTTTTGTTTATTAAGCTAATTTGCATATGTCTGAGCTATCCGAATGAGTCACAGGTATTGATGTTAAATGATCAATATAAGTAAAAGCTCTTTCACTGGTCAGGGTAATACATCAGAAATAACAACACGGCTGGTGAGAACAATTCTTCATGCTTACAGCTACTCAGTTCAATGTTTCAGATGCACGCCACAACATGGGAAGACTCATTGAGCATCACTTAACCATATGAAAAACATGATATCTTGTGTGGACATGAACCAGGTCGGTCACTCCAACCTGACATGACCACATCATAATCATCACATTTATATACCACACACTGTCCCAGGGACTCTTGGCGATGGTCTTAGTTATTCCCTGTTGTTTACTGCAAGTGTGTCTCCCTTATAGGGAGGTCCATAATGCTAAGCCTTGAGCTAAGAACACCCTCCGCTTTAGATTTAGAAATTCTATCACCACCAACATTTTAGCAAAAGGCATGTCACTGCAGTACAATATGGCGGCCATGAGAAGAGGATAGCATTTAATAAAATAATATCTAGCTTTTGCTATAGAGAAGTAGCAAAGAAATATCTTACTTACACTTGAATGTATACCAAAGGGAGGGGAATTGATAAGACTTAAATATTATTTTTCTTACCTGTTTCATTGGAAGAAGAAGCCGGGTGGTAATAGTCATTTGAGGCCCCAGGATCAGGAGAGGCATATCTCAAACTTAGACCACTTAAGCTAGAAAAATAGAGGAGACAACAATATGAAGACTTTTGATCATTTATTTTATGGTCATAACAACATATGACAATCTAAGGGATGAAACAAATTTGAGGCATATGTCAAAAACATCTTGGTGTGTGAAAGGGGAAAAACAGTGGACAACTATCAACATAGAACCATACCTGCTTATTATTCCCTGTACACAAAGGTACTACCTAGTA
This sequence comes from Triturus cristatus, assembly GCF_964204655.1. NCBI lineage: Eukaryota > Metazoa > Chordata > Amphibia > Caudata > Salamandridae > Triturus > Triturus cristatus. The sequence goes on along the minus strand of NC_140595.1, from coordinate 102,876,811 downwards.
GGATTTTGTCTGTATGTGGTGCACCTATTGGTTGCTTTTCCATCCTATTCCCACTATGATAAAGATGTGATAGGTTCCCCTAGTGACCCAAAAACAGCAATCAGATTTTTTCTTTTTTTGTGACTTCTATAAGGCCCCAAGGTAAATAATCTTCGTCCCCTTGCTTAGAATTTCCATTTAGATGATGTAGGCCAGCCTTACTACATCTCCAGCTTCTTCAAACTGAACTGGTAATACATGCAGTATGTAGGTTTATCTTAGCCTCTGTCAGGCTGTGCAAAATTGTGGGAAAATATTAAGCAATTTCAGTAAATTTATTTGGGTTCCTGGTAGTAACTATTAGGTATATCTTGCCAATTGCAGATTATGTATTGTTTGCACCATGCAGGTTATCATAAGTACATTTGTCTGCTAGATGTTATTCTGCGGGGCGCTTACCTAAATCGATTTGAGGGATTGTTTTTAATGCTGTTGCGACTGCTGTTATGGATCTGTGCAGTTCTCTTGATTTTAATTACACAGATATTAATCACGCAACATTGCAAAGACTCTTCAATTCTAACCTCAACTATGAATCCAAGACGTGTTGGACATTTATTAATTCCAGAAACAAAAGAATGACTGTATCCTAACCAAGTGCCATCACAGTATTTGGGGTAGATTTGATTCTATTGACTTTGCAAACCAAATGATCAACTAGGCACTGACCAAAAGGTCGATCATGAATTACTAATGAAGAACAATTTAAAGAAAGTATATATTATAACATTATTATGAATCACTTATTTAACTGTACATACTTCAAGCCTTTTTATAAAAAGTAGTTCTAGGAATGGGCATGATGATCAGTGAAATGAAATGTCCTTCCCCCATAAATGATTGTGGATCAGAATCCAAGATGAAGCTTCTAGACAGGCAATCAGTTGTCCTTGGCTACATGTGCACTATGTTTCTGGCTATAACATTTTTAGGAATATTTCTCTCTTTTACGTCCCATCCCCCCATTTCATGCCTCCCACTTTAAGCAATAGGAATCTATTTGAAAACTCACCAATTGTCCCACAAGCCAGGCACTGGGCCACCAGGTCAAAGGATCCCGAAAGCAGGGCAAGCTGAGGCTCTGCTCTAGTAAACTATTAGATTGCCTGTGGTTATTGGTGCACTCCTTGAAGGTGATACGGTCTTTGTTTCCACAAGGAAGCATTTTACCGCTGGTGTAGTGAAAACAACCTCTCCCTAGTATGCCCATTGTGCTACAGTGGCTGCTAAGAGAAAATTGATAGAGGGATAGGAGAGGTACTTGTCTTTAAGATGTGTCATGAATTTAATGACAGTGCGTCCTGTGCCCTGTCTCTGTGCTTCCTTGCTTTGTTGCACCAGTGTACACATCTCTTCCACTTGTTGTTGTCACCTTGATTCTTTCCTCTCCTTGGAAAATTGAGGTGATCAGACTCTTTATCCTCAGTGGCCATTCGGCCAAACTGAGTGCGTTTGGCTCCAAGTGCCACATCTGCCCCGCCTGCAACGCTAGCATGTCTTGGTGTGCTGGGAGTGTGATTTACTGTCCTTGGGTTATCTTCATGTAGTCTGAGAACCATGTATTTTGAGCACACAATGAGACTATCATGATTAAGCTGGAATGCTCCTGCCTGCACTTCTGGATTTGGTTCGATATGATTGGAATTGGTAAAAAAGGTGTAAACAAATCTCCCTGACCATCATATCAACAGGCGACATGGCATGTTCTCCCGTGACTCTGGATGATAGAAACTGAATTATCAGCTTTACCATTTTGCGTTTTTGTGTGTTGCGAATAGGTCTATTTGTGTTGTCCTCCATATTTAGAAGATCTGCTTTAGCACTTATGGTTTTAACTCCCACACATGAGTGGTGCTTGCTTTTCTGCTTAGCCTGTCTTCTTTTGTAATTTATTATCCAGGCAGGTGTATTGCTCTTAGCAATATTCTATTCTTGATCACCCATTTCCAAATCTCCTGGGCCACTGTCAATAGTGGGTAGGACCTTGCTCCTTTTTGTTTGTTCAGGTAACACATTGTGATTATGTTGTCGTTTGAACTAGAATTGTTCTCCTTGTTAGATGTTTCTAGAAGGCCTTCAGTGCGAGGAAGCGGTCTTCAACTCCAGCACATTTATGTGTTGCACTGCCTTCTTTCCAGAGGACTCTGACATTTAGCATGTCCATGCGAGCTACCCCATGTGTGATGCATTCGTTGTGATGGTCACTGTGGGAGTTGGTGGTTTGAATGGTTTACCCACAGTGAGATTCTCTAGGTTCCACCATTGTATGTGTCTCTGAACCTTGTCTGTGACAACCACTATATCTACCCAACTCCCGGTTGCCTGTTGCCATTGATGTTGGATCCATTCCTGTATTAGTTATATATATATATATATATATATATATATATATATATATATATATATATATATATATATATATATATATATATATATATATATATATATATATATATATATATATTTATATATATATATATGTATATATATTATCTACTGGCGGTCGCCAGTAGATAGTTATAGTTAGGACCGTGTTTCCATAGGAAATCCGCAACCTTCTATTTGGAATAACTTTGGCGCCGGTTGACGAATCCTCGCGAAATTTTCAAAATAGGTGGGGCGCTCCGCTCCGCTCCTACCCTGAACGTCTCGGGGGGATTCGTCAAGCGGGGGCTGAGAAAAAAGGGGGTCCCAAAACGTGTTTTCCCCATGCAATTTTCCATAGGGACCTTTAGTTCAAGGTACAGCCCGAACGGCTGAACAGAATTACTTGACATTTGGCAGAGAGGTAGTCCTCAGGTCAGGGGAGTGCCTTTTGCAGGTCGCGTGTCAATCTGTTCAGTAGTTCCTGAGAAAATCAAAAGTAAATTCATATATATATGTGGGCGGAGCCTAACCACACATCTCATCCTGAGATCTGATTGGCTGTCAGCACTTCATCCAAGAATTGTTGGCAGCCATCTTGGGACCAATATACATGATAGCACCTCATTAAAATGCATTGCAGTTAATAGAAGGTTTTAAGACTTTAGTTACTTTACAAATCATTTGTTGATGGTACCATACTCATTTTAGGAATTGTGGTATGTTCTAAGGTGATTTCACCATGTGAATAAGCCTTCTGCTGGGATATCATGATTGAGAGAAAAATATTTTTTCATGCTTTTCCCACAGAGGTTTGGAAGGTGATCTATAAGCTAAACTGAGAGCTTAATTTCTGTAAATTCACATTATCTTTCTCAGTCATGTGAGAATGAAGTCTGACATTCTCAGTAAAACATGTACATCCAACAAGGGCAGAGACTGTCAGTTGATTCCTTTGTGTTCTACTGCAGCTTCCCAGAGTGTCCCAAAGCAAAACTAGAGCGCTAACAGTCCTACTTATGATAAACGTATGGCACACCTGAAGCCATCTTGCTTGGATTAAAGTGGTAACTCTTAAAACATTTAATTTAAAAAGGAACAAAATGAGGGGGTTTATTTTTCCATAAAAAGTATGATTAGTGCTGCAGAAAGAAAAATTAGGGCACATTTTGAGTGACTTCTCAAATCCTCTTCTATTTCATTAAAAAATTCTGACATGCAGACTGAAACATGCACTTTCAATACCAGCAGCAGTTTTCCCTGGTGAGCAGTAGCTTTACTACAGTGATCTAATGAGCAAAAAGAGTGCTAACATTCTGAATTTATGGCAAATGTGTGACACATCTGAATGCCTTCTTGATGGAATCAAAGTAAAAAACTGAAAGTATTTCCTACTGAGGAGACTGCAGTAAATGAGGAAATTAGGAAACTTCATAACAAATAAGTCTCCCAAGATGGCCACCAGAGACAAAAGAGCCCAAATGTAGCCCAAATATCACCCAGATGTAGCCCAACTGTAGCCCAATGACAGAATGTCCCAGAGTGTTCTTAAAAACAAGTAGAGCGCTTACTGTCTTCATTATGACAAAAGTATGGCACACCTGAAGCCATCTTGATTGGAATAAACTGGTAACACTTAAAACATTTAATTTAAAAAGGAACACAATGAGGGGGTTCATTTTGCCATAGAAATTATGATTAATGCTGAAGAAAGAAAATGAGGGCACATTTTGAGTGACTTCTCAAATCCTCTTCTATTTCATTAAAAAATTCTGACATGCAGACTGAAACATGCACTTTTAATACCAGGAGCAGACTTCCATGGTGAACAGTAGTTTTACTACAGTGATCTAATGAGCAACTAGAGTGCTAACATTCAGAATGTATGGCAAATGTGTGACATATCTGAATACCTTCATGATGGAATCAAAGTAAAAAACTGAAAGTATTCCTACTGATTAGACTGCAGTACATGAGGAAATTAGGAAACTTCATAACAAATAAATCTCCCAAGATGGCCACCGGAGACAAAAGAGCCCAAATGTAGCCCAAAATCACCCAGATGTAGCCCAAATATAGCCCAATGACAGAAGTGTGCAAAACACTTATTATTTTGTGTTTTTGCAGTGTTATAGTGCAGACTTGTCAGGTATTGGAGTGCTTTACATGAGCATTGGTTACATCACACAAGAACAAATTCATTTTGGTTGTAGACATGAGGAGACTAAGTGATTTGACCAGAATCACAGAATGTCGAGCTGAAGCAGAAACTCCAACCTGGTTCCCCAGTTGCAAAGTCTGCAGTTCTGGAAGTAACACCACATCCTCTCCCCTAAGTGCAACATTTAATCAAGTGGTCAACTGGATAAAAAAACATAAAGATAACAAATAATTTAAAAGTGCTTTGTCGCTATTTGAAAACTCAGAAAATATGTCCTTATTTTAGTCTTTTAGAGCACTAACCATAATTTTGATGCCAATAAGACCCTCTCATATATGTAATTTCTAAAGGAAATGCTCTAGGTATTACAGTTTTGATTACATCAAGATGACGTCAGGCGTTCCACACTTTTGTAATAAATATAGAATGTTAGCAATCTAGTTGTTCATTAGGATACTGTTGAGAGGCAGAGGCCAGGGGCACGGACTCTGAAAATTGAAGGCAGGTTGGAGGGTGCAAAGGCAACAATTTAACCACACTGAGCAGGCAGGAAGGGCCGTGGCAGCACAACAGACTATGGAGGGCAGTGGAAAGGGGGGCAGGGGCAACAAACCAACAATACAGGACTTGCAAGAGAGGCTGTGGCAATGTAATAGACCATTGTGGGCAGAAGGAAGAGGCAATGGTAGTACAACCATACATGCCAACAGACCCGATTCAGCCAGGAAACGTCCAATGTTTTTAAGCTCAAATGGGCTTTATTTGATCTGTCTCCTGTCTACAATCTCCTCTTTTTCAATGTAACTCAAAGGGGAAAATCAATACCCCAGTTTTTTTTCAAAATCTCCCTCTTACCAAGTTCAAAATGTTCGCAAGTATGGTACATTGGATCATGGAAGGAAATGGGGTAGGGACTTGGACTTGGATAACAGAGGACAGGAGGGACATGGAGAGGTGCACCAAACTGACCCTGCAGGGCAGGCATCAGGGTTTGCAGCAGCACAATACACCACACAGGGCATGCGGGACGGGAGTGCAGCACAACAATCCATAGAAAGCAAGAGGGAGGGGACAGGACCATGCACATGGACAACAGAGAACAGAGGGGTAAGAGGCAATGGTAGCTAGCTGACCATAATGGACAGACAGGAGAGAAAGCTGCAGCATAACAGACCACAAAGGGCAGGAGGGACGGATCAGGGGCATTACAATGGAACAGACAAGCCAGGAGGGAGGGAGTAGGGGTCTGCACATGTAAACAGAGGGCTGGGGGCAAGGGGGCAGGGCAGGAGCAGCAAGATAGCCATGGAGGTCAGGCAGGATGGGCACTAGAAGCAAGACACACCATGAAGGGCAACAGTGAGACTGTGATGGCATACACACAGACCATGGAGGGAAGGTGGGAGAGGGTCAGGGGCAGCAAACTGACCACACAGGGAAGGTGGGAGGGGCCATGGCAGCACAGAAGACCATGCATGGCAAGTGGGAGGGTTAGTGGCAGCACAATGGCTATGATGGGCAAGAAGGAGGGTGCAGGGGCATGCACAAAGGACGATGGAGGATAGAAGGGAGAGTCAGGACCTGTGCACAGACAAGAAAGTTCAGGGGAAAGGGCCACACAACAGACCGCATGGGGCAGGCAGGAGGAGCAGTTGCAGCACAACAGACCAGGGAGGGCAGAAGGGTGTGGCAGTACAATGGACCATTTAGGACAGGAGGAAGAGGATAGGGGCATGGCATGTGGACAGGCAGGGTGGAGGTGGCAGGGACAGGTTACAGTCATCTGACAATGCTAGGCAGGTGGGAGGGGAGTGGCAGCTCAACAGAACACTCAGAGTAGATAGGAGTGGCAGGTCCATGGAACATGGTGGGCAAAAAGGATGGAGCAGGGGCATGCACAAAGACATCGGAGGGCAGGGGGAAGGAGAATAGGGGCAGCAAGCTAAGCACAGAGTTTAAGCAGGAGGTCAATGATGGGGCATAGAATTGGGCAATGGAGGGCAGGAGGAGTGGACTGGTACATCATACTAAATTGAGGGAAGTGGCAGCACATCAGACCATGCATGGCAGGAGGGAGGAGGCTAGTCCATGGATTCACACAACAGAGGATAGGGAGGAGGGGGATGGGGCAGCAAGCTAACTGTTCAGAGAAGGCGGGTATTAGGAACTTTATTGTTTTTAAAACGTGTGTCTGTGCAAACTACTTAAAATATGAACAAGTATGCAGCATAATCTCACTTTTATTCAGGAAGACGAGGACGTTTGTGACTGTGACTCCGGGCTCACTTGCAGAAACACCCCCTGACCCTCCACCCCCTATCGCAAAATGTAATGCTCGTGAAAAGGGTAGGTGAACACAGTGTTATATAGAACATAGTCCTGAGAGCACGATTGAAAATGAAAACTAGATATAGTGTATGGTATAAACTATGCACCAAAAAGTGTGATATAAAATGAACCGGGCGTGAAATATAATATGCAATACATTGTGCGCAATGACAGATTCATTGGAGAGCGCGAGATAGCACAGGCACTAGCGCGTGCTTTGCGATATGCGCCTTGGAGTGTAATATGCACAGGGCAGTGTTGTGTAACCTAACTAGTCTCTAAAGTTGTAATATAAAATATGTGCTCGGGAGTGTAACGTTGCATATGCACTGGAAAAAAGATATGGATCCCAGATTGTAATATGTATGGCATAGCACTGTGCGTTATAACATAGGCATCGAGGAAGGCTAGATGGGGCAATATAACCCGTGCGAAGACAAGTGTGGCATGACATATTCACGGGGTGGTGTTACAGTGCACATGGGCTAGAGAGTGTCATAGCATATGCACTAGCTAGTGGAATACAACACAGAGGTGTGTGGCACTCAGCAGGAGGCAATGGTGGGTGTAACACAGCATTGGGCTCTGCCAGGAGCGCGCTGTGACTCTCAAGTGATGTTCGTCCCCTTTCCAGAGAGTAAAATAAAAAGTATTACACATCCGGCAGTGGATGTGTGTTTTATTAACCGTGAGGGGGGTTTCTTGCACAGTTTTGGTCGAATTTTTGTCGAATCCCCTTTGAATGGCTTGGTGTGCATGTGTATTAAATGTGCCCGTCAATAGCTACCCATGTTTGTATAAATAAACGACAAGGGTGTCTACCGGGATTAGGCACGGTAGGGCATCAGACATGTCAGAGCTTCACTAGTGGTGTAAATACATTCCACGTGGATTCATTTTATGCATAGTCGCCTTTTAATGAATATCACGCAAATCGTCATGGTGATAGGTACGTACGGTTTGTCCAGCATGTCCTAGGTGTGTCTATAAATATATATTTTTAAAAATAATAAAAAACAGTGGCCGGCCCTGGGGATTGGGGTCAAAAAAATATAATTAGGAGACAGGCCCTGGAGAATGGAGTCATCAGGGCCAATAAATTAGAATAAGAAGGGGAACCACACAGCCCCCCTTCTTAAAAAATTAAAATAAATAAAAGACTGGCATCGTGCCGGAGGCCACGCCCCCTCCTTGCAGCACTCTGCAAACGCGCCCCCTGGCGAGTTGTAAGTTGGGGAATTAATTCCTCTTCAATACTGAGGGTCCCTGAGGGCCAACTAGCCCAACAGGCATCTCCAGTATACGCCAGGGAGCTGCGCTGCAGACAGGTGTTCTGAGGCCAAGCCCCTTTTTACACCTCTCTGCAACACAGCTCTGTGGCGCTTACTGGAGGTACCTAGTGGTCTAGTTTGCCCCTAGGGACCCTTAGGATTCAAGGGGACTTAATCTCTCAACTTAGAACAGCCACAGGGCGCGTTTACACAGTGGTGAAGGGAGGGGACCGGGCCTGAGGTCACGTGTGCAAACACGCACTATGGCACGTTTTAAATTGGGGATATAATTTCCCTTCAATACTGAGGGCCCCTGGGGTCTAACTAGCCCACCAAGTGCTTCCAGTAAGCGCCACTGAGCTGCATTGCAGAGAGGTGGTCCAGGCCGTGCCACTTTTTACACCTCTCTGCAACGCAGCTCTGTGGCACTTACTGGAGGTACCTAGTGGGCTAGTTGGACCCTAGGGACCCTCAGGATTCAAATGAACTTAATCTCCCAACTAAAAACGGACACAGGACGTGTTTACACAGTGGTGAAGGGAGGGGACGGGGCCTGAGTTAACGTGTGCAAAAACGCCCTGTGGCCTGTTTTAAGAAGTAGTTTTAATCCCCCTGCCCTATTATATACTAGGGGCTTACAGAGGAGGTCATGCTAATCACAGGGGGACCCCAACGCATAATGTTCCCTAGTGTATGTAGGTGTTTTCACTGTATTCTAAGTATCTTTTAACATAGCACTGGCTCTAGGACTGGTTAGTCAGACTCAGTTACCACCAGTATCCGTCTGAAAAAGTTGAGGGTACAGGATGATTTTGCAACAAGGCTTCTTTCTGCTCTTATTTTTGTTCTTTCTGCACGTTATCCTTCTTCCTGCACTTTTCTTCGTCTTTGAGGACTTCTGTTGCTTCTTTCTGCACTTCTTTTTTTTCTTTCTGTGCATTTTTTCTTCTTTCTTCACATATCCTATCTCTGTAGGCATAGTTAGAAATTAGCATTTAAAAAACCTTTGAAATTCACAGAAAAAACCATAGGTTTCAGGCAAGTTATAGTTTGGAATTAGCATTTAAAAAACCTCAGAAATTCACTGAAAAAAACATAGGTTTCAGGGGTGTAATAGTTAGCTGGACTTTTCACTTGTACAAAACCATTGAAATTCCCCCGTTATAGTTAGTTCAGCTAACTATAACTCGCGCGCCCGCAATGCACTGCTGATGAAGTCACATATTACATCACTCATGACATGGTCAGTGACATCACTGATGACATCACTGATGACATCTCAAATGACATCACTGATGACATCACTGATGACATCATCCTTGTGATAGAGTGGCAGACCTCCTCTCACCCTAATATAACCTTTGATACACACATTCAAAAATAGAGACTAAAATTTTCAAAACAATGGATGGACATACCAATACCAGTTACAACAACCTCTTCAGTAATTCTAAGATCCACATACACATCCACTCATTCACCAACAGTCCTATACAGTCACTCATACATGTACTCACTCATCATATGTACTCATACACCTATACATCCTGTTACACAATGCCACTCATCAATAGAGTTACTCACACACATAGTCACTCATGCTAATAAAGAATCAAACATACATTTACTTGCATATACAGTTATACACACACCACCACACTTACTTCTACGGAAACTTACACATACTTAGTCTTTTAAACAATCACTTATAGAAACACATACTTATTCATACAGGAACTCTTTCAATCTCTCACTCTCACATATACTCACTTATATACACCATTAGTCACATATACTAGTTTAAAACATATGTAGTTACTCATAAAGACACTATTGAGACAGTCATTTACTAACTAACACACCCATACACACACTCATCCACCCATACAGTCCTGCACACATGCTGTCTTCAACACATACAAACAGTGAGTCACTCATTCATGCACCTATGCACTACGTAATACCCCCCACCGAACCATGCAGACACTCAGACTGATACTCAAAAAACCAACTAATAATCTATATAGACACCCATGTAGCTACTCACCAACCCATGCAGCCACTTATACACAAAGTGAGAGACTGATACAGATATTTACATATTTAAACATTACTCACTAAGCCATGTATTCACTATGATACACTTAATCAGTCAGTTACACAATCAATTTTTCAAAAACAAATCATCCATTTAGACACTTATATACCCATTTATTCTTCCATCGACCTTGAGATATACATATATAAAACATATTTAAGTTTCAGAAAAACACACATTCACTGAATGATGTCATCAGTGATGTCATCAGTGATGTCATTTGAGATGCCATCAGTGATGTCATGAGTGATGTCACTGACCATGTCATGAGTGATGTAATATGTGACGTCATCAGCAGTGCATTGCGGGCGCGCGAGTTATAGTTAGCTGAACTAACTATAACAGGGGAATTTCAATGGTTTTGTACAAGTGAAAAGTCCAGCTAACTATAACACCCCTGAAACCTATGGTTTTTTCAATGAATATATATATATATATATATATATATATCAAGTCCAACCCCATTCCAATTCAGAAACGGGCCGACACATGCTCAGTGACAACTGGTAGTTTTATTGTCAAAATTCAAAGCGCAAAGCAGGAACCAAGTTCAATGTTGTGAAACGCTCGGCATACGCGTTTCAGTCTTTCGACCTTCCTCAGTGCCAGTTCCAACCAACAGTGAAAATACACCTGGGGGCCTGTTTAAATATATGGGAGTTCTCTTCTGATTGGAGTATGTTGATTAACCAATCTCCACGGCCTCTGGCTGCGCTGCTCGTCGTGATCCATGCCGGGATTTCATGTGCCCCCGCTGCGAGTTAAAATACAGTGATTTCTATACTCGTACGTCAAGTGGCGTTCCAGTCCTGCTGGCCACGGAATGCACAATCACCCCAGCCTCTATCACGGGAGACAATGATGGCAAAGGAATTACTGTTGGCACCTTAATGCAGCAAACTGCCGCATCCTCTCTCCCCATCCTTTGGCAATGTCCAGGTAAGTTTCCTTTCCAAGTGGGGGGGCGACGCGCTGTACTTTTATACACAGACCAGGAGTAGCAAGCAGTGCGCGTAGCTCCAAACCGAGAGGGCGTGTCGGTAACCGGTGCTTGCCTTACCGGTAACACATCAAGTCCAACCCCATTCCAATTCAGAAACGGGCCGACACATGCTCAGTGACAACTGGTAGTTTTATTGTCAAAATTCAAAGCGCAAAGCAGGAACCAAGTTCAATGTTGTGAAACGCTCGGCATACGCGTTTCAGTCTTTCGACCTTCCTCAGTGCCAGTTCCAACCAACAGTGAAAATACACCTGGGGGCCTGTTTAAATATATGGGAGTTCTCTTCTGATTGGAGTATGTTGATTAACCAATCTCCACGGCCTCTGGCTGCGCTGCTCGTCGTGATCCATGCCGGGATTTCATGTGCCCCCGCTGCGAGTTAAAATACAGTGATTTCTATACTCGTACGTCAAGTGGCGTTCCAGTCCTGCTGGCCACGGAATGCACAATCACCCCAGCCTCTATCACGGGAGACAATGATGGCAAAGGAATTACTGTTGGCACCTTAATGCAGCAAACTGCCGCATCCTCTCTCCCCATCCTTTGGCAATGTCCAGGTAAGTTTCCTATATATATGCCAAACACCACGTCTCTAGAAAGAACGTGCGGCGCACTCGGGCTCAATCCAAAGGAATTAACTTTATTCGTTCTTCTCCGTGAAGACTAACAAACACACGCGTTCCGGGACCCTGCCCTTCGTCAGTGTTAGTTTGTCAAGTTCAAAGTTCACATTTAAATAACAAATACAATCATTGGTCGATTGGACTAGCGAGTGACATCGACATAGGACTTTACAGCTGGTCAACCACATTTCATCGTAACCATAGCGGCCATACTTGAATGACCTTGCAAACATGTAAATCATGTATTGTGCCTCGTGACACGTCATTGGATCACAATTTACTACAAAATGTGCATAATGTCATGCTAATGATAAACTACACAATTAATTCAACATATGCCATTCATGTTCCAAGATGTCAAAAAAGGTTATCCAGTGACCAGACAATGACATGACCACTAAGTCAAAGGCCGAAAGCATCTTGCTAGATTGTACAATTGCGCCCTCCAATGGGCGTAGCCACAGCTCAAATGCTCGCGGTAGAAATTAAATTAATTAACCAGCGGTCCTGTCGATGGTGCTGTAACAAACTCAATTTTGATTTTTGAAAAAAGAGAAGGACGAAAAGGAGAAAGGGGCATACACTCACACTTATATACAATATGTACAGAAATGTATCAATCGTTTTTAGAACGCAAAATTGAGCCCTCAGATGGGCATACTCAATGAACACAATTGAAAAATAAACAGGTTGCAGAAGGAAAACACTCAGTTTACAGGTATTTCTCAATGGTGTGATAGTGTTATGCAAAAATGTGGAAACTGGAAATTATGCAAGGACAAGCTCAGCCAATGAAGAACCATAATTCTTCTTCCATGTTAAGGCCCCCAGGGGTGCGGGTTTGTAATTCAATAATGAAACGCGCCTCTAACTGGCGTAGCTCTCTTACTCTGTCTCCTCCTCTTTCAGTAATGGGGACCTGGTCCAAGCAAAAGTAGCTAAGTTTGTCACTACGAGATTCATGTTTGCCTGCAAAGTGCCTGGCAACAGGGTAAGTTGTGTCACGGTTCGTGATTGCCCGTGTGTGCTCCAAAACACGTTTCTTGGCAGGGTGGATTGTACTACCGATGTATTGGAGACCACACGGGCAAACCAGGCAATAAACGACAAAACTGGTATTACAGTTCAAAAATTTGTTGATGCTGCGTGTTCCTATTCTGCCTGGAACACTGTATTCTTTCACTTTTTTTCTGTTTTTGCAGGCCTTGCAAGAGGCACATGGGTAGAAGCCTAACGGAGTGTTCTTGGGGACCTTGTCGGAAAAGTGGCTACGTACCAACAAGTCTTTCAATGACTTGCTTTTACGATAAGTCACCTCCGGCTTAAAAGATGTATCCTGACCAATGATATTGTCGGTCTGAAGTATACTCCAATTCTTTTCTACTAGCTTTCTTATAACTCCAGCCTTGGTTGAGTAGCCCAAAATGAGACGGGGACCGCCCGGATCATCTTTTGCTTTGTTTAATTCGGGTTGTTCCATACCAAGGAGGGAGTGTCTCTCAATAGACTGTACCTTAAGGGCTGTTTCGCTCAGGAGGGTATCGGTGTAACCTCTTTGTCTAAACCTTCTGAGCGATTCGCTTGCTGCCTTGGTGTAATCTATGGGGAGTGTGCAATTCCGTTTAAGACGCAACAACTCCCCATAAGGAATGCTGTTGATGAGAGACCGTGGATGTTGACTGGTAAAGTGTAAAACTGAATTCCCTGCGGTGGGTTTGCGGTAGAGTTTAGTGCAAATCATATATATATATATATTCACTGAAAAAAACATAGATTTCAGGCCTGAGATAGTTAGGAATTAGTATTTAAAAAAACCTTAGAAATTCACTGAAAAAACAATAGGTTTTAGGGGTGTTATAATTAGCTGGACATTTCACTCGAACAAAACCATTGAAATTCCTCTGATATAGTTAGTTGTACTAACTACATCTTGCGCGCCCGCAATCCACTGCTGATGATGTCACATATTACATCATTCATGACATGATCAGTGACATCACTGATGACATCTCAAATGACATCACTGATGACATCATCCACGTGTTAATCAGATACACCTCATCATACACCAGTAAAACCTTTCATCAAATTCGTAAAATACAGAGTGCCAGATTTAAAACCATTGACACACCAATACAAGTTTCTAAACACCCATTCAGTGATTCCTAGATCTATACACACATCTAATCACTTACCTATAGATTCACTCATACATGCTGTCAGTGATCAATAGAACACTATAAAATATACTTATACACCTATATCGACATTACACACCAGCACACATCCTAATCACTTATGAACTCATCCTACTCACTTATGCAAACAATGGATCATACTTACTTTTACTTAGCTATACACTTATAAAAACACCACTTCATCTATTCATATAGATAATAGCTCATACTTAGTGTGTTATAAAATCACTATTACAACTATACAGTTATCCATACAGTCACTCATACAATCATGGAGTCTTGTGTATACTTATTTATATACAACAACTGACACATACACTGGCTTTTATTTTTCTAGTTTGTTGGACATGTACCATTGAGACATATATTTGCTCATCGCCACACCCATAAAGATATTCACTCACCCAAACAACTGTTATAACATATAGTTGTAACTTCATATACCTACTGAATTAAATATTCACACATCTTTAGGCAGTCACACACCCCCCACCGAACCACACACACATTCACACTCCCATACAAATACTCAGGCAACTAATCAATAAATAATATAGACTTTCACGTAGTTAGTAACCAACTAGTGCAGCAGTTTACACACCAACAAGTGACACAGATATTTACACAGTTTAGTCACTATCCAATATATTTAGTGAGACACTATAAATTAGTCAAGTAAACAGGCAATCACACTGCTACTAAATCCTCCATCCAGATATTTATATTTATATATCCACTCATTCTTCAATGCAAATTGCTATATATATAATACATATTTAAATAACGAACCAAACCTCATTCACTGGATGATGTTTTTTCAGTGAATTTCTAAGGTTTTTTAAATGCTAATTCCTAACTATATCAGGCCTGAAACCTATGGTTTTTTCAGTGAATTTAAAAGGTTTTTTAAAATGCTAATTCCTAACTATATCAGGCCTGAAACCTATGTTTTTTTCAGTGAATTTCAAAGGTTTTGTAAATGACAATTTTTAATGTATTAATTGTTATACTGATTGTTTTGATACTGATTTACTAAATTTTTTAAACTGTTTATTTTTAGATATTTTATTTTTTTAATTACATTACAATACAAAATATACTTTCTCAGAATGAATTACTTTAGTTTAAATACTTTGCAAATAGGCAATAGACTTTTAAGTACAGTAGTTACAGTTGTTGCAATGGGCAACACAATTTCAAACACAAAGCCACATTGAGCTCAATGTGAATTTCCAGTCAAATGCAATTAGTTACTTTATGGATTACTTTTCTAACCACAGGACTGGATCCTAGATTCAGTCCTTGGACATCTCCTATACACAGTTGAGTAAAAGCATTTTGGTTACAGTAGTGATTTTTAAGGATTATTATTGAATTTTAAAAGTTGACACTTAAAAAGGTTTTCACATAGAATCACCAATGTTATCCTACGGCAGAAAATTCACTTAGCAGGTAAGTAGTGTTATCGTTAATTTTTCTTACTCAGTGGTGGATCCTAGATCCAGCACAGGTGAATCTCCTGTAAACAGTTGAAAGAATGTGTTTAAGTCATACAGACGATTTTTTAGGAATATATTTAGAAACTTTTCCGCTTAAAAGCACACAATGGATTCCTATGGAAGGAAATACAAGTTACTGTTAAGTATGCTTAAAATTACTTTTCAGGGTCAGTACTGGTCTAAAAGATGCAGCACTGGGTTCTCTCCTGATAACAGGTGAGTAAATCGGAATTCGTAGTTCATCTGATTTTAGAGGAATATTTGTACGTTTCAAAAATGGACACAGAAACTTTTCTGCTGAAAACCACACAATGGATTCCTATGGAAGGAAATACAAATTACTGGTAAGTACACTTAGAATTACTTTTCAGGGTCAGTGCTGGTCTAAAAGATGCAGCACTGGGTTCTCTCCTGATAACAGGTGAGTAAATCGGAATTCGTAGTTCGGCTGATTTTAGAGGAATATTTGTAAGTTTCAAAAATGGACACTTAGAAACTTTTCTTCTGAAAACCACACAATGGATTCCTATGGAAGGAAATACAAGTTACTGGTAAGTACGCTTAGAATTACTTTTCAGGGTCAGTGCTGGTCTAAAAGGTGCAGCCCTGGGTTCTCTCCTGATAACAGGTGAGTAAATCGTAATTCGTAGTTCGGCTGATTTTAGAGGAATATTTGTACAATGGTGAAGGAAGGGGGCAGGGCCTGAGGTGACGTGTGCAAACACGCCCTGTGGCGCGTTTTAAGTTGGGGAATTAATTCCTCTTCAATCCTGCGGTCCCCTGGGGGCCAACTAGCCCACCAGGTACCTCCAGTATGCGTCAGGGAGCTGCGTTGCAGAGAGGTGTTCAGAGGCCACGCCCCTTTTTACAACACTCTGCAATGCAGCTCCATGGCGCTTACTGGAGGTACCTGGTGGGCTAGTTGGCCCCCAGGGGACCGCAGGATTGAAGAGGAATTAATTCCCCAACTTAAAACACGTACATGTATACATGTATACATGTTTCTGCCGTGTGGTCCGGTTGGGTCTGTGGCATTCATCAGGACCTAAAGTTAAAAATGGGCTCCGTTCTTACCGGCCATACGGTGATAAGATGCCACTAGGTGGGGTGACCTGTGTCACACTCCACGAGGAAAAGGATTCATTGCGAGGTCCTGAAATAGAGACCTAAATGCCCTATGGGAGGAGGGCATCGAAGGGAATACCCCTCTATTTAAACTGACTTTCTGTAAGGCGAGGATTGGTCAATGATGAAGCATGACACCAAGTGGTGTGTGAGACCAGTCGATACATTTTGTGAGATGCCCACACTCACAACTTAAACCTCACCGAGGTCACTTCTCTGGGATTGGCCCCATTTTGTGTTGAACATTGTATGTTGGAGGCTGGCCTGCTCCTGGTGCCCCTTGCCTCTAGATCCCTCCCCCAGGTGACCCTGGGGATAGAGTGGTTATATGGTCAGTGACATCACTGATGACATTAATGATGACATCTCAAATTACATCACTGATGACATCACTGATGACATCACTGATAAAATCATCCAGTAAGTGTGATTGTTTCTAAAAGGTTTAAGAATGTGATATATACATGATAATTCAGTCAGTATGTGACTGACTTTATAAGTGAGTGATTATATGTGTCTGGGTGAATGTATGGGTGAGTGACTAATCTGTGTGAATGTCTGTATCAGACTGTCAGTTGGTGTGTAAGTGGCTGCATGTGTTGGTGAATAGGCACATGAGGGGCTATATGAGTTATTGATTGGTTGTCTGATTACCTGTATGGGTGCCTGAGTGTCTGTGTGTTGTGTGACTACTTGCATGGATGTGTGAGTGGGTGATTAACTGGTTGTATGGGTTAACGAGTGCATCTGCAAGGGGCTGTATAAGTGAGTGAGTGTGCATATGGATGTGTTGGTGAGTGAATGGATGTCTCAGTGGTATATGTGTGAGTTACTGCATATGTGAATGGCAGTATATGTGAGTGTTGGAGTATATAAGTGACTGTATGTGAGAGTGAGTGATTGTGAAAGTGGCTGTATGGATGAGTGCGTGCTTGTGTCAGTGATTGTATAAGAGAGTAAGTATGTGTTAGTATCTGCATGAATAAGTGAGGTGGTGTATATATAACTTATAGGTGAGTATATGGCATTGTGATTGACTCATTGGGTGACTGATTAGGTGTGTGAGCAACTCTATGAGTGATTTGCAGTGTGTGAGTGTCTGTATGGGTGTATGAGTGCATATAATAGTGGCTGTATTGATGAGTGGTAAATATAGTGGACGACCCAATCTACCCTTGAGGGCTCGGGCAAAATTGATGAACAGGTAAGAGGTGCCTTCAAGGGATTTATTCAAATACTTAGTTGAGTAGTTCTGAATCTCAATTATATGTAAGGTTTTATGATTTGCTGAATCTCAATTATATGTAAGGTTTTATGATTTGCTTACAAACTCAATTATTTTCACAATTTATACTTTAGACAATATAATTCTATCCAATTATGCGTCAATCATATGAAAATATATCTCAAATGAGTATATATCCATCAAAAGATAGGAACAAATTAATCCAAAGCAACATAGACAAAGAAAGGAGAAAATACGGGTGTATATAAAAATAATAAAGTTTATCATCAAATTTCAAAAAGGGTCCTTGAGGTAAGAACAGTTACAGTTATATTGGAAGGGAACATTTCAGTTATTCATGCCTTCACTGTAATAGTTATCAAACACTTTTTCACAATTACAGACAGAAAGTATGTCTTCCTTTATTCTCTATTAACTCTATGCATTAGCCATATCTATTAATATTTAGTATTCACTTGTCATAGATGAACTGTTGCTATTCCTTCAGGAATCCTCTGACTCTTTCTTCTACTGGTGACTTATGCTAGAGGGTGTTCAGGAAGAGTCACTTGCTTGCATGGTTACTCCCTTTCAAGGGTTCCCCCTCTTCTACTTCTGCAGCTGTAAAGGGCTGTCTGGCGCCTGCACTGTACTGCCATTATGGTGGAGTGGTGGCCTTACTCCGTTGGTGACTTAAGGTTGCGTGAGTGGTGTGTGGCTGTACAACTCCTCCTAAGACTGTTCTTTTCCTCTGGATCATGCCTCCTCAGAATATTCCCTTATACTGAAGGGCTCCCATGGCCTTGGCTCTTACATGGTCTTTTTTAATGCTCAGTAGTGTCTTATCACTGCCTCTCCAAATAGACTTTTCCCAGTGAAAAGCACGTTCATTATAGCTGACTGGACCTCCTGCTTGAATGCAGAGATTCTCAGCCAAGTGTTTCTGCTTAATGAGGTGGCCATGCAGACCTGCCCACTGACAGTTTCTGCTGCATCTGCCACGTATTGGCCATTGTCTTTGCTTCATGTAGCAACGTATTCAGCCGCTTTTTCCACTCCTCTGGCAGGTGTTCCATGAGCTCCTCCATCTCATCCCACCCCTATCTAGCAGGGTATTCTAGTAGGCTATCCACTGCGTTGCTGCTGACCTCTTAATCTTTTTTCCCTCCATTTCTACTCTCTTGCTTTCATGAGAAAGGGTAGCCCCCCAAACACAGGGCTATATGCTCTCTTACATGCTGTTGCCACAATGAGGGAGTCAGATGGCATGTTCCCCGGACGTAGGTTGTGTCTTTCTAAGAGAAGTAAAACTTCTTTTATACCCTTGGTGTTATGGATTGGATGCAGCTGGTCCTTTGAATGCATTCCTGCCCTGGTCCAGCATATTGGGTAGCATTGTGAGGAACTGGTTACTCTTCTGGTCGGGCAGTAGTGTTTCAAAGAAGAAGCATGCTCTGACTGCCTCTCTTCTAACTGAACCCCATAAGTACCTGCAGCTCTCTTGATGACTGCGTTGTGTGCAGTGATGTCATCTGGCGGTGATGGGTTGAATGGATAGGATTCTGCCCCTTAGTCTGGATAGATGTCTTGCCATTCATCGGTTGGCTCTCTCATTTCTGAGAGTTCTTGTTGTTGTTATTCCTCTAATTTGAACCAATCCTCTTCCATTTCTTCCTGGGGTTCTGGAGTGATTGTGTTTTCCAGTTCAAAGTCGGGTGCTTTGTTGCCTACGGCTCGCCGAATGCCGTGCCAATGTGCCCGGGTCTTCGCAGCCAGAATTGAGCAGCTTTTTGCTGTCTCTCTCCCATGTATTGGAGCCTCTATTGAGGTTGAAGCGGGTTTCGAGGGAGTGTCTCCAGGGGTGTCCCTTGCCTTGGCCCTGTGTGGCTCTTCGGGCTGACTTTTGCTTATATCAAAGTTTCAGCGCTCCGTCCATCATCTCCTTGTGTTTGCTTTGCTTATATCAAGGCCATGCTGTATGATACGGGCCTGCCATTTCTGTGGGTGACCCCAGACATAGCAGAACTGGTTAAAGAACGACTAAAGGAGTATTTATGGACGCAGGATTCAGGATTTTAAACATGTTAAAGCGGGAAGTCCAACAGACTATTTCCTAGACATTAGTCTCATTCAAGCTTATGAATCATTTCTTGAGATGCTTCCTGTCCCCATCCCATTGTAACTTCTTTTTAAATGGAAGTATGGAGTTCTGCCATTAAACAGTTTTTATATAAAATGGGGTGTACAAATATTTTAACTCTAACAAGTGTCCTTCACGTGACTTAGCGAAAGAAACTCCACATGATGTTTCCTTTTTCTGTTCTGCTTTTGATAGAGCACGAAAACTATGGATTCGGCCAGTATGTAACCTCATGGGTTTCCATCATCATGCGCACGCACTATGCGCTTTACGTTCAGATACCAGAAAGGGAACTGCTGTTAAGATGACAAAATCTTTGTATGCCACTTTATTCATCCATATGTGAAATGTTAAATCATTGGAGCAATGATATTTTAGAAGCACATTTTCCTCTCTGTATCCACGTTGAATGCTGCTATGATATTATTGGAGTTTCTTTTTCTCATGTTTTATGTTTTTTATCGACTGTGATTTTGTGGCTTGTATGGGATTGTGTGTATTTATTGTTTTTCATTATTTTCTTTTTAGCCTTTTAACTGCTGTACTCTGTTTTATGGATCTTTGTATCAGAAATAAACATTTTGTTTGGCTATTACACCTATTTTAAGTGGAGCAAATTAATTTCAGCTGGAGTTTATTATTGAAGTCCAAGCCTTAAGTGAACAATGTTTACAGTCATTCTATGTTGAACAGTCCATTTAAAGGCCTTCACGATGGCAGCATAAATTATGGATCCAGGATTGCTTAATTTCCTTCATCGAATTAGAAGTTCACATGCTAAATGTAGGCCTGTTGCTTTAGCTCCATGTCTATTCAACCAAATCTTGTTTTGGGTCTGATGTGCATTTTTGATGTTGACGTCTGTGGTTGTCTGTTTCTGTCAACCGTCTGTGGAATCAGGCAACAGAAATGCAATAAAGTTGCCCTGAACGTGAACCGGATGCATTTTATTATATAATTGTTAACCGTCTCATTTTGTTGGGGTCGAGACACAAACTTTTTTTCTGCTACTGTCTGAACAAGGCATACCAATACCACTATTAACAGCTGTCTCATACCCAAGGCATGTTGCTAGAAGTCCTGTAGATTAGCCAGATGTCCCACTCCTGAAGAAATCCCCTCTAGACCTCTATGTCCGCAGCAACTGCTGGAGCTGCCCTCATCTACCCTTCCTCAGCAGCAAGATGATCAAGAAAGCAGCGTACACATCCTCAAGAGAACATCAACACCAATAACCTATGCCGCTATCTTTCATGCTCCATATATCCTACCAGAGCAGACCCTGCCAGCAAACAAGTAGTGATCAACAACCTCTTGATCACAGAGAAGGTTTAATTCTACTTCACAACACTTCCATCCTATCCTCATTAACATCCTAACATAGCAAATGAGATTTGCCAGTAATGTCCTCCACTGGCTCTCCTACTACTTATCTAACTGACTTCAGCGCATCGAGATGGGGACCTCGTGATCCCAAAAGCATGACTCACCCGATGAGTACCCCATGACTCACCTGAGGAGTACCCCATGACTCACCTGAGGAGTACCTCATGACTCCATCCTGCCACTAGGCATCTTCCAGCTACATGGAGCCCCGTGGAAACTTACTCATCGGTCATATCAAAATTCACCAACAACGATGACCCACAACTCTACATGAAAGTGTTTTGTGCTCTCCACATTCAGAAACTCAAGCATTGCCCCACCACATTCAGACCCTGATGTAGACAGACCACCTACATGAAATTCAGTCAGACAAATACTGAGTTCCTCAATAAGGAGAACAAAAATGAGTCCAAAACTGGAACAAGAACAGGAATTGGAATAGCCTCAACACTAAACTATCAGACACAGCCAAGTCACTCAGGTTCATCATTGACACCAACCTCTCTGTCAAAGAACAAGTCACCAAGAGGACCTAGACGGAATGGTACCCGCATTCCCACTTGGAAAAAAAAGTGAAAGTGTTTGTTTGGAAACCTATTCCAGACCTCATACTTGAGTGTCTGGATTGAAGCAAAGTCTTGCTACATGGCCTCCAGATAGTTCATGGAGCCTCAAAAGGCTTGATACCAGCCATGACAGGTCTTAACAGAGGCCTAAAGAAATGCAGTCACATCACTGCAACCCTGATGGAACTCCTGAGTCTCCCCTAGCATGCCCATATCACTTCCAAGACCTGCTGCATTACGTACATGGCAACAACGAACAGCTCCCTCCCTACCCCGCTGACAAATGAAACATTACTGACGGATCTTGACATGCCCACATCTAGATCTTCAGACTGGGGATGAGAAACTGTAAGAAGGAGAACAACAGGAGGTGAGACTGTTCCATCAACACAATAAGAATCTGGATCTTTAGAAATGTTCTACTCGCTGTAAATGTCTTTGGATCATAATACTGGCTGCAGGCTCTCGACAAGCTTTGAACAGCCCTCCGCTGTTCTAGGCTAGGTTTGCACTATACTAGCACCCATATATACATGAATACATTCTAAGTTACAAAATCTCCTTGAGACCTTATGTCTGACACAATTAACAAAAGTAATTTCCCATTATACTCTGAAACAATCAACGAGCGAATATTGAGAGGTTGAAACCAGATTGGGCTAAAATAACAAACACTTTCTCTAAATGTAGTCTCAGGCTACTATTACATACCTGAAGGTTCAGAAAGGAACATACTTGGGTAGAGTCTATTTTTGAGGTAATTTTATTTCCCAGCAAATCAACCTAATATTCTAAAGTGATCTTTTCTTGCTGCAGAGGAAATTAAGTTAAAGCACAGACTTGATCATGGCAAATGATGATGCCGTTAAATTTATTTTTTAAATAAAAACAAATCAAAGTGGAGCACTAAGAACCAACAAAGCATTTCTGCAAAGCTCAAAATACATTTTGCTGGATAAACATAATAACAGTATATTATATTAGCTACTATTGTGTTTAACTAGTTTATAATCCAAAGCTCTAAAAGGATACATTATTTGCAAAACTGTGTCGGCTGTGAAACTGATGGCTTTTTGCAAAACTCTCAGCGCCATCTAATTAATTTGCAAAACTCAAACTTATCACCGACTGTAGAACTGAAAGTATAGCTATAACTTCAGCACAGACATGAAGCTAGGGGTAAATTGAAATATTAAATCCTGGCAAATGAACATGAATCAGTATGTATCTGGTAATGAGGAAGACGTAAGGGATGCAAAAAATTATTCCAGTGACATTATTACCCCTACTTGGTGTAAAAAACATTTTATTTAACTTTTGTAAAAATATTTTATTTTGTCAAGTGATCACTTGTTTTATCCCTTTACAAAACCCCTCTTAGTACGCCTGTTCTTGTCTGATAACATGGATTTTCCTGTATGAACAAGTTACTTACCGTCAGTTTCTCATAGATATTCTGTCTAACTGCTGGTTCCTCACCTTTTGAATATACCCCAAGAGTCAGAATGGATCCCAAAAATCTTTAGCAGTACTCCTGAGAACTAATGGATGGCATTCTGACCCACGTCATACCACGCTATCCAAAGTGTCATCGTTTGCGTTGTCTTTAGCCCAGGAAGACCTTACTTTGGGCTTCTATAGCGGTTCTTAATCGTTTGAATTCTATGGGCGGCCACTAAATCACTCCTGGAATCAGCAGACCCAGCTTCAGCAATTTCTAAGATTTGATCAAGATTAAATCAAACAGATTTATAAAT
Source organism: Triturus cristatus (assembly GCF_964204655.1). Lineage (NCBI taxonomy): Eukaryota > Metazoa > Chordata > Amphibia > Caudata > Salamandridae > Triturus > Triturus cristatus. The sequence goes on along the minus strand of NC_140595.1, from coordinate 102,853,028 downwards.
TATTACATACTTTATTTAATTCGCAAACAAAAGAAGGCAAATAAATCGAAGTCATAATTTTAATGTGAATGTTTGAGCTTTTCAAAATGTAGTTTTAGTTCTAAAAGGCAAAGCTATATGTTAGACTCATGCATTTTGCATTGTTTTTTTTTACTCCCAGTGCCCGCTCTCTGTTTGTAGGCGCATACCAGTGCTGCATCATTGGGGCCATCCATCGTTCGTACTAGATTCAGTTTTCTGGACTTGTGCTGCTCCCATGAATCAAAATCAGGGTCTGATGTGTGCATAGAATAATGTGTACGACAATTGTCTTTTGGCCTTAGCTCTGAAGTTATTCTACGAAGATTGGTAAGTTTAAGGGGAAATGGCAACCCTATTTGTAAACGTTGGGAAGTGACAAATCTGATTATATGCTCATGTTTGCCACCTGTCAAAAGTTAAAAGAATTCTGGCTTACCGTGGGTAAGAAAATCTCCCTCTCATTGGGTAGTTCTATGGAGGTAAGAACGATCTTAATCATGTTTGGGATAAGACAACAGGATGCAGGGGGCCTATGTTTAATCACAAAGCAAATAATCTAATGTTCTATTTAATTTTAATTGCGAGAAGAGAAATCTGCAAATTATAGACTCAAGCCTCTCCACCCTCTTGGCATGCGTGGAGAAACTTTGTGGTCTTTTTGAGAAGATGGATAGATGGCAAGATGAGAGAAAGGAGGGTGGTGACTTTTGGGATATGCTGAGGGTCTGATCAAATGTATTCATCCAATGATTACATCTTCTTAAAGCAGTCAGACAATGGAGTAAGATAGATTCAGGGAAGCCCAGTTAATATGCTTAAAGAGGAAAGTCCAATATTTGGAGCACGTGGACCTTAGATAACGTAATGGTTCTCATTTCAATAATTGGAGATGATACGAGGACAAAAAAATAAAACTAATTGGTAAGTTTGGATGTCTGAGAGGTGGCTCATTCCAGCAACTGAGAACAGTAGCTCCACTTTGGATCCACTATGGTTCAGGAAGTACCCACTAATTTGAGATTCATGGCCCCAAATTTCAAGTTTCTCGGACTCCGTGTTGGTTTTGCTTTTTAGTAATAAATAGAAAAGCATAATTGAAACAGGCATTGCGGGGTAGATCTTGATCACTTAAAACCCTAAGGTGGGAAAAAGTTTAGGTTGGTGCCAAAGAAAGATGATGGATACGTATAGCATTGCCAGCAAAGGTCACTTTGTGGGACAACACACTAGCCAAACAAGAGGTGGACAGAAAAGTGGGCCACTTTAAGTGATAGAAATCAAAGTTAAGGGTATGAAACCACAGGAAAGGAAAAAGTCTAGGACTCCTGTTACCATGTTGCCTTTGTGAGGTAACAAAGTAGATCTCTTAGTCTGCAGAGTTAAAGCGCGGGTTTTTGTCGAAAAGCAGTAGTAACAATTTCTCGACTTTGCATGCATCTTGAAAGCTATAGTTCCCAATTTGCAGAAAGGCCATTTCATTTGATTGACCTGATGTGCATCTGCATTCCAGGTGAGTCTTTAGATGTGAAATAACTTTGTCCAAGGATGCTTAGTGCAGTGAGGAGGCAAGTACGTGGTGATATTTAAATCAAGCAGGAGTTTGAGGATGGCTTATACAAGGAGTGGATAAGATATAATTGTTTTAATTACTGGTGGATGAATAGCAGAGGGGTGATCATGATCTACACCTTAAAGGATAGTACAGATGATGGAACATGATGAGGCCAATTAGAATGTCATTCGGAAAGCCTCCGTCCGCAGATCTGAGGCTTTCTGACCGACATCCTTGGTTTAAACTTCGACCTCCTTATTACAAAGGATACAGTTGGATTTAAACCAGCCGGTAATTCCGGCTGGCTTCCAACGGGCTCAAGGAGACCGTCGTCCAGCCGGAGGCTGCTCATAATCCCTTTAGGATGGTATTTACTGTGCAGGGGTTATAATGTCGGTTTCAGACCGGTATTTCATGTCAGGCTTTCCAACATTGAAAACCTGTCGTGGAAAACCTGTCAGAAAGTGACTTAGGGGGCCCCTAGCAGGGCACCCATCTCTCAGTGACCAATGGTTGTGGGCCTGGATAGCATCTATGGTCCCCCCTGTAAATGCCTGCTCTATGTGGCAGGCACCGTGAGGTGCCTGCCACACAGTGCAGGGATTAACAGAAACTCCCATTTCTCAATGGGAGCCTGTGCTGAGGCTGGTTTCAAACTGCAGCATAAGCACCCATAGAGAAATAGGACTTTTCGATGCACCATGTGCGGCCGCACCGTAATAGGGGTGCAGGACCGCCGACCTATGTTCGGTCGGTTTTCACACCAAGACAGCCACCCCACATAGCACTAGGTCCCTTTATGTCTTATTTAACTTTGCTGTAAGTCAGCACTGAGATTTTATTGGGTAATGAGACTTGCGAAAGTGGATCAGTAGTAGTTTCCGAATAAATTTCAACCACATTATCTCCTCTAGGAGACTGGTCAAGAGTAAGACACTCACATGAAAGTTGTTCTCAACCATCAAAACCTATTCCTTTCAAGATGATAAAAGGCTTCACCTTTAAAGCATTCTGTCTCATCAGCTCTACCCACTGGTAAAACCTTTTTGCTTTTATCTCACCACTACAGAAAAAGTGCAGTCTTGAATCTGGAAAACGACAGAACATTAGACAGCCACCAAAATTAGATTTCATGCAAAATCGTAAAAGTTTGACTTCAAAACGAAATAGCAAACACTAATGCAGCTTCCAGTTAGGAATCCAACTGCAATGCAGCAGCACACATGCCACCTTTCAGCTATGGGATGATTCAGTGCATTTTCTAGGCAACATTAATGCTCATGTCCTAATTAAATCTAGTTTTCTAGCAGCTTTCATCACTGTTCATCATTAAGCCCTTCTCCCAATTCTCACCAATCAAGTGGGATATAGAGGCACATTTCTGAACTAGAATTTTTAACTAATAATAGGAATAACTTACTGTATTTATTTGGAATCGATTCCCTCAAACATTTTCTTGTTTAAATGTCAAGTCCCAATTGGATCATGACTCTCAAAAGAAATTAACGATGACCTCAACACAATCATCATCATCAACAACTTTATTTCAGTTTAAATAAAAAAAACATAACAGTGCATTTTATAACATACATATAAAACATGATAAAATTTAGATATTTCATTTCAATGGACAAAGTTAAAAATGCTACTACCAATAAGCAAAAACATTAAAAGGTACTCAAAGCCTAGCCCTAATATCTAACAAGAGATCTTTGTCAAGTGCTAGAGGTCGCTTCCTGGCACCCTATTGACCCGGTTGAGCTTAAAGTGCATGGTGCATCAAAATATTATTTCCTCCCAACTGATCCTAATCTAAAATGGCATATAGAGTTTAAGCAATTGGCTACTGAGTAAACAAGACAACTTCTAGGGTCTGCCCTGCATACTGTCAAGGCATTATGCCCATCATCGAGCGAAAGGAGGTGACAAAGAGGGATAATCCAGTTAACACGCTGTGTGGTAGAAGCCCTGTAGGCGCTCCTCATCCTCCACTGCCTGGCATCTCACGGGGTAAAGTTTGGAAGAGTTGACATTACTGTTCCAGGTGGAGGTAAAAGAAGCAGTTGGTAAAATCCCCAATCTAAATGTAATTTAAAGAGACCTAGACATTGGCATATTCACATAATCCTTAAAATCTTCAAAATAAGAGCCACATTTAAAAGACAGATACAGATCCGTAAGACTGCCCGAAGGAACGGCAGAGATTTTGGATCCAAAGACAACATTCCAGTAGTGATCTTTAATAAGACCGCGAGAGCTGCTGGTCATTGATGTCAGGTGATACCAAAAATGTGGACAATCCCAACTTAACCAGTCATGTTTTCGTATAGGATATCCAAGGGATCCTTGGGGCCAGTTAGTGTGCTACAATTTCAGTAAGGCGCTCTCCTTCTGGAGCACGTTGCTTGGTTGTCCATACCTGGAACAGTCTAAAACAGGCATAGGACAGGGACAAAGAGCTTTTCCCTAGCTGTGCAAACCAACCAGTGGAATCTGACAATCTCATCCCTAGTTAATCACATTCTAGCACCCTTTCTAATTTGGCTCCATCTAAATCCACATTCCCTTTAACATTCTTTCTATGTGTAAATATCATATATTTTGTTTTAGATTTGTTTATTTCAGGGCTGTGGTCATTGCAAAATTGATTGGACTTCCCAAGAGAACATTGAATCCCAAGGCAAAAGGGGGGAATCATCTGCAAATAGCCAACTTGGTACTTTAGAGCCAGCAAATTTGGGTGCATCATTCACACAATTCATTAGGTAGGGAATAGATCATTGACAAATAATGAAAATAGTGTAGAGGCAAGGACGCACCCTTGCCGAACACCACGCCCTATTGAAAAGTTCTCTGTATTTTCCCCCGGGTCCCATTTGACTATGGGAAGATTATCGGTGTACAAATTTCAGATCAGCATCAGTAGCCCTAAAGGAACCCCAATTTTCACAATAACCTCCCAAATTTTGCCCTTGGGACAAGGTCAAATGGCTCTCAAAGATTTACAAAGGTGACAAAAAGCACCCCCAATCAATGTCGACGGCTTTCATTTTAGGATAAAAAATGTTAATATCTGATCCACATTACTTATATTGGCAATAAAGCCTGCTTGAAGGTGTGCGAGAGCCAGTGGAGGGACTGAGTGAGGTAAAGAATAAGTCAGGCGCCTCACCACTGTACGTTCCACTGCTGTACCCATAGCAATTCACTTATATCACTTCACCTATGATGGGGACGCACAGCTGTGCAAGGGAGTGGCGCATCGTGCAGTGAGGGTGCAGCAATTGGTACAGGGGTCTCTGGACAGGCAGTCCAGGTTGAAAAGGAACAGTTGGCAAGGGAGTGGCGCATCGCGCAGTGAGGGTGCAGCAATTGTTACAGGGGCATCTGGGCAGGTAGTCCAGGCTGAAAAGGAACAGTTGGCAAGGGAGTGGCGCATCGCGCAGTGAGGGTTCAGCAATTGGTACAGGGGTCTCTGGACAGGCAGTCCAGGCTGAAAAGGAACAGTTGGCAAGGGAGTGGCGCATCGCGCAGTGAGGGTGCAGCAATTGTTACAGGGGCATCTGGGCAGGTAGTCCAGGTTGAAAAGGAACAGTTGGCAAGGGAGTGGCGCATCACGCAGTGAGGGTGCAGCAATTGGTACAGGGGTCTCTGGACAGGCAGTCCAGGTTGAAAGGGAAGGCCAATACAGCACAAATGTATCCAATCTATGCCTACACTCTGCTCTGCTGCTACCTGAGTTCTATCATTGGTTCTATGACACCTGTCGCTCATTAACTCGAGCAAAGCTTGCATGGTGGGTCCCCATTCTTGTATTGACCCTTCACCACAAGCCATAGAGAAGTTCACCCACACACTCTGGAGTCATGCCCCTGAGTAAATGCAGGACCTCCATGGGGTATAGCTGCAAGTTCAAAAATATATGGTAAAACAAAAAAGAACAGAACCACTGTGCATAGGGCTGAGGAAAAAAAAGCATTGGCAAAGCAAGTTGGTCGGTCTTTCACGTGCAACACCTGTATATACAACCATTCACAAATGCTGTTCCATGTCTGGAATGCTCGAATTCTGTTTATCACATTCAACACTGTCCTACCTGTTTTGTCAATGATCTGAAAAAAGTATCATAAAATGATTGCCTACTCTATGGACTGCATATAGTTGATAAGGAATTGAATGTGACATAAAACGTGATGGATTCAGTGTACTGTTCAGATGTAAAAATGACCCCGTGCATTCCAAGAAAAGCACTTGCCAGCAGGCGGCGTGATACACCAAAGAGGCAATGGAATGAGGTAAGAAAGTACACTCCTCTCGAAGAGCAAATCCCTCTCTAGATATATTTTAAAGAATTGGTAACCCTTAGCTAAAAAAGACATTTGTGTTTTCAAGCAAGACCTAAAAGATAGATCTACATATAAATAGCTTAGATATAGCATAATATCACACATCAAGATGTTTCCTGTTGAGATGTCGGTCACCATACCCACATCAGTATGTGGACTTATTGGAAATTACATGCCCCCTATGACAAGGCATAAACAAGCATTGGGAAAGCCAGGCGGCCTCACCATTATGGCCTTTTGGTGTTACCAATACTTTTTGGCAACGCTGTGCAAGTTTGCAAACGTTGTACCTCATTATAAAAAAAGAAATGTATGATGACACAAGATGCACATTGAGCATATGAGTCATGAGGCTAGTGGTGTTGCGTCATTCAGTTGGCATGTTCGTGCATCGCCATGCATGCACACACCTACTGATTGGGGTGGGCGCCATTTTCTTAATGTTTTTAAAAGCAGAGTGGCCCAGGACAGATGCTGGAACCTCAAAATAAAAACATTTTAATGACCAATGGGGTGTGGGAGTAACAAAGAAGAAGGTGGGAGGGAAGCAATGTGAGTTGGTGGTGGAGCAACAGATGGGGAGCAGTACTTACAAGCCAAAGAGGAAGCAACGGGCAGAGTGGGGGGGGGGGAGGAGCAACACTGAGTGCGTGGGGTCAGACGAGTATGGGGGCCAAATGCACATGAGGAAGTAAGACAGAGTGCCCTGGAAGGGGTGCGAGATTTGAAGGGAAGCACACAGTGAGATCGTAAAGAAACATGCCCTCTCAGGGTAAAAGTAGGAATGTTAGCAGTGCAAGGTTATACGTTAGACAATCAAAAGGATGGTAAAGAGGCTATGCTCTAGGGGAGGGACAAACACAAGAAGATCAAGCCACCAAGCAAGCCCTCAAACAAGAAGCAAACAAATGAGGGTGACACAAAAAACCTAAAGGATGTAAGCAATAGCTGGACCCTACACCCACTGTTTACTTTTGGTATGGTCCACAAGAGGTTTTGGCTACAAGCAAAAATATTTTTGGATTCAGAAAGTACACTTTGCCAAGCAGTTCTTGGCACTGAAAGGAACTACTTTGTGTGTGAATGTGCTGCTTGTTCAAGGGTACAGTTGTGTCACTCACAGTAAAGTTATCAAATGGCTGAAGTGGGGGAGTCATTGCTCCATGCTTTATAAAACTCCAATTGATTAGGAGGGCCGGTTGAAAGACCCAATAAGTATATTATATAAATAATTTTAATAAAATGAGAAGGTCCTGGCTAACACCAGATCTAAGAAGGTCAGTCCTCTTTCTACTAGGCTGAATCAAACCTTTGCACCTACTGGCATGCAATTGCCCGAGGTTACCTGTGAGATGGTCTTTGCTTCATGGGTTGTTGATTGCAGACTGTTCCCAGACATACAAGCAACATTATTCATTTATTAGAGTGAGTGGAAATGGCACATGCAGAAATTGAACAACGGATTTCTTTCTAATAGTGGGGTTTGGGCTTTTAGCTCATTCTATAAAGGAGGCCTTTATTCTCATAACAAGGACTAATGTAAAGAAAGGAAGACTGCTTTCTAGTCGATAAACATTGACACAACCAATGACTTAAACTGCCTCTGCATGTCAATTCTGTGCCTGAAAATAGATTTCTAATAGTGCTTAAACGCTGCAGTTCATTGTTGCACACAGGTGTAACAGGAGTGGCGAAATGGCACTGCTAATGTAATGTAGGATGCCTACATTACCATGGTTACTATAAAGGGCGAGGTTTGTGCTGCCACTTTAGAGGTGGGGTACATCCAGATAGGATTAGGATTAAGAAGCTAATGCAATTGGAAAAAAACATTGTTATTGTGGTAGATTCTCATCGAAATAAAGCTTCAGCGCGACCATAAATTTGAATTAAGTCTGAATTATTCCATGAAGAGACCCACGACTCCTCTGTAGCATTGCACCTTTCAAAGTGCTACTTTCATCCCATTCTCGAACCATATCTTAATACAACACTTCTATAAATACAACATGAAAAAATACAAACGCCGTAAGTAAAAATCTCTAAATCTGATTGGAGCAATTCCTAATCTACCAATCCTGATCAAACTACTACTCCCATCAGCGCACCCAGCATTCTCAAGTATTGCATTCACCCTATCTGGATTAACTGCATTATCCACAGCTTTCTGTCCATTTCGAGCGTTGTCAGACCGAGTACAGAGATGAGACCGGTCACCTCTGCTCACTTCCGCACCTTCACCACTTCGAGCGTTGTCAGACCAAGTACCGAGATGAGACCGGTCACCTCCGCTCACTTCCGCACCTTCACCACTTCGAGCGTTGTCAGACCGAGAACTGAGATGAGCCCGGTCACCTCTGCTCACTTCCGCACCTTCACCACTTCGAGCATTGTCAGACCGAGTACTGAGATGAGACCGGTCACCTCTGCTCACTTCCGCACCTTCACCACCTCGAGCACTGTCAGACCGAGTACAGATATGAGACCGGACACCTCTCCTCACTTCCGCACCTTCACCACTTCGAGCACTGTCAGACCGAGTACAGAGATGAGACCGGTCACCTCTGCTCACTTCCGCACCTTCACCACTTCGAGCATTGTCAGACCGAGTACAGAGATGAGACCGGTCACCTCTGCTCACTTCCGCACCATCACCACTTCGAGCATTGTCAGACCGAGTACAGAGATGAGACCGGTCACCTCTGCTCACTTCCGCACCATCACCACTTCGAGCATTGTCAGACCGAGTACAGAGATGAGACCGGTCACCTCTGCTCACTTCCGCACCATCACCACTTCGAGCGTTGTCAGACCGAGTACAGAGATGAGACCGGACACCTCTCCTCACTTCCGCACCTTCACCACTTCGAGCGTTGTCAGACCGAGTACAGAGATGAGACCGGTCACCTCTGCTCACTTCCGCACCTTCACCACTTCGAGCATTGTCAGACCGAGTACTGAGATGTGACTGGTCACCTCTGCTCACTTCCGCACCTTCACCACTTCGACCATCATATTTGTTGTCTTTTATAATGTTTGCCTGCTCGTCATTTAGTTTAACAAGCGGATTCGCATTCCGCCATCCCTTATTCTCAAGCAAAACTGCCATTTTAGACCCTTCATGACTTTTGTGGGCTTTGAAAACTGACTCTCCTTTCACTGCTCTCATTGTTCTTTTTCACCGATACTCAATCCGCCGACATCACATTCCTTTCTTTTGCAGGTTTTACATTGTCAAAATACTTCTTCCTGGCATTCTGTTTGTTTCTCGCATGTTAAACAATGTCTACTAAATCCGACACAGTATTGAGGAGGTCTACTTTATCACCCTACCGCCAAAAAGCACTTTGACACCTCGTCAGGGCTAATAAGCGCTATATAAATACAACTACAGTTACAACCAGGCAAGATTCAAAGCAGATAATGGTTTCCTACCTTTCAAGGAAACGAATGGGGGAACACAGGTTTCCCATCCCATCCTCCAAAAATGTGGCAGATTCTTCTCAAAATAAAGCTTCAGCAATGCCAGAAACTTTCATTAATTGTGAGTTTACTCCATGAAGGACAGCACTGCAACCTTCAAAGTGCCTGCTCACATCTACCCATTCTAGAACCTCATACTTTATGACATGGACATGTTCCAAATAAGATGCACGAGGAAAGAACCTGGAACCTGCATCCCCAGGTATGCTAGGGGTTAAAGAACGGAATGTGTCCAAGGCTGTGACTGCATAATGAGGGTGGGTGGAATACAACCGGTAACATCATGCTGATGGGTCTAGACGTGTTAGGTTTTTTCAATCACATCATACTAGGCCAGGAGATGGTTTTCACCATCAAAGGATAGAAAAACTGGGACCTCGTTTTATAATTGCAGAAAACCGAAATCATTCCCACTGATTGGTCATTATGCAAGAAAATGTTTATTTAAGGATTTTAAAAAAAAACAGGTACGAGTCATAAAAAGAATCATTAAAAAAGGGAAAGACATCTTTCTAGGGGAAGCTGTACGTACATCACTGGGTCATTTGTTTTCACAATCTACTTACTCGACAAGACCTACAAACAGACAACTTTCTCACACTATCAGACACTCGCAGGCAAAACAATACAACACAAGGTCCTAGTGACAGTATGCAGATCTGCTTCCAAACTCTGTGGGCCCAAACAGTGCACAAAAGTATCATTTTGAGAAGGTAAAATCTCAATCTTGAATAATAAGGACACATGGATTCTACATCAGGAAGGGGCGCTTTAATTAGCAAACATCCCATCAGTTTGGTAGAATTTTAACATTCATACATTTAGGGTGAGAGGAAACATTTAGGTTCTGTCTGGGATGGGCACCAGTGAAAAGTATGAGTACAGCCATAAGCTAAGTTTGAGTTTACTCATGTCAGTTGCATTCAGTTTCCATCCTGGAAGCACACACATTTGCACACAATACAAGGCAGGATTAAATGGGTTACAACATGTTTGATTGGGAGTGTATAGACAGCAGGGGTTTCTCCACCAGAATATTTGCATGTTAGAGTTACAGGTTGAAATACACGTTTAAACATGAACAATCTCTTGTCTGGACAAAAATCTGGATATGCCAATGTGAGAAAACAGAGTCCTCCCTGAAATGTACACAAATGCTTGTAGGATTCTTTGGACCTTCTGAAAAGTCCAAGATTAGTTCCAAGCAAAAGGAGCAATGCTACAAGAGCAAACCTTAGAGATTTCCAAATGCCCCTTCATGGATCAGACACACAGAGATGCTGCACACCTTTGCAGGGGGAAGCATGGATGAGCAGCCATGAGGAACTGGAGCAGTTTAACCACCAAGAAGGGCAAGGCCTTCTCAAGACAAATTGCACATGCCTCTTCTGCATGAAGAAAAGGGATTAATAAAGCATTTCTTTGCTGAGCTTTTACGAGATAATGAGCATTCAAGAGGTGCAGACAAGTTGTTGCTCTATAAACATTCTAATTGCGATTTCTTCTCTGTCTCGCTTGTTCTAAACCTGAATATAAGGCCTCAGGCATCTGCCATGATTAAGTCACTTGGAGTGGAGAGTCCCAGCTAAATTGCTCAGCGCAATGCAGTGATGCAAAATGTAGTGCCATGCCATTGTGCAACTTTAATTCTAGCTGCACCTACTGTTATGAGCGCTCTCAAGACCACATACTTCGAGCAGTGTTTCTGTTTTTAAAGGACGTTTCTGAGCACTCTACTAAACAAACCCGAACAAAGCTGTTGATTTAAAACATAACCTGGATTTGCATGGTTGTTGGTCACCCATTAACCGGAGAACGTGGCCAACGTTTAAGTTCTCCACAAACATCAGAGTGTGATTTACAGCTGACAAGTCCGAATCACAGGCAAGGTCGACTGAGCAGATATCTTTCTGCAGTCAGTAAATGGAGTGCTTTGATTTGCTAATAACAGTCGTGAATACAATCTTCTATTTATACATGGCCACTTTCACTGCTGTATAAATGAATACCTATATTTGTGTCCATATTTAGTATGAGGTTTCACCCTAGAATCAAAGCCCTGCAGGGGAACTGTACGTTTTCATTGAGAGAGCCCCTATTTTAGATTTAGTGAATCTACTGAAGAGCTGAGATATACAATTAATCTAAAAACAGCAGCATTCTAGACCTGGCACCTATATAAAGACCAATAGCCATTGAAGATGGTCCTGAACTACTACTGTTGTAGGAGAATAGTCGCAAAGGTGGGAGGGATGCTCCCAGTTAGGACACCAAAGCCAGTAGTAGATTCCCAGGGTAACTTGTATCAAGTCAACTAGTGCCAAGTGCATACCAAGGTCTAAATAAAGTAGATGAAATATCAACTAGAGGGGGAAATGCAGTGGTGGCTGCTACCTGGAAGCAGCAGTGGGGCGGGGTGGTGGGAGGGGCAGAGGGTGAGTTAAATAAAATCACATACCTACCGGCCAGCCATCTGGCCAGCCGCCGCCTCTCCTACGTCATCTTCCTGGCTTCTTGGTGGAGACAGGAAGCAGGAAGCACCAGGGCTCCAAGGCTCCCAGCTGCCAATCACAACACTGAGCGTTGTGTGGCTGGAGCGGTGAGCATGTTCTCCACGCAGGCTGTAAGGCAGCCTGCATGGAGAACACGGTATGTGGCATGACTGTTTTGGGAGTCCCGAGAGGGTCGGCCAAGAACTCAGGCTTACATAGGGAGTGCAAACCACTCCACCCCCTGCTCTGAGAGCAGCCCCACCCCACAAAGATGCCGCAATGGGGAAAACTAAAATGCTAATAACCTTGAGTTATTATTTTATTTTTCCTTTTCTTTACACTGCAACAAGCAGTGGCGATGCTCCTCCACCTTAGCGGAGGAGCCGCCACTGGGGGAATGTGGTAGGAAAGGTAAAATATGAACACGCCACAGAAAATATAAAACACACAGTGTATGTATAAAAATGTGCTTATTTGTTACAAAACACTCACTAACACATTGGTGTATCTCCTACCTAGTGATATCAACACAAATACACAACAATACTTCAATTGCAAAAGGTAAGTAACCAAAATAAACAGTGGTCTCCAGGGGGAGACCAAACTATATACTAAGAAAGAGGAATACGGACTGCGACTGAAGTTGGGACTTTGACCAGGAGACTCAGAAGAGCTGGGGACACAAGGAACCACCCAAGGTAAGTACCCAGGAACCCCATCGTGGCTGTGTGCCGAGTGGAAACACAGCTACGTACTCGATAGAAGTCAACAGGGAAGTCATAGTTGCAGTTTTGAAGAAGGGCTCTTCCCAGTGGAAACTGAAGAAACCCCATTGAAGACAGAAGGTTGGAGAGTCACCCCACCCAACGATATCCCAGGAATCAGGATATCTACACCACGGAAGCCGGGTACATAGGTGTGAAGTGACATCAAAAAACGCCAAAGACCAAAATGGAGGACTTCAGTAAAGATGCAGCTGGCAAAGAAGGTGTAAGAGTCCAGTGCAATCTAAGAGTGGATTCTTGAAGAGAAGAACCTGTAAGCAGAGGGGACAGAGTCTACACCACTCATAGTGACCAGGAGGCACGGAAGTGCAATGCCCACCAATGTCAGAAGATGCAGGAGCAATGACTGTGACCTTCTCGCTGCAACTATGAGGATCAGGCGGCGCTGAGGAAGACCGAAAGCTGTGAATGAGCTTTCCCACATCAGAAGTCGTAAACCAGGGGGTCGGTGTCTGGCAGGAGCACCAACAAGCCTTGGCAGCAGCAACAGGCGTGGAAAAAGATGAAAGAGCAACGTTGGGACTAGCAAGGTCCAAGGGACTCACCTAGTGCAGGAGAGTCAAAGAAGGCCCAGAGAAAGCAGGGCAGCTCACTGAAGCAGTAGAAGACCCTCAAGAGGACCCACATGCCAAAGGCACAGGAGACACAAGAGGACCTTGAGCAGCTCACTAAAGAGGAAGGCCAACTGTGCAGAGGATGTAGTGAGGATGCTGATCTTGGCAGAAAGCGATGCTGGAGGCTAGAGCTTCTTGTAGTCCAAAGATCTCTGAAGTGCAGAGCCAACAAGCCTTGGCAACGGCAAGTCAATGCGGTGCACAGGGGTTTGGTCCCAGCAGTTCCGACGAGGGATACTGGCCTCAAAATTCCACAAAGGACAGGTCAGGCCTAGATGGAGCTGCAGAACCACCACCTGTGTGGCTGAGCCTTTTGAAGTCCATGGGAATTCAGGAGCAGCAGACTGGTCAGATTCATTCTGAGAGAGATTACATTGGGTGTCCTTGATGCCCACAGGTCTGTTGAAGATCCTGGAAGATGAACAGACACAGAATTGCAGAACAGCAAGACCAGGAGCAGCAGGAGTCATAATATTGACCATAATAGTGGTGGCTCACCACCATTGACAACTGTGTGACTACAGGGGGTCACCCTCTTCCCTTGTGCCAGTTCGGGCGATTCACAAAGTGAAACTCGATCATAAATAGGACAGTGTGTTTGGACCATACCAAATTATACAGGTGGAGTAACCTTAAGCATATTAATATACTAGGGGTTGATTGGCAGAAAGGAAATCTAGCATAGGGATCCGTCAGTCCTGATGAAAGTCAGTAGAGACACGGATTCTAGCTGAAACAGATCGATCATTATGCAGAACGAAGGGGTAAAGGGTGAATAATACACTCATTTCACCACCATCTCAGGGTATCAATTACCTTTTTAATTCTGACAAGGGAATCCAAGAACAGAAATATTATTGGGATATCCCTTAGTTCATTTTAGACTTATTATCTGCACCTTTTCATGGATCCTTCTTTAGCTTTTCTATTTGTTTGTATTGTCTCCCCCACCCTATTGCTCCGCCTGAAGCGTTGGTCTGCGCTGAGGCGTCGCAGCAGCCCTATGATGAAGCATGCCACAATTTGTTGTGGGTGAGGGCAGTTTTACAAAGTGATGTGCTTTGCTACATCTTTACTGTAGATTTTGACTATAAACATATTGCAACTATAGGAACCTTACTTCTTTTCTGTGTGTTGCTACTTACCCCTTCCTTCTATGTTGTGCAAAGGTACAGAACCTGGCTCTGCCCTTCCTGGCACTTTGTGGCCTTGACAGTGAGGCTGCCTTTTGCAGGGCCTCTAGAACATTCCTGAGGTGGGTGAGGGGATCCTCCCAGGTGGGGCTAAAGACGGCAATATCATCTGGATATGCTGCACTAAAGGTTTTCAGACCTGTGGGAACTTTGTTCACCAACCTCTGAAATGTGGCAGGTGCATTCTTCAAACCAAAATGCATTACAATAAATTGATAATGCCCATTAGGGATTGAATATGCTGTCTTTGGCTGGACATTCTCAGAGAGTCCATGTACCAGTGTCTTGCTTTCCCCTTTCAGATAATACAGCTCCCACACGATGGCTCAACACTCGGCGAAGCAAAAGACATAACACAAAACAACACCTTTAGAAAAGGGTTTTATTTTACAAAATGCAAGGTCTCTCTCTTTTACAATAAGGCTTGGGGTTTTATTTTACATAATGCTCTCTAACAGAAAGGCTTTCCTAGATGCCAAATGAAAAACACTCAAATATATGTAGAGACATATATGTTCATATGCAAGCAATAATATAACAGCTAAATGCATGAATAATACTGATGAATAAACAAGCAGCAAATAATATGAGATAAGACTCAAGCAAATATACTGGACATCCTGCAAGAGATCAGAAAGATATATATATATATATATATATATACATCAAATGATTTCTTTGGATGTGCACCTCAACTCACTCACACATCACAAAGAAAACACCTCAAATGATCAAAGCCACTGGCCAAACATCACAATGGCAATAATCAAAGCTCAACACTTCAAATGACCACAGCCACTGGAACCACGCATCACAATGGCACTAGTCAAAACTCAAGGCTTCACCTGGTGCAAACACTGCTTCTCAGCCCACTCCTGACTGGGGAAGGTAAACAGCCGTGGCTGAAAGCCTCAGCAACCAGGGTTCCATGCTCCAAAGTAGACGCGTCCGTCCCCGTTCGGATTCCAAACTCCCGGTTTCTAAGTCAACAACCCTCAGCTTTATAATCTCAAAACACACTAGAAGGTTCGGGAGAGACCTCCCCCCGCCCCAGAGGAATCTTACCAGAACTGGCCAGCTTCCAAGCAAGCACTCCCATGGCAGGAAGGAGTTCTCATGTCCCCTTCCCCAAATCTTGCATGTTCCAGCCTTTGTCTTGACGAAGCTAACAAAGCCTTCCGGGTACATTAAACAATCTCTCACAAAAACAATCCTTGAATGTGATTAACCCAAATAACTTGCAAGGGCTGCTGTGCACGCAGATAAAGCTCAAGCAAGGCAGAGTCAGAAAAAAGGTTGACACGAGGCCATGTCAAAGGCAATAGTAAGTACTTCATAAGTCTCATCAATGTACAACACAATGCACAATTGTGCACTACTGCTTATAGATTCACATACTTCATCTCTCAATGTCCTATAGCATCAAATACTTTATCTCTCAATGTACAACACCAAGCACATGTGTGCATCACTGCCCACAACACTGCACTTCGAGACCAAAAAGTACAGTCCACACTTCTCTCGCCCTCTCATACTTTCAAATGCACATCCCACACTCTCTATTCTTGGCAAGGCTATCCTACTCCGTGACAGCTCCCACTGAAAGACTGCAAGATTACAAGAAATAAACTTTTAAGAGAAACAGGCATATGCAGGACATTGTACATTCAGGCTAGGATAAAATAACACACCAAAGTCAATTAAAATAATGGTAGTCAAAGGTCATCACAGGGTGTCAGACCACAAGAGTTCCTCTAGCACTACAGCTAGTAGCCAGCAGTCAGGTCAAATGTACTTAGATACTTGGCTGAGGCCAGAGTATCAATCACGGACTCAACATTGTCCATAAGCCAGTGACATCCAGCTGATCCTCTCCCTTACCAACGAATCCACACCCACCAGAATCAACTTTCACAGGATGAAGTCTGTTGCCACCTGGATGAAAGACAGGTGCCTTAAGCTCAATTCGGACAAGACCGAATTACTTATCCTGGAACCCGCCCCGTCAGCCTGGGATGAATTCTGGTGACCTGCCGTTCTTGCAACCCCTTTGGCCCACATAGACCACGCACATAACCACAGCATTATATTGGACTTCTTGCTCACAATGAACATCCAAGATCAATGCCATATCCTCATCCTGCTTCCACACGCTCCGCCTACTTCGAAAGACTTTCAGATGCATGCCCACAGAATCCAGAATTACGGTCACCCGCAAACTCATCACCAGTAGAATCGGCTACGGCAATGCACTCTAAGATGGTGTCACCAAGGAACAGCTCAGGAAATTTCAGAACGTACAAAATGCAGCAGCCAGACTGGTCCTCAACATCACTCTCCGCAGCCACATAACACAACACCTCTGAAAACTCCACTAGCTCCCAGTCAACAAGATAATCACCTTCAAGCTCATCACACATACCTACAAAGCTCTCCATGATGCAGGACCAGCATATCGGAACCACTACCTCTCGTTCCACATGCCCGCCACAAAACCTCGCTCCGCCCAACTTGTCCGGGTCACTGTTCCATGGATTCACAAGACCAGAACTGGAGGAAGATCCTCCTACCTCGCCGTCAAGACCTGGAACACCATGCCCCTCCACCTCAGGAAATCCCCGTCAGTGACCGAATTCAGAAAGGATCTCAAGACCTGGCTCTTTCACTGAACCTCCACGCCCAGATGGATCAGCAACCTCCTCCACCTCAGTACCTTGAGACCCTCACGGCTGAGAAGCCGCACTTTACAAACTCCTGATTGATTGATTGATTAACTAACCCAAGGGCTAGCCGAAGGTTCAATGACCCCAAACTCCATAATCTTATGGACCTCAGTCCTGATGAAGTCTCTGACATGGTCAGGCTGTCTGTAGATTTTACTCTTGACTGTCAGACTGTCACCTGTGTCCACTTCATGGCTACACAAAGTGGTTTGGCATGGAGTCAGAGAGAACAAGTTTGGAAACTGATTAAAGACTTGCCTGCAATCAGCTTGCTGCTGGTTTGTGAGGCTGCCTGCCAAGGCTACTCCATCAACAGGGTCCTGAGAGAGAAGGACTCTCTTTCTCCTGTTCCTCAAGGCTTTAGGCAGTTCACATGAAGAACTCTGTTAGGACTTCTCAGAGTACCTAGGTCCACCAAGTAGGTGAACTCACCTTTGTTCTCAAGGATGGTGTGGGGGGTCACTCCACTTGTCTTGGAGAACTGCTGGGGCCACAGGCTCCAACACCCACACTTTCTGTCCTGGCTGGTAAATAGTCAGAACAACCTTTGGTAATACCAAATTTTCTGAAGCTCCTTGCTGGCCTCAAGGATTTTGCTGCCCATCATAATGTACTCAGACATAGGTGAATGCAGGCCAAGGCTATAGTCCACAATGTCCCATTTAGGAGGTTTGAGAAGTTGTTGCCATCCCTCCTTAACCAGACACAATTGGCCCCTAAGTGGATTTCCAAACAGAAGTTCAAATGAGCTGTAGCCCATCCCCTTCCGAGGAACCTCTCTGTAGGCAAAGAGAAGGCAGGGTAGTAAGACATCCCATTTTCACCTCAGAATTTCTGGGAGTCCCATGATCATACCCTTGAGGGTCATGTTGATCATTTCAACAAGCCCATTGCACAGTGGACGGTATGTGCACATGACTGTTTTGGGAGTCCCGAGAGGGTCGGCCAAGAAATCATGCTTACATAGGGAGTGCAAACCACTCCACCCCCTGCTCTGGGAGCAGCCCCACCCCACAAAGACGCCGCAATGGGGAAAACTAAAATGCTAATAACCTTGAGTTATTATTTTATTTTTTCTTTTCTTTACACTGCAAAAAGCAGTGGAGATGCTCCTCCACCTTAGTGGAGGAGCCACCACTGGGGGAATGTGGTAGGAAAGGTAAAATATGAACACGCCACAGAAAATATAAAACACACAGTGTATGTATAAAAATGTGCTTATTTATTACAAAACACTCACTGACACATTGGTGTATCTCCTACCTAGTGATATCAACACAAATACACAACAATACTTCAATTGCAAAAGGTAAGTAACCAAAATAAACAGTGCTCTCCAGGGGAGACCAAACCATATACTAAGAAAGAGGAATGCGGACTGCGACTGAAATTGGGACTTTGACCAGGAGACTCAGAAGAGCTGGGGACATAAGGAACCACCCACGGTAAGTACCCAGGAACCCCATCATGGCTGTGTGCCGAGTGGAAACACAGCTACGTACTCGATAGAAGTCAACAGGGAAGTCATAGTTGCAGTTTTGAAGAAGGGCTCTTCCCAGTGGAAACGGAAGAAACCCCATTGAAGACAAAAGGTTGGAGAGTCACCCCACCCAACGATATCCCAGGAATCAGGATATCTACACCACGGAAGCCGGGTACAAAGGTGTGAAGTGACGTCAGAAACCGCCAAAGACCACAATGGAGGACTTCAGTAAAGATGCAGCTGGCGAAGAAGGTGCAAGAGTGCAGTGTAATCTAAGAGTGGATTCTTGAAGAGAAGAACCTGTAAGCAGAGGGGACAGAGTCTACACCACTCATAGTGACCAGGAGGCACTAAAGTGCAATGCCCACCAATGTCAGAAGATGCAGGAGCAATGACGGTGACCTTCTCGCTGCAACTATGAGGACCAGGCGGCGCTGAGAAAGACCAAAAGCTGTGAATGAGCTTTCCCACATCAGAAGTCGTGAACCAGAGGGTCGGTGTCTGGCAGGAGCACCAACAAGCCTTGGCAGCAGCAATAGGCGTGGAAAAAGATGAAAGAGCAACGTTGGGACTAGCAAGGTCCAAGGGACTCACCTAGTGCAGGAGAGTCAAAGAAGGCCCAGAGAAAGCAGGGCAGCTCACTGAAGCAGTAGAAGACCCTCAAGAGGACCCACATGCCAAAGGCACAGGAGACACAAGAGGACCTTGAGCAGCTCACTAAAGAGGAAGGCCAACTGTGCAGAGGATGTAGTGAGGATGCTGATCTTGGCAGAAAGCGATGCTGGAGGCTAGAGCTTCTTGTAGTCCAAAGATCTCTGAAGTGCAGAGGCAACAAGCCTTGGCAATGGCAAGTCAATGCGGTGCACAGGGGTTTGGTCCCAGCAGTTCCGACGAGGGATACTGGCCTCAAAATTCCACAGAGGACAGGTCATGCCTAGATCGAGCTGCAGAACCACCACCTGTGTGGCTGAGCCTTTTGAAGTCCATGGGACTTCAGGAGCAGCAAACTGGTCAGCTTCATTCCGAGAGAGATTACATTGGGTGTCCTTGATGCCCACAGGTCTGTTGAAGATCCTGGAAGATGAACAGACACAGAATTGCAGAACAGCAAGACCAGGAGCAGTAGGAGTCATAATATTGACCATAATAGTGGTGGCTCACCACCCTTGACAAGTGTGTGACTACAGGGGGTCACCCTCTTCCCTTGTGCCAGTTCGGGCGATTCAAAAAGTGAAACTCGATCTTAAATTGGACAGTGTGTTTGGACAATACCAAATTATACAGGTGGAGTAACCTTAAGCATATGGATATACTAGGGTTTGATTTCCAGAAAGGAAATCTAGCATAGGGATCTGTCAGTCCTGATGAAAGTCAGTAGAGACACGGATTCTAGCTGAAACAGATCGACCATTATGCAGAACGAAGGGGTGAAGGGTGCATAATACACTCATTTCACCACCATCTCAGGGTATCAATTACCTTTTTAATTCTGACAAGGGAATCCAAGAATAGAAATATTATTGGTGTTGGAAGGCGGACCCCGAGGAGTCGGTGCGACCACCAAGGGGGGGGCCCTCACACTGCACGAAGTAGCCGAGCGCTGCCGAGAAGTCTCCTGAGAGATCCTTCTCCTATCACGCCCTAGCACAGTAACACCACCACACAGGACTCAAGGGGGTTGTCTTGTGACAAGCAATTCTTTATCAGCAATAAAAAGGTTACGAGGTCAATATTTACACGAAGGGATCGAGGGATCCACCAAAAGTCTCAGTGTCTCTTTGGAAGGGTCGGGGTAGCGGGACAATCTTTGGCAGGAATGCGGTACGAGGGTACCTGGGGCCCAGTTCTTATCCTCAAGCTGGAGGACCTCCGGATCTCGGAGGGGTTGAGCCGCGACGGCGTCAGCAGGGCTCTGGCGTACAGTTCGTGGAGAGCCGCGATCCAATCAGCAGGGCTCTCAAGATGGTTTCTGCTCAGCTCGAGCCGCGACGTCGTCAGCAGGGCTCCGAGGGAGGTTTCAGCGAGGTTGGGCCGCGACGGCATCAGCAGGGCTCCGATGTTCCAGGTGGTTCAGAAAGGGTTCACAGGAAGGAGCCGCGACGCAGTCAGCAGGGCTCGTGATGGTTCCGACAAGAGTTCTTCTCCGTAGGGTCAGCCGCGATTCAATCAGCAGGGCTCTCGACTCCGGGATACAACTGCCGAGCTGTGGTGGGGTCGCCCCAGATATAGGTCTGGAGCCCTTTGATGTCCGGACCTATGCGCCCGAGGGGGCGGAGTGGCCGGGTGGAGGTGGCCAGACGCCCAGCAGGAGAGGCGCCAGGCCCATGGGAGTTGCAGGGCGATCACACCTCGAGAGGGGAGGACAGTTGGGGGTCCCATCGATACTGTCCTCCGCCGGGGGCGATGAATGGTTCCTGCGGCACCCCCTGGCTAGTTCGTGGTGCCTCGATGTCGGGGCTTCGCTGGGGTCGAGGCCGGGTTGAGCGGGGTCGCGCCGGCTGGTGCACGGTGTGACGTGGATGCCAACAAGATGGCGGAGCCACGAGGAGTATGCGTCCACGTGCAGCTCCGGGTGAAGGGCCTTGGTGCAGTTCAGACGGGTGGCCCGTGACGGCCGGGGCGGGGAACGGGCACAATCCAGGGGGTTAAGGACCACGCCACGAGGCCGGGTCCAACAGGCGTCCCCCCCAGCCGAAGGCATGGAGAGTCACCCATCTCCTTGGGGATTCTCCTCGTCAAGGCGGAAGAAGCGGGACAGGCCGTCGGCGTTGGCGTGGTCATTGCCGGGCCGGTGTTCGACGTCAAAGTCCATCCCTTGTAGCGAGATGGACCACCGCAGCAGCTTGGGGTTCTCGCCCCGCATTTGCATTAGCCATTGCAAGGGCCGGTGGTCGGTCTGGACCCGGAAGTGGGTGCCAAAGAGGTAGGGCCGGAGCTTCTTGAGGGCCCACACCACAGCGAAGGCCTCACGCTCAATAGTGCTCCAGCGTTGCTCTCGGGGCAGTAGTCGTCGGCTGATGAAGGCCACTGGTCGGTCGAGCCCCTTTTCGTCGGTTTGGGATAGGACGGCCCCGATCCCATACTCGGAGGCGTCCGTCTGTACCACGAACTCCTTCTGGTAGTCCGGGGCCTGCAGCACCGGAGCAGTACACATGGCTGTCTTTAGGGTGTCGAAGGCTGTTTGGCAGCGGGGTGTCCAGTGTACCTTCTTGGGCTGCTTTTTGGACGTTAACTCTGTGAGGGGGCCAACAATGCTCCCATAGTCCCGGATAAACCGCCGGTAGTATCCGGTGAGGCCCAGGAAGGCCCGGACAGCGGTCTGGGTAGTGGGGGGTTCCCAGGTCTGGATGGCATCTATCTTTGCTTGGAGGGGGGCCACCTGCCCGCTCCCCACTTGATGGCCCAGGTAGGTCACGGATCCGTGGCCGATTTGGCATTTGCTGGCCTTGATTGTGAGCCCGGCCCGCTGAAGGGCGGCCAGGACGGCCTTCAGGTGGAGAAGGTGCTCGGCCCAGTGGTTGCTGTACACGGCAATGTCATCTAAGTAGGCCGCGCTGAAGGCCTCAAGCCCGGCCAAAACCTTGTTCACCAGTCTTTGGAAGGTGGCCGGGGCGTTCTTCATTCCGAAGGGCATCACCCGAAAGTGGTAATGCCCATCCGGGGTCGAAAAGGCGGATCTTTCTTGGGCGCCGGGGGTGAGCTGGATCTGCCAGTACCCGGCGGTGAGGTCCAGCGTGCTCAAGTAGCGAGCGGCCCCTAGGCGGTCGATGAGTTTGTCGGCCCGGGGTATCGGGTGTGCGTCTGTCTTGGTTACTGCATTCAGGGCTCGGTAGTCCACGCAGAATCGCAACTCCGGGGGGTGACCGGGAGCTGCGGCCTTGGGCACCAGGACGACAGGGCTGGCCCACGGGCTGTCGGAAGGCTCGATGACCCCCAGGGCCAGCATCTTCGCTACTTCGGCCTGGATGCAGGCCCGCACTCGGTCAGGCACCCGGTAGGCTCTGTGTCGTATGGGGGGGCTCTCCCCGGTGTCGACATCGTGGACGCACCAGTGGGTCACCCCCGGGGTGAGAGAGAAGAGGGCTGCGTAGTCCCGCAGTAATTGCTGGCAGTCGTTGCGCTGTTCCGGGGTCAGGGACGAGGCGAGTTGGACCCCTTCGATCGATCCATCGTGAATGTCGGATTGCAAGAGGTCGGGCAAGGGCTCGGAGTCGTCCTCGCCCCCTTCGTCAGTCGCCAGCAGCAGGCTCAGTTCGGTCCGGGCGAAGTGGGGTTTTAGCCTGTTAGCATGTAGGACCCGGAGGGGGTTCCGGGGGGACTCCAGATCGACCAGGTAGGTGACGGGACTTTTCTTCTCCACCACCTTGAAGGGCCCGGTCCACTTGTCCTGGAGGGCGCCGGGTTCGACCGGGGCCATGACCCATACTTTCTGTCCTGGCTCGAATTCTATAGTAGAGGTGTTGCGATCGTACCACCGCTTCATGTCCTCCTGGCTGGCCTCGAGGTTGGCTTCGGCCATGGCTCGGAACCTGCGGGTCTGGTTTCGGAGGGTCAGGAGGTATCGGTAGACGTCAGGAGGGGCTCCTCGGGGCTTCATCTCCCAGCCCTCCTTGACCAGGCTGAGCGGACCGCGGACCGGGTGTCCATACAATAGTTCAAACGGGCTGAACCCCAGGGACTTCTGCGGGACCTCCCGATAGGCAAACAGGAGGCAGGGCAGAAGGACATCCCATTTCCGCCTGAGGGGTTCTTCCAGGCCCTGGATCATCCCTTTTAATGTTCGGTTGAACCGCTCAACCAGTCCGTTCCCCTGAGGGTGATAGGGGGTCGTGAACTTGTATGTGACCCCGCACTGTTGCCACAGAGACCGCATGTACCGGGAGATAAAGTTCGTGCCGCGGTCGCTCACCACTTCGCTGGGGAATCCCACTCGGGAGAAGATCCCCATCAAGGCCCGGCCTACCACAGGGGCCGTTATAGTTCTTAGCGGGACCGCCTCCGGGTACCTGGTGGCGTGGTCCACGAGGACCAGGATGAAGCGGTGGCCCAGGGCGGTTTGGGGGTCCAGGGGTCCCACAATATCGATTCCGACCCGTTCGAACGGGGTGCTGACGGCTGGAAAGGGCTGGAGGGGGGCCTTGACCCGACCCCCCGTCTTTCCGCTGGCTTGGCAGGTCTGGCAGGACCGGCAGTGGTTGTCCACATCTCTCCGCATCCGGGGCCAGTAGAAGTGGGTCACCAGACGACTGTACGTTTTGTCTTGCCCCAAGTGTCCGGCGAGGGGCACATCATGGGCCAGGTGGAGAAGGAACTCCCGGAAGCGGAGGGGGACCACCAACACGCGGCTGGCCCCGAGTTCTGCTACTTTCTGTTCACTGTACAACAGGCCCTCGGTCCAGTAGATCCAGTGGGTGCCGGTCTGGTCACCGTTGGCTTGCGCGGTCGCCTGTTGTCGGACCCCTTCGAGAGAGGGACAGGACTGTTGTTCTTGCTGGAACTGCTCTCGGGTGGGGCCCCCTTCGTGTCGCCATTGTGTCAGTTCTGGGAGGGCGCTCGGAGAAGCCATCTCTTCGGGGGAGGATTCGCTGGGTCCAGGGTCGGTGTCCGCCTCCTCCTCGCTGCTGGTGGGAGGGGGTGTGAGCCCCTCGGGCTGGGCGGTCCCGGAGGTCGAGGATGAGCGGGGGGCCTGGGCGGTCATGGACCGGGTGATGGCGCAGGCCCAATCAGCCAGTCCCAACATTCGGAGGTGCTCTCGTCGCTCTACTTGAGCCCAGGGGGAACTTTCCAAGTCGTTCCCCAGGAGGCAGTCGACCGGGGCGTCGTCGCGCACTATCACCTTCAGCAGGCCCGTCACCCCTCCCCACTCGAAGGGGACCAGGGCCATCTGGCATAGGCTTTCACTGTTGTCGGCCGTCCGTACGGGGCACAGCACATTCGGTAGAATCTGCCCAGGGGTCACCAGGTGGCAGCGGACAGCGGTGATACTGGCGCCTGTGTCACGAAGGGCTTCGGCCCGTTGTCCATTGACCGTGACCTGCTGCCGGTACTTCTGGGTGTTGGTTGGGATGGGGGTGCAGGGTACCATCTCTCGGCTACCCAGGCAGACCAGGGACATGGCTGCCGGCTCCCACTCAGTGTTCTCTCGGTCGAGGGCCTCCTCTTCCTCTTCTCCTCCCCCCAAGGCGGCGGCTGTCAGCTGCCGGGGCGGGTGCCCGCCGGCCCCGTTTCTTCGGTTCAGAGGGCAGGCCGGATCGCTGGCAAAGTGTCCTGTTTGTTGGCAGCCGTAGCAGGTCACTGGCGGCCGTGGTCCGGGTCGGGCCGGGCCCACCTTTCGGGCTAGGCTCGGGGAGAGATGTGGCTGCGGTGGCCCTCGAGGGGGGCTCCTGGGGGCCCCGGCGGGAGGGTCTCGGTTCCTGTTCGGCCCTCCCCCCCCACCGCGCTGGCGGGGGGGTCCGTTGGGGTTCCTCTGGTACTCCCCCATTGAGTTCCGGGGGACCCGGGAGTTGACCCATCGATCGGCCTCGACGGCAAGTTTTCGCGGGTCGGTCATTTTGCTGTCGAGGAGGTGCTGTCTCAGTTCCACGAAGCAATTGTTGGAAAGGTGTTCCCACACGATGAGGTCGACCAGCTGCCCGTAGGTGGTTACTTTGCTCCCTTTGATCCACCCTTCTAGGGCCCGACTGAAAAAGTCCACATATTCCACCCATGTGGTACCCGGGATTTTCTTGCAGTCTCTGAACCGCTGGCGGTACATTTCCGCTGTTAGCCCGTAGCGGGTGAGCAGGGCCTCCTTCATGTGATCGTAGGAGGTCATCACCTCCTCCGGTAGCTGGAGCAGCGTGTCCCGCCCCTCACTCAGGAACCGCCCCCACAGGCCCGCGCCCCAGTCCTTTCGGGGCACCCGATGAGAGGTCATGGCCACCTCGTAGGCCTTGAACCATTGTTGGATGTCGTCATTCTTGTAATACTCCTTGACGACTTCTTTCGGGATATGTACCTTGGCCTCGGAAGGCGGTAGAGTGTCTCTAGTACTGGGGGTGTCAGTCCCTCCGTTCTTGGCCTTGATCTCGAGCTCCTTGAGACTGCGCTCGTGCTCAAGAGTTAGTTTCTTTTCCTCCAACTCCCGGTGTCGTCTCTTCTCCTCTATCTCTTCTTGAAGGCGCAGCTGCTCTAGGGCCAGTTTCTTTTCTGCCAGCTGGAGTTCCCCGTCCAGCCGCAGTCGGGCGAGCTCTAGCTCGTGGCTCCGGACCTTTTCCCGCTCTCGTATTTCTTCTTCGGAGAGGCCGGTTTCTAGGCTCTTTCTTCCTCCGGTTGCCGGAGTCCGTGCGGTTGCTGCGGTCTCAGTCAGGGGCAAGGGCCCTTCTTCCTGGGAGGGGCCTGCCCCGGCCTCCAACCATGCCCTCAGAGCTTTCTGCATCTCCTCTTTGGTACCTAGGCTGGTGGTTGCAATGCCTTTGTCTTTGCAGAACTGTTTCAATTCTTTGTGCGTATATTCTTCCAGCCGTTCGGGCTGGAACTCCATTGTCGCGTTGTTTTCCTGGCTGCTCATGATGCTGTTCGTTTGGATGGGTAGCTAGTGGGTACTGGCTGGTACGTACTGCGTTCGGCTCGGATCCCGTCGCTGGCCACCAAATGTTGGAAGGCGGACCCCGAGGAGTCGGTGCGACCACCAAGGGGGGGGCCCTCACACTGCACGAAGTAGCCGAGCGCTGCCGAGAAGTCTCCTGAGAGATCCTTCTCCTATCACGCCCTAGCACAGTAACACCACCACACAGGACTCAAGGGGGTTGTCTTGTGACAAGCAATTCTTTATCAGCAATAAAAAGGTTACGAGGTCAATATTTACACGAAGGGATCGAGGGATCCACCAAAAGTCTCAGTGTCTCTTTGGAAGGGTCGGGGTAGCGGGACAGTCTTTGGCAGGAATGCGGTACGAGGGTACCTGGGGCCCAGTTCTTATCCTCAAGCTGGAGGACCTCCGGATCTCGGAGGGGTTGAGCCGCGACGGCGTCAGCAGGGCTCTGGCGTACAGTTCGTGGAGAGCCGCGATCCAATCAGCAGGGCTCTCAAGATGGTTTCTGCTCAGCTCGAGCCGCGACGTCGTCAGCAGGGCTCCGAGGGAGGTTTCAGCGAGGTTGGGCCGCGACGGCGTCAGCAGGGCTCCGATGTTCCAGGTGGTTCAGAAAGGGTTCACAGGAAGGAGCCGCGACGCAGTCAGCAGGGCTCGTGATGGTTCCGACAAGAGTTCTTCTCCGTAGGGTCAGCCGCGATTCAATCAGCAGGGCTCTCGACTCCGGGATACAACTGCCGAGCTGTGGTGGGGTCGCCCCAGATATAGGTCTGGAGCCCTTTGATGTCCGGACCTATGCGCCCGAGGGGGCGGAGTGGCCGGGTGGAGGTGGCCAGACGCCCAGCAGGAGAGGCGCCAGGCCCATGGGAGTTGCAGGGCGATCACACCTCGAGAGGGGAGGACAGTTGGGGGTCCCATCGATACTGTCCTCCGCCGGGGGCGATGAATGGTTCCTGCGGCACCCCCTGGCTAGTTTGTGGTGCCTCGATGTCGGGGCTTCGCTGGGGTCGAGGCCGGGTTGAGCGGGGTCGCGCCGGCTGGTGCACGGTGTGACGTGGATGCCAACAAGATGGCGGAGCCACGAGGAGTATGCGTCCACGTGCAGCTCCGGGTGAAGGGCCTTGGTGCAGTTCAGACGGGTGGCCCGTGACGGCCGGGGCGGGGAACGGGCACAATCCAGGGGGTTAAGGACCACGCCACGAGGCCGGGTCCAACAATTGGGATATCCCTTAGTTCATTTTAGACTTATTATCTGCACCTTTTCTTGGATCCTTCTTTTCCTTTTCTATTTGTTTGTATTGTCTCCCCCACCCTATTGCTCCGCCTGAAGCGTTGGTCTGCGCTGAGGCGTCGCAGCAGCCCTATGATGAAGCATGCCACAATTTGTTGTGGGTGAGGGCAGTTTTACAAAGTGATGTGCTTTGCTACTTCTTTACTGTAGATTGTGACTATAAAAATATTGCGACTATAGGAACCTTACTTCTTTCCTGTGTGTTGCTGCTTACCTAGAGGAGGTCGAAGTAAGGTGCTATCCTCCTCCCCCTTCCTTGTGTGTTGTGCCCAGGTACACAACCTGGCTCTGCCCTTTCTGGCACTTTGTGGCATTGACAGTGAGGCCTGCCTTTTGCAGGGCCTCTAGAACATTCCTGAGGTGGGTGAGGGGATCCTCCCAGGTGGGGCTAAAGACGACAATATCATCTGGATATGCTGCACTAAAGGCTTTCAGACCTGTGAGAACTTTGTTCACCAACCTCTGAAATGTGGCAGGTGCATTCTTCAAACCAAAATGCATCACAATAAATTGATAATGCCCACTAGGGATTGAATATGCTGTCTTTGGCTGGACATTCTCAGAGAGTCTATTTGCCAGTGTCTTGCTTTTCCCTTTCAGATAATACAGCTCCCACACGATGGCTCAACACTCGGCGAAGCAAAAGACATAACACAAAACAACACCTTTAGAAAAGGGTTTTATTTTACGAAATGCAAGGTCTCTCTCTTTTAGAATAAGGCTTGGGGTTTTATTTTACATAATGTTCTCTAACAGAAAGGCTTTCCCAGATGCCAAATGAAAAACACTCAAATATATGTAGAGATATATATGTTCATATGCAAGAAATAATATAACAGCTAAATGCATGAATAATACTGATGAATAAACAAGCAGCAAATAATATGAGATAAGACTCAAGCAAATATACTGGACATCCTGCAAGAGATCAGAAAGATATATATATATACATCAAATGATTTCTTTGGATGTGCACCTCAAGTCACTCACACATCACAAAGAAAACACCTCAAATGATCAAAGCCACTGGCCAAACATCACAATGGCAATAATCAAAGCTCAACACTTCAAATGACCACAGCCACTGGAACCACGCATCACAATGGCACTAGTCAGAACTCAAGGCTTCACCTGGTGCAAACACTGCTTCTCAGCCCACTCCTGACTGGGGAAGGTAAACAGCCGTGGCTGAAAGCCTCAGCAACCAGGGTTCCATGCTCCGAAGTAGACGCGTCCGTCCCCGTTCGGATTCCAAACTCCCAGTTTCTAAGTCAACAACCCTCAGCTTTATAATCTCAAAACACACTAGAAGGTTCGGGAGAGACCTCCCCCCGCCCCAGAGGAATCTTACCAGAACTGACCAGCTTCCAAGCAAGCACTCCCATGGCAGGAAGTGTGGTACTTTAAAATTTGGGACCGCGTAGGAGGCAGGACCCTACCCCTGCCTATTCCGGTATTAGCAAACCGCGAATGGCCAATGCAGTATATACAAGTGCCTTGCATAACGTTTTATCGATAAATGCACTGTGTATACGATATTATACATTGACTTCGTGGGTTCCATCTTGGAGCGGTGGCCATCTTATGGTTGCCCTCACATAGGCTACACATTACGAACAAGCACAGGCCTTCAGATTACATGTGCTTTCTATTTGACTTCTCTGTGACCTGTGCAGCTTGGCTCCGCTGCCCCAGGTCAGTCCGGTCCCACGAGCTCCCCGTCCTACGGCCACCTGTGATTAGCATCAGGGTTTGACACACCATAAAGCCTTTTCATCCCACACAAGCCTCCGGCTAATCTCTTTCACACCTGACTCTTCCTGCTTTATGGCTTGTTTTACAAACAGGAGATGCCCGTGTTTATTGGGGGCTGCTGAAATCTGATGTGGGATCTGAGCCTCGCTGGGTAAATAATTGTGGGCTGGCTTAACTGGAATGTGGGATGGTCATCATGACTCTGCCTTTTCGTTTGTAATGAATACATATGAATGACCATATTGTAAAACAAGGAATGTGTGCCTGAAGCATGATATTTTGTATATAAGGAGAAGGCCGTTTCTGTAAGTTTAAGCAGTCTCCTGAGAACATACATTGTGTTGTACTTCTCGGATACCTGTAATTGGTCTGCAGCCAATAAACTGATCTTTGACTTCACCCAGAAGACTCTGTGTTTCTGTAGGTCTGAAACAGGAAGAACCCGAAGTCTTAGGGTGTGTTCCCCTGCAGCGCTGGGTTTTTAAAAACCCAGTACTTCAGTTGGTGCCCAACTCGGGGCGATTTCAGCGGTACCAGCCCAAGCCAGAGGTTCGTGAGGAGCTTCGTGTGGAAATTCCGGAGGATGGCCGCCACTTCATCGACCCCTGCATGTTGACGTGGTCCGAAAGTCTTTTCTGCGAGGTTCTCCGCGTCCCGACGGCTACGAAGGACTGCTGCCCTGATTAATCGCCCTGTTTTGGACCCTTGACGATTTTGTAGAGCGAAACAATCGAGAGAGTCTTCTGGTGACGCCATCGATCATCGATATTCAGTTAAGTATAAGTGGAGCGTCTCCCAGTTTGTTTGGTATCCTTCGGGAATTTGGTATCCTTCGGTATCGCTTTGATTTGGAACTTGCAAGTGCCAAAGCCAGAGGGCTCGTGTATTCACGAGACTATCGTATTCGATAATCCTTTGAAGTTTGAAACTAGACTAGTGAGCGAAGATGCCTGGTTCTAGTGTATTTGGAAGATTGTTTTGTTTGGGTTGTAGAAGGGATTCCCAGTTAGAGGATTCATGTCCGGTTCCTCCAATTGGAACTCCAACTTATGAGCTTTATGTAAAACATGGCGAGGGCCCCATTGCATATAATGAAGTATGGATCCGATACACCAGAAAGGACGGTGTTTTATAATGGCCCCAAAATGGTAGTTTCGATACAGATATCTTAGATAATTTGGAAGTTAAGTTGTTTAAAAAGAAAGCCCGGCCGGCGATGTTTGATTCTTTCCGCCTATGGCGAAAGGAAGCCAAACAGAAGGAAATTAAGCTAGCGAAAAGGAATAAGAGAGAAAAAGGTATGTCAATGATGCAAGCAGCTGTGCAATTTAAAGATAATGAGGAGGAACAAATGAATGAGCAGTTACATAGACAGCGCAAACTAGGGATAGATAAATGTTACCCTGTTTTGTCACCCCTAACACACGATGAGACAAAAGAGAAAGAGAAAGATTCCCTAATGTCCCATTTGCTAAGTTCGCCACCCCCGTATGTGCAAAATGCCACAGCGCTTCCACAGCTCGTAAATGTGCAGCCTCCGGTTAATGTGCCGCAAGCCTTCCCACAACCGCCAGCTCCTCCTCAGCTGGCTCCTATCCCTGCAGTACAGCCCTCTCAAGGGCCGCCAGTTTTGTTACCTGTTGCCCCCGCGCTTCCTGCGACTTTGCCTAGTACGTCAGCTGCCTCCCCTGGCGCTTTTCCTTACACTACCCAGGTACCTGTATCTGAATCCGCTTTTCTTCCCTCTGTCTTTCCCCCCGTTTTCGCCTCAACTTCTCCTTCAGCACGACAACGACTAGCTAATGTAGTTACTAGCTTAATGTCGCCTCTCTTTGGGTCATCTAGTATGACCCCTGGTTTACAACGTAAGCAGTTGCGTAGTCAGCTGCCTAATCCTGAAGAGAAAGAGGTATTAGATCATATGGCGCATTGGTGGATTGTTTTTCCTTCACTCTATGAGGTGGAATCAGTTGTTAATGTTTTTCACCAATGGGATGCTCCAAAACAGAGGTATGTGTTTGACAAAATGTGTGAATTCCTCTGTGAGGAATTGGAGGATCATGGTTCAAACACAATCCCGCAGGAATTGTGTCGCGTGCGATTTGATTTTGGAACAGATACAATTGTGGGTCCCGATGTAGATAAAGCAGTTGCGACTTTACTGTCCTTCAGGAATGGCGATTGTCAACAATCATTGTTCGAACAGGAATTCCCTGTGGGGAAAAAGGTAAAAGCGCGCCAATATCCGATGCGTGAGGTTCCTCCAGTTTGGAGACCTGCTGATCCAAATGCTAATCCAGCTGTTCCAGCTCATTTTTAGCGTGTTTGGGTACATGTCCCATGGAAGCGTTCTGAGGTGTTAGCGCTTAAACAGACATTGCCTGACCCCCGTAAAAACCCTACAGGATATTATAAGGAGTTATCACAAACTGCAGAATCGTGTGCATGAATCTGGCTGATATAGATATGTTGTTTGGGAATGTTGTTCCACAGCCTTTATGGGGATCCATTCGTAATACGGATCATGCTGCAGAACTAGGGGGCACATGGGCTAATATCGTTGCCGCATACACTAGACAAGTTGGTGGTGCAAAACCTGAGCCCCTCGTAGCAGACCTCCCTGGTAGAATTATTACCTACATGAAAACTATAATGCCCGCGATGCGCGTAAATTGGGATAAACTATCCACATGCAAGCAGAAGAAAGATGAGACAGTGTCCGATTTCTTTACAAGGTTTGAAGAAACGTTTATCGACCACAGTGGTCAAGACATGAGTACTGAAGGTGGCCAACGGTTATTTGTGGATACATTTGTGCAGAATCTACTCCCCGAGTTGTGTAAGAAATTAAAAGATTCAGAGAGTTCTTGGGCCGTTTCCTCTTCAGCGCAAATACTGGCTACTGCACAGTATAACGAAAATAGAGATAAAGACGAGAAGGATAGAACAGACAAGAAAACGAAAGAACTGAAAACGAAGGTCCTTTTACAGCAGGCTTATCCGCCACGTGGAGGACAGAATAATTACAGGTAAACCCAAGGTATCTATCAGCAACCCCAACAGTTTCAGAATAACCAGCAAATGAATGGGTATTATCAACCACGTATCCCTGTAGGTCCCAATCAATGTTCATATTGCAGAGAGGAAGGTCATTTTAAGTATAGTTGTCCTAAATTAATGCAGCATACTAGTAATGCGTATGGCGCAAGAGGTAGAGGTGGTCAGCAAGCTCCTAGAGGTAGAGGGTGTGGAAATGTTCCCCAGAACGCGCGTCCTCTTCCGCCTCAAAATACCATAAATAGCTTTGATCAGCAAGCTAATGCAACTGGTAATACAGCTCAGTACTATAATAATGATTATTATGCAGAAGACGACAATGTGGAAGGTAATGATTACTAGGACAGCCATAGACAGAGAGAGGGAGTTGTTTCAGTACCAGTGGATCAGAGTGGACCATATGTTAAAGTGACTACAGCGGGTGTAACAGAGCCCTTTTTGCTGGACACTGGTGCTGCAAAGAGTTCAAATATGCATTCAAAACTCCCTGGCGCGCCTTTGTCTGGTGAAATGAATGTTTCAGTAGGTTTTTCTGGCGCCCCAGTTAGGAACCCGATTTCTAGTCCTATGCCACTTTCTGTTGGACCTTGTGAGCTAAAAGCACCCCTCATCCTAACGACAGGTTGTGGTGAAAATCTGTTAGGGTTGGATTTGTTAAAAAGATTACATGCAACGCTATATTGTTCTCCCTCAGGAGTACAACTTACATTAGGTAAGGAAGTGATTTCCCGGTGTATTTGTCAAAGAATGCAATGCCACCTGAATTGTCATCCCTTCCGGATGTCCTTTGGGCTACTGGTCCCAATGATGTGGGTCTCTTGGAAATACCGCCATATGTGGTCGCTTTAAAAGCCAATGTCAGATTGCCACGCATTCCCCAGTACAAGATCTCCAATGAAGGTCAGAAAGCGTTGTTAGCAATTGTCAGCGATTTGATTAAAAAGGGTGTAATTGAGGAAACAAGAGGCAACGTTTGCAATAGTCCTGTTTAACCTGTCGTAAAACGAACGGACCCTTCACAGCCACCTGTCTACAGATTTGTGATTGATCTTAGAGAGGTTAATAAGATTGTTGTGCCACAGTTTCCAGTGGTCCCTGATATAACTGCCTTGTTAACTATGATTCCAGCCTCCGCTGCATGGTTCTCAGTGATCGATTTAAAGAATGCTTTCTTTAGCATCCCAATTGCAGAGGAGAGCAGGGACATTTTTGGCTTCAGTTTAGGAGGCCGAAGCTTCCGCTTTAAACGTGCTCCACAGGGCTACTGTGAAAGTCCATCAATATACAGTCAAGCTTTAAAAGCGCAGCTTGATGCACTTGTTTTACCGAGTGGCGCTATCCTCATTCAGTACGTTGACGATTTGCTAATTGCCGCGGATACTGAAAGGATTTGCAAAGAAGCTACATTGTCATTGTTGCGTCATTTGTCTGCCTTCCATCACAAAGTGTCTCTCTCAAAACTGCAATATTGTCGACAAGAAGTGACCTACTTAGGTCATCTCTTATCGAAGGAGGGAAGGAAACTGACCCCAGAAAGAACTCAAGCCATTGCACAATTGAGCGTGCCAAGAACACAGAGAGAAGTGCGTGCTTTCTTGGGCATTACTTCATACTGTAGGCACTGGATACCGAATTTCTCTTTGCTGGCAAAACCTTTGTTAACATTAACATGTAAAGACACACCGAATCCTATCCCATGGTCTGAGGAGTGTCAGAAAAGTTTTTGGGAATTGCGTGATGCATTATGTTCAGCTCCTGTGTTGGGTACCCCTGACTACAGCAAGCCTTTTACATTGTATGTTCATGAAAAAGACGGTTGCGCATTATCAGTGTTAACACAGCCTTTTGGCGACAGACCGCGTCCATGCGCATATTTTTCGTCAACCTTGGACCCGGTAGCTAGGGCATTGCCAAGTTGTCTGAGAGCTACAGCTGCAGCAGCTATGTCTATTCGACAGTCTGCTGGACTTGTGATGGATAATACATTGATTGTTATGGTTCGACATGCTGTGGACACATTGTTAAACAGGACCAAGACACAGAACTTAACTAGTGCTCGATTGTCAGGATACGAATTGACACTGTTAGCAAACCATATACACATAAAGAGATGCAACACGTTGAATCCAGCTACATTATTGCCGATTCCAGCAGACCTAGATGAGATTGAGCAACATGATTGTCTGTTCAGAACAGAAGAAGAGACGAAAGGGAGAATAGATCTTAAAGATACTCCCCTGACTGAGTGTGATGGTACCTTATGGGTGGATGGTTCGTGCTTCAAGCTTCCGAATGGTGATACGACTGCTGCATATGCTATCACGACTTTGCACACGATTGTTGAAACTGCACGAGTGCCACATAATTCGGCTCAAGCAGCAGAGTTAATTGCCCTTACAAGAGCATGCGTGTTGTCTGAAGGAATGAAAGTGAACATATATACTGACAGCCAGTACGCCTTTGGCGTGGCTCATAGTTTTGGGCGATTGTGGAAAGAACGTGGGTTCCTGACTTCGCATGGAGCTAAAATTCAGAATGGCAAGTTGGTGAATGATCTACTTGAGTCACTGACCCTACCGTTACAAGTTGCGATTATGAAATGCAGTGCGCACAAGAAAGTCACTGATGATGTTGGTCGTGGTAACGCGTTTGCTGACGAAATCGCAAAAGAAACGGCAAAAGATGTGAAGACTCGAATGTATGTTGCAGGCCCTGCAAGATGGGTTGGTGATGTTGGAATGTTTGAAGACACGATAGAGAGTGTGAAGTCCCTTCAAGCTGAAGCCACAGAGAAAGAGTTGAGCAAGTGGAGAGAAAGTACGGGTAAATTGGATGAGAATGGTTGTTGGGTTGATTTGTCAGAACATCGGCGATGGTTGTTACCTGATGCATATGTGCTTCCAGTGGTTACTATGGCACATGGAATGGCACATATCAGTATGAAAGGAATCTGTAAGTTGTTGGCTCCAGTATGGCAGAACGCTGGAATTCCCAAGTGTGCAGAGAATGTGGTCAAGAATTGTATGGTATGTTTGAAATACAACCCTGGTAAGGGAACCCCAACTCCAGCTGGTCATTTTGCGCCTCCATCATATCCATTTGAGGTTTTGCAGCTAGATTTTATCCACATGGAAAGGTGCAACAACTTGAAATATGTATTGGTTGTTGTTTGCGCTTTTTCAAAATGGATAGAAGCATATCCCCTAAAAGACAACACTGCTTTATCCACAGCCAAAGCCCTTGTGAAAGAATTTTTCCCTAGGTTTGGAATGCCAAGAATGGTGTGGAGTGATAATGGGAGTGAATTTGTGGGTCGAGTGATGAAGAATGTGTGTGAGGGATTAGGGATAAAGCAGAAATTTCATGCTGCAAATCACCCCCAATCAGCTGGATTAGTAGAGTGCTACAATGGCTCTCTGAAGCTCAAGCTGGCCAAAATCCAGGCGAGCTCCGGCCTTAAATGGCCTGACGCTCTGCCTTTAGCACTCCTATCCACCAGAATGACCGTGCATTCACGAGTGGGACTTAGCCCATATGAGGTCATTTTTGGCCGCCCGGCCAATATATGGGGTGTGCCAAGACCGACAAAATTCAGCGAAATCGAGCATCCAGTACTGCTTGACTATCTGTATGAATTGACGGCTAAATTGCGTGTTTTACACCAACAGGTGCATGATACTCTCCCCCAGGCCTCTGAAGCTCCAGGACACCCTATCGACCCTGGCACGTGGGTTCTCGTGAAGAACTTCCAGCGAAAGAGCAACGATGAGCCCCGTTGGATCGGCCCTCACCTCGTACTTCTGTCGACAAGATCAGCGGTTCGAGTAAAAGGGAAAAAGAATTGGATTCACGGCGCCCACTGTAAACGGATCCCTTTTGCCTCTACCATATGACCAGTGGGTCCAGGAGGGTATCGCTGATTCTGAAACAGACACTGTACCTCGTTTTGTACCATTTAGTGATGCACGCGTAAGAGGCACAACTTCAGAACAAAAGAGTGACGATATTTTACAAGAAGCTGTGCCACCGTCAATTCGATTGGACACCACAGAGCCTGAACTCTTGTTTCAAGACCAGACAGTAGCTGGTAGAAACCACTACAACCTGAGACCAAGGCCTATGGACAAATAAAAATTCCCTTCCCTTACTATTTTTTGATATTATAGCTCTCCCATCTGAAGAACTTTTTGATTTTTGTTTTTCGAACCACCATCCAGGTTCAGCCGCAGGGTCGCGGTGAC
Organism: Triturus cristatus; assembly: GCF_964204655.1. Lineage (NCBI taxonomy): Eukaryota > Metazoa > Chordata > Amphibia > Caudata > Salamandridae > Triturus > Triturus cristatus. The sequence goes on along the minus strand of NC_140595.1, from coordinate 102,816,422 downwards.
AAGACTTTGGGGTACAGGCCGAAGACGTTAGGTCAACGGTTCTGGTTGGTCTAGGGCGTTCCCTGGACTGACAGGCGTACTCCTTAGCGGAAGATACTCACCCGCCGCGAGCGGCACGATTAGAGGATGGAGTTTTTCAAGATGGAGAGACTCACTGAGGAAATTAACTTTAAAGCGAAAATATGTAGAATAATGAAGAGCAAACGTTTTGTATTATTATGTTTGTTTATACTATGTAGTATGATGGTGTTTACTATAGGTTATGTATTCTTCTCCTCTCAAGAGCCCTTTGCACCCACTGTATAGCCTATACCTACTCCTACTGTCTCCTTGCACTCTTTCCACCATCTGCCTGAACACGAACAAGCTAGACGTTCCGAGTTTGTAAACAATTCATTCATTCAGCTCCTGCACCAGCACCAACTAGTCATGAATACAACCAATTGCTGGGTGTGTGGTTTAATGCCACATACCATTAACAAGGGTATTCCTTATCTAGTGCTGCCGTTTAGCTATAATGGATCGTCATGGGCATTCCAGACCATGTTCCTTTTTGCACTAGATGCCTACTCCCCGCGACAACCGCGTTCCATCAGACCTAGCACAAATAATAAAGCCTTAATGAAAGGAGTTGCCGATATGAGCAGAGATATCGACGCATACTCATCAATTCCCAAGGATGAATTGCGAGCTTCTGTAGGGTGGAACGCGACGGGGTATAGTATCAGTCTGGGTGAAAGACAGCGGAAAATTTCATCCCCAATTTGGGTCGTACCCCACATAGGTCGGTTCTGTTTACAAGGTAATGGTCAGAATCCAAGAGCTCAACTGGGGAGAAGTGACTATACTGAAACGTACATTTTTCCAGCACAGTTTTCCCCTGCGTTTTTGGCTGCCAAGGGTACATATTTTGTCTGCAATGACCGAGCATATACATGGTTGCCCCCTGATTTCTCGGGCACATGTTATATTGCAAATCTGCTACCGCCAACATTTACTGCTGCCTCTGATTATCACAAGACCAGAGTTGTAAGAGGCGTGATTAGTAAGGAGGATACTGCCGGTCAGGAAGCGGGAGACTTCTTTTTGGGTTTCCTGCCGTTTTGGGGACCGATGGTCAATAGTAGGAACCTGAGACAACTGACACGTGTGGTTGAATCCACTGTTAATGTATCGGCTGGTGCCCTTGGTAATTTGACAGCTGAGCTCCAAGCGGATCGCCTCATGACTTTGCAGAACCGTATGGTTCTAGACGTCATACTTGCAGACCGCGGTGGGGTATGTAAGGTCATCCAATCTAGCTGTTGCATTTTTATACCAGATAACGCTCCAACAGTTTGTCAGGCCATCTCCAAACTGCATAAAATATCTGAATCCATACATGTGGATAAAGGAGATTGGTCACTGGTGGGGTGGTTCTGGGAACTGATATCTGCCTGGGGTTGGAAGATTCTGATGGTCATTGGAATGATCTTAGCCATTCTTTTCCTGTTCTGTCTGTGTATACAGTGTGCTCCTGCGATATGTGGCCTCTGTGCTACATTATGTGTAAGGAAACCTGTATCGAGGGACGAGCTAAGTAATAGGATGATGCTACAGCAACATCTCCATGACTTCATGAATATTGACCTAGACTCGGATTGATGTGAGTATAGTTATTGCCTATGTAAGGGCAAAAGGAGGGTCTGTGGTACTTTGGAATTTGGGACCGCGTAGGAGGCAGGGCCCTACCCCTGTCTATTCCGGTATTAGCGAACCGCGAATGGTCAATGCGGTATGTACAAGTGCTTTGCATAACGTTTTAGCGATAAAACGCACTTTGTATACGATATTACACATTGACTTCGTGGGTTCCATCTTGGAGCGGTGGCCATCTTATTGTTGCCCTCACATAGGCTACACATTACAAATAAGCACAGGCCTTTAGAACACATGTGCTTTCTGTTTGACTTCTCTGTGAACTGTGCAGCTTGGCTCCGCTGCCCCAGGTCAGTCCGGTCCCACGAGCTCCCCGTCCTACGGCCACCTGTGATTAGCATCAGGGTTTGACACACCATAAAGCCTCTTCATGAACACAAGCCTCCGGCTAATCTCTTTCACACCTGACTCTTCCTGCTTTATGGCTTGTTTTACAAGCAGGAGATGCCCGTGTTTATTGGGGCATGTTGATATCTGGGATCTGAGCCTCGCTGGGTAAATAATTGTGGGCTGGCTTAACTGGAATGTGGGATGGTCATCATGACTCTGCCTTTTCGCTTGTAATGAATACATGTGAATGACCATATCGTAAAACGAGGAATGTGTGCCTGAAGCATGATATTTTGTATTTAAGGAGAAGCCCGTTTCTGTAATTTTAAGCAGTCTCCTGAGAACATACATTGTGTTGTACTTCTCGGATACCTGTAATTGGTCTGCAGCCAATAAACAAGATCTTTGACTTCACCCAGAAGACTCTGTGTTTCTGTAGGTCTGAAACAGGAAGAACCCGAAGTCTTAGGGTGTGCTCCCCTGCACCGCTGGGTGTTAAAAACCCAGTACTTCAATTCCATGACATTCCATTCTATTCCATGACATTCCTTACATGACATTTATGACATTCATGACATTCCTTGACGTGACATTCCTGACATTCCATGACATGACATTCCTGACATTCCTGACATTCCTGACATTCCTGACATTCCTGACATTCCATTCCATGACATTCATGAAATTCCATTCCATGACATGACATTCCTGATATTCCATTCCATGACATGACATTCCTGACATTCCTGATGACATTCCTGACATTCCTGACATGACATTCCATTCATGACATTCCATTCCATGACATGACATTCCTGACATTGCATTCCACGACATGACATTCCTGACATTCCAATATTGACATGACATTCCTGACATTCCAATCCATGATGTGACATTCCTGACATTCCATTCCATGACATTCCTGACATTCATGACACGACATTCCATGACATTCCTGATATTCCTGATATTTCATGACATGACATTCCTGATATTCCATGACATGACATTCCTGACATTCCATTCCATGACATGACATTCCTGACATTCCATTCCTTGACATGACATTCCTGACATTCCATGACATGACATTCCATTCCATGATATTCCATTCCATGACATTCCATGACATTCATGAAATTCCATTCCATTCCATGACATTCATGACATGGAATTCCTAATATTCCATTCCATGTCATGACATTCCTGACATTCCTGATATTCCATGATATTCATGACATGACATTCCTGATATTCCATGACATGACATTCCTGACATTCCATTCCATGACATGACATTCCTGACATTCCATCCAATGACATTCATGACATTCCATTCCATGACATTCATGACATTCCTGACATTCCATTCCATGATATTCCTGACATTCCTGATATGACATTCCTGACGTTCCATTCCGCGACATGACATTCCTGACATTCCTGATATTCTATTCCATGACATTTCTGACATTCCATTCCATGACATGACATTCCTGATATTCCATTCAATGGCATTCATGACATTCTATTCCATGACATTCCTGACATTCCTGATGACATTACTGACATTCATGACATGACATTCCATTCATGACATTCCATTCCATGACATGACATTCCTGACATTGCATTCCAAGACATGACATTCCTGACATTCCATTCCTTGACATGACATTCCTGACATTGCATTCCAAGACATGACATTCCTGACATTCCATTCATTGACATGACATTCCTGACATTCCATTCCATGAAATTCATGACATTCCATTCCATGACATTCCTGATATTCTATTCCGTGACATTCCTGACATTTAATTCCATGACATGACATTCCTGACATTCCATTCAATGACATTCATGACATTCCTGACATTCCATTCCATGATATTCCTGACATTCCTGATATGACATTCCTGACATTCCATTCCATGACATGACATTCCTGACATTCCATGACATGACATGCCTAACATTCCTTTCCATGACATTCCATTCCGTTACATTCCTGACATTCTATTCCATGACATTCCTGACATTCCATTCCATGACATGACATTCCTGACATTCCATTCAATGACATTCATGACATTCCATTCCATGAAATTCATGACATTCCATTCCATGACATTCCTGATATTCTATTCCATGATATTCCTGACATTCCTGATATGACATTCCTGACATTCCATTCCATGACATGACATTCCTGACATTCCATGACATGACATTCCTAACATTCCTTTCCATGACATTCCATTCCGTTACATTCCTGACATTCTATTCCATGACATTCCTGACATTCCATTCCATGACATGACATTCCTAACATTCCATTCAATGACATTCATGACATTCCATTCCATGACATTCATGACATTCCTGATATTCCTGATGACATTCCTGATATTCATGACATGACATTCCATTCATGAAATTCCATTCCATGACATGACATTCCAGACATTGCATTCCATGACATGACATTATTGACATTCCATTCCTTGACATCACATTCTTGATATTCCATTCCATGACATTCATGACATTCCATTCCATGACATTCCTGACATTCCATTCCATGACATGACATTCCTGACATTCCTGATGACATTCCTGACATTCATGACATGACATTCCATTCATGACATTCCATTCCTTGATATGACATTCCTGACATTGCAATCAAAGACATGACATTCCTGACATTCCATTCCATGACATCACATTCCTGACATTCCATTCCTGACATTCCATTCCATGACATTCCTGACATTCATGACATGACATTCCTGACATTGCATTCCAAGACATGACATTCCTGACATTCCATTCCTTGACATGACATTCCTGACATTCCATTGCATGACATGACATTCCTGACATTCCATTCCTTGACATGACATTCTTGACATTGCATTCCATGACATTACATTCCTGACATTCCTGACATGACATTCAATGACATTCCTGACATTCATGACATGACATTCCTGACATTCCATTCCATGACATGACATTCCTGACATTCCATGACCTGACATTCCTGACATGACATTTATGACATGTATGACATTCCATTCCATGACATGGAATTTCTGACATTCCATGACATGACATTCCTGACATTCCTGGCATTCCATTCCATGACATTCCATTCCATGACATTCATGACATTCCATTCCATTCCATGACATTCCTGACATTCATAACATGACATTCTGATATTCCTGGCATTCCATTCCATGACATTCCATGACATTCATGACATTCCATTCCATTCCATGACATTCCTGACATTCATGACATGACATTACTGACATTCCATTCCATGACATGACATTCCTGACATCCTGATGACATTCCTGACATTCATGACATGACATTCCATTCATGACATTCCATTCCATGACATTCCTGACATTCCAATCCATGTCATGACATTCCTGACATTCCTGATATTCCATGATATTCATGACATGACATTCCTGATATTCCATGACATGACATTCCTGACATTCCATTCCATGACATGACATTCCTGACATTCCACCCAATGACATTCATGACATTCCATTCCATGAAATTCATGACATTCCTGACATTCCATTCCATGATATTCCTGACATTCCTGATATGACATTCCTGACATTCCATTCCATGACATGACATTCCTGACATTCCTGACATTCCTGATATTCTATTCCATGACATTTCTGACATTCCATTCCATGACATGACATTCCTGACATTCCATTCAATGGCATTCATGACATTCTATTCCATGACATTCCTGACATTCCTGATGACATTACTGACATTCATGACATGACATTCCATTCATGACATTCCATTCCATGACATGACATTCCTGACATTGCATTCCAAGACATGACATTCCTGACATTCCATTCCTTGACATGACATTCCTGACATTGCATTCCAAGACATGATATTCCTGAAATTCCATTCATTGACATGACATTCCTGACATTCCATTCCATGACATTCATGACATTCCATTCCATGACATTCCTGATATTCTATTCCGTGACATTCCTGACATTTAATTCCATGACATGACATTCCTGACATTCCATTCAATGACATTCATGACATTCCTGACATTCCATTCCATGATATTCCTGACATTCCTGATATGACATTCCTGACATTCCATTCCATGACATGACATTCCTGACATTCCATGACATGACATTCCTAACATTCCTTTCCATGACATTCCATTCCGTTACATTCCTGACATTCTATTCCATGACATTCCTGACATTCCATTCCATGACATGACATTCCTGACATTCCATTCAATGACATTCATGACATTCCATTCCATGACATTCATGACATTCCTGATATTCCTGATGACATTCCTGATATTCATGACATGACATTCCATTCATGAAATTCCATTCCATGACATGACATTCCAGACATTGCATTCCATGACATGACATTATTGACATTCCATTCCTTGACATCACATTCTTGATATTCCATTCCATGACATTCATGACATTCCATTCCATGACATTCCTGACATTCCATTCCATGACATGACATTCCTGACATTCCTGATGACATTCCTGACATTCATGACATGACATTCCATTCATGACATTCCATTCCTTGATATGACATTCCTGACATTGCAATCAAAGACATGACATTCCTGACATTCCATTCCATGACATGACATTCCTGACATTCCATTCCTGACATTCCATTCCATGACATTCCTGACATTCATGACATGACATTCCTGACATTGCATTCCAAGACATGACATTCCTGACATTCCATTCCTTGACATGACATTCCTGACATTCCATTGCATGACATGACATTCCTGACATTCCATTCCTTGACATGACATTCTTGACATTGCATTCCATGACATTACATTCCTGACATTCCTGACATGACATTCCATGACATTCCTGACATTCATGACATGACATTCCTGACATTCCATTCCATGACATGACATTCCTGACATTCCATGACCTGACATTCCTGACATGACATTTATGACATGATTCCATGACATGACATTCCTGACATTCCTGGCATTCCATTCCATGACATTCCATTCCATGACATTCATGACATTCCATTCCATTCCATGACATTCCTGACATTCATAACATGACATTCTGATATTCCTGGCATTCCATTCCATGACATTCCATTCCATGACATTCATGACATTCCATTCCATTCCATGACATTCCTGACATTCATGGCATGACATTACTGACATTCCATTCCATGACATGACATTCCTGACATCCTGATGACATTCCTGACATTCATGACATGACATTCCATTCATGACATTCCATTCCATGACATTCCTGACATTTCATTCCAAGACATGACATTCCTGACATTCCATTCCTTGACATGACATTCCTGACATTCCATTCCATGACATTCATGATATTCCATTCCATGACATTCCTGACATTCCATCCCATGACATTCCTGACATTCATGACATGACATTCCATAACATTTCTGACATTCCTGATATTCCATGATATTCATGATATGACATTCCTGATATTCCATGAGATGACATTCCTGACATTCCATGGCATGACATTCCTCACATTCCTGAAATTCCATGACATTTAAGACATTCCATTCCATGACATGACATTCCTGACATTCTAATCCTTGACATGACATTCCTGACATTCCATTCCATGACATGACATTCCTGACATTCCATTCAATGATATTCATGACATTGCATTCCAAAATATTCATGACATTCATTCCATTACATTCATGACATTCCATTCCATGACACGACATTCCATGACATTCCTGACATTACATTCCATGACATTCCATTCCATGACATTCATGACATTCCTGACATTCTATTCCATGACATTCCTGACATTCCATTCCCTGATATTCCTGATATTCTTGACATGACATTCCTGACATTCCATTCCTTGACATGGCATTCCTGACATTCCATGACATTCCATTACATGACATTCCTGACATGACATTTATGACATTCATGACATTCCATTCCATGACGTGACATTCCATGACATGACACTCCTGATATTCATGACATGACATTCTTCACATTCCTTTCCATGACATTCCATTCCATGACATGACATTCCTGACATTCCTGATGACATTCCTGACATTCATGACGACATTGAATTCATGACATTCCATTCCATGACATGACATTCCTGACATTGCATTCCAAGACATGACATTTCTGACATTCCATTCGTTGAAATGACATTCCTGACATTCCATTCCATGACATGACATTCCTGACATTCTTGACATTCATGACATGCCATTCCTGACATTCATGACATGACATGACATTCCATGATAAGACATTCCATGACATTCATGCCATCACATTCCATTCCATGAAAACCATGACATGACATTCCATTCCATGACATTCCATTCCATGACATTCCATTCCATAACATCCATGACATTCATGACATGACATTCCATTCCATGACATTCCATTCCATGACATCCATGACATTCATGACATGATATTCCATGGCATTCCATTTCATTCCATTCCATGACATTCCTGACATTCATGACATGACATTCCATGACATTCCATGACATTCCTGACATTCCATGACATTCATGACATGACATTCCTGATATTCCATGACATGACATTCCTCACATTCCTAAAATTCAATGACATTCATGACATTCCATTCCTGACATTACATGACATGACATTCCTGGCATTCTTGACATTCATGACATGACATTCCTGATATTCCAGACATGACATTCCTAACATTCCATGATATTCCTGACATTCCATTCCTGAAATTCATGACATGACATTTATGACATTTATTACATTCATGACATTCCACATTACATGTCATTCCTGACATTCCATGACATGACACTCCTGATATTCATGACATGACATTCTTGTCATTCCATTCCATGATATTCATGACATTCCATTCCATGACATGACATTCCTGATCACATTCCTGACATTCATTACGACATTCTTGACATTCATGACATGACATTCATGACATTCTTGACATTAATGACATGACATTCATGACATTCATTGTAGGAGAGTAGGACCTGCACTTATGTTGCCCCCACTTTTTTTCTGATTTATACTCTGGTTTCTGGCTATAATCTGGCTGGGTCCCTGCTAATCAGGGCCCAGTCTCTCTGTTCTCTCTAAACGACTTGGTGTGCATATTAGATGCACTAGTGATTGGATACTGTGGTACCTTGTGAGCCCCTAGTATGTGGTACCTTAGGTACCTAGGGCATAGGTACTTCACAGGCCTACCAGGGGCTGCAGCATGTATTATGTCTCCCCTGGGAAGCAGACTCAATCTGACACGACAGGCCTGCTACTGCCATGACATTCCTGACATTCCATTCCCTGACATTCCTGACATTCTTGACATGACATTCCTGACATTCCATTCCTTGACATGGCTTTCCTGACATTCCATGACATGACATTCCTGACATGACATTTATGACATTCATGACATTCCATTCCATGACGTGACATACCATGACATGACACTCCTGATATTCATGGCGGTACAAAAGGGGGTGGTGATGGACGGAGCATCAGAACCAATCAAACACTTACACCCAGTCAACAGATCTGGGTTTGATCCATCACCGTTCTTTAGCCCACTCTGCCACCCCAGTTCAGACATGGCCATATGCAAATCAGTCTGACCCTGTGCCTCATGGGAACAGTCTAGCCCGAACTGCCAAGCCATGTCTTCCCTGGACCGGAAACAAGCTTCCTATGACAGGTTTCTGGTATTTCAGCCGTCTTCAGCCAGGCTTGCTTGAATCCAGTGGCAAAGTGAGCAAGGGACTCACGTCTGAGCATACCCTGCCAACTTATGGCAAACAAAGCGGTACAAAAGTCTGACCCTGTGCCTCATGGGAACAGTCCAGCCCGAACTGCCAAGCTATGCCTTCCCTGGACTGTTCCCATGAGGCACAGGGTCAGACTGATTTGCATATGGCCATGTCTGAACTGGGGTGGCAGAGTGGGCTAAAGAACGGTGATGGATCAAACCCAGATCTGTTGACTGGGTGTGAGTGTTTGATTGGTTCTGATGCTCCGTCCATCACCAACCCCTTTTGTACCGCTTTGTTCGCCATAAGTTGGCAGGGTATGCTCAGACGTGAGTCCCTTGCTCACTTTGCCACTGGATTCAAGCAAGCCTGGCTGAAGACGGCTGAAATGCCAGAAACCGGTTCTAGGAAGCTTGTTTCCGGTCCAGGGAAGGCATAGCTTGGCAGTTCGGACTGGGCTGTTCCCATGAGGCACAGGGTCAGACTGATTTGCATATGGCCATGTCTGAACTGGGGTGGCAGAGTGGGCTAAAGAACGGTGATGGATCAAACCCAGATCTGTTGACTGGGTGTGAGTGGTTGATTGGTTCTGATGCTCCGTCCATCACCACCCCCTTTTGTACCACTCCTGATATTCATGACATGACATTCTTGACATTCCATTCCATGACATTCATGACATTCCATTCCATGACATGACATTCCTGACATTCCTGATGACATTCCTAACATTCATGACGACATTGAATTCATGACATTCCATTCCATGACATGACATTCCTGACATTGCATTCCAAGACATGACATTCCTGACATTCCATTCCTTGACATGACATTCCTGACATTCCATTCCATGACATGACATTCCTGACGTTCATGACATTCTTGACATTCATGACATGCGATTCCTGACATTCGTGACATGACATGACATTCCATGATAAGACATTCCATGACATTCATGACATCACATTCCATTCCATGAAATCCATGACGAGACATTCCATTCCATGACATTCCATTCCATAACATCCATGACATTCATGACATGACATTCCATTCCATGACAGTCCATTCCATGACATCCATGACATTCATGACATGATATTCCATGGCATTCCATTCCATGACATTCCTGACATTCATGACATGACATTCCATGACATTCATGACATTCATCAGCAACGCAAAAACCAAAGGAAATGATGGACGGAGTGTTGAACATTGCAAGCACTCACCCCCAGTCAACTGATCTGGGTTTAATCCATCACCGTTCTTTAGCCCACTCTGCCACCCCAGTTCAGACATGGCCATATGCAAATCAGTCTGACCCCGTGCCTCATGGGAACAGTCCAGCCCGAACTGCCAAGCCATGTCTTCCCTGGACCGGAAACAAGCTTCCTAGGACCGGTTTCTGGCATTTAAGCCGTCTTCAGCCAGGCTTGCTTGAATCCAGTGGCAAAGTGAGCAAGGGACTCACGTCTGAGCATACCCTGCCAACTTATAGCGAACAAAGCAAAAACCAAAGGAAATGATGGACGGAGTGTTGAACATTACAAGCACTCACCCCCAGTCAACTGATCTGGGTTTAATCCATCACCGTTCTTTAGCCCACTCTGCCACCCCAGTTCAGACATGGCCATATGCAAATCAGTCTGACCCCGTGCCTCATGGGAACAGTCCAGCCCGAACTGCCAAGCCATGTCTTCCCTGGACCGGAAACAAGCTTCCTAGGACCGGTTTCTGGCATTTAAGCCGTCTTCAGCCAGGCTTGCTTGAATCCAGTGGCAAAGTGACATTCATGACATGATATTCCTGATATTCCATGACATGACTGTAGTAAGGTGGAATCTGACTAATGGTTGCCCCCAACTTTTTGCCTGGTATTTGAGTGGTTTTTGACTAGTCTGGCTGGGATCCTGCTATCCAGGGCCCCAGCCTATCTGCTTTCTCCCTAAAACGAATGTGAAGTACCCTAGGTAAAAACGAATTGGATGCTGAGGATGCCCTGACAGTCCCTTGTAGATGGTACCCTAGGTACCCAGGTCATGAGTCCCTCAGTAGGCCTACCAGGGCTGCAGCACTTATTGTGCCACTCTGGGACAGCCATGCAAACTGACACCACAAGACCACTACTGTAGTCTGGGTAAGGTGGTGCTAGCACCACTTACAGGGATATAGGTATCCTATATCCCACCCCATTACAACACATATACTCTCATAGGTCACCCCTATAGCAGGCCTTGGTAATCCTACAAGGCAGGGTGCTGAGGTATGTGTGAGGGGAGACCCCTACATGAGTAGGGCCTCTTTGCAACCTGCGTAAAATCATTGCTGGGTTGTTTGTAGTGTAGCCATACCGTATACTCTTAACCGCATTATAAGTCTATTGCGATATCGCGATAACTTGAGAATGGCTACACAGAACCATATTGTGTTTGGTGTCAAACATGTAGGAATCATACCCCCAGTCCAGCCATGGGCATGAGGGTACGATTCCCTCCTGCTAGAGGGGCGATATGGGAAAAGCGGCAGAATTTAGACACCAATTTAAAAGTGCACAAGTTTCACAAAATGGCTACTACCCGCCACCTACACGACCCTGGCTGGCTGTTGCTGGGGAAAACCCCAGCCTCGCCAGCTGGACAATAGGGCTCCTGTGGCAGGGAGGTGCTAGCATCTCCCCAGACAGGATAATGTGGATTGGAACAGGGTGGGTGCACCAAAAGTCCTTTCAGAGTTGCACGTAGGCAGCTGCAGAAGCCTCATTCTGCATACACCGCTTGGAACCGGTTCAGGGGCATCCTGCCCCTCGCCCAGGTGGGAAACACACAAAGGGGAGAGGGTGTAGCCACCCTTTCCCGCCTCACCAGCCATTGGTGGACACTACTCTGGACACTCCCCTAATCTTGGGGATAAAGGTGAATAACGTGGCCCCAGAGCCTCAGATTAATCTTGAACTTTACAGTCTTGACCTTCGACTTGCTGCTGCCCAGCTGACTGAAGAAATCTCCCTTGGGATAAAGGAGTTATCCCCCTGCTTGGCAGGCACCTAAAACACTGCAAGTGACCTGGTTGGAACTTCGCTGCTCTCACAAACTTCGACGACTTCCAGAAACCTTGAGGTGGGTTTCCAGGGCATCTCAGAGGCCAGTGAGTGTGCTCAACAAGTTTGGGCACCATGGACCACGTGGGTGCCGAGATCCCCAATACCCCGAGACACCGGCCACCTCTTGCATAGCACATGACCCTGACAAGTGGGGAAGTTGTACTTTGGCCCGTTTACGAGCCAACCACTCTACAGCAATTGTGCCAAAGACCAGTGCCCTAGCCCCCTCTGGTGGCCCGTGGGTGCCCTTTTACGCAAGCCAAATTGCTGCCTCCCGCGGTCCCTTGTCTCTCGACTTGTGGGCCCTAGCGGAGGTCTATCTTTGAAAAGAAGAGTTCCTCTGGTTGCTCCAGGCTTGCTCTACAGTCTCCTTGAAAGAGACCTCTCCCAGACCTCGTGGGTCTGCACTGTAGCAGATTTGTTTATTCTTCGTGGGTTGCGGTTGCCAAGGCTTAGTGGATCCAATCCGGACACTAACACCGCAGCAACCCTCATCCGACATGGGACAGTTGCCCTCCTGAAGCTGGCCTTCCTTGAAGCCTCCCGGAGCCCATGGCTGCAGATCCAAGCTACACCACTTTCCACCTGAAGCACCCGACATCGAAGGGCTCTTTGCTTGGAGCCTCCTGGCCACTTTGCTGTGACCCAGACTCTGTCCCCTCTGCTTTCAGGTTCTTCTCTACATTCTTCACATCTTTGATCTTCACGGGATCATCAACGCTTTTGGCTAGCAGAACTTTTGACTATTTTCCCATTGAAAATCAGCCCGCGACCCGACAGCAGAAACAACCTATGCACCCGGCTTCCCTGGGGCAGGTAACAGTGGTACCTCGGTACTCTTGTGGTTGTGGGCATCTCAAAAGCTTAAGTCTAAAGTTTTAACTTTGTACTCCTGCTAGAAGTAACTTTAAACTGTTTATTTCCAACCGCGACATTCTCCGTAGGATGTAATAGAGATCCCAATATTAGCTACTTGCACTGCACGCGCCTCCCGTGGGTCCCCTTCCTCATAATCTGGGGTGGATTCTTAAGGGGCCAGCGATCCTGAATGCCCTAGGCATTGCCTGTAGAATTGTCGTGGTTCTTATACCACTTTTTTAGTATATGGTTTTGTCCCCCCCTGGGGCCCAATGTTAATAGTGCTATTTATTGTGTCTATCAATGCTTGTTTGATACTGTAACTTTGCCACAGCTTCATAAAGAGACTGTGGGATTCTGTCTAGAATAAATACATATATTTTATATATATACCTGTGTGGGCTACTCTTTCATTTGGTTATTCAAGAGGTTATTATGGTAAACAATAAGCTTGACTCTCCTTCAAGACTTAGCCTGAAGGCTGCTCTCCACAGCTACCACTAGGATAGATTTCTTTAAAGGTTGTCTTAAACCTATCATCAATAAGAGTCGAATTGGACTGGTGCAAGGTGTCCCTATAACTAGGAACAGCATATGCCAGGCCAACTTCTCACATTGGTGTGCAGCGGTTGGATTCAAACTTGCCATTGTTTTACCAGATAACACATTGAATTTCTAAAGTGAAAGCCACTAGGTACCAAAGGTACATATAAATACAAGCTTAGAATACAATAAGTTTCACTGAACTTAGAGTTGTGTGTAGAGGGTTTAGCACACCTTGACTACAACTCAAGAGAGGGTTCAGTAGGCCACACTTAGTGTAGGTAGATACACCACTATCACTACACTAGAAATGTCTTTAGGTTCAGGTGCCCCTAAGGCTCTGGAAGGACCCCAAAGGGTCCCAGTCGACAAGTATGATCATCTCTCTTCTGCTGATCTTAGGGAGATGTGCACCCTTAGGAAACTTAAGACAAACAAAGGTGCCAATACCCAACGTCTCAGGGAAATCCTGCTCATAGCAGACTTTATGCAGACTTTAGGGTCTGGTGGGGTAGACAGGTTGGGTGGGCATCCCTCAGAAGAGGACACTCCCAGAGTGGACTCTGATGAGGACCAGGAAGAGGATGAAGTTCCTGACCTGAAAGAAGAGAACCACTCACAACAGGGAGATGATGGCCCAAAAGGCACTCTCTCCATCCCTAAAGGGAGAGTGGTGGATCCCAGAATGAACAGATTCCCCTCAGTGGGGTCCAACCATTCTAGGAGATCCAAAGGGACCTCTGCCTCTTCTCAGAGAAGAGAATCCTCTCATGAGAGGAAATGCAGACTGATCAAATTTGAGCAGGCTAAGCTACAGCTTAAGAGAGAACAGTTAGCATTGGACAGGGAAGCCCTGGAGCTTCAGAAAGCTTCAAGAAAGTGGGGTCTAGAGACCCCTGGTGGCAGTAATGAAACCCCTAGAGTTAGAGAGAAAGTCCCTGGCAATAGGAACCTCCACAAGATTGTGCCCCCTATCAGACAGGGGATGATATCCACACATGGATAACTGCTCTTGAGAGGGCCTGTAAAGTACAGAGGGTCCCAGTAGAGCAGTGGGCAGCAATCCTGTGGCTCTCCTTTGCAGACAAAGGTAGAGACAAGCTCCTCTCTGTTAGAGAAGAGGATGCTGATGAATATTATATCCTGAGAGATGCTTTAATAGATGGGTTTGGCTTAACCACTGATCAATACAGACTTAAGTTCAGAGATACCCAAAAAGCACAGAATCAGGATTGGGTAGACTTTATTGATTGTGCTACCAAGGCATTGGAAGGTTGGTTAAATGGCAGTAAAGTTAATGATTATAAAGGATTGTACAATCTCATAATGAGGGAGCAGATTCTTAATAATTGTCATAACCAACTCTTACACCAGCACCTGGTGGACTCTGATCTGACCTCTCCCCAAGAATTGGGAAAGAAGGCAGACAAATGGGTCAGAACCAGGATCAGGCCCAAGAACCAAAGTGGTGACCAGAAGAAAGATTCTACAAAGCCCAAAGAGAAAGGTGGGGATAATAAAAAACAGAAAAGTCCCCTGAAGAGCCCCAAAAACCCAGTGCTGGGGGTGGGTCCCAAAATCCTTCCTCTTCTAAAAAGAAACCATATTGCCATGTGTGTCAGAAACCTGGCCACTGGAAAACTGACTCCAGTTGTCCAAAGAATGGCAATAAAGAAAATGTTCCTCCAGTTGCAGCTCCAACACCTCCTGTTGCTACTAGTAGTAATCCCCCAGGTGGTGGGAGTGCACCCAAAAACTTAGTTGGGTTTTCTTGGGGAACTCAGGTGGACTCTGGCCTAACCAGGTCCCCTGCGCAAGCAACTCTAGTCTGTGATGGTGGCATGGGGTTTGCCAACTTTACCATGAGGCCCAGTATCCTGGGCAGGTACAGACAAGAGCCCTTGATCAATGGTCAGAAGGCTGTGGCCTACAAGGACACAGGGGCCAGTGTCACCATGGTGACCAAGAGACTAGTGCCCGTAGAACAGCTTTTACCTGGGTTTAGCTACCAGGTGACCAACGTTGATGGAGTAAGGACAGACCATCCCATGGCAGTAGTAAATCTCAGCTGGGGCGGGGTCACTGGCCCCAAGAGAGTGGCAGTGTCCCCCACCTTGCCTGTAGATTGCCTACTGGGGAATGATCTGGAAATCTCAGCCTGGGCTGAGGTTGACCACAAGGCCCATTTGAAAATGGTAGGAATCCCTGAGAGGGTGGATGAGACCCTGAGGGCCTCGCCTCCACCCCAGGAGAAAATAGAGGGAGTGAAGCCTGAAACTATGGATCACTCCACACAAACAGAGAGCATAGGGGGTGAGGAACAGTCCTCCCCCCACCAGACTCAAGGTAAGGGTCAAGTTTCTCAGGGAACTGATCCTGCCCCTTGTGGAGTAACTGCCCCAGAGGTGGACAGGCCTGGCCTGCCCACCTCTCTGATGGCAGGGGATCCTTCCAAGGTGGTACCCAGTCAGGAGTAGGTATCCTGCCCCTCTCTACCCTGCCTCAGTCAGCCCAGGGCTGCAGAGGTCAGGGAGGTCAGTGGACCCTTAATGGGCCCCTGTCCAGAGGAACCCCCTCATCAGCAGATTAGGGACACCCAGCAGAGTAGTTTCAGCCAGGTGAATATTCCTCCACAAACTGAGGGATCCCCCATACCCCTAGGTATAGGTACCCCTCAAATGGATGATGTTGAGCACAGGGAAACCTGGGGCATAGTTGCCCCAAACCTTCCAGTGCCCTCCACTATTCCAACCAAAGGGATCCAACCCCCAGCTGTAGGCAGCCGGAGGTTGACCCTTAGGGCCAGATATGACACAGTCATGGGCAGAAAGGCTTCCATAGTGGCCAGTGATCTGAGGAGGTTGAGACCAACCCAAATAGGGCCTCACTTCCAGACTCAGACACCCCACCAGCCCACCTCTGTCCCAAAAACCAATACAGGTAATTTCCCTAGACTTTGGAGAAACTCTAGAACCCCTTGGGGTAGGATTTCCCAAGTGGGCCATGAGACAGGGAGCAACCATGCTAGTGCAGGTTCTTCCTTATATGGCCACTCAGGAAATAAAGGCTTATCTGGACAAGGTTAGCCTTATCTCCTTTCGTTTGGGGGGGGGGGGGGTTATGTAGGAAGGTGGAATCTGACTAATGGTTGCCCCCAACTTTTTGCCTGGTATTTGAGTGGTTTTTGACTAGTCTGGCTGGGATCCTGCTATCCAGGACCCCAGCCTATCTGCTTACTCCCTAAAATGAATGTGAAGTACCCTAGGTACAAACTAATTGAATGCTGAGGATGCCCTGACAGTCCCTTGTAGATGGTACCCTAGGTACCCAGGGCATGGGTCCCTCAGTAGGCCTACCAGAGCTGCAGCACTTATTGTGCCACGCTGGGACAGCTATACAAACTGACACCACAAGACCACTACTGTAGTCTTTGTAAGTTGATGCTAGCACTTCTTACAGGGATATAGGTATCCTATATCCCACCCCATTACAACATATATACTCTCATAGGTCACCCCTATAGCAGGCCTTGGTAATCCTACAAGGCAGGGTGCTGAGGTATGTGTGAGGGGGGACCCCTATATGAGTAGGGCCTCTTTGCAACCTGCGTAAAATCATTGCTGGGTTGTTTGTAGTGTAGCCATACCATATACTCTTAACCGCATTATAAGTCTATTGCGATATCTCGATAACTTGAGAATGGCTACACAGAACCATATCGTGTTTGGTGTCAAACATGTAGGAATCATACCCCCAGTCCAGCCATGGGCATGAGGGTACGATTCCCCCCTGCTAGAGGGGCGATATGGGAAAAGCGGCAGAATTTAGACACCAATTTAAAAGTGCACAAGTTTCACAAAATGGCTACTACCCGCCACCTACACAACCTTGGCTGGCTGTTGCTGGGGAAAACCCCAGCCTCGCCAGCTGGACAATAGGGCTCCTGTGGCAGGGAGGTGCTAGCATCTCCCCAGACAGGATAATGTGGATTGGAACAGGGTGGGTGCACCAAAAGTCCTTTCAGAGTTGCACGTAGGCAGCTGCAGAAGCCTCATTCTGCATACACCGCTTGGAACCGGTTCAGGGGCATCCTGCCCCTCGCCCAGGCGGGAAACACACAAAGGGGAGAGGGTGTAGCCACCCTTTCCCGCCTCACCAGCCATTGGTGGACACTACTCTGGACACTCCCCTAATCTTGGTGATAAAGGTGAATAACGTGGCCCCAGAGCCTCAGATTAATCTTGAACTTTACAGTCTTGACCTTCGACTTGCTGCTGCCCAGCTGACGGAAGAAATCTCCCTTGGGATAAAGGAGTTATCCCCCTGCTTGGCAGGCACCTAAAACACTGCAAGTGACCCAGTTGGAACTTCACTGCTCTCACAA
The DNA here is from genome assembly GCF_964204655.1 of Triturus cristatus. Lineage (NCBI taxonomy): Eukaryota > Metazoa > Chordata > Amphibia > Caudata > Salamandridae > Triturus > Triturus cristatus. Next base: position 102,797,586 of record NC_140595.1, on the reverse strand, counting down.
ACTTTGACGACTTCCAGAAACCTTGAGGTGGGTTTCCAGCGCATCCCAGAGGCCAGTGAGTGTGCTCAACGAGTTTGGGCACAGTGGACTGCGTGGGTGCCGAGATCCCCAATACCCCGAGACACCAGCCACCTCTTGCATAGCACACGACCCTGACCAGTGGAGAAGTTGTGCTTTGGCCCGTTTAGGAGCCAACCACTCTATAGCAATTGTGCCAAAGACCAGCACCCTAGCCCCCTTTGGTGGCCCGTGGGTGCCCTTTTACGCACGCCAAATTTCCGCCTCCCGCGGTCCCTTGTCTCTCGACTTGTGGGCCCTAGCGGAGGTCTATCTTCGAAAACAAGAGTTCCCCTGGTTGCTCCAGGCCTGCTCTACAGTCTCCTTGAAGGAGACCTCTCCCAGACCTCGTGGGTCTGCACTGTAGCAGATTTGTTTATTCTTTGTGGGCTGCGGTTGCCAAGGCTAAGTGGATCCAATCCGGACACTAACACCGCAGCGACCCTCATCCAACGTGGGACAATCGCCCTCCTGAAGCTGGCCTTCCTTGAAGCCTTCCGGAGCCCGTGGCTGCAGATCCAAGCTACACCACTTTCCACCTGAAGCACCCGACATCGAAGGGCTCTTTGCTTGGAGCCTCCTGGTCACTTTGCCGTGACCCAGACTCTGTCCCCTCTGCTTTCAGGTTCTTCTCTACATTCTTCACATCTTTGATCTTCATGGCATCATCAACGCTTTTGGCTAGCAGAACTTTTGACTATTTTCCCATTGAAAATCAGCCCGCGACCCGACAGCAGAAACGACCTATGCACCCGGCTTCCCTGGGGCAGATAACAGTGGTACCTTGGTACTCTCGTGGTTGTGGGCATCTCAAAAGCTTAAGTCTAAAGTTTTAACTTTGTACTCCTGCTAGAAGTATCTTTAAACTGTTTATTTCCAACCGCGACATTCTCCATAGGCTGTAATTGAGATCCCGATAGCAGCTACTTGCACTGCACACGCCTCCCGTGGGTCCCCTTCCTCATAACCTGGGGTGGATTCTTAAGGGGCCAGCGATCCTGAATGCCCTCGGCATTGTCTGTAGAATTGTCGTGGTTCTTATACCACTTTTTTAGTATATGGTTTGGTCCCCCCCGGGGCCTAATGTTAATAGTGCTATTTATTGTGTCTATCAATGCTTGTTTGATACTGTAACTTTGCCACAGCTTCATAAAGAGACTGTGGGATTCTGTCTAGAATAAATACATATATTTTATATATATACCTGTGTGGGCTACTCTTTCATTTGGTTATTCAAGAGTTTATTAGGGTAAAACAATAAGCTTAACACTCCTTCAAGACTTAGCCTGAAGGCTGCTCTCCACAGCTACCACTAGTATAGCTTTCTTTAAAGGTTGTCTTAAACCTATCATCAATAAGAGTCGAATTGGACTGGTGCAAGGTGTCCATATAACTAGGAACAGCATATGCCAGGCCAACTTCTCACAACGACATTCCTCACATTCCTAAAATTCCATGACATTCATGACATTCCATTCCTGACATTACATGACATGACATTCCTGGCATTCTTGACATTCATGACATGACATTCCTGACATTCCAGACATGACATTCCTGACATTCCATGATATTCCTGACACTCCATTCCTGAAATTCATGACTTGACATTTATGACATTTATGACATTCATGACATTCCACATTACATGCCATTCCTGACATTCCATGACATGACACTCCTGATATTCATGACATGACATTCTTGTCATTCCATTCCATGACATTCATGACATTCCATTCCATGACATGACATTCCTGATCACATTCCTGACATTCATTACGACATTCTTGACATTCATGACATGAAATTCCATTCCATGACATGACATTTATGACATTCATGACATTCTTGACATTAATGACATGACATTCATGACATTCTTGACATTAATGACATGACATTCCTGACATTCATTGTAGGAGAGTAGGACCTGCACTTATGTTGCCCCCACTTTGTTTCTGATTTATACACTGGTTTCTGGCTATAATCTGGCTGGGTCCCTGCTAATCAGGGCCCCAGTCTCTCTGTTCTCTCTAAACGACTTGGTGTGCATATTAGATGCACTAGTGATTGGATACTATGGTACCTTGTGAGCCCCTAGTATGTGGTACCTTAGGTACCTAGGGCATAGGTACTTCACAGGCCTACCTGGGGCTGCAGCATGTATTATGTCTCCCCTGGGAAGCAGACTCAATCTGACACGACAGGCTTGCTACTGCAGCCTGGGTGAGGTAGCTTTAGCACTCCTCACTGAGGTATAGGTTTCTATATCTCACCATACACACACATATAAACCACCCCTATGGCAGGCCCTATCAATCCTGAGGGCAGGGTGCTTGGTTTGCAATGTGAGGGGGTGCCTCTGAATGAGCAGGACCCCTCTGCAGCTGGCAGAGTCTATTCTCTGTGGCTGTTTGTGGATGCAGTTAAACCATATACTCTTAAGTGCATTAAAATGCTAACTTTGGAATGACTGCATCAAAATATGTCGTGTTTGGTGTCAAACAACTTGGAATCATACCTCCACATCAGTCCATGATGTGGGAATATGATCCCACCCTTCTAGAGGGAACGACATGTGCCTACTGTGGTTCCACGGTAGAAATCTGAAAGAGCCTTGGCATCACAAAATGGATGCCACCAGCACAGACACTAGGCTGCCCTCCTGCTGCTGACTGAAACTCGCAGTGGAGGAAGCCCAACAATAGGCATCCTGTCACAGGGAGGTGTCACCACCTTCCAGACAGGATTTAGTGTATTGGAGCTGGGTGGGTGCACTTCTAGAGTGCTTTGAAGTCCTGCACTGGGGGAGCAGTAGGCTCCTCTGTGCATATGCCAGCTCAATCCGGTTCAGGGGCTACCTCTCCCTGCTCTGGCACAAAACTGGACAAAGGGAAGTGGGTGTAACCACCCCCTACCCTGACCCTCCCAGAGGAGTGGTCATAGAGCTAGTCCCACCCCTATCTTCAGTATAAGATAGCAAACCTTGCCATTGCAAAGTAGATAACCCTGGACGACGCTCTACAAAGAAGAATCTTGGCCCTTCAATGTTCCACTACCTTTGGAAGACAGAAGAATCTCCCTTGGAGTCAAGGAGTGACTCCCCTGCTTGGTAGGCACCAGAAACTCTAATCAACGGTCGCAACTTTTCCCGCTACTGCCGGAGTTCGAAGTCCCTGCAGCCCTGAAAGTAGATTTACTGAATTCTCGACGGCCATTGTGAGTCCCCAGCAGAGCTGAGGTGAGTGAACCCGACGAGTGACGAGAAACAGCAATACCCGGGAACCGTGCACTATTGTCAAGTGCAACCCCTCCACGACATTCTATGAACTTGTGCATTGGACCACTTGTGGCCCAAGCTTCCAGCAGGTATTGCACTGAAAATCAGAGGCCTACCCCATCTTGAGTGACCGTGGGCTCCTGTGAAGCATTTCCTCAAGAGACATCTTCGCGATCCCTTGCCCGTTGGCTTGTGGATCCCCCAAAGTCTTTCTTATCAACTCAAAGGACTCCCCTGTTTGCTCCAGGCCTGCCCTCACTCACTCTTGCTGGGTGAGTCTTTCAGACCTTGCTGGTTTGCAATGCTGACTTCCTTTGATTTCCACAAGACTTGCTGTTTCCAAGGCTTGTTGGCTCCAATCCGGTTGCTGACACCTCAGTAAGCTGCAGACCTTGTGGGACACTCCGAATCCAGCTGCTGGTCATCGTCGATCCTTCCTGGACCTCGTGAACGAAGAGTCAAAACACCCTTGATCACCTGAAATCACCCAACTTCCGTGGGCAACCAGCTTCCTGGCCCCTGGTCACTGGCAAGTGACTGTAAACACTGTCCCTTCAATTTTTAGGTCATCTGCATCTAGAATCTACCCTTGGATTCCACCGGACACTTCTTCAGTCGACGCAAGCAGCAAATCTTCTTTGGTCTCCATGGAAAACAGCGACGCGACCCGACACCAAAAGACACCTATGCACCCGGCTTCCCTGGGTGAGGTAACTCGTCCACTCCAGTGCCCTAGTGTGTGTTGGCCCTCGAATTACTTACCTTGTATGTGGCTTGCTTGTAGACTTCCTCGAAGTACCCTAAAACTTTAAAAAGCAAACCGCGACTTGCTCCATTGACATCAATACACACTGCATGCGTCTCCCGTGGGTCTGTTACTTACCTGCTTTCACTGCAGCAGTGAAGCCACAGCGATTCTACAGGCCCTAGCTCTTGTCATTTTGCAAGTCGACTTTCTTAACCCATTTTTTTAGTATATGGTCTTGTACGCCCCTAGGGCTCCAGTCATATTTGTGCTTAACTTATTGTGAAACATTGATATTTGAATGTGTTCCTGGCTTCTAATCTCATAAAGAGATTAGTAGAGTGTGTCTAGAAATAAATACATATATATTTGATATATATACCTCAGTGGTGTCCTTTCATTTGGTAATTCAAGAGATTATAAGGTAAAACAAGCTGCTTTACATTCCTCAGAGACTGAACCTGAAGGCTGCTCTCCACAGCTACCAATAGGATAGCTTTCTTTAAAAGGTTGTCTTAAACCTATCTACCATAAGAGTCGAATTGGACTGGTGCAAGGTGGCCACTATAACTAGTGACCAGTTTATGCCAGGCCAACTTCTCACATTCATGACATGACATTCCATGATATTCTATTCCTTGACATTCATGACATGACATTCCATTCCATGACATCCATGACATTCATGACATGACATTCCATTCCATGACATTCCATTCCATGACATCCATGACATTCATGACATGGCATTCTATTACCTTCATGACATGACATTCCACGACACGACACTCCATTCCATTCCACGACACTCCATTCCATTACATTCCACGACACGACACTCTAAGACACGACACACTAAGACACTCCACTTCACTTCACTTTTTACCACACCGCTTTACTTCACTCTACGCCAGATTTGTACCGAATCGCGATTTGGTAAATGCAAAATGCTATGTAGGTAGGAATCGCAAAATATTTAGCGATTCCTTAATATTACCTAATAGTGATCAGGTAAATACTGAATCGCTATTAGGTAATATGACTCCATTCGTTCCTATGGGCCAAAAGGTCCATAGTTGCGGATGGCTTTGGATTTGCTAATTTGCGATTACTTAATTGGTAATCGCAAATTAGTGAATGAAAACAAAGCCAATGGTGCCCAGGGGCATGAACCCCCCCCCCTGAAGCACCTTCAAAATTCAAATTGTGCACATGTAAAGCGCACACATGCTCTAAGGGCATGTGTGCGCAGCATGGCACTTTGAATAAAGCATTTTTTTTTAAATTCCTATGGTTACCATCAACTTGAAGTTGATGGTAATTAGCATCTCCTAAATTCACAGTTTGCATTTAGGAAAGGCTTCTTGCATATGCATTAGGGATTTGCAAACTGACAAATTTTGCGATTCACACATTGGCGAATGCAAAATGCTTTAATACATCTGGTCCTATGCCCCTCCACTCTACAGCACTCCACTCTATACCCCTCCACTGAATGACACTCATCCCCCACTGTTCAACACTGTACGGCACGCTTCTCCAATCTACGTATCTCCCTCTATGCCACTTCATGCAATTTTACTCTATGCCATTCCACCACTCTCCACTTCACTCATTCCACTCTCCACCACACCACTCTCCACTTCACTCATTCCACTCTCCACCCCACCACTCTCCACCCCACTCATTCCACTCTGTACCCCACCACTCAACCCCACTCATTCCACTCCCACCCCACCACTCTCCACCCCACTCATTCCACTCTCCACCCCTCTGCTCTAATCCACTCTCCACCCCTCTGCTCTAATCCACTCTCCACCCCACCACTCTCCACCCCTCTGCTCTGATCCACTCTCCACCCCTTTGCTCTAGTCCACTCTCCACCCCTCAGCTGTAATCCACTCTCCACCTCTCTGCTCTAATCCACTCTACACCCCTCTTCTCTAATCCACTCTACAACACTCTGCTCTAATCCACTCTCCACCCCTCTGCTCTAATCCCCTCTCCACCCCTCTGCTCTAATCCCCTCTCCACCCCTCTCCTCTAATCCACTCTCCACCCCTCTGCTCTGATCCACTCTCCACCACTCTACTCTAATCCACTCTACAACACTCTGCTCTAATCCACTCTACAACACTCTGTTCTAATCCATTCTGCTCCACTCTGCTCAAATCCACATTGCTCTAATCCACTCTGCTCCAATCCAATCCACTCTACAACACTCTGCTCTAATCCACTCTGCTACACTCTGCTCTAATCCACTCTGCTCTAATCCACTCTGCTCTAATCCAGTCTACAACACTCTACTCTAATCCACTCTCCACCACTCTGCTCTAATCCCCTCTCCACCCCTCTGCTCTAATCCACTCTACACCCCTCTTCTCTAGTCCACTCTACAACACTCTGCTCTAATCCACTCTCCACTCCTCTGCTTTAATCCCCTCTCCACCCCTCTGCTCAAATCCCCTCTCCATCCCTCTGCTCTAATCACCTCTCCACCCCTCTGCTCTAATCCTCTCTCCACCCCTCTGCTCTAATCCACTCTCCACCGCTCTGCTCTAATCCACTCTGCTCCACTCTGCTCTAATCCACTCTGCTCCACTCTGCTCCACTCTGCTCTGCCCCACTCTGCTTCACTCTGCTCTAATCCACTCTGCTCCAATCCACTCTACAACACAATGCTCTAATCCACTCCGCTCTGCTCTAATCCACTCTGCTCTAATCCACTCTACAACACTCTGCTCTAATCCACACTCGACCCCTCCGCTCTAATCCCCTCTCCATCCCTCTGCTCTAATCCCCTCTCCCCCCCTCTGCTCTAATCCCCTCTCCACCCCTCTGCTCTAATCCACTCTGCTCTAATCCACTCTGCTCCACTCTGCTCTAATCCACTCTGCTCTAATCCAGTCTCTTCTAATCCACTCTGCTCTAATCCACCCTGCTCCAATCCACTCTACAACACTCTGCTCTAATCCACTCTACAACACCCTGCTCTAATCCACTCTGCTCTAATCCACTCTGCTCCAATCCACTCTACAACACTCTGCTCTAATCCACTACGCTCCACGCTGCTCTAATCCACTCTGCTCTAATCCACTCTGCTCTAATCCACTCTACAACACTCTGCTCTAATCCTCTCAGCTCCACTCTGCTCTAATCCACTCCGCTCTAATCCATTCTACTCTAATCCATTCTACAACACTCTGCTCTACTCCACTCCACTCCACAACACTCCACAACACTCCACTCCACAACACTCCACTGCACTCCACTGCACTCCACTCCACTCTACAACACTCCACTCCACTCCACCACCCTTTACTTCACTGTATTCCACTCCACTCTATGACACGCCACGCCACGCCACTAATGTTTAGCCATGCTAAACAGCAGTCACACTGGTGTACAAGATGACTAAAACACATTGGAAAACACAATAGCTCTTGCATAGGCGAGACCTATTGGCTTTGCCAGTGCCTGTTATGATTGTTCTTCATCCACCCTTGGGAATGTTGACAAACTGTTTTAATTTGGTAAGCTTTAGGAACCAATTTCACTCCACTTCACTCATTCCATTCTCCACCCCACCACTCTCCATCCCACTCATTCCACTCTCTACCCCACCACTCTCCACCCCACTCATTCCACTCTCCACCCCACCACTCTCCACCCCACTCATTCCACTCTCCACCCCTCTGCTCTAATCCACTCTCCACCCCTCTGCTCTAATCCACTCTCCACCCCACCACTCGCCACCCCTCTGCTCGAATCCACTCTCCACCCCACCACTCTCCACCCCTCTGCTCTAATCCACTCTCCACCCCACCACTCTCCACCCCTCTGCTCTAATCCACTCTGCTCCACTCTGCTCTAATCCACTCTGCTCAACTCTGCTCTAATCCACTCTGCTCCAATCCACTCTACAACACTCTGCTCTAATCCACTCAGCTCCACTCTGCTCTAATCCACTCTGCTCTAATCCACTCTACAACACTCTGCTCTAATCCTATCTGCTCCACTCTGCTCTAATCCACTCTGCTCTAATCCACTCTACAACACTCTGCTCTAATCCACTCTACAACACTCTGCTCTACTCTACTCCACAACACTCCACTCCAAAACACTCCACTCCACAACACTCCACTCCACAACACTCCACTGCACTCCACTGCACTCCACTCCACTCTACAACACTCCACTCCACTCAACCACCCTTTACTTCACTGTATTCCACTCCACTCTATGACACTCCACGCCACTAACGTTTAGCCATGCTAAACAGCAGTCACGCTGGTGTACAAGATGTCTAAAACACATTGGCAAACACAATAGCTCTTGCATAGGTGAGACCTATTGGCTGTGCCAGTGCTTGTTATGATTGTTCTTCATCCACCCTTGGGAATGTCAACAAACTGTTTTAATTAGGTAAACTTTAGGAACCAATTTCACTCCACTTCACTCATTCCACTCTCCATCCCACCACTCTCCCCCCACTCATTCCACTCTCTACCCCACCATTCCCCACCCCACTCATTCCACTCTCCACCCCACCACTCTCCACCCCACTCATTCCACTCTCTACCCCACCACTCTCCACCCCACTCATTCCACTCTCCACCCCACCACTCTCCACCCCACTCATTCCACTCTCCACCCCTCTGCTCTAATCCACTCTCCACCCCTCTGCTCTAATCCACTCTCCACCCCACCACTCGCCACCCCTCTGCTCGAATCCACTCTCCACCCCACCACTCTCCACCCCTGTGCTCTAATCCACTCTCCACCCCACCCTTCTCCACCCCTCTGCTCTAATCGACTCTCCACCCCACCACTCTCCACCCCTCTGCACTAATCCACTCTCCACCCCTCTCCTCTAGTCCACTCTCCACCCCTCAGCTCTAATCCACTCTCCACCCCTCTGCTCTAATCCACTCTCCACCTCTCTTCTCTAATCCACTCTACAACACTCTGCTCTAATCCACTCTCCACCCCTCTGCTCTAATCCCCTCTCCACCTCTCTGCTCTAATCCCCTCTCCAGCCCTCTTCTCTAATCCCCTCTGCACCCCTCTGCTCTAATCCACTCTACAACACTCTGCTCTAATCCACTCTGCTCTAATCCACTCTGCTCCACTCTGCTCTAATCCACTCTACTCCAAATCCAATCCACTCTTCAACACTCTGCTCTAATCCACTCCGCTCCACTCTGCTGTAATCCACTCTGCTCTAATCCACTCTGCTCTAATCCAATCTACAACACTCTACTCTAATCCCCTCTCCACCCCTCTGCTCTAATCCCCTCCCCACCCCTCTGCTCTAATCCCCTCACCACCCCTCTGCTCTAATCCCCTCTACACCCCTCTGCTCTAATCCACTCTCCACACCTCTTCTCTAAACCACTCTGCAACTCTCTGCTCTAATCCACTCTCCACCCCTCTGATCTCATCCCCTATCCACCCCTCTGCTCTTATCCCCTCTCCACCCCTCTGCTCTAATCCTCTCTCCACCCCTCTGCTCTAATCCACTCTCAACCCCTCTGCTCTAATCCACTCTACTCTAATCCGCTCTACAACAATGTGCTCTAATCCACTCTGCTCTAATCCACTCTGCTCCACCCTGCTCTAATACAGTCTGCTCCACTCTGCTTTAATCCACTGTGCTCCAATCCACTCTACAACACTCTGCTCTAATCCACTTCACTCTGCTCTATTCCACTCTGCTCTAATCCACTCTGCTCTAATCCACTCTACAACACTATGCTCTAATCCCCTCTCCAACCCTCTGCTCTAATCCACTCTCCACCCCTCTTCTCTAATCCACTCTACAACACTATGCTCTAATCCACTCTCCACTAGGGGTGGGCGGAATTTGCGGAATTAACCTTCGCAAATTATCGCGAGAATGTTTAAAATTATCGCAAACAAGCAGAAATATCGCGAAGATGCGGAAGTTTTTTTCCGGCATGTTCGCGCGATTTTCTGCATGGTTGCGGGTCGCCAACTTACCCATGTGGCTGCTTGCGGGCGCGGCCATCTTGTTTTGAGTTGTTCTCGCGGTGCATGATCGCGAGAAGAAAGACGTGATCGCGCGACGCATGACGTCACTGCGGGCGCGAACTGTCGCGAGACAGCGCAAATGGCTAAAAACAATACAACATCTCATGGAGAACGCGACCGGATCAAGAAAACTTGTCGGCGAACGCAGGGATTCAGGTAAGGCGATCGCGCCTGCGCGAGAATGTATCATTTTACAGCGCGAGCAAGAAACAAATTATCGCCAAGCTGCGGAAACCGGAATTTTTGACATTTTCGCGCTCTCCGCGGAACGCAAAAATGTCAAATTATCGCAATTTCCGCGAACGGAACGAAATTTTTGCCCAGGCCTACTCTCCACCCCTCTGCTCTAATCCCCTCTCCACCCCTCTGCTCTAATCCTGTCTACACCCCTCTGCTATAATCCAATCTCCACCCCTCTGCTCTAATCCACTCTACAACACTCTGCTCTAATCCACTTTGCTCCACTCTGCTCTAATCCACTCTGCTCCACTCTGCTCTAATCCACTCTGCTCCAATCCACTCTACAACACTCTGCTCTAATCCACTCCGCTCCACTCTGCTCTAATCCACTCTACAACACTATGCTCTAATCCCCTCTCCACCCCTCTGTTCTAATCCACTCTCCACCCCTCTTCTCTAATCCACTCTACAACTCTCTGCTCTAATCCACTCTCCACCCCTCTGCTCTAATCCCCTCTCCACCCCTCTGCTCTAATCCACTCTCCACCCCTCTGCTTTAATCCACTCTACTCCACTCTGCTCTAATCCACTCTACAACACTCTGCTCTAATCCACTCTGCTCTAATCCACTCTTCTCCACTCTGCTCTAATCCACTCTGCTCTAATCCACTCTACAACACTCTGCTCTAATCCGCTCTGCTCCACTCTGCTCTAATCCACCCTGCTCTAATCCACTCTACAACACACTGCTCTAATCCACTCTACAACACTCTGCTCTACTCCACTCCACAAAACTCCACTCCACAACACTCCACTCCACAACACTCCACTGCACTCCACTGCACTCCACTCCACTGCACTCCACTCTACAACACTCCACTCCACCACCCTTTACTTCACTGTATTCCACTCCACTCTATGAAACTCCACGCCACTAACGTTTAGCCATGCTAAACAGCAGTCACGCTGGTGTACAAGATGTCTAAAACACATTGGTAAACACAATAGCTCTTGCATAGGCGAGACCTATTGGCTTTGCCAGTGCTTGTTATGATTGTTCTTCATCCACCCTTGGGAATGTCGACAAACTGTTTTAATTTGGTAAGCTTTAGGAACCAATTTCACTCCACTTCACTCATTCCACTCTCCACCCCACCACTCTCCACCCCACCACTCTCCACCCCACACATTCCACTATCTACCCCACCACTCTCCACCCCACTTCTCTAGTCCACTCTACAACACTCTGCTCTAATCCACTCTCCACCCCTCTGCTTTAATCCCCTCTCCACCCCTCTGCTCAAATCCCCTCTCCATCCCTCTGCTCTAATCCACTCTCCATCCCCTCTGATCTAATCCACACCATCCCTCTGCTCTAATCCACTCTACAACACTCTGCTCTAATCCACTCTGCTCCACTTTGCTCTAATCCACTCTGCTCTACTCTGCTCCACTCTGCTCTGCCCCACTCTGCTTCACTCTGCTCTAATACACTCTGCTCCAATCCACTCTACAACACAATGCTCTAATCCACTCCGCTCTGCTCTAATCCACTCTACAACACTCTGCTCTAATCCACACTCCACCCCTCCGCTCTAATCCCCTCTCCACCCCTCTGCTCTAATCCCCTCTCCACCCCTCTGCTCTAATCCCCTCTCCACCCCTCTGCTCTAATCCACTCTACTCCACTCTGCTCTAATCCACTCTGCTCTAATCCACTCTGCTCCACTCTGCTCTAATCCACTCTGCTCTAATCCACTCTGCTCTAATCCACTCTCTTCTAATCCACTCTGCTCTAATCCACCCTGCTCCAATCCACTGTACGACACTCTGCTCTAATCCACTCTACAACACTCTGCTCTAATCCACTACGCTCCACGCTGCTCTAATCCACTCTGCTCTAATCCACTCTGCTCTAATCCACTCTACAACACTCTGCTCTAATCCTCTCAGCTCCACACTGCTCTAATCCACTCCGCTCTAATCCATTCTGCTCTAATCCACTCTACAACACTCTGCTCTACTCCACTCCACTCCACAACACTCCACAACACTCCACTCCACAACACTCCACTGCACTCCACTGCACTCCACTCCACTCTACAACACTCCACTCCACTCCACCACCCTTTACTTCACTGTATTCCACTCCACTCTATGACACGCCACGCCACGCCACTAATGTTTAGCCATGCTAAACAGCAGTCACACTGGTGTACAAGATGTCTAAAACACATTGGTAAACACAATAGCTCTTGCATAGGCGAGACCTATTGGCTTTGCCAGTGCTTGTTATGATTGTTCTTCATCCACCCTTGGGAATGTTGACAAACTGTTTTAATTTGGTAAGCTTTAGGAACCAATTTCACTCCACTTCACTCATTCCACTCTCCACCCCACCACTCTCCACCCCACTCATTCCACTCTCTACCCCACCACTCTCCACCCCACTCATTCCACTCTCCACCCCTCTGCTCTAATCCACTCTCCACCCCTCTGCTCTAATCCACTCTCCACCCCACCACTCGCCACCCCTCTGCTCGAATCCACTCTCCACCCCACCACTCTCCACCCCTGTGCTCTAATCCACTCTCCACCCCACCACTCTCCACCCCTCTGCTCTAATCCACTCTGCTCCACTCTGCTCTAATCCACTCTGCTCTAATCCACTCTACAACACTCTGCTCTAATCCAATCTACAACACTCTGCTCTACTCTACTCCACAACACTCCACTCCAAAACACTCCACTCCACAACACTCCACTCCACAACACTCCACTGCACTCCACTCCACTCTACAACACTCCACTCCACTCAACCACACTTTACTTCACTGTATTCCACTCCACTCTATGACACTCCACGCCACTAACGTTTAGCCATGCTAAACAGCAGTCACGCTGGTGTACAAGATGTCCAAAACACATTGGCAAACACAATAGCTCTTGCATAGGCGAGACCTATTGGCTGTGCCAGTGCTTGTTATGATTGTTCTTCATCCACCCATGGGAATGTCAACAAACTGTTTTAATTAGGTAAACTTTAGGAACCAATGTCACTCCACTTCACTCATTCCACTCTCCATCCCACCACTCTCCCCCCACTCATTCCACTCTCTACCCCACCATTCCCCACCCCACTCATTCCACTCTCCACCCCATCACTCTCCACCCCACTCATTCCACTCTCCACCCCTCTGCTCTAATCCACTCTCCACCCCTCTGCTCTAATCCACTCTACACCCCACCACTCTCCACCCCTCTGCTCTAATCGGCTCTCCACCCCACCACTCTCCACCCCTCTGCACTAATCCAAACTCCACCCCTCTGCTCTAGTCCACTCTCCACCCCTCAGCTCTAATCCACTCTCCACCCCTCTGCTCTAATCCACTCTCCACCTCTCTTCTCTAATCCACTCTAAAACACTCTGCTCTAATCCACTCTCCATCCCTCTGCTCTAATCCCCTCTCCACCCCTCTGCTCTAATCCCCTCTCCAGCCCTCTGCTCTAATCCCCTCTCCACCCCTCTGCTCTAATCCACTCTACAACACTCTGCTCTAATCCACTCTGCTCCACTCTGCTCTAATCCACTCTGCTCCAATCCAATCCACTCTTCAACACTCTGCTCTAATCCACTCCGCTCCACTCTGCTCTAATCCACTCTGCTCTAATCCACTCTGCTCTAATCCAATCTACAACACTCTACTCTAATCCCCTCTCCACCCCACTGCTCTAATCCCCTCTCCACCCCTCTGCTCTAATCCCCTCTCCACCCCTCTGCTCTAATCCCCTCTACACCCCTCTGCTCTAATCCACTCTCCACCCCTCTTCTCTAAACCACTCTGCAACTCTCTGCTCTAATCCACTCTCCACCCCTCTGATCTCATCCCCTATCCGCCCCTCTGCTCTTATCCCCTATCCACCCCTCTGCTCTACTCCTCTCTCCACCCCTCTGCTCTAATCCACTCTCAACCCCTCTGCTCTAATCCACTCTACTCTAAACCGCTCTACAACAATGTGTTCTAATCCACTCTGTTCCACTCTGCTCTAATCCACTCTGCTCCACCCTGCTCTAATACAGTCTGCTCCACTCTGCTTTAATCCACTGTGCTCCAATCCACTCTACAGCACTCTGCTCTAATCCACTCAACTCTGCTCTATTCCACTCTGCTCTAATCCACTCTGCTCTAATCCACTCTACAACACTATGCTCTAATCCCCTCTCCAACCCTCTGCTCTAATCCACTCTCCACCCCTCTTCTCTAATCCACTCTACAACACTATGCTCTAATCCTCTCTCTACCCCTCTGCTCTAATCCCCTCTCCACCCCTCTGCTCTAATCCTCTCTACACCCCTCTGCTCTAATCCAATCTCCTCCCCTCTGCTCTAATCCACTCTACAACACTCTGCTCTAATCCACTTTGCTCCACTCTGCTCTAATCCACTCTGCTCCACTCTGCTCTAATCCACTCTGCTCCAATCCACTCTACAACACTCTGCTCTAATCCACTCCGCTCCACTCTGCTCTAATCCACTCTGCTCTAATCCACTCTACAACACTATGCTCTAATCCCCTCTCCACCCCTCTGTTCTAATCCACTCTCCACCCCTCTTCTCTAATCCACTCTACAACACTATGCTCTAATCCCCTCTCCACCCCTCTGTTCTAATCCACTCTCCACCCCTCTTCTCTAATCCACTCTACAACACTCTGCTCTAATCCACTCTCCACCCCTCTGCTCTAATCCCCTCTCCACCCCTCTGCTCTAATCCACTCTCCACCCCTCTGCTTTAATCCACTCTACTCCACTCTGCTCTAATCCACTCTACAACACTCGTCTCTAATCCACTCTGCTCTAATCCACTCTTCTCCACTCTGCTCTAATCCACTCTGCTCTAATCCACTCTACAACACTCTGCTATAATCCGCTCTGCTCCACTCTGCTCTAATCCACCTTGCTCTAATCCTCTCTACAACACACTGCTCTAATCCACTCTACAACACTCTGCTCTACTCCACTCCACAAAACTCCACTCCACAACACTCCACTCCACAACACTCCACTGCACTCCACTGCACTCCACTCCACTGCACTCCACTCTACAACACTCCACTCCACTCCACCACCCTTTACTTCACTGTATTCCACTCCACTCTATGAAACTCCACGCCACTAACGTTTAGCCATGCTAAACAGCAGTCACGCTGGTGTACAAGATGTCTAAAACACATTGGTAAACACAATAGCTCTTGCATAGGCGAGACCTATTGGCTTTGCCAGTGCTTGTTATGATTGTTCTTCATCCACCCTTGGGAATGTCGACAAACTGTTTTAATTTGGTAAGCTTTAGGAACCAATTTCACTCCACTTCACTCATTCCACTCTCCACCCCACCACTCTCCACCCCACCACTCTCCACCCCACACATTCCACTCTCTACCCCACCACTCTCCACCCCACTTCTCTAGTCCACTCTACAACACTCTGCTCTAATCCGCTCTCCACCCCTCTGCTTTAATCCCCTCTCCACCCCTCTGCTCAAATCCCCTCTCCATCCCTCTGCTCTAATCCCCTCTCCACCCCTCTGCTCTAATCCTCTCTCCACCCCTCTGCTCTAATCCACTCTCCATCCCCTCTGATCTAATCCACACCATCCCTCTGCTCTAATCCACTCTACAACACTCTGCTCTAATCCACTCTCCTCCACTTTGCTCTAATCCACTCTGCTCCACTCTGCTCTGCCCCACTCTGCTTCACTCTGCTCTAATCCACTCTGCTCCAATCCACTCTACAACACAATGCTCTAATCCACTCCGCTCTGCTCTAATCCACTCTGCTCTAATCCACTCTACAACACTCTGCTCTAATCCACACTCCGCCCCTCCGCTCTAATCCCCTCTCCACCCCTCTGCTCTAATCCCCTCTCCACCCCTCTGCTCTAATCCACTCTACAACACTCTGCTCTAATCCACTCTGCTCTAATCCACTCTGCTCTAATCCACTCTGCTCCAATCCAATCCACTCTTCAACACTCTGCTCTAATCCACTCCGCTCCACTCTGCTGTAATCCACTCTGCTGTAATCCACTCTGCTCTAATAGAATATTCAACACTCTACTCTAATCCCCTCTCCTCCCCTCTGCTCTAATCCCCTCTCCACCCCTTTTCTCTAATCCCCTCTCCACCTCTCTGCTCTAATCCCCTCTACACCCCTCTGCTCTAATCCACTCTCCACCCCTCTTCTCTAAACCACTCTGCAACTCTCTGCTCTAATCCACACTCCACCCCTCTGATCTCATCCCCTATCCACCCCTCTGCTCTTATCCCCTCTCCACCCCTCTGCTTTAATCCTCTCTCCACCCCTCTGCTCTAATCCACTCTCAACCCCTCTGATCTAATCCACTCTACTCTAATCCGCTCTACAACAATGTGCTCTAATCCACTCTGCTCCACTCTGCTCTAATCCACTCTGCTCCACCCTGCTCTAATACAGTCTGCTCCACTCTGCTTTAATCCACTGTGCTGCAATCCACTCTACAACACTCTGCTCTAATCCACTCCACTCTGCTCTATTCCACTCTGCTCTAATCCACTCTGCTCTAATCCACTCTACAACACTATGCTCTAATCCCCTCTCCAACCCTCTGCTCTAATCCACTCTCCACCCCTCTTCTCTAATCCACTCTACAACACTATGCTCTAATCCACTCTCCACCCCTCTGCTCTAATCCGCTCTCCACCCCTCTGCTCTAATCCTCTCTACACCCCTCTGCTCTAATCCAATCTCCACCCCTCTGCTCTAATCCACTCTACAACACTCTGCTCTAATCCACTTTGCTCCACTCTGCTCTAATCCACTCTGCTCCACTCTGCTCTAATCCACTCTGCTCCAATCCACTCTACAACACTCTGCTCTAATCCACTCCGCTCCACTCTGCTCTAATCCACTCTGCTCTAATCCACTCTACAACACTATGCTCTAATCCCCTCTCCACCCCACTGTTCTAATCCACTCTCCACCCCTCTTCTCTAATCCACTCTACAACACTATGCTCTAATCCCCTCTCCACCCCTCTGTTCTAATCCACTCTCCACCCCTCTTCTCTAATCCACTCTACAACACTCTGCTCTAATCCACTCTCCACCCCTCTGCTCTAATCCACTCTCCACCCCTCTGCTTTAATCCACTCTACTCCACTCTGCTCTAATCCACTCTACAACACTCTGCTCTAATCCACTCTTCTCCACTCTGCTCTAATCCACTCTACAACCATTCCGCCTGATTTTGATATCTTCAGGAAGGACAGAGCAAAGGGCAGGGGTGGCGGGGTCGCATTGGTGGTAAAGAAGGGCACACCTTGTACCATCTTGCCTACTGAGGACATCCGCGGCTCAGAATCGCTGGCTTTTTCTATCGCGCTAGCGCCGCACCAATCAGTGAAGGGACTGCTAGTTTACCGCCCCCCCGGTCCGCTTGGGACGTTCTTTGCTGACCTCGATTTGGTGGTGGCGGGTCTAGCCCTGAGAGCAGAACACTGCTTAGTGGCTGGGGACTTTAACATCCGGATGGATGATCCATCGGACCCCGCCGCTATTAAGCTCTTGGAGGCTATGACGCCGCTGGGCCTGACCCCACATCTACAGGGTCCGACCCACGAGAAGGGGCATACCCTAGACCAGGTTTTCTCGACTTCCCCGCTGGTAGTGAAAGAGATTCTCCCGGTCCTGTGGTCGGATCATTGGCTTGCCAAATTTGTAATCAGTGGCAAGCTTAGGGCGTCGAACCTTGTCTCACAGCAGAGGGGACGAGCCTGTAGAGCATTTAGCAGGGTGACCCCTGAGATGCTGGCCCAGGCTGCTGCGACTCACCATTGCCCTCTGTCTGGCGAGTTAGAAAGCGACTTGGAGGCCCTGCAAAAGTGGCTGACGGAGAGGCTGAATGACCTGGCCCCTGTTCTGCCCCCCCGCTCGACATCTAAGCGGGTCTCGGCCCCTTGGTTTACCACGGCTCTGTGGGCTACGCGGCAGCAGTGCAAGGTAGCCGAAAGGGCCTGGCGGGCACATTATGACAGCAAGGACAGGTCTGCCTACAAGGCTGTGGTTAAAGCTTACCACCGCGATATCCGCCTCGAAAAGAAAGCCTATTTCGCGGGGAGAATCGAAGCAGCTTCGAACTCCAGTAAGGAGATTTTTACTATCGTTCGAGAATTCATCTCACCTCGGACCACCGCCTCGGAAGAGGGCCCTGTAGAATCCTGGGCAGCAGATCTGGCGTGCTTTTTTACAGGCAAGATCAAACTCATCCAGGACTCCTTTCCTTCGAGTGGACCGGTCACGTTGCCGGTGCCAGAGGCGGGTATGCCCCCCCCAGTCATGCAGGGCGCCATATTGGCTGAGTTTCCATCTCTACCAGCCTCCGCCTCCCTTGCGCTCATGGGCAATTTAAAATCTGGGTCTCCGCTTGACCCCTGCCCAGCTAAGCTTCTGGGTAAATTGGCGGAGGTGGTTAATCCGCTGGCTCACCCTCTTCTCAACCTGTCGTTGAGTTCGGGAGAGGTGCCGCCATCATGGAAGCAGGCAATGGTCATCCCGTTGCTTAAAAAGCCGGGACTTGACCCGAAAGCCCCAGCCAATTACAGGCCTATCTCGCTGCTGCCGGCTTTTGTAAAAATCTTGGAAAAGCACGTTCAGTCAGTGCTCTCCAATTTTTTGGAGTCTCATGAGATCTTGCACGACTCCCAGTCAGGCTTCCGCTCAAACCGCAGCACCGAGACCGCGCTCCTTGAGGTTTCGGAAACCATCAAAGGGGTGCTGGATTCCGGGGGCAAAGTCATGCTGGTGTTGTTGGACCTGTCGGCGGCCTTTGACACCGTCCCCCATGAGGGCCTGCTCGCAAGACTCTTTGAGATTGGCCTGCGGGGGACGGTGCTCAAATGGTTTTCTTCCTTCTTGGCCGGCCGCCGGCAAACGATCTGGACATCATCTGACACCGCTGTAATGCCGCCTTTGGGAGTCGGGGTCCCTCAGGGCTCTATATTGAGCCCGACCCTCTTTAATATCTATATGACCCCTTTGGCGGCGGTGGCGGAGTCTTTTGGTGCCCGGATCGTGTCGTATGCCGACGACACTCAGCTCCTCTTCTCATGTGAGAGGGGTGCTGACTTTGACGGGGAGAGTATCCAGAATTGCCTTGGGGCTGTGTTCGCATGGTTCCAACTGCACAGCCTCAAGTGCAATTCCGATAAATCGGAGGTACTCTTCTTCGGGTGCGATTCGGAGCCCAGCTGGCAGGCCTGGTGGCCCATCGACATGTTCCCTCCGTCCGGCTCTTCTCCCATGGCTAAAAACCTGGGGGTTAAGATGGACAAGGGGCTGACGATGAAAGCCCAGATTCTGGGGGTAACCGGCACCTGTTTCGGCCTGCTAAAAATGTTGCGGAAGTTTCTGCCTCTCTTGTCCGAGGAGCACAGGAGGCTGACGGTGCAGGCCCTGATAGGCTCCAGGTTGGATTATGCCAACAGCCTGTACCTGGGCCTGCCAGAGTATTTGCTGCAGAGGCTTCAAGTGGCACAGAACGCGGCGGCCAGGGCCATCTTTGGCCTAAGTAGACGCATCAGCGCCTCTGGGTTGTTGGTGACGCTACACTGGCTACCCATCCGCAAACGGATTGCCTTTAAGGCTCTGACCTTGGCCTATAAAGCTCTCCATGCGGTGGGAGCTAAACATCTTCAAAAGAGACTCGCTTTTTACCATCCTACTCGCGCGTTGAGGTCGGAATCTTTACTTCTTGCGGCTGTTCCGCATGTGAAGAGGGCTCGCCTAGGGGGCCGCTCCTTCAGTCTGCTGGCCCCACAGATGTGGAATTCCTTACCGCTCCCTTTGCGGGGGGCGACTACTCTTCTTGATTTTAGGAAAGGCCTCAAAACCTGGCTGTTTTCTCAATAGGTTTGCTTGTAGCCCCGTTTCTTTTGTGGACTTTTGAACTGTTTTCTCTGTGTTGTGTTATTTTGTAACCTGTTCACCTTACCTAAAGCGCCGGGATTCTCTTTTTGAGTAACCGTTGCGCTATACAAAAAAATAAATAACATAACATAACATAACATAACAACACTCTGCTCTAATCCGCTCTGCTCCACTCTGCTCTAATCCACCCTGCTCTAATCCACTCTACAACACACTGCTCTAATCCACTCTACAACACTCTGCTCTACTCCACTCCACAAAACTCCACTCCACAACACTCCACTCCACAACACTCCACTGCACTCCACTGCACTCCACTCCACTGCACTCCACTCTACAACACTCCACTCCACTCCACCACCCTTTACTTCACTGTATTCCACTCCACTCTATGAAACTCCACGCCACTAACGTTTAGCCATGCTAAACAGCAGTCACGCTGGTGTACAAGATGTCTAAAACACATTGGTAAACACAATAGCTCTTGTATAGGCGAGACCTATTGGCTTTGCCAGTGCTTGTTATGATTGTTCTTCATCCACCCTTGGGAATGTCGACAAACTGTTTTAATTTGGTAAGCTTTAGGAACCAATTTCACTCCACTTCACTCAGTCCACTCTCCACCCCACCACTCTCCACCCCACCACTCTCCACCCCACACATTCCACTCTCTACCCCACCACTCTCCACCCCACTCATTCCACTCTCCACTCTCCACCCCACCACTCTCCACCCCACTCATTCCACTCTCCACCCCTCTGCTCTAATCCATTCTCCACCCCTCTGCTCTAATCCACTCTCCACCCCACCACTCTCCACCCCTCTTCTCTAATCCACTTTGCACCCCACCACTCTCCACCCCTCTGCTCTAATCCACTCCCCACCCCTCTGCTCTAGTCCACTCTCCACCCCTCAGCTGTAATCCACTCTCCACCTCTCTGCTCTGATCCCCTCTCCACCCCTCTGCTCTAATCCCCTCTCCAGCCCTCTGCTCTAATCCCCTCTCCACCCCTCTGCTCTAATCCACTCTCCACCACTCTGCTCTAATCCACTCTACTCCACTCGGCTCTAATCCACTCTACAACACTCTGCTCTAATCCTCTCTGCTCCACACTGCTCTAATCCACACTGCTCTAATCCACTCTGCTCTAATCCACTCTGCTCTAATCCACTCTACAACACTCTGCTCTAATCCCCTCTCCACCCCTCTGCTCTAATCCACTCTACTCCATTCTGCTCCCATCCACTCTACAACACTCTGCTCTAATCCACTCTGCTCCACTCTGCTCTAATCCACTCTGCTCCACGCTGCTCTAATCCACTCTGCTCCAATCCACTCTACGACAGTGCTCTAATCCACTCCGCTACACTCTGCTCTAATCCACTCTGCTCTAATCCACTCTACAACACTCTGCTCTAATCCTCTCTACTACACTCTGCTCTAATCCACTCTACAACACTCTGCTCTACTCCACTCCACAACACTCCACTCCACAACACTCCACTGCACTCCACTGCACTCCACTCCACTTTACAACACTCCACTTTACTCAACAACCCTTTACTTCACTGTATTCCACTCCACTCTATGACACTCCACGTCACTAACGTTTAGCCATGCTAAACAGCAGTTAGCTGGTGTACAAGATGTCTAAAACACATTGGCAAACACAATAGCTCTTGCATAGGCGAGACCTATTGGCTTTGCCAGAGCTTGTTATGATTGTTCTTCATCCACCCTTGGGAATGTCAACAGACTGTTTTAATTTGGTAAACTTTAGGAACCAATTTCACTCCACTTCACTCATTCCACTCTCCACCCCACCACTCTCCACCCCACTCATTCCACTCTCTACCCAACCACTCTCCACCCCACTCATTCCACTCTTAACCCCACCACTCTCCACCCCACTGATTCCACTCTCCACCCCTCTGCTCTAATCCACTCTCCACCCCTCTGCTCTAATCCACTCTCCACCCCACCACTCTCCACCCCTCTGCTCTAATCGACTCCCCGACCCACCACTCTCTACCCCTCTGCTCTAATTCACTCTCCACCCCTCTGCTCTAGTCCACTCTCCACCCCTCAGCTCTAATCCACTCTCCACTCCTCTGCTCTAATCCACTCTCCACCCCTCTGCTCTAGTCCACTCTCCACCCCTCAGATGTAATCCACTCTCCACCCCTCTGCTCTAATCCCCTCTCCACCCCTCTGCTCTAATCCCCTCTCCAGCCCTCTGCTCTAATCCCCTCTCCACCCCTCTGCTCTAATCCACTCTCCACCACTCTGCTCTGATCCACTCTACTCCACTTGGCTCTAATCCACTCTACAACACTCTGCTCTAATCCTCTCTGCTCCTCTCTGCTCTAATCCACTCTGCTTTAATCCACTCTGCTCTAATCCACTCTACAACACTCTGCTCTAATCCCCTCTCCACCCCTCTTTTCTAATCCACTCTACAACACTCTGCTCTAATCCACTCTCCACCCCTCTGCTCTATCCCCTCTCCACCCCTCTGCTCTAATCCTCTCTCCACCCCTCTGCTCCAATCCACTCTACTCCACTCTGCTCTAATCCACTCTACATCACTCTGCTCTAATCCACTCTGCTCCACTTCCACTCTGCTCCAATCCACTCTACAACACTCTGCTCTAATCCACTCCGCTCCACTCTGCTCTAATCCACTCTGCTCTAATCCACTCTCCACCCCTCTGCTCTAATCCCCTCTCCACCCCTCTGCTCGAATCCCCTCTCCAGACCTCTGCTCTAATCCCCTCTCCACCCCTCTGCTCTAATCCACTCTAAAACACTCTGCTCTAATCCACTCTGCTCTAATCCACTCTGCTCTAATCCACTCTGCTCCAATCCAATCCACTCTTCAGCACTCTGCTCTAATCCACTCCGCTCCACTCTGCTCTGATCTCATCCCCTATCCACCCCTCTGCTCGTATCCCCTTTCCACCCCTCTGCTCTAATCCTCTCTCCACCCCTCTGCTCTAATCCACTCTCAACCCCTCTGCTCTAATCCACTCTACTCTAATCCACTCTACAACAATGTGCTCTAATCCACTCTGCTCCACTCTGCTCTAATCCATTCTGCTCCACTCTGCTCTAATACAGTCTGCTCCACTCTGCTTTAATCCACTGTGCTCCAATCCACTCTACAACACTCTGCTCTAATCCACTCCGCTCCACTCTGCTCTATTTCACTCTGCTCTAATCCACTCTGTTATAATCCACTCTACAACACTATGCTCTAATCCCCTCTCCAACCCTCTGCTCTAATCCACTCTCCACCCCTCTTCTCTAATCCACTCTACAAAGCTATGCTCTAATCCACTCTCCACCCCTCTGCTCTAATCCCTCTCTACCCCTCTGCTCTAATCCTCTCTACACCCCTCTGCTCTAATCCAATCTCCACCCCTCTGCTCTAATCCACTCTACAACACTCTACTCTAATCCACTCCGCTCCACTCTGCTCTAATCCCCTCTCCACCCCTCTTCTCTAATCCCCTCTCCACCTCTCTGCTCTAATCCCCTCTACACCCCTCTGCTCTAATCCACTCTCCACCCCTCTTCTCTAAACCACTCTGCAACTCTCTGCTCTAATCCACTCTCCACCCCTCTGATCTCATCCCCTATCCACCCCTCTGCTCTTATCCCCTCTCCACCCCTCTGCTCTAATCCTCTCTCCACCCCTCTGCTCTAATCCACTCTCAACCCCTCTGCTCTAATCCACTCTACTCTAATCCGCTCTACAACAATGTGCTCTAATCCACTCTGCTCCACTCTGCTCTAATCCACTCTGCTCCACCCTGCTCTAATACAGTCTGCTCCACTCTGCTTTAATCCACTGTGCTGCAATCCACTCTACAACACTCTGCTCTAATCCACTCCACTCTGCTCTATTCCACTCTGCTCTAATCCACTCTGCTCTAATCCACTCTACAACACTATGCTCTAATCCCCTCTCCAACCCTCTGCTCTAATCCACTCTCCACCCCTCTTCTCTAATCCACTCTACAACACTATGCTCTAATCCACTCTCCACCCCTCTGCTCTAATCCGCTCTCCACCCCTCTGCTCTAATCCTCTCTACACCCCTCTGCTCTAATCCAATCTCCACCCCTCTGCTCTAATCCACTCTACAACACTCTGCTCTAATCCACTTTGCTCCACTCTGCTCTAATCCACTCTGCTCCACTCTGCTCTAATCCACTCTGCTCCAATCCACTCTACAACACTCTGCTCTAATCCACTCTGCTCCACTCTGCTCTAATCCACTCTGCTCTAATCCACTCTACAACACTATGCTCTAATCCCCTCTCCACCCCACTGTTCTAATCCACTCTCCACCCCTCTTCTCTAATCCACTCTACAACACTATGCTCTAATCCCCTCTCCACCCCTCTGTTCTAATCCACTCTCCACCCCTCTTCTCGAATCCACTCTACAACACTCTGCTCTAATCCACTCTCCACCCCTCTGCTCTAATCCCCTCTCCACCCCTCTGCTCTAATCCACTCTCCACCCCTCTGCTTTAATCCACTCTACAACACACTGCTCTAATCCACTCTACAACACTCTGCTCTACTCCACTCCACAAAACTCCACTCCACAACACTCCACTCCACAACACTCCACTGCACTCCACTGCACTCCACTCCACTGCACTCCACTCTACAACACTCCACTCCACTCCACCACCCTTTACTTCACTGTATTCCACTCCACTCTATGAAACTCCACGCCACTAACGTTTAGCCATGCTAAACAGCAGTTACGCTGGTGTACAAGATGTCTACAACACATTGGTAAACACAATAGCTCTTGCATAGGCGAGACCTATTGGCTTTGCCAGTGCTTGTTATGATTGTTCTTCATCCACCCTTGGGAATGTCGACAAACTGTTTTAATTTGCTAAGCTTTAGGAACCAATTTCACTCCACTTCACTCATTCCACTCTCCACCCCACCACTCTCCACCCCACCACTCTCCACCCCACACATTCCACTCTCTACCCCACCACTCTCCACCCCACTCATTCCACTCTCCACTCTCCACCCCACCACTCTCCACCCCACTCATTCCACTCTCCACCCCTCTGCTCTAATCCATTCTCCACCCCTCTGCTCTAATCCACTCTCCACCCCACCACTCTCCACCCCTCTGCTCTAATCCACTTTGCACCCCACCACTCTCCACCCCTCTGCTCTAATCCACTCTCCACCCCTCTGCTCTAGTCCACTCTCCACCCCTCAGCTGTAATCCACTCTCCACCTCTCTGCTCTGATCCCCTCTCCACCCCTCTGCTCTAATCCCCTCTCCAGCCCTCTGCTCTAATCCCCTCTCCACCCCTCTGCTCTAATCCACTCTCCACCACTCTGCTCTAATCCACTCTACTCCACTCGGCTCTAATCCACTCTACAACACTCTGCTCTAATCCTCTCTGCTCCACACTGCTCTAATCCACTCTGCTCTAATCCACTCTGCTCTAATCCACTCTACAACACTCTGCTCTAATCCCCTCTCCACCCCTCTGCTCTAATCCACTCTACTCCATTCTGCTCCCATCCACTCTACAACACTCTGCTCTAATCCACTCTGCTCCACTCTGCTCTAATCCACTCTGCTCCACGCTGCTCTAATCCACTCTGCTCCAATCCACTCTACAACACTCTGCTCTAATCCACTCCGCTACACTCTGCTCTAATCCACTCTGCTCTAATCCACTCTACAACACTCTGCTCTAATCCTCTCTGCTACACTCTGCTCTAATCCACTCTACAACACTCTGCTCTACTCCACTCCACAACACTCCACTCCACAACACTCCACTGCACTCCACTGCACTCCACTCCACTTTACAACACTCCACTTTACTCAACAAGCCTTTACTTCACTGTATTCCACTCCACTCTATGACACTCCACGTCACTAACGTTTAGCCATGCTAAACAGCAGTTAGCTGGTGTACAAGATGTCTAAAACACATTGGCAAACACAATAGCTCTTGCATAGGCGAGACCTATTGGCTTTGCCAGAGCTTGTTATGATTGTTCTTCATCCACCCTTGGGAATGTCAACAGACTGTTTTAATTTGGTAAACTTTAGGAACCAATTTCACTCCACTTCACTCATTCCACTCTCCACCCCACCACTCTCCACCCCACTCATTCCACTCTCTACCCAACCACTCTCCACCCCACTCATTCCACTCTTAACCCCACCACTCTCCACCCCACTGATTCCACTCTCCACCCCTCTGCTCTAATCCACTCTCCACCCCTCTGCTCTAATCCACTCTCCACCCCACCACTCTCCACCCCTCTGCTCTAATCGACTCCCCAACCCACCACTCTCTACCCCTCTGCTCTAATTCACTCTCCACCCCTCTGCTCTAGTCCACTCTCCACCCCTCAGCTCTAATCCACTCTCCACTCCTCTGCTCTAATCCACTCTCCAACCCTCTGCTCTAGTCCACTCTCCACCCCTCAGATGTAATCCACTCTCCACCCCTCTGCTCTAATCCCCTCTCCACCCCTCTGCTCTAATCCCCTCTCCAGCCCTCTGCTCTAATCCCCTCTCCACCCCTCTGCTCTAATCCAATCTCCACCACTCTGCTCTAATCCACTCTACTCCACTTGGCTCTAATCCACTCTACAACACTCTGCTCTAATCCTCTCTGCTCCACTCTGCTCTAATCCACTCTGCTTTAATCCACTCTGCTCTAATCCACTCTACAACACTCTGCTCTAATCCCCTCTCCACCCCTCTTCTCTAATCCACTCTACAACACTCTGCTCTAATCCACTCTCCACCCCTCTGCTCTAATCCCCTCTCCACCCCTCTGCTCTAATCCTCTCTCCACCCCTCTGCTCCAATCCACTCTACTCCACTCTGCTCTAATCCACTCTACAACACTCTGCTCTAATCCACTCTGCTCCACTTCCACTCTGCTCCAATCCACTCTACAACACTCTGCTCTAATCCACTCCGCTCCACTCTGCTCTAATCCACTCTGCTCTAATCCACTCTCCACCCCTCTGCTCTAATCCCCTCTCCACCCCTCTGCTCTAATCCCCTCTCCAGACCTCTGCTCTAATCCCCTCTCCACCCCTCTGCTCTAATCCACTCTAAAACACTCTGCTCTAATCCACTCTGCTCTAATCCACTCTGCTCCACTCTGCTCTAATCCACTCTGCTCCAATCCAATCCACTCTTCAGCACTCTGCTCTAATCCACTCCGCTCCACTCTGCTCTGATCTCATCCCCTATCCACCCCTCTGCTCGTATCCCCTTTCCACCCCTCTGCTCTAATCCTCTCTCCACCCCTCTGCTCTAATCCACTCTCAACCCCTCTGCTTTAATCCACTCTACTCTAATCCACTCTACAACAATGTGCTCTAATCCACTCTGCTCCACTCTGCTCTAATCCATTCTGCTCCACTCTGCTCTAATACAGTCTGCTCAACTCTGCTTTAATCCACTGTGCTCCAATCCACTCTACAACACTCTGCTCTAATCCACTCCGCTCCACTCTGCTCTATTTCACTCTGCTCTAATCCACTCTGTTATAATCCACTCTACAACACTATGCTCTAATCCCCTCTCCAACCCTCTGCTCTAATCCACTCTCCACCCCTCTTCTCTAATCCACTCCACAACACGATGCTCTAATCCACTCTCCACCCCTCTGCTCTAATCCCTCTCTACCCCTCTGCTCTAATCCTCTCTACACCCCTCTGCTCTAATCCAATCTCCACCCCTCTGTTTTAATCCACTCTACAACACTCTGCTCTAATCCGCTCTGCTCCACTCTGCTCTAATCCACCCTGCTCTAATCCACTCCACAACACACTGCTCTAATCCACTCTACAACACTCTGCTCTACTCCACTCCACAAAACTCCACTCCACAACACTCCACTCCACAACACTCCACTGCACTCCACTGCACTCCACTCCACTGCACTCCACTCTACAACACTCCACTCCACTCCACCACCCTTTACTTCACTGTATTCCACTCCACTCTATGAAACTCCACGCCACTAACGTTTAGCCATGCTAAACAGCAGTCACGCTGGTGTACAAGATGTCTAAAAAACATTGGTAAACAAAATAGCTCTTGCATAGGCGAGACCTATTGGCTTTGCCAGTGCTTGTTATGATTGTTCTTCATCCACCCTTGGGAATGTCGACAAACTGTTTTAATTTGGTAAGCTTTAGGAACCAATTTCACTCCACTTCACTCATTCCACTCTCCACCCCACCACTCTCCACCCCACCACTCTCCACCCCACCACTCTCCACCCCACACATTCCACTCTCTACCCCACCACTCTCCACCCCACTCATTCCACTCTCCACTCTCCACCCCACCACTCTCTACCCCACTCATTCCACTCTCCACCCCTCTGCTCTAATCCATTCTCCACCCCTCTGCTCTAATCCACTCTCCACCCCACCACTCTCCACCCCTCTGCTCTAATCCACTTTGCACCCCACCACTCTCCACCCCTCTGCTCTAATCCACTCTCCACCCCTCTGCTCTAGTCCACTCTCCACCCCTCAGCTGTAATCCACTCTCCACCTCTCTGCTCTGATCCCCTCTCCCCCCCTCTGCTCTAATCCCCTCTCCAGCCCTCTGCTCTAATCCCCTCTCCACCCCTCTGCTCTAATCCACTCTCCACCACTCTGCTCTAATCCACTCTACTCCACTCGGCTCTAATCCACTCTACAACACTCTGCTCTAATCCTCTCTGCTCCACACTGCTCTAATCCACTCTGCTCTAATCCACTCTGCTCTAATCCACTCTACAACACTCTGCTCTAATCCCCTCTCCACCCCTCTGCTCTAATCCACTCTACTCCATTCTGCTCCCATCCACTCTGCTCCACGCTGCTCTAATCCACTCTGCTCCAATCCACTCTACAACACTCTGCTCTAATCCACTCCGCTACACTCTGCTCTAATCCACTCTGCTCTAATCCACTCTACAACACTCTGCTCTAATCCTCTCTGCTACACTCTGCTCTAATCCACTCTACAACACTCTGCTCTACTCCACTCCACAACACTCCACTCCACAACACTCCACTGCACTCCACTGCACTCCACTCCACTTTACAACACTCCACTTTACTCAACAAGCCTTTACTTCACTGTATTCCACTCCACTCTATGACACTCCACGTCACTAACGTTTAGCCATGCTAAACAGCAGTTAGCTGGTGTACAAGATGTCTAAAACACATTGGCAAACACAATAGCTCTTGCATAGGCGAGACCTATTGGCTTTGCCAGAGCTTGTTATGATTGTTCTTCATCCACCCTTGGGAATGTCAACAGACTGTTTTAATTTGGTAAACTTTAGGAACCAATTTCACTCCACTTCACTCATTCCACTCTCCACCCCACCACTCTCCACCCCACTCATTCCACTCTCTACCCAACCACTCTCCACCCCACTCATTCCACTCTTAACCCCACCACTCTCCACCCCACTGATTCCACTCTCCACCCCTCTGCTCTAATCCACTCTCCACCCCTCTGCTCTAATCCACTCTCCACCCCACCACTCTCCACCCCTCTGCTCTAATCGACTCCCCGACCCACCACTCTCTACCCCTCTGCTCTAATTCACTCTCCACCCCTCTGCTCTAGTCCACTCTCCACCCCTCAGCTCTAATCCACTCTCCACTCCTCTGCTCTAATCCACTCTCCAACCCTCTGCTCTAGTCCACTCTCCACCCCTCAGATGTAATCCACTCTCCACCCCTCTGCTCTAATCCCCTCTCCACCCCTCTGCTCTAATCCCCTCTCCAGCCCTCTGCTCTAATCCCCTCTCCACCCCTCTGCTCTAATCCACTCTCCACCACTCTGCTCTAATCCACTCTACTCCACTTGGCTCTAATCCACTCTACAACACTCTGCTCTAATCCTCTCTGCTCCACTCTGCTCTAATCCACTCTGCTTTAATCCACTCTGCTCTAATCCACTCTACAACACTCTGCTCTAATCCCCTCTCCACCCCTCTTCTCTAATCCACTCTACAACACTCTGCTCTAATCCACTCTCCACCCCTCTGCTCTAATCCCCTCTCCACCCCTCTGCTCTAATCCTCTCTCCACCCCTCTGCTCCAATCCACTCTACTCCACTCTGCTCTAATCCACTCTACAACACTCTGCTCTAATCCACTCTGCTCCACTTCCACTCTGCTCCAATCCACTCTACAACACTCTGCTCTAATCCACTCCGCTCCACTCTGCTCTAATCCACTCTGCTCTAATCCACTCTCCACCCCTCTGCTCTAATCCCCTCTCCACCCCTCTGCTCTAATCCCCTCTCCAGACCTCTGCTCTAATCCCCTCTCCACCCCTCTGCTCTAATCCACTCTAAAACACTCTGCTCTAATCCACTCTGCTCTAATCCACTCTGCTCCACTCTGCTCTAATCCACTCTGCTCCAATCCAATCCACTCTTCAGCACTCTGCTCTAATCCACTCCGCTCCACTCTGCTCTGATCTCATCCCCTATCCACCCCTCTGCTCGTATCCCCTTTCCACCCCTCTGCTCTAATCCTCTCTCCACCCCTCTGCTCTAATCCACTCTCAACCCCTCTGCTTTAATCCACTCTACTCTAATCCACTCTACAACAATGTGCTCTAATCCACTCTGCTCCACTCTGCTCTAATCCATTCTGCTCCACTCTGCTCTAATACAGTCTGCTCCACTCTGCTTTAATCCACTGTGCTCCAATCCACTCTACAACACTCTGCTCTAATCCACTCCGCTCCACTCTGCTCTATTTCACTCTGCTCTAATCCACTCTGTTATAATCCACTCTACAACACTATGCTCTAATCCCCTCTCCAACCCTCTGCTCTAATCCACTCTCCACCCCTCTTCTCTAATCCACTCTACAACACTATGCTCTAATCCACTCTCCACCCCTCTGCTCTAATCCCTCTCTACCCCTCTGCTCTAATCCTCTCTACACCCCTCTGCTAAGGGTGGGCGTAGTTCGCGAAGTAGCACTTCGCGAAGCTACGCAAAGTGAAGTTCGCACTACGCGAGCTACGCGTAGCACTTCGCGAACTGCGTAGTAACATGTTCGCACTGTGCAAGATGTTGTTTTCAATGATTGCACAGTGCGGACAAGCAACCGGCACTGTGCAATCATTGAAAATGGCATCTTGCACAGTGCGAGCTGTAGTTTTCTGCTGCTCGAGTAGATTTTTACTCGAGCGGCAGCTTTCTCAACGCGAACTGGTAGTTTCTCATCGCGAGCGGTCGCGAGCATACGCGACCCCTCGCAATGAGAAACCTGACCTCCTCGCGTTGGGAATCTCGCCGGGAGGTTTATTTTCCATGCTCGCGATCGCGAACAAGGAAAAAGTCTCGCCAGGATGTCATTTTGCTTGCTCCCGGTCGCCAACTTGACGTTGAGGACCGCGAGCAAGCAAAAAATGACCGCAGCACTACGCAACACTACGCTACGCGTGTTCGCACTGTGCTACGTGCAGTTCGCGTAGTGCGAAGTAGCGCGAACTTCGCAAACTACGCGAGCGTAGCGTAGTGCTTCGCCCAGGCCTACCCTCTGCTCTAATCCAATCTCCACCCCTCTGCTCTAATCCACTCTACAACACTCTACTCTAATCAACTCTGCTCCACTCTGGTCTAATCCACTCTGCTCCACTCTGCTCTAATCCACTCTGCTCCAATCCACTCTACAACACTCTGCTCTAATCCACTCCGCTCCACTCTGCTCTAATCCACTCTGTTCTAATCCACTCTACAACACTATGCTCTAATCCCCTCTCCACCCCTCTGTTATAATCCACTCTCCACCCCTCTTCTCTAATCCACTCTACAACACTATGCTTTAATCCCCTCTCCACCCCTCTGTTCTAATCTACTCTCCACCCCTCTTCTCTAATCCACTCTACAACACTCTGCTCTAATCCACTCTCAACCCCTCTGCTCTAATCCACTCTCCACCCCTCTGCTCTAATCCTCTCTCCACCCCTCTGCTCTAATCCACTCTCCACCCCTCTGCTTTAATCCACTCTACTCCACTCTGCTGTAATCTACTCTACAACACTCTGCTCCAACCACTCTGCTCCACTCTGCTCTAATCCACTCTGCTCCACTCTGCTCTAATCCACTCTGCTCCAATCCACTCTACAACATTCTGCTCTAATCCACTCCGCTCCACTCTGCTCTAATCCACTCTGCTCTAATCCACTCTGCTCTAATCCACTCTACAACACTCTGCTCTAATCCGCTCTGCTCCACTCTGCTCTAATCCACCCTGCTCTAATCCACTCTACAACACACTGCTCTAATCCACTCTACAACACTCTGCTCTACTCCACTCCACAAAACTCCACTCCACAACACTCCACTCCACAACACTCCACTGCACTCCACTGCACTCCACTCCACTGCACGCCACTCTACAACACTCCACTCCACTCCACTCCACCACCCTTTACTTCACTGAATTCCACTCCACTCTATTAAACTCCACGCCACTAACGTTTAGCCATGCTAAACAGCAGTCACGCTGGTGTACAAGATGTCTAAAACACATTGGTAAACACAATAGCTCTTGCATAGGCGAGACCTATTGGATTTGCCAGTGCTTGTTATGATTGTTCTTCATCCACCCTTGGGAATGTCGACAAACTGTTTTAATTTGGTAAACTTTAGGAACCAATTTCACTCCACTTCACTCATTCCACTCTCCACCCCACCACTCTCCACCCCACACATTCCACTCTCTACCCCACCACTCTCCACCCCACTCATTCCACGCTCCACCCCACCACTCTCCACCCCACTCATTCCACTCTCCACCCCTCTGCTCTAATCCACTCTCCACCCTTCTGCTCTAATCCACTTTCCACCCCACCACTCTCCACCCCTCTGCTCTAATCCACTTTGCACCCCACCACTCTCCACCCCTCTGCTCTAATCCACTCTCCACCCCTCTGCTCTAGTCCACTCTCCACCCCTCAGCTGTAATCCACTCTCCACCTCTCTGCTCTAATCCCCTCTCCACCCCTCTGCTCTAATCCCCTCTCCAGCCCTCTGCTCTAATCCCCTCTCCACCCCTCTGCTCTAATCCACTCTCCACCACTCTGCTCTAATCCACTCTACTCCACTCGGCTCTAATCCACTCTACAACACTCTGCTCTAATCCTCTCTGCTCCACTCTGCTCTAATCCACTCTACAACACTCTGCTCTAATCCCCTCTCCACCCCTCTTCTCTAATCCACTCTACAACACTCTGCTCTAATCCACTCTCCACCCCTCTGCTCTAATCCCCTCTCCACCCCTCTGCTCTAATCCACTCTCCACCCCTCTGCTCTAATCCACTCTACTCCACTCTGCTCTAATCCACTCTACAACACTCTGCTCTAATCCACTCTGCTCCACTCTGCTCTAATCCACTCTGCTCCACTTTGCTCTAATCCACTCTGCTCTAATCCACTCTACAACACTCTGCTCTAATCCCCTCTGCTACACTCTGCTCTACTCCACTCCACAACACTCCACTCCACAACACTCCACTCCACAACACTCCACTGCACTCCACTGCACTCCACTCTACAACATTCCACTCCACTCCACTCAACCACTGTTGGAGGGAGGACCACAGGGGAGTCAGGGGGACCACTCCGGGGCACCTTCCTACCGCAAAGTTATAGCCGAGCGCCGCTGAGAAGCCTCCTAGGAGAGGTCTTTCTCCTATGATCGTACTAGGCCCAGTAACACCACCACACAGGACTCCGTATCAGTTGCTTATCTAGGTACTTTATCAATAGTAGCACATTCGAAATATTTACAGGGGGATCGAGAGATCCAGAAAGAGTCTCAATGTCTTTGTAGGGACAGGGTAGCGGGACAGTCTTAGTACCAGCCTGGTACGGGGAAGCTCTGCGCCAGACCTTGCGTTAGGCCGAAGGTGGCTCCGGGGACCGGAGCGGCAGGTGCTGGTCTCAAAGCAGCTCGGATGTGGAGAGCCGCGACGCTGTCTGCAGGGCTCGGGTGGTAGTTCCGCTTGGGTCGAGCCGCGACACAGTCAGCAGGGCTCCGGTGGTAGGTCCGCTTCGGTCGAGCCGCGACGGGGTCAGCTGGGCTCAGATGGCAAGTTCAACAAGGTCGGGCCGCGACAGCGTCAGCAGGGCCCCAAAGGTTCGTGAAGGTTCTTTAAGCACGGTGGAGCCGCGACGTAGTCAGCAGGGCTCAGAGCGTGGTTCCAGGATGAGTCTTTCTCCGTAGGGTCAGCCGCGATCCGATCAGCAGGGCTCTTGACTCCGGGACACAACTGCTGTCCTGTTGCAGGGTCGCCCCAGATATAGGTCTGGAGCCCTTTGATGTCTGGACCCTTGTGCCCGGGGGGGCAGAGAGGCCGGGTCGGGAGCGGCCAGACGCTCAGCAGGAGAGGCGCCAGGCCCAGGAGAGCTGTGGGGCGATTGCACCTAGGTGTGGGAGGACGGTTGGGGGTCCCATCGATACTGCCCTCCGCCGGGAGTGGGGAAGTGTTCACGTGGTACCCCCTGGCCAGTTGTTGGTGCCTTGATGTCGGGGCTTGCTGGGGCCGAGGCCGGGTTGAGCGGGGTCACGTAGGCTGGTGCGCAGTCACGTACAATCCAAAATGGTGGAGCCCCGAGGAGCAGGGGACCCCGTGCGGCTTGGCGAGGGGGAACAGGACCACGCCACGAGGCCGGCTCCAACAAGCGTCCCCCCCAGCTGAAGGCAGGGAGAGTCACCCATCTCCTTGGGGGTTCTCCTCGCCGAGGCGGAAGAATCTGGATAGGCCGTCGGCATTGGCGTGGTCGTTGCCGGGCCGGTGCTCTACGGTGAAGTCCATCCCTTGCAGCGAGATGGACCATCGCAACAATTTGGGGTTCTCGCCCCGCATCTGCATTAGCCACCGCAGGGGCCGGTGGTCAGTCTGGACTCTGAAGTGGGTGCCGAAAAGGTAGGGCCGGAGCTTTTTGAGAGCCCATACCACGGCGAAGGCCTCCCGCTCGATGGTGCTCCACCTCTGTTCTCGGGGCAGCAGTCGGCGGCTGATGAAGGCCACAGGTCTGTCGAGGCCCTCGGTGTCCATCTGGGAGAGGACCGCCCCAACCCCGTACTCCGAGGCATCTGTCTGAACCACGAATTCCTTGCCGTAGTCAGGGGCCTGTAGTACAGGGGCAGCGCACACTGCCGCCTTGAGGGTTTCAAAAGCGGTCTGACAGCGGGGTGTCCAGTGCACCGTCTTGGGCTGCTTTTTGGAAGTGAGCTCCGTGAGGGGGCCCACAATACTGCCATAGTCTTTGATAAATTGCCGGTAGTAGCCTGTGAGGCCTAAGAAGGCCCGGACAGCTGTTTGGGTGGCGGGGGGCTCCCACGCCTGGATGGCATCGACCTTCAACTGGAGGGGCGCCACCTGGCCACTCCCCACCTGATGGCCCAGATAGGTCACTGATCCTTGACCGATCTGGCACTTGCTGGCCTTAATCGTGAGCCCGGCCCTTTGGAGAGCGGCCAG
Source organism: Triturus cristatus (assembly GCF_964204655.1). NCBI lineage: Eukaryota > Metazoa > Chordata > Amphibia > Caudata > Salamandridae > Triturus > Triturus cristatus. The sequence goes on along the minus strand of NC_140595.1, from coordinate 102,761,743 downwards.
GACTTCTCTGAGGTGTCCTAGGTGCGCGGCCCAGTGGTTGCTGAAGACTGCAATGTCGTCTAAGTAGGCCGCGCTGAAGGCTTCTAGTCCGGCCAGGACCTTGTTCACCAGTCTCTGGAAGGTCGCTGGGGCGTTCTTCATACCGAAGGGCATCACCCGAAAGTGGTAGTGCCCATTGGGGGTGGAGAAGGCGGATCGTTCCTGGGCGCCGGGGGTGAGCCTGATCTGCCAGTACCCAGCGGTGAGATCAAAAGTGCTTAGGTAGCGGGCGGCCCCTAAGCGGTCGATCAGCTCGTCTGCCCGTGGCAGGGGGTGGGCATCGGTCTTGGTGACTGCGTTTAGGCCCCGGTAGTCCACACAAAATCTGAGTTCCGGGGGGGTGCCGGGGGCGGCGGCCTTCGGCACCAAGACCGCAGGGCTGGCCCACGGGCTGTCGGATGGCTCGATGACTCCGAGGGTGAGCATCTTGGAGACCTCCGTTTGTATGCAGGCTCGGACCCGGTCGGGCACTCTGTAAGCGCGGTGTCGCACAGGGGGGCTGTCCCCGGTATCCACGTCGTGGACGCACCAGGGGGTCACCCCGGGCGTGAGAGAGAAGAGGGCAGCGAAGGGTTGCAGCAGCTGCCGGCAGTCATGGCGCTGTTCTGGGGTCAAGGTGGTGGAGAGTTTGACGCCCTCCAGGGAGCCGTCTTGGTCCGAGGACCCCAGGGGGTCGGGTAGGGGCTCGGAGTCGCTTTCGCCCCCATCATCGGTAGCCAGCAGCAGGCTTAGTTCGGTTCGGGCAAAGTGGGGTTTGAGCCGGTTGGCGTGTAGGACCCGGAGGGGGTTCCTTGGGGACTCCATGTCGACCAAGTAGGTGACGGGGCTCTTCTTCTCAACCACCTTGAAGGGCCCGGTCCATTTGTCCTGAAGGGTGCAGGGGTCCACGGGCGACATGACCCAGACTTGCTGACCCGGCTCGAACTCGATGGTCGAGGCATTTTCGTCATACCAGCGTTTCATGTCTTCTTGGCTGGCTTCGAGGTTGGCTTCTGCCAGGGCCCGGAACTTCCGAGTCTGGTTCCGCAGGGTCAAGAGGTACCTGTAGACGTCGGGGGGGGGCATCTTGGACGCTCGCCTCCCAGCCCTCTTTGACCAGGCTGAGGGGCCCTCGGACGGGGTGCCCATACAACAGTTCGAAGGGGCTGAAGCCCAGGGATTTCTGTGGAACCTCTCGATAGGCGAACAGGAGGCATGGCAGCAGGACGTCCCATCTCCTCCTCATGGGCTCTTCCAGGCCCTTGATCATTCCCTTCAAGGTTCTGTTGAACCGCTCGACCAGTCCGTTCCCCTGGGGGTGGTAAGGGGTGGTGAACTTGTAGATGACCCCACATTGTTGCCAGAGGGATCTCATGTATTTCGAGATGAAGTTCGTACCCCTGTCGCTCACCACTTCTCGGGGAAACCCCACCCTGGGGAAGATGCCCATCAGGGCCCGGCCCACCACTGGAGCTGTCACAGTTCGGAGGGGGATGGCCTCAGGGTATCGGGTGGCGTGGTCGACCAGTACCAGGATGAAGTGGTGGCCCAGGGCGGTTCGGGGGTCGAGGGGCCCCACGATGTCGATCCCTACCCGTTCGAACGGGGTGTGGACGGCTGGAAATGGATGGAGGGGGGCCTTGACTCCACCCCCAGTCTTCCCGCTGGCTTGGCAGGTCTGGCAGGACCGGCAGTGGTGGTCCACGTCTCTCCGCATTCGGGGCCAATAGAAATGGGTCACCAAGCGGCTGTAGGTCTTGTCTCACCCGAGGTGTCCGGCGAGGGGCACGTCATGCGCCAGGTTCAGGAGGAACTCTCGGAATAGGAGGGGACCCACCAACACACGGCCGGCTCCTAGTTCGGCGACTTTCTGTTCGCTATATAACAAGTCATTGTCCCAATAGATCCAGTGGGTTCCCGTGGGGTCCCCCGTGGCCTGGGCGGCCGCTTGCTGATGGGCCCCCTCGAGGGACGGGCAGGCCTTCTGTTCTTGTTGGAACTGTTCGCGGGTGGGGCCCCCGTCGTGGCGCCACTGGGCCAGCTCGGGGATCTCGCTGAGGGAGGCGGCCTCGTCGGGGGAAAGTTCGGATGGCCCGGCCTCATCGTCCGGCTCCTCCGTGCCGGAGGAGGGTGGCAGTTCTGGACCCGCAGGCTCGACGGGGGCCGCTGCAGCGGCTGGTTGGGCGGTCATGGACCGGGTGGTGGCGCAGGCCCATTCGGGCAGCCCTAGCATCCCCAGATGCTCTCGGCGCTCCACCTGGGCCCAGGGGGAGCTCTCCAGGTCGTTCCCCAGGAGGCAGTCCACTGGAGCATCGTCGCGGACAGTTACTTTCAGGGTGCCTGACACTCCTCCCCCTCGAAGGGGATCCGGGCCATCCGGCACATGCTTTCGGTGTTGTCCGCGGTCCGGACAGGGCATAGGACATGCGGCAGGATCTGTTCAGGTGGCAGCGGACAGCGTTCACACTGGCCCCAGTGTCCCGGAGGGCTTCGGCCCGTTGCCCATTGATGGTGACCCACTGCTGGTACTTCTGGGTGTTGCTCGGGATGGGGGCTCGGGGCACCATTTCTCGGGTGCCCAGGCATACGAGTGACATGGCAGCCGGTTCCCACTCGGGGGACCCGACGTCGCGGTTTTCCTCCTCTTCTTCTCCTTCCCCCAGGGCTGCGGCGGCTATTTGTCGGGGAGGGGGCCCAGCGTTCCCGTTTCGTCGGTTCACTGGGCAGGCCGGGTCGCTCGCATAGTGGCCTGTCTGTTGGCAGCCGAAGCAGGTCACTGTTGGTCGGGGTCCAGGCCTGGCGATGGGGGTCCCCCTACGGACCAGGGTCGGGGACGTGTGGTTGGCGGCTTGGCCTCGTGGCGGGCTTCGGGGCGGCCCGGCCGGGAATTCTCGACTGCGGTGGGACCCTCCTCCTCCGCCCCGCTGGCGAGGAGGTCCCGTGGTACTCCGTTGGTAGTCCCCCACGGGGTTCCGGGGGACCCGGGTGTTGACACATCGGTCGGCTTCGGCGGCGAGCTTTCGGGGCTCGGTCAGTTTGCTGTCAAGGAGGTGTTGCCTTAGTTCGACAAAGCAGTTGTTGGCGAGGTGCTCCCAGACAATGAGGTCGAACAGTTCGTTGTACGAGGTGACCTTGCTCCCTCTTATCCACCCTTCAAAGGCTCTGCTGAAGAAGTCCACGTATTCGACCCATGTGGTACCGGGGAGCTTCTTGCAGTCCCGGAAGCGCTGCCGGTACATCTCGGCTGATAGTCCGTAGCGGGTGAGTAGGGCCTCTTTCATGTGGTCGTACGAGGTCATCACCGCGTCGGGGAGTTGCAGCAGGGTATCCCGGCCCTCGCTGAGGAACCTCCCCCATAGGCCGGCACCCCAATCCTTCCGGGGTACCCGATGGGAGGTCATGGCTACCTCATATGCTCGGAACCATTGCTGGATGTCGTCGTTTTTATAGTACTCCTTGACGACATCCTTGGGGATATGAACCTTTGGCTCGGTCAGTGGCAGAGCGTACCGGGATCCGGGGGTGCTGGTCTCCCCTGTTTTGGATTTCAGTTCGAGTTCCTTGAGGCCCCTCTCGTGCTCGAGGGTTAGCCGTTTCTCTTCTAGTTCTCGACGCCGTTTCTTTTCTTCGATTTCCTCCTGCAGCCGTAGTTGCTCCAAAGCCAACTTTTTCTCCGCCAGCAGGAGTTCACCGTCCAGCCGGAGTCGTGCGAGTTCCAATTCGTGTGTCCGGACCCTCTACCGTTCTCGCATTTCTTCGTGGGATAGGCCGGCTTCCGGGATGCTTCGCCCCCCATCTGCCGGGGTCATGGTCGGCGGCAGGTTTTCGTCCCGGGCCGAGGTCCCTTCGCCTCGGGGTGGAGTGGCCTCAGATTCTGCCCAGGCTTTCAGGGCTTTCTGCATTTCTTCCTTGGTGCCCAATCCTGTGGTTGGGATCCCTTTGTCCTTGCAGAATTGTTTCAATTCTTTGTGGGTGTATTCTTCCAACCTTTCTTGCTGGAAGGTTGTGGCCACGGTTGTTTCTTGGCTGCTCATGGTTCTCTTTCTTTTTCCGTCTGGTTAGGCAGCGGGTGCGTTACTTGCCTGTACGATTGCGTCTGGCTCGGATCCCGTCGCTGGCCACCAAATGTTGGAGGGAGGACCACCGGGGAGTCAGGGGGACCACTCCGGGGCACCTTCCTATCGCAAAGTTATAGCCGAGCGCCTCTGAGAAGCCTCCTAGGAGAGGTCTTTCTCCTATGATCGTACTAGGCCCAGTAACACCACCACACAGGACTCCGTATCAGTTGCTTATCTAGGTACTTTATCAATAGTAGCACATTCGAAATATTTACAGGGGGATCGAGAGATCCAGAAAGAGTCTCAATGTCTTAGTAGGGACAGGGTAGCGGGACAGTCTTAGTACCAGCCTGGTACGGGGAAGCTCTGCGCCAGACCTTGCGTTAGGCCGAAGGTGGCTCCGGGAACCGGAGCGGCAGGTGCTGGTCTCAAAGCAGCTCGGACGTGGAGAGCCGCGACTGTGTCTGCAGGGCTCGGGTGGTAGTTCCGCTTGGGTCGAGCCGCGACACAGTCAGCAGGGCTCCGGTGGTAGGTCCGCTTCGGTCGAGCCGCGACGGGGTCAGCTGGGCTCTGATGGCAAGTTCAACAAGGTCGGGCCGCGACAGCGTCAGCAGGGCTCCAAAGGTTCGTGAAGGTCTTTAAGCACGGTGGAGCCGCAACGTAGTCAGCAGGGCTCAGAGCGTGGTTCCAGGATGAGTCTTTCTCCGTAGGGTCAGCCGCGATCCGATCAGCAGGGCTCTTGACTCCGGGATACAACTGCTGTCCTGTTGCAGGGTCGCCCCAGATATAGGTCTGGAGCCCTTTGATGTCCGGACCCTTGCGCCCGGGGGGGCGGAGAGGCTGGGTCGGGAGCGGCCAGACGCTCAGCAGGAGAGGCGCCAGGTCCAGGAGAGCTGTGGGGCGATCGCACCTAGGTGTGGGAGGACGGTTGGGGGTCCCATCGATACTGCCCTCCGCCGGGAGTGGGGAAGTGTTCACGTGGTACCCCCTGGCCAGTTGTTGGTGCCTTGATGTCGGGGCTTGCTGGGGCCGAGGCCGGGTTGAGCGGGGTCACGTAGGCTGGTGCGCAGTCACGTACAATCCAAAATGGAGGAGCCCCGAGGAGCAGGGGACCCCATGCGGCTTGGCGAGGGGGAACAGGACCACGCCACGAGGCCGGCTCCAACAAGCGTCCCCCCCAGCTGAAGGCAGGGAGAGTCACCCATCTCCTTGGGGGTTCTCCTCGCCGAGGCGGAAGAATCTGGATAGGCCGTCGGCATTGGCGTGATCGTTGCCGGGCCGGTGCTCTACGGTGAAGTCCATCCCTTGCAGCGAGATGGACCATCGCAACAATTTGGGGTTCTCGCCCCGCATCTGCATTAGCCACCGCAGGGGCCGGTGGTCAGTCTGGACTCTGAAGTGGGTGCCGAAAAGGTAGGGCCGGAGCTTTTTGAGAGCCCATACCACGGCGAAGGCCTCCCGCTCGATGGTGCTCCACCTCTGTTCTCGGGGCAGCAGTCGGCGGCTGATGAAGGCCACAGGTCTGTCGAGGCCCTCGGTGTCCATCTGGGAGAGGACCGCCCCAACCCCGTACTCCGAGGCATCTGTCTGAACCACGAATTCCTTGCCGTAGTCAGGGGCCTGTAGTACAGGGGCAGCGCACACTGCTGCCTTGAGGGTTTCAAAAGCGGTCTGACAGCGGGGTTTCCAGTACACCGTCTTGGGCTGCTTTTTGGAAGTGAGCTCCGTGAGGGGGCCCACAATACTGCCATAGTCTTTGATAAATCGCTGGTAGTAGCCTGTGAGGCCTAAGAAGGCCCGGACAGCTGTTTGGGTGGCGGGGGGCTCCCACGCCTGGATGGCATCGACCTTCAACTGGAGGGGCGCCACCTGGCCACTCCCCACCTGATGGCCCAGATAGGTCACTGATCCTTGACCGATCTGGCACTTGCTGGCCTTAATCGTGAGCCCGGCCCTTTGGAGAGCGGCCAGGACTTCTCTGAGGTGTCCTAGGTGCGCGGCCCAGTGGTTGCTGAAGACTGCAATGTTGTCTAAGTAGGCCGCGCTGAAGGCTTCTAGTCTGGCCAGGACCTTGTTCACCAGTCTCTGGAAGGTCGCTGGGGCGTTCTTCATACCGAAGGGCATCACCCGAAAGTGGTAGTGCCCATCGGGGGTGGAGAAGGCGGATCGTTCCTGGGCGCCGGGGGTGAGCCTGATCTGCCAGTACCCAGCGGTGAGATCAAAAGTGCTTAGGTAGCGGGCGGCCCCTAAGCGGTCGATCAGCTCGTCTGCCCGTGGCAGGGGGTGGGCATCGGTCTTGGTGACTGCGTTTAGGCCCCGGTAGTCCACACAAAATCTGAGTTCCGGGGGGGTGCCGGGGGCGGCGGCCTTCGGCACCAAGACCGCAGGGCTGGCCCACGGGCTGTCGGATGGCTCGATGACTCCCTTTACTTCACTGTATTCCACTCCACTCTATGACACTCCACGTCACTAACGTTTAGCCATGCTAAACAGCAGTTAGCTGGTGTACAAGATGTTTAAAACACATTGGCAAACACAATAGCTCTTGCATAGGCGAGACATATTGGCTTTGCCAGTGCTTGTTATGATTGTTCTTCATCCACCCTTGGGAATGTCAACAGACTGTTTTAATTTGGTAAACTTTAGGAACCAATTTCACTCCACTTCACTCATTCCACTCTCCACCCCAACACTCTCCACCCCACTCATTCCACTCTCTACCCCACCACTCTCCACCCCACTCATTCCACTCTTAACCCCACCACTCTCCACCCCACTGATTCCACTCTCCACCCCTCTGCTCTAATCCACTCTCCACCCCTCTGCTCTAATCCACTCTCCACCCCACCACTCTCCACCCCTCTGCTCTAATCGACTCCCCACCCCACCACTCTCCACCCCTCTGCTCTAATTCACTCTCCACCCCTCTGCTCTAGTCCACTCTCCACCCCTCAGCTCTAATCCACTCTCCACCCCTCTGCTCTAATCCACTCTCCACCCCTCTGCTCTAGTCCACTCTCCACCCCTCAGCTGTAATCCACTCTCCAACCCTCTGCTCTAATCCCCTCTCCACCCCTCTGCTCTAATCCCCTCTCCAGCCCTCTGCTCTAATCCCCTCTCCACCCCTCTGCTCTAATCCACTCTCCACCACTCTGCTCTAATCCACTCTACTCCACTTGGCTCTAATCCACTCTACAACACTCTGCTCTAATCCTCTCTGCTCCACTCTGCTCTAATCCACTCTGCTTTAATCCACTCTACTCTAATCCACTCTACAACACTCTGCTCTAATCCCCTCTCCACCCCTCTTCTCTAATCTACTCTACAACACTCTGCTCTAATCCACTCTCCACCCCTCTGCTCTAATCCCCTCTCCACCCCCTCTGCTCTAATCCTCTCTCCACCCCTCTGCTCCAATCCACTCTACTCCACTCTGCTCTAATCCACTCTACAACACTCTGCTCTAATCCACTCTGCTCCACTCTGCTCTAATCCATTCTGCTCTAATCCACTCTGCTCCAATCCACTCTACAACACTCTGCTCTAATCCACTCCGCTCCACTCTGCTCTAATCCACTCTACAACACTCTGCTCTAATCCTCTCTGCTCCACTCTGCTCTAATCCACCCTGCTCTAATCCACTCTACAACACTCTGTTCTAATCCACTCTACAACACTCTGCTCTACTCCACTCCACAACACTGCACTCCACAACACTCCACTCCACAACACTCCACTCCACAACACTCCACTCCACAACACTCCACTGCACTCCACTGCACTGCACTCCACTCCACTCCACTCTACAACACTCCATTCCACTCAACCACCCTTTACTTCACTGTATTCCACTCCACTCTATGACACTCCACACCACTAACATTTAGCCATGCTAAACAGCAGTCACGCTGGTGTACAAGATGTCTAAAACACATTGGCAAACCCAATAGCTCTTGCATAGGCGAGACCTATTGGCTTTGCCAGTGCTTGTTATGATTGTTCTTCATCCATCCTTGGGAATGTCAACAGACTGTTTTAATTTGGTAAACTTTAGGAACCAATTTCACTCCACTTCACTCATTCCACTCTCCACCCCACCACTCTCCAACCCACTCATTCCACTCTCTACCCCACCACTCTCCACCCCACTCATTCCACTCTTAACCCCACCACTCTCCACCCCACTGATTCCACTCTCCACCCCTCTGCTCTAATCCACTCTCCACCCCTCTGCTCTAATCCACTCTCCACCCCACCACTCTCCACCCCTCTGCTCTAATCGACTCCCCACCCCACCACTCTCCACCCCTCTGCTCTAATTCACTCTCCACCCCTCTGCTCTAGTCCACTCTCCACCCCTCAGCTCTAATCCACTCTCCACCCCTCTGCTCTAATCCACTCTCTACCCCTCTGCTCTAGTCCACTCTCCACCCTTCAGCTGTAATCCACTCTCCAACCCTCTGCTCTAATCCCCTCTTCACCCCTCTGCTCTAATCCCCTCTCCAGCCCTCTGCTCTAATCCCCTCTCCACCCCTCTGCTCTAATCCACTCTCCACCACTCTGCTCTAATCCACTCTACTCCACTTGGCTCTAATCCACTCTACAACACTCTGCTCTAATCCTCTCTGCTCCACTCTGCTCTAATCCACTCTGCTTTAATCCACTCTGCTCTAATCCACTCTACAACACTCTGCTCTAATCCCCTCTCCACCCCTCTTCTCTAATCTACTCTACAACACTCTGCTCTAATCCACTCTCCACCCCTCTGCTCTAATCCCCTCTCCACCCCCTCTGCTCTAATCCTCTCTCCACCCCTCTGCTCCAATCCACTCTACTCCACTCTGCTCTAATCCACTCTACAACACTCTGCTCTAATCCACTCTGCTCCACTCTGCTCTAATCCATTCTGCTCTAATCCACTCTGCTCCAATCCACTCTACAACACTCTGCTCTAATCCACTCCGCTCCACTCTGCTCTAACCCACTCTACAACACTCTGCTCTAATCCTCTCTGCTCCACTCTGCTCTAATCCACCCTGCTCTAATCCACTCTACAACACTCTGTTCTAATCCACTCTACAACACTCTGCTCTACTCCACTCCACAACACTGCACTCCACAACACTCCACTCCACAACACTCCACTCCACAACACTCCACTGCACTCCACTGCACTCCACTCCACTCCACTCTACAACACTCCATTCCACTCAACCACCCTTTACTTCACTGTATTCCACTCCACTCTATGACACTCCACACCACTAACATTTAGCCATGCTAAACAGCAGTCACGCTGGTGTACAAGATGTCTAAAACACATTGGCAAACCCAATAGCTCTTGCATAGGCGAGACCTATTGGCTTTGCCAGTGCTTGTTATGATTGTTCTTCATCCACCCTTGGGAATGTCAAAAAACTGTTTTAATTTGGTAAGCTTCAGGAACCAATTTTAAATTAAGCAGTTCAAATGTTTTAAATGCACTAACATATTATGGCAATATTTGCATATATCTTTTAAGAAGTTCACTGTAATTATAATAACATGCCTTTTCTCTTAAAAATAAACATCCCCATTGCTTCAGTTCACTGCTTGTGAGAATGTTACCCTTATTGCAATACAATGCTAGTAACCCATTCATCTAGCCATCATCTAAAAGAACATATTCATGGTGCAAATTAATATTTAAACAAAGGCAAAGTAATATACAGATCCTGAATTTCTGATACAAGCATTAAAATGCAACAATAGGCATTGATGCCTTAAGGTTACTTGCCAAAAACGATCTATTCATTTTAAATTGTATTGCATATTATTGCAGCATCATTGTTTATTTGCAGATAGGTATCAAATGGCATTAGTGACCCAAATTGCTTTTAGCAGTCTATAGAAGGCCACTAATAATTTATAGAACCAAAAAGTTTAAAATCAATAGAGAAAAGGGTAATTTGAATGGAAAATATTTGGAAAAACCCAGGGTTATGCAGCTTTTACTTTGGTATGTCTGTCCTTTCTGCTGCTAGTTTCTGTTTCTGGTGAGGAAAGTGTTTTTAAGACTGCAGTACCGCCTCCTATCTACAGGGGCAGAGCTGAGCAAAAATATAAACACACTTCATGAGACACAGGTCCCCACAAGGCAATTATTTAAAAAGTTTCAAAAATCGACACAGATGTTCCTGGAGTCATGCTTTTATCATTTAGAAGATATTGCCTTGTGAGAACCTGGGTTCAGGTCCACACAGTGCAATCAAGTCCCCACAGCGTGAGTGTGTTATCACACCCAAGTCCCCACAAGGATAGTAAGACACACACACACACACACACACACACACACACACACACGCACACACACACAGACACACAGACACACACACACTCACTCAGTAGAAGGCGCAAGCCGAAACGCGTAGGTCATCCTTGTTTGTATGCACCTCTGCACTTTGCTGTTTATGGCCCCGTGACTAATGGAGGCTCATTTAACTCTAAAAAACAAATAAATGACCTTGTTGCGAAGGATCTGTCTGTGCCGCTCTTCTGGTCGTCCTCGGGACGTGTGGTGAATTGGAGGGCGTTTTTTTGCGTGAAGGCTGAGAGGAAATATATATATATATATAGATGGTGGGGAGTAGGTTGGTGAGGAATCTGCAGATAGATACTGTATCCACCAGAAAAGGCATTATCAAAGGTAAGTTGCTTGTTCTTCTGATAAATACACCTACTTGTAGAATTCTCACCTTTTTCATAGATACCTAAAGCCATCCTGCTACCGGAAGTGGGTGCATGTCTGTTTATACAAAAACAATCCTGCAGAACAGACTTGAAGTGTCTATCCCTTCTCACTTCAGAATCTAAGCAATAATGTTTAGCAAAAGTGTGAAGGAAAGACCAGGTCACTCTTTACAGGTAATGATTACTAGTACACTGTTAGAAAGAGCGGAACTAGATGACTTTGCTCTAGTAGAACGGCCATGAATACCTTCGGGAGGTTTCTTGTGTGCCATGGCATAGCAGATCTTGATGCAAGGGATAATCCATCTGGAGATAGTTGGTTTGTGGATTGCTTGCATTTTAATCTTGCAATGTAATCTATGAAGAGTTGATGTCCAGTCCGAACTCTCGAGCTCTGTCTTGGTAGAAGCTTACAAGTTCTCTTGGGGTTGAGGCGATTACGTTTCCCCCCCTATTTAGTAGAGTGGGAAGGAGGATAAAACATGGAGAGAGTCATAGACTAACCTAAGTGGACTGGAGTAACCACCTCTTGTAGGAAAGCAGCTGTGATTCTCATCACCAACTTGTCAAGGCAAAAGGAGGTGAATGGAGGTTTCACACTTCAGGTTTGGAGTTCACCAACTCTTCTGGCTGAAGTAACTGCCACTAAGAAAATCCTCTTGCAAGTGTGCAACCATAAGGGGCAGCTGTGCAGAGGCTCAAATGATGAACACATAAGAAATGTGAGGAGTAAGTTCAGGTCCCACTGGTCCTGATGCAAGGGATGAAGGATGCTGAAGATGCTTTAAGGATGCTGTGAATTCAACAGGGGTCTTCGTGCAAAGATTTCTCGTCCACAAAGGTGATGAGGAGATCCTGGTTGCAGGGTCGACATCCCCATGTTTAATTCAGTTTTTCCACTTTTATCATGGCTCTATGTTCGTTTTGTTATGTTTTTCCATTAAATGTAAAACACAAATAACTAAACAAGTATGTACACAAAAAATGATTCTTTTCAGAACCAATTTAAACGGTTTATAAAAAGGATAAAAATATATCTTTCTTGTTTTGTATGTGAGCGAGAGCGAGTGAATGTGTTAAAGTGAGTCAGCGGGAGTGTGACAGAGTGTGAATGTGAGTGAGTGAAAGTGAAGACAGGTGAGTGATTAAGTGGGATTATACGCAGGGAGTATTGGCCATCTGTGCTTGATCATTGATCATATGGGAGAAAGTAGACTTACATGTCTAAGTATTGTAGATTACAGCACTTGTCATTTGTTGAACTACGTTCTATTAGTACTCTTTAGCTATTTTTAAGCAATACATTGCTATTCTACACAAAGCCTATTGACTATTGAATGAAAATGAAGTATCACTCGTCACGATTGTGAATTAAGAGTTGAATCAAACAGGTGTGGGTATAAAAAGTGTTTTTTTCTTGTGGTATAATTAATGCCGCTTGACACATTCTTTGTGAAGCTCCCACTTTGGTTTCCAGTCACTTCAGCAAACTTACACTGTGGACACCTCAAGCTCACAGAAAGAACTCTGAGTGCTATTGTGGGCGCTAGTGGTGATGACATTTTTTATTGTTTTTATTAAAAGCTGGGGAATTTTTTACAGAAAAATGCACACAAGTACATATTTATCCTTGCCTGGAAAATAAAATAGTGCATTTTGTACAGAGTATACTGCAATCTCTCTCATGAGGGTGAATGGGAGGAGAAGCAGGTCTCCCAGAAGCATACGCCCCTCTTTTCTCCAGCCCCCTTGGTTGGCATGTGGAGTGGAAGTGGGAACAAGTCCTCAGGAAATACATTTCTGTCGATTTTGTTCACTTGGAGAGAATAAGTGGAGAAGTGATCCCTTATCTCCAACAGCAAACAGCCTGCTTGGGCAGGCAGGAAACACTTTTCATGAAGCAAATAAAATTGCTGTAGTGTGACATCTTTTTTTAAAAAATAGGTATATAACTATATATGTTTACTTTAAGCTAATATGCGTTTTTCAGAAAACAAAAAATCCAGTTTTTATGACACTCTCCTCTCCTTTCTCCACAACAATGTTCCAGTTTCAGTCCCATTTTGGGCCCTAAACTTCGGTTTCTTTAATAGCGACGCCTCCCCTCAGCTGCTGGTCCTGATCCACATTATCTTTGGTGGAGCTGAAGGTGGTTGAGGGCATGAAAGGAGTATGATGTGGTGGGGAAAGACTGAGGCCAAGCCTGCCTCTGCGTGCTCTTCTTTCAAATCCCACTGTGGAATTCAACAATGCAGAAGAATCTTCTACAACCTCGGTAAGACCTGGAGGAGAAAAAATAAACATTGTTAAATACTTGGTCTTTGATGCAGTAACTCACATTTTGCTTTACCCAACACCATCTTTAGGCAGAATCTGAAAGGTTAGCCACAAGCTCTCCATCTTTATGGTGAGCCAGCCCAAGTGAGTCCTTTGTAGGTAGGTTTTAATCTACAGTATCTACAGTATCAAAACAAATCCACAGGAAGGATAGCATCAGAAGCAAATTGCTCATATTACACTTGGTGGCAGGTCATGTTCTGACAATGACTGCCATTGATTATGAGATGGTCCAGCCCAAAAGCTTGTATATTCCTCATTCACACCTCACAATCCAGTGTAAACTGTTTCACCAATGCAAGGAGTAGCCCTAATGTCAAAATACACATCTCTTAACAACAAGGGGTTAAACTGGGTTCCAGATGCAAAACAAGAGGCTATCGTACTCTTTTGCCTCATCAGCTGCCAAATGCCCTTGGGACTCTACCACAGCCCAATGTTATTGATGCGGAGTGAAGAAGAAGAGCAGAGCTCCAGATCCGCATCTGAAGGGGCAGACGAAAAGAAACTGGAATCAGCACACATGCGTGGTGCTTATGTGCAGCTCCGTTCATCACTACTGAAGTTGCTCATACCACCTACCGGTGAGCAGGGGAACTGCTTTTTGAGTTTTCCAAGTAAACTCTGGGACTTTAGAATAGGCACAAGTTCAGGAATCTGTAGTAAGTATCCACTAGTTTCCAAAATTATTTGTCAACAAGTTAAGCTTTCCAATTATGGTAATTTTCTTAGTCCTGCTTACGATTGCACTGACGTGTTTGAGTGCTAGATCTCTTAGCACCACCCACACTTTTCCAAAAGAATTCATTTCTCAAAGAATTCAATCAAATAATTTAGCATTCTGTAGCCTATCAATTGACAACCCATGATCTGAAGGCTTTGAAAAGCAGTGAAGTAACAGTTTTTCCTAAAAGTGAGAAAGAGGCTGTAATACTAAACCAATGTCATTTACCAATTCCTAAAATGATTTGTTGTGAAGCAAAGAAATAATCTGGAACCCAACATAGTACTATTTTATGAACTTTTCTAAGACTACATTCTCAGGACACGTTTTGGCTTGAAGTTGTGCTGACAATGGAAGTGGCTTAGGTCTTTGTTAAAACTGTAAGGTTCTAGTAAAGATCAAAGTGTCTCTGGTCAAGCTTTAAGTATCCTAAAAAAACATAAGATGCATGCTTGTTATTTTTGCTGTGCTTTAGAAATAATTCCATTTGGTTTCAATTTAGAGTCAACACAGAAGTCTTCTTACCGTCCTCAGCTACTGACTCTGACTGCAAGTCTCTTGTGAAGGAAGGATCGCCTTCCCCGTTGGGACTGTGAAGGTTTGCCCTCTGTGTGTTGAGCTCCTTCCCTGTGTCATGGACAAATGGACCGTCCTCCGAAGCGGCTCCTCTAAAAGACTTCATTACCCCCCTGTGTGGGGCTGTCATTTCCTACAATGGTCAAAAAGAAAAGGTCATGACAAAGAATACAACATGATTCGACTGAAGATAATGTACCACATTTACAGGATCTTTAGTACAACTGAACTTTGAGAAGAAAACATATTAATTTGAAAAGGGAAATGTTGGGAAGGATGGTAGATTAGACAAGTTTAACAGAGTTTAATTCCCTCCATCCCATACTTTCAAAGTTCTCTCTATTTCTCTAATGATAAGGGACAATGGAAGTTACTGTCCTCTTAAAAGGGGGGTGAATGGAAGTCTCAGAGAGGATGCAACTTTTGGATGCAGATTTACAAAGGAGGAGCTGCTGTGTTAGATCTGCTGCATAACTTTATTTTCTGTTCTTATATAATCTGAGCCCCTGATATACCTGTTAAAAAACATTTTTCCATAGATTTTCATTTTTGATTTGTGTTTTTGGATCATTGGGGAAATAATTAATCTTTGGCAGACATTGCTGATCCAGGCTGAATTTTTCTGGAGGACATTTTTAAATATGGCGGATATGTTGCAATGATGATGCAATATTTCAGGAACCATGAGGCCTATATACTTCATTTTGGTGTCAAAACATTGGTTTTGAGGGACAAGTAGTCTTATAGAGACAAAAAAAACCTCCTCAGAGCAGCCCTTCTATCATTTTCCAAAATGGCGGCTATAATAAGGAAGAAGAGACATATAAAAGTATGAAACAAATAATAATGGTTTTTAATCCTATTATGTAGACACCAAACAATGTTTATGATCTGAAAATGAAATAAAATTATGTTTATCACTTCCGTTTTAGACACATTTTCATAATTCACTTTATTTATTTGTTTCAGCAATCGCTTGTGGTTTATTAGCAGAATGTTGAACATTTGAGAAGAGCATATCGACAGGGACATCTTATTATAGGACAGGTATTGAAAGAACATGTATGTGTAAGTTCTGTGGGTAGAGGCTTTAGAAGTTTGTAGGTTTTAGAACCCTATCAATATCTTCCCAACCAAATTCACACAGATCTTTCTCTACATATGCATGATCAAAAATATTTACTCATCTTCTGATCAAGTAGAACGCTCTTTTAATGTGCCTGCGCACAGAATATGACATTGGTGCAGGTCACTTAGCGGCACTGATCTCTTGAACTTACTGTACCAAAGATCATCAAATGTGTGACAGTCAGAACTCGCTTTCCACACACATACAAGATATTTTCCACGTCTTTAAAGTCACATTCTTCTTCTGTCTCATAAAATCCCTTCAGGAACTTCACAGATTCAGCAGTTAAACTCCAAGCTTTGTTCCAATTTTGCTCATAGCATAATCACCCGTAAGAACATGTGCCTTGATAAGAACACTGGCTTTCTCTGGGTCAAATTTCTTGTACAGAATATCAAGTGCAATTAAGTGTCTTTTTTCTCCTTTTCCATACCATATCAATAACTCTGACAATCCTTGAATTATGCTCAATTCAATTATAATTTCAATCCATGTTCCAGGACATCTAATAGACATGACTTTATATTGTTATTCACATATTGTTTGGTCACAAAATTGGCTAGTCACACAGGCTCGGTCATTTCAAAGTGGTTTCCTTGCTGCTGCATGAAATGAAGAAGGCAGTCAACATGTTAAAACGTTCTCCTCTCTTTCCCACGAGTTTGTGGTGAGGAACAGTTTTCACAATGGTCCATTCATTTTGCATTTGTCATCTTTCTGGAAACATTGCAAATAGAAAGGACTTCATGGTAAACTAGCTGCCATTGAGTAACATAGTCACTTTTACGAGTCTGACCAATAATTCTGTTGGAGCTTTACTGTGATCTCGGGATCGTCTGTTCCAGGTTCATATTTGGAGTAACAGCATTAAACTTTGCCTCTGTCTTTCCCTACAAAATGTATTTGGATGAATTTTCTGTTGAGGTGTAGTTTTGCCACCTCTAGCTTCTTCACTCTTTGCATATACCAGGACCCATATCTAATTGTAGTGTATGCAATCGTATTTGTGAAACACAGTAATCAATGACTCCATAGTCTTGACATGCAGCTTCTAATCATTTTCCTGATCAGCATGTACCACGTTTGTAATTAGAGCTATCTTGTCTAAAACATTTCCACAGTACTTGCAAAGTTCTGATTTTTCTTCACAATCTTTGACAAACTCTATGAACTTGTTTTTCAGGTTTTCTGATTCTGAACTGAGTGTATTGAACATTACCTAGCTTTGCATTATGTCTTTTGAATGAAGTGTACCCTGTGCCTTCTTCACTTCTGACATAGGATATGCAAAACTTAATTTGCCTTTCTTGTTCCAGAAAGCATTCCAATGCAATGTTTCTATAGCCTCAGATACGATGAGCATACCTTGTAACAAACAAACATAATGAGTTCTGGACAGTTTTGCTTCCAAAGATTTGAGCCTCCATAAGTGCATTGTCTATGCCACACCCACTGAGATAACTTACTGCACACTGCAACACAACTTTTGTCATGTGGAAAACACCCGTCATTGGATAAAGATCATCAAATCCTACTTGATTGCTCATAAAAATGTCAGCTACAATACGGAAAACACATTAATCACAGACAATTGTCAGGATAGGCTGGTCTTCAAGCTGAACACGCACATTTTGAAAATTATTTAGAGCTGTGTATACTGTTGTGTAGTTTGTGACTGGGGATGGTATTACTGGTAAAATCCCAGCCTTCTTCAGTGGGACAGTATTCTGGGAGATCAGAGCATGAATTCCAGCCTACTGAGGAACTGGCTTTTCTTTATCCTTCATCTGCACCGAATAATTGATATGATAAAGTCAGTTAAATCAGCTTTGTGGACCGCAGCATCAGGTCGAAGAAGATACATGTCCTCAGCCACTTTGAAACGTTGTGGTAGACTGGGATGTGAGGATGGCTTGCACTGATTGCAAAATCAGTGAAAGCCATCATCACATCCCAGTCTACCACGAAAGTAGCTCATTTTTTTGTTAGACTGACAAAAATAATTCTGCTATTGCACATTCTGACCAGAACAATCTTAATTTCATTCTTGTGGATCAAAACAGATTTATCAATGTTGACCATTATTTCTCCGATCTCACTGAGTGTGAACCCGTAGCCAGCACTCAGGAGTGGCTTTAAAACGTAATTTGCTTTTTCAAAGAGTGCAAACTTAACTGAAGGCTGGCTGTTACACTGCTGCTGGGAGCTCATCGTACATTCATATTTTCGAATGTACGCATGCATGCAGTTCCGGTGGGCATACAAATCCACTGCAAATACATTCACTTTGCTGTTTAGAGCAGATATTCGGCTAAAAACTTCATTTTGGAAGAAACCCGCTGCAGTTAAAAATATATTTGCCCTTTGGTATTCACATACTCTGTACTTTGTTCTTTCATTATCCCTAGTGTCCATGTTCTGGCTAAACCACAGATAACACATTGAAGGACCTCTGCTTTTGTGATCAGTTGTTGGAGGTGGACGAGGGATAGCCATTAATCTTCTAAGTGGATGGCTATTGGGTTTGGTTGTGGTCGCTTTCTCAGAAAACTCAAATTCTTGTTGTGATTCACCGGTTTCTGCTATTTTTTGACAAAAAAAATTCCAGGATTTTTTTCATTGTATACGACTTGCAGAATTTGTTGTTACAATGATAAAATATTTGATCCTCTTCACCCAACAGTTTTAAACTTTTGTGAACTTTTGCTTTGCAGTATTTCTGAAGCAACTCGAACTCTCCTCTGTCCAGCCGTAGTGGATGTTAGATTTTCTTTTGGATCAGTTTGGCATATGACTCATTTTTTGTTGTTGAATGAGTCCTCAGATTTTGTAATTAGCAACACTGTCAGGAGGTAAAGATCCTCTGCTACTACTTCCTTTGCTCATGTTTACGAATTTGAATCAACAGAAAAACCAAAACAGTATTAAAATAGATTACCAATATGGCAGCTAAAACACATCATTTTAGATCCAGCATTTTGGAAAATGGTGGAATGTTTGCTCTGAGGAGTTATTTTCTATCTCTATAAGCCTACTTGACCCCCTAAGCCTATGTTTTGACATAAAAATGAAGGATATAGGTCTCATGGTTCCTGAAATATTACATCATCACTGCAACAGAGCTGCCATTTTAAAAAATGGTATCCAGAAAAATTCAGACTAGTTCAGCTATGTCTACCCAAGCTAAATTACTTCTCTAATGATACAAAACACAAATAAAAAATTAACATTCCTGGATAAAAAAAAATTATGGAGGCATTTCAAGGGGCCATGCCTATGTAACAGTAAGAGATTGTTCTGAGAATCTACTCGCCCTGACAGTCGCAACCTTGAAGATCCTGTGGTCCGCAGCGGCTTTTCATAGTAGTGGCAGGTTTGTCCAGGGATATGGAGGAATGCTGTACTTGTTCCCATTTGGGCCAGTGTTGTGAAAGAACAAAAAGGTAGCACGTTACAGAAAGGAGCAGATGCTATGCCAATGTATATTGTTCTGGGGCTGCCATCCAATGTTTAATTAGTTTTATTTTTTGTGAGAAGGGGCATTAAGAGACTTGAATTACCTTGAAGAGGCATGTTATCTCTATTCTATTTGTAACAATTGGAAATACACAGTTTGTACCTAACCTTTTTATGTTTATTGTGTAAACATTTTATGAAATCAAACTTGCATCAAAAATGTGTAATTGTATTCATTCTTTTGCAGGCTACTATCATAAATGTGATTATTCATGCAAACCTAAAAAAACATTAAGGACAAATCACAAGGGCAATAGCTTGTTCTCCTAGTAATCTCCGTGGAGAAGTGTAAGTAGTGAACAGTCCTGCCCATGTGTCACATTCTGTTGCACTTTCATAAAATACATCCAATAAACATTTTTCATTAGAAAAGCAAACTTTTCAAAATAAAAGCACACATTTAGCAGCCTGTTTGTAGTCCATTTTGTCCAAATTTGATTTTATTTGAAAAAGTAGGCAATTATTCTTCAAAACTATCAATCGTTTCACCAAAGTGTAAAGAAAGGAGTATGTTACTTACCCTGTAGGCATCTATTTGCAGTGTGTAGTGTGGCAGATTAACATACCATGCACACTCCTACCATCTAGAATAGGGCCCGGACCGTGCAAGTTGCTTT
Organism: Triturus cristatus; assembly: GCF_964204655.1. Lineage (NCBI taxonomy): Eukaryota > Metazoa > Chordata > Amphibia > Caudata > Salamandridae > Triturus > Triturus cristatus. The sequence continues at coordinate 102,742,039 of NC_140595.1, read as the reverse complement.
TGCACGAGAAAGTACATCATCTTTCCTCCCCCTTGAGGTATTGCGCATGTTCCACGGCTCCTTTTTAGATCATGTTTTTCCTCCGTGCCATATAGGGAAGGAGCATACAGTTTGCTAAGTTAGCTTTGCTGTATAACATGCTGTATGTGTGTGTATATTTGTCTGCATCTAATACCTGCTGGGGAGGTGAGAGGGTGCATGTGAATCTGCAGCAGTACACGCTACGAAAGATTCTTACATGGTAAGTAACATACTCCATTCGTAGCATGTGTTGGCTAAGACTGTAAAGCAGTACCTCTGTCTTGGTGGCCTTAGGCATGAGATGATGTGCTTCCTAGAAATAATGTTCGAAGGACTGTTTGTCCAACTGGAGCATATTGTTTGGCTCATACATCCACACAGTAGTGTTTTGTAAATTGTGTGGGTTTATCCATGTTGCTGCTTCACAGGTGTCAATGAGAGTGATATTCCCAATGTATGCCATTGTGGCTGCTTTATTCCTTGATGAATGAGCCCTTGGCATGGTTGTTAATGCTCATTTTGCTTTGGCATAGCAAATGTGTATGCATGTGATTATCCATCATGCTGTTCCTGATTTTTATATGGCTTTACCTTTACATAGATTTGAGAAAGATGCAAACAGTTGCTGTGTTTTTATGAATGGTTTTGTGTGTTCCAAATAGTACAGAAGTGCACGTTTAACATCAAGTGCATGTAAAGCATGTCCTGCTGCAGTTTCTGGATTTTGGAAAGAAAACTGGTAACTCTAAAATTTGATCTAAATGGAAAGGTGATACACCTGTTTAGGCATTGTGTCTTTTGAATGGGCTCAACTTTGCTTGATTAAGGCGCTGACGGTGCCTTCCATAGGGACGAACGCAACCTGGATCGCGAGTAGCATAGCGCATGGCACGGCCAAGTGCAAGCGTGCTCGGATGAATGCCGGTGGGACATGCAGGATTAGAGAGTTTGAACAGCTTCGTAGTTGTGCTTTAATTAACCCCTAATTTATGAGAGGGAAAATATAAGAAATGGACCGGCACTTACATGAGGGGTGCCTGATGGATTGGAGCACGTTTGCAGGCTGGGCCGAATTTAGTTATATGCAGCTGCCGTACGAGTGTCAGAGGACGCAGGTTGCCATTTGGGATTGGGGCAGTGTGGCCTTTCATAAGGAGAGGCCAGGCAGTGATATTTAGGGATAGTTTAGAAGTGTTTTTTTAGTCAGATTCAGCTTGGTGATGAGAGAAGCAGAAGATCTCTGGTAGTTGAAGTCCAGAGATATTTTGGAAGAGTGCTATACATTAAGTTGAAGGAAAGATTTTGGATTCCATGGATAAAATTTAGACTGGTGAGATATATTCTGTCAGAATGGAAGGTAATGGTGCATCAGAAAGGAGCATTGAGGATAAGGTCCAGGAATGTGTCAGGTAGTTTCAACCTTGGCAACCCAATTAGGGAAGAAACTAGATGATTGTATGGAAAGTTTGGAACGGAAATTTGGGAGCAGGAATGAGGACAAGCAGCTCTGGTCAGTTGAAGGCTACGGATAAGGCGGCTGGAGAGAGTGGTGTTTGTAAAGCGACTCAGTAAAAGAAGTATAGGCAAAAAGAGAAGGGCTTAAAGACAAAAGGAAAGTACAATTCGGGGGGGAAACTTGAGTTGAGTGAGAAGGTTATGAAGGCCAGTAAGAGGGATCACAGAGGGGTGGCCTGTGATGACTCCTCCAGCAGGGCGGGGGCATTGTCATTTTGTGTTCATCTGATTTAGGAGACAGGGAGGATGAGGAATAGAAAGGAAAAGAGTAAAAAAAAAAAGAGAAAGTGGAAAATAAACAGGTGGAGCAGGTGAAGGATCCCTTGAGGGATTATATGTTGGGCCCACATTCCATACAGCATCCCTTACCTTGTCAGTAGCTCCCAGCACAGCATGTGGCGGAATAATTGGAGTTCTGGATTAGGCGGGAGATACCTAAGGAAGTCAGAACATGACTTTGCTCTGAATGTCCAAGGCCATCTCTGGCCAATCTTTATTGTTGATGCTGGATCTAGATTCTAAGATGTTACACTTCTTGAACAAATCAGGGAGAGATCCAAGTCTGGAAAGGGGATGAAAAGGATGTCAGGATTGCCTTCTAGGTGTATGTGGGCTCATAACAAAGATGTGTGCCATGTATGAGGAGACATATTTACAGGAGACTGGTGTGGATGTTTTGGTGCAGAGCATACGACAAGTCTCTTGATGAATATTGAGCCAAAGTTAGTGGAGCAAGCAAGTAAGAAGACAGGTCAGGAGGCTAAAGCCCTACTTTTGGAGATAAGTTTGTGAAGGAGATGGCAAAGTATTGACGTAGCCCAGATTTCATCTGGAGTCAGGCATTGCTTTATTTTTGTGCTTCGGGCAGACCGCATTTAAATTGACGCAGACTTTGGTGCAGGCGGAAAACACATGGCACATGAAACACGAAATGAGGCCTAGTCAAATGCTTATTAAAAGTAGCACTTTTGGTGCAAAGCACAGTGAAAGACATAAAATGAGGCCTGGTCAATGCTTTCAGTCTGAAATGCTTGTGCTGAATTAACGTGTTTTGCAGTGAAGAGAAAACTAGTGATTTCAGTGGCTATTTTAGCTTTGAGGATAATCATAGAATGTGTGTTCTCTCTTCCCAGCTCTTTTCCCTTATAAATTACACTCCCTGTTTCCTGTCTCAAGAGACTTTGGCTTTGTTGCATATTTAGACAAATACATATTCAGTTCATAACACATCTTTTTATAATGTGTATTAAATTAACCATGCACCATCACTGCACGTGGGGCTAAAGCATTTCGCATGAAAAGCTATCTAAAACATTAGAGCATGTTGCTATGAGTATGTATTAACTGTGTGTGCTTTGAAAGTTTGCACTGGTGCATGTTTTATGCTATGTTGTACATTGCGCATTTTTGCATGTTGTGCACAAATAATAGAAAAGCTGCTTTAAACTAATAGCTTTTGCTAGGAAAATAAATGATACAACGTATTAGCATGGGGGAGATAAACAGAAAGGGTTCTATTTCGTAAATGAATACTATTTTTGGGTTTGTTTTATTTTTGGGCCTAAGATAAAATGGCTGCCTGTGAATCCAGCAAGGCTGTGAAATTATATTAAATGAGAGAGCATGCGCAGAAAACAGCTACATACTGCCAAGTGCCTTGAGTGAAGACCTAGTTCAAGGACACCGTAAACTTTAAATTCTTGTAGTCCTGCCAATGTACCAGTGTTTGTGGAATGTGCTTATCCTGCGTGCGATGTGACAGGAAAAAAGGAAATAGACAAATATTTTTCCTATTAAATGGTGCTGAAATATATGATTGTATTTATCATTAACGTGTTTTTTGTTAAAACCGGATTTGCAATGAGAACAGGATGGTGAGACCCTCATGTCATCTATGCTAACCAATCAGTGCAAACTTTACTGAAAACCGCAACATTATTTGTGTAGTCAGTCAAGAATTAGAGTATAAATAATGACCTCTTTGGAGGCGTGTTTTGCTGCTTGCTGTTTTTAGGAGGAGGAGAGAGGAGAGGCAGCAGATGAGGCCAGACATCATATGGGTTAGGTACGTGAAACGTCGCGGGTGCAGACTGGGAGGAGATTTCGTCCGAGGAGAGACAGAGGAAGGTGGGGTGGCTTTTTGCTCAATTTTTCCTGAACGCCAGGCAGGACAGTAGTCAGATAACTGAAGCCTTTGAGAGAGAAGGAGGGGCTGCGTCTGTGGGGGCTATTTTGCAGCTCCTGAGACAGAGGCAGATGAACAGCGCAGAGAGGCAGAGAGAGAGCTGAGAGGATCAGAACAGGTTTAGATTTTAGGTGCCAAACTTTAAATTTCATGCTTTGACTAACTGCTTTTGAAAAGATGCAGTTGTCCTATGCATTTATTTCTCTTCATGGGAGATTTTTGCCATTATTGATTATTGATTAGCCTTGGAAGACTCACTCTTTTCTTAGAAACTCTTTAAGAGTGATATTTTGCGCCACGTTTTCTTTTCTACATGTGATGCTTTATATGCAGACTGTAATATGTCCTGTATTAATTCTATTTTCCTATTTTCAATTCTGTAACCTGATTGATATTTGACTAATGAATAAAGGGTCAGAGAAACTTAACTTTTGACTAGAAATTAAAAACCTTTAAAATAGTCACAACTCTCTTTATTGACTTAAATATTAAATACATTTTTGATTTTTCATGTTTATGTAAAATCTCCTGAAGGTAATATACAGTGGCAAGGGTCTAGTACCTTTACAGCGGTAAATGAGAGGTAAATGAGGTTTTGCATTGAGAAATTACCGTGAAATTACCGCTGCATCAATATGCCATTGCATTTAATTCCATACAGAAGGTGCAGAAGGATATTAGAATGGTTTTTGGTGGGGCCGGGAGAATGCAGGGTCGAATCCCCAGCCAATTTGTTGGAATCACATGGATGTAATTCTCGCGTGGATTTAGACCCAGTGGATATCAATCAACATGATATCAGACAGCATTCTATCCCCAGAGGGGAAGAGGAATATTTACAAGAGACAGGAGGGCAAGACAACAAGGTATGTTTAGTAAAAGACCCTTTGTGTACCCCGGTACAGTTGGGTGGCAGACTCACCCATTTTTTGGAGAGATGGAAGGAAATAATGGCAGATCAATGGGTGTTACAAACAGTGGAGGGGTATCTCGATTGACACTGTAGAAATTCCTGTGCAGGAAAGATGTCAGAAGCCTCTAAGATTTTCTAAAACAGAAGAGAGAATGGTAGATCAAGAGGTAAAGAAGCTTGCGAAAATGGGAGCTGTAGAGAAGGCAGGAAATGTAATGATTGGTTTTGTGCAACTTATTTCTGGTCGAAAAGAAGGACAAGGGCATACATTTCAAGGAGTTGAACTACTGGGTACAGTATAATCACTCCAAGATGGAAGGGATTCATATGCTGTGAGAGCTCGTGAGACAGGGAGACTGGTTAACACATCTAGATTTGAAGGCTGCTTACTTGACCTTACCAGTTGCCAGGGACCAGAGAGATTTTTTGAGAATCCATTGGAAGGAGATACGGTGGAGGTTCAAGAATCTTCCATTTAGTTTGACAGGTGATGAGGCCAATAGTGACTTAGCTGCAGATGAGAGGCTTCCGATTGATAGTGTATTTGGACGACATCTTAATTATGTTAGACAGCGAGGAGTTAGCGCAGGAGCAAACGGGGCTAGCAGTGCAGTGTTGAAGGATCTGGATTTTGTAGTGAGCAAAGAGATATCATGTCTGGAACTAGCAAAGGAGATGGGATTGTTGGGCTTTCAGATTTAGACACTGGAATGTATGTTGAGGTTACCCCTGGAGAAGGCGAAGATGATTTGCAAGAAAATGTTGATGTACGAATGGATAACTTTGCATCAGATTGCCAGGATGCTAGGGCTGCTGTCTGCGTCAATACAGGCAGTTTTTCCAGCTCATTGCATTATCGAACCCTACAGAGATTGAAGACCAGTGAGTACAGGAAGATGTAGAGACAAAAGGAGAGCTGGAGTGGTGGCTGGGAAATTTGGGAGCTTGGAATGGAAGGGCAATATTTGGTGACATTCAGAAGGTGGGTATAGAGTCGGATGCTAGTCTGTAGGGCTGGGGAGCAAGGTGTGGCTCATTAGCAATAGGGGGAAAGTGGACAGTTCAGGAGAAGGCAATGCACGTCAATTATCTGGAGTTGTTGCCAGTGTCCTTTGTGATCAAGACATTTGTCAGGAACAAGGTAAAATGTTGTGCATTATTAAAAATGGACAATATTTCTGCAGATGGGTATGTCAAGAAGTTGGGGGGACCACGGTCAAATACGTTAGTGGATTTAGCAAGCGACTTTTGGCATTTTTGTCTGAGCAAGGACATTATGGTACAGGCTCAGTATATACCAGGGATGAGCAAAATAATAGCAGATTGGAACTCCAGGAAGTTGAAGCATTTCAGTGATTGGATGCTGAACAAGAGGGTGTTTGGCAAACTCAGCAACAGATGGGGACCGTTAATGTTTGTTCACCAAGAGGGTGAATGCTGAAATTCACAAGTTCTACAGTTGGAGGCTGGATCCAGAGACAGAGGATGCATTTCTGCAGCACTGGGGAAGGGCTCACAGTTATGCTTTCCCACCATTTGCAGAGATACAGAGATTCCTAATGAAAGTGAGAAAAGAGCTAGTGGAAATAGTGTTGATAGCTGCTTTTTGTCCATCCCAGGTTTTGTATCTAGACGTCATGGATCTGTTGATAGATGGTCCAGTTCTTCTGCCGGAGTTCGCAGATCTGTTAGTAAATACGATGGGAGAGAGACTCAAGTTAGTTTTGCAGGGACTGTTGAGGTTGAAGGGATGGTTGATTTCGGGAGAGTTTGGCAGGTTTCAGCTTTATTAGCAGAAACTTTGAAACTCATCAAGGAATCCTGGTCACCAGGAACATCTAAGGCATACAGGTTGGTATTAAAGAGATGGATGTGTTAGTGTGTTCTGTGGAATTTGTATCCCATTTCAGCATCTGTGGTGGAGGTGGTTAACTTTTTGTCAGAGGTTTTCCTTAAGGGGAATTCGTACAGTTCAGTAAATATAAGTAGGTCAGAGATTTCAGCAGGCCATGAGTTCGAGAATAGTGTGCCAGTGGGGCAGCATGATGTGGTGAAAAGGTTGTTGAGGAGGGTGCGGTTGAGGACACCATTGGACCCGAAGTATTCTTCTTTGTGGAATGTAGATCTTGTTTTGAGAGAGAATTGTATAGTTGGAAAGAGAACACATTTTTGAATTTAAAACATCTGTCATTCAAGTTAATCATGCTTCTTTGTCTGATTTCGTTTAGAAGATTGTCATATTTTAAGGTGTTGGAGATGACATCATGGAGATATTTACCAGGAGGAGTATGTTTCAATATCAGGAAGAGGACTAAGACTATGTTGCAGACTTTTTTTTTATCCAAGACATTTTTTTATAGAAGACTTTGAGTAGTGAGATCCTTGCATTAATATGAGAGACGAACATAAAGTTTGAGAAGTAACGTGGAGATGCAGTTGATCATTTCTTGTAGGTATCCTTACGAGGCTGTATCTCCCCTACATTAGCACGATGGGTTAAGGAAGCGATGAGAATGGCAGGATTTGTTCTTGCAAGCTCTGTAGCACATTCTGCAAGAGGGGCTTTGGCATCCAAGGCTTTAGTGACAGGAGGTGGATTTACAAGTATTTTAGCTGCAGTGGATTGGTCAACAGAATCGGTGTTTACATTTCTTTTTTTATCCATGGAAGGTGCTGTGAGGAATGTTATGGCAAGGCTTGAAACGTGCATAATATTGGCCTCCGTGCCTTGATATAAAATTCAGATGTTCCGCAGCAGGGGTAGGTAGAATATCATGATTGTATTAAAGACAAAGAGGCTGATATTATTCAGTCCTGTGTTAAGCCTACCCTTTAATATATTTTATGTGTTTTTGGGGGGAGGTGACCACAGGAAGTAAATAAGAAAGCCAGAGGAGTGTTGGAAGAGGTTTTATCCACCACAGGATGTTCAAGCATGAAGATGTTTAATGTTCCTAATACTGCCAGCAAAAGAAGGAAGATGGCTGCCTGACTTCGGATTATATATAGAGCAGAATGTTAAAAGATTCGTATTCTAATTCTAAGGGGCTCATTAAGAAATCAGATAGATCGCCACCGCCTGTATGGCGGTGGCGATCTGCCCGCAGAAAACCACAGCCCGCATATGAATTCCCCCCTTGCCACATTACCGTGGCGAGGGGGGACCCCAGCGGATGGGAAGACCGTCCGCCGGTTTTCCGCCGGTAAGCAATCCGCCCGATTGCCTACCGGGCAGAAAAGCAGTTAATATGGTGCCGGTGTCTGGTAGACACCGCCATCCATATTAGTATGCAGGCAGGGTGTTGCCTTTCCGTGGCAAGCAGGCGTTTTCGCCATTGGGGGCCCATAGAGGGCCCCCAGGGATTCTGGGGGGTGGGGGGTGCACATGGGGAGCACCTATGGTACCCCCTTGCCTTTCAATGAACAATGTGGCAGGCATCGCGCGGTGCCTGCCACGTTGTGCATTGAAATGCACAACCTGCCTTTGTGGCATTGCAGCGGGCGGTGCGCTCTGCACCGCCCGCCGCAATGTTGCAGATGCGCCATGCGCCCGCCAGTGTGGCGAGCGCATACTAATTGGGAGTGCGGGATCGCCGCATATTCAGCGGGCGGTCCCGTTTCCCATACTAATGGGGCCCAAAGTGTTTGTTCAAGTTGCTGTTGTGAGTTGGCAATAGAGAAGATATTAATATTATTGGCATCCATGTCTTTAATAAAATCGTGATTTTCTACCCACCCCTGCTGCGGAAAGTCTGAATTATGCAGCACGTAGGTGGCAATTTCTAAACACTATGAACCTCCCAAGGCAAGTTGCAAGGAAGTCTACAGCAGGAGATGTCTGGTGTCAGTAGAGGGTTGAATCACAGATTTGCACCTGAAGATTGGTGCCGGCTGAAGCGTATGGGTTACCATTCAAATACATTTCTTATTCGTGTAATATAGGACAAGAAAGGTTTTCTTGAAAATGCAATCCAGTAGGTAAATGTGATGTTCTCCCCTTGTGGGGTGCAGGTGATACATAAATGTTTTGAACAGGATGCTTGAGATTGAGATTTCATAATGGATTGTAATGATGCTATTTTAAAGGACTGACATGACTGAAGTCTTTTCCAAGGCTGTCCAAAATACAATATCGTTTTTTCTTACTGTAAGTTTTCATATATCACAAACTTAATTGAAAGAGTCTGCACAACTAGTACCTTCATTTGTAGAAGACAAAGAATTTGAAAATGCTTTAAAAGCCAATGAACATTCCAACTTTTACATAACTTAGCTGCTCTATGCTCAGCATAAGAACAAATCTGAGTGTTCTCAAAAATCTAGCGTAAGAATAAATTGGAGTGTTCATAAAAATCTACCACTAGAATTCTAAACATACTGCTGCTAGATGGCATAGCAATTTTAAAATTGTGAAAATAAGTATGTTTTCGTGGGCTTTAAGGCAATTTGGTTAACGGTGTCATAGATCACAGGCAATCAGTCATTTAACAATCCTATTTTGCATATCAGTCACTCTCACCTTCTGCACGTTAAGCTTCAGTGTAAGTGGCTCCATCATCTTGAAGACCATGTCCATGTCATGAATTACAAGGCTGGAGGCTGGCGATTCTGCAGAAGGTGCAACCTCGGTGCTTCGGAATTGATGTCTGTCTTCACTGGAGTTGATGCGACTGATTGTCGGTGCACTCAAGGTGCTAGGACCAGCCTTACTTTCAGTCCTGTCGGTCTGCCAAGTTTTCCCTACAGTTGCTATGCGGTCACCATCTGTAGAGGAATCAAGGGGTTAGCTGGCAGTGCTTTATAAAAATAATTTTCTGCATTATGCAGAGAAAAATAAAATATACGTGCATCAGTTACGTGGTTTTCTCAAATGCTGTCTATTAAAATCAGAATTTTACTATTCTGCACTCACACCTCCAGATATTGTAGTATTTACTATGGTATATGATCTGTAACAATGTTTTGCCTTCCAGGGCAATTATTTCTCCAGACTATCACTACCTCTTAAACATCATTTTTCAAGAAGCATACCTTCATGATAAAAGATGTTAAATTAGCAACCAGAGAATTCTAGCAACATCCATAACAGCATAAACTCCCTCTGTATTGCATACCGCAGAACATTTTCCAAGCACATAATATTTCCAGATGACAATACCTGGACACCATGCTAGATAGAAGCCCTGTCTGACCCTCAGTGGCTGCTATGAAAAAAGATATGAGAAGAGTGGGGTACCTAATGGCTAGAGTGAGTTAAAATGACATTTCTTCAATCAGATACAAGAGACACTGGCTGGTAAAAAAAAAAAGCCCTGATAGCCTTGGAAATGAACTGCATCATTGCAATCATTTCAGTGAGGTTACCAGGTTGGACCGGATAACAATATGAAAAGGTGTGGCATAAAGTAACAACCGCACAGCAAGAAGTCCTTAACCATTTCTATAAGATGCTATCACAAATCTATGAGAATTGGCCAAAGCACCCTGTGCAGGACTGATTTATGGAAGCTTCCAGTTACATCAAGCTCGCATACTCATGGGTAGGGGACAAATCCCATGAATCCTGACCCGGTCACAGCAAGAAATCAAAGGGCGGCAGGCCACAGAGGAACTAAGAAAGCTCCTCACTATTGTACAAAATTTGCATCCATGCTCTATGAACCACTGACCTCTCTCTTGAAAAAAAGTTGTAACAAAGCAATCACCTCAAGCGAATCTAGAAAAAGTAGTCAGAATTCCGAACCCCACTGGAGGTGCATTTACAACAAAAGTAACACCAGTCATAAATGAATTCAATGACTAAACCATTAAATGTATCTCATTGAAACAATACAATCACTTTTCAAAAGCCTGGAGCACAGCCACAAGATTCAAGGTTAGAAAACAAATACAAAATGTCATAAAATTGCACCAAACATTATCTTACCAGAAAGGTATATTTGAGTGCATGATTGAAGAGGAATGGTCCAAAGTAGGTGAGAAGTTAAGGGTTGAAGTGTAGTCTACACATGAAAACACTGTTATATGTAGCTAAAGGACACTATCGATTTTTGACAGGGTCTCCTATCCACTGCTTCAAGATAGTAGAATAGCCTGTTATTTAAAACTCTTAATGAGTATTCAATATAAATCTTTATTCTGTAAATAAAAAATCACCATAAAAGAATACAGATCAGAGATGATAAAATCAAATTCATTGGTAAAAAAAACAGACATTATGATTACTCACAAAAACACAAAACATATATGTTAGAAATGGGGGTCTCTGGTTGGCAGTGGATGGCCACTGTCCAAGCAGGGAGCCTTCTTCCTAAGTCAGAGTGAAGGGCTGCACCCCTTTGACAACCCCTCTCAGAGGCAGTGTGTAAAGCGTTGATGATCATACACAGCAAAAACAGTGAGGAACACTACCAAGGGAGACAACACAGGTAGCTATCAAAAAATAGTTATCTTTATGTAGAGGCTTATCACAAGACCAAATAACGAGGAAACCACAATACTGTACAAAAATAATTCTCTCTGGATGCTGCAAAAATAGTTCCAATGGGGAATGCAAAGCTCAGTTCAGGGCAATGGTCTCTGCGACCCTTTTTACTCACAGTTCTGAGATGTTGTCAAATAATCCACAAAAAATGCAGCACGGGCGGGTTAGCGATGTTTATCCTCACGCTCTTGGTCACAGCCGCTCGCTAACGGGGGTTAGCGACAATTTTGGGGCCCGCAACCGGGCAGGGCGATGATCAGGCCAGCGAACCCTCAGCGGCAGCGATGCGACGAATTTCCTGACGTTCCGCGGCTGTAGCCATGATTTTCGGTCCGCAAACGCGCGGGCGATGATCAGGCCAGCGAGCCCTCAGAGGCAGCGATGCGACGATTTTCCTGACGCTCCGCGGCTGTAGCAATGATTTTCGGGCCGCAAACGTGCGGGTCGATGATCAGGCCAGCGTGCCCTCGGCGGCAGCGAGGCGACGATCTTCCTGACGCTCCGCGGCTGTAGCGATAATTTTAGGCCCGCATACGTGCGGGTCGATGATCAGGCCAGCGAGCTCTCAGCGGCAGCGATGCGATGATTTTCTTGACGCTCCTCGGCTGCGGCGGCTCACTAACAGGCCTTAGCGACGAAAATTAAGTCTACTGGTCCTGAGACTTCAGTCAAGGGGCTTGTTCTCTCTCTAGCCCATGGGTGATTGCAGGTTCAAGATTAAAAAGTTATCTCACAGCTCCTTTTCCCTCCTTTTTCCAGTCCAATGAAAACTACTGCAGGCCAATCCAGGGAACAGCACACAACACCAGGACAGTCCTCTCCTGCAGCTTTCTGCAGTTCCACGGACAGAGGTTGGTCTTGAGATCCATGGGCAATACAAATTGTAGGGGTTTCAGCACAGATATTTATACCCCAAAAGTCTTTGTTCTCAGAAGCTACAAGTCACTGAACCCAGTTCTGCCCAGCCCTGGAACACTTTGTTTACCAGGCTGCATCCTTCCTTTCAGAAAGAGGGGGTCTGCCCTCAGACGCACAGTGGGAGGTGGAGCCAGCATTCACCTTGCCAGGCACAGCCCTATTCAAGTGCAGGAGCTACCCCTCCCCTCACTCCAAGGCAGATCTCTCTATTCAACCCAGGTCTGACTCAGCCTGCCCTGTCCCTCCAAAACCAGACAGCCAATACACATAACAGCAGAGCACACTGGAAGGCTTAGGCAAGAAAGTACCTACTTTCTAAAAGTGGTATTTTCAAACACAGAATATAAAAATAAACCTCACTAAAAGATGTATTTTAATATTCTGAGCTCAGGCATACTAAATTCTTTTTTCTACCATGTTCTATGGGTCAGTTAGGACTATAGAATGTAATAGCCACACCTCCCATTCTGGCCTATGGAGAACAGGTAGCCATACAGTAGTGAAAAACGAAATTGGGTGTAATACACTACCAGGACATGCTACACACATCAGAGCATGTCCTACCTTACACATACAATGCACCCTACCATAGGGGTGGCTTACATGATGCCAAGGGAAGGTTCAGGGGCTGGGAAGTGGGTGCACTTCACAGCCAAGATGGCAGTTCTAGACTGCACACAGACACTGCGGTGGCAGGTCTGAGACACACTTTACAAGCTGCTTCTGTGGGTGGCGCAAATCAGCGCTGCAGGCCCAATAGCAGCATTTGGGTTACCAGCCCTGGGCACACACAGGCCACATTACTAGGGACTAACAGGTAGACCAAATAAGCCGATCAGGGATACACCAATTCATATGTCATCTTTATACAGAGAGCATCCGCGCTGCGGCACTGAATGGCAGTGGCGCAGCGCCCAGAGCATTTATCACCAGAAAAACAGATGAGGCACAGTGGAAATAAATGGAAGGGAGACTCACGCCAATGGTGCCAGGTCTAACAATATAAAACAATTAATCCGGTCTCGTTTTCCTGGACGCCCAGACAGCTTGTAAAAAAGATAAAACAGTAAAGGTCACATGCTCCGTAGGGAGCGTCTGAAGGTACAAGGCAGGCCTGACTTGTTTAAACTGCAGTGATTTCAGCAAAGGGATTAAGAAACGCTTCCTAGGCCAGCTGAAATAGGAGCAAAACATTATAAAATGGAGCAGGTCCTGCAAAGACACACTGTCACAACCGCAGGGAGCCCTTACCTCAGGCCGTACCCACCCACACGTGGAAGCCAAAAAATGGTGCACTTGATTAAACCTAAACCTGACCAATAAAAACCTACCGTGCTGTGAGCGAACCAGGCCCAAGTATGCTCCATCCCTTGCACAGTTTTTTTAAGAATGTGGCCCCTCACCAATGGCTTCTGAAGTTCTAAACCTTTTTTATCTGATCAGGAGCATTCAAGGAATAATCTTTTAACATTCCCCAAATCGTGGGCAGAGAATGGAATCCGATTCATAAAGGTATCGGCCCTGCCTAGAGATAAAAAGGATGCCTTAACATAAGCAATCCAAGGTATACTAGTTGCCCGGTCCAGCGACAGACAGTCCTCGAGGATCAACCGGCTTAGCTTCAGCTCCACCCTGCTCCAGATCTTAATCCAACACCGGAGCGGGCTTAAGGAGATCACGTCAGACATAATCGAGCCCCAGCTCCGCATGCACTTAATGAGTATTCAATCGCTCTACATATTGGGAAATCTTTTGGTGATACTGAAGACAATAGTGATGGTGCTTGCCGAGTAAGATAGTTGAGGAAATAAACATCCCAAAAGTGTAAACTCAAAAGAAATATTCCAGAAGATGGTTTAAACACCATCACTCTCCTTCATATTTAAGCCCTCTGGTTCGTGTTTTTACTGCAGAACTTACACACAAATATTAAATGAAGGAAAATAAATTCTTCCTGAAGGACACACACACTGTTTGTGTCAATACCTCCAAGCAAGAGCAAGTCATACTTTAATGCTGTGAGATCCACTGATGGAAACCCGCTAGTTGCATAATGTGAAGTGACATTGAGTCTATGTGTGTTAGGTGAGTCACACTGCTAATGTTCATATGGATACAGTAATCATAATAGGTTTCTTCCACTAGTTCTAGCTCTGACCTTCGTTTTGTTCGCACAGACTACCTCGCATCATTTCCAACTCTCGTGACCAGAAAATGAGAATGTGATTACCAGCTAAGTTAGCTCCGCCTCCCCCATTCTTCAGTTCGGTTTCTGATTGGTGGCTGTCTGGCAATGGTATGATGGTATTATTGCCCACCATCTCAGCTGTGCAGAAAACACCACAAAGGAAAAGGGAAGGGGGTTTGTGGGTGTGCAGAGAAGAAGAGACAATATGAAAAAAGTGAGAAGAAAAGAGACAAATAGAAAAAAAGATTAAGAAAGGGATCAGATACATGAAATTGTAATCACCTAAAAGATTGTTAGTAGCCAATTTTCAATGATTTGCCAAGATGAAACGTTTTTACAGAAAAAAACAGAAACCCAAAGCCCAAAAACACCCTATTTGTGAAGTTAAATAGGATTGCCTACAGCCCTATTACATTACTGCACCATGGATTTCAATATAAATCGAACTTTCTCCTCTCATAAAAAAAGAGGTGCACACAATACAGAATGTGGTTAAATTATAACTTAAAAGCTTCACCAATAGGAAGATATTTCCGATGGTATTTCATGCGGCCAAATAATGAAAGGGGCGCCACTTCCATCAACAACTAATGAGACACTAGGGCATTTGTCTGAATCACTTGCAATGCTTGTCTGCCATCTTCAACATCACACCAAGGAATCTGCCTTTCATATTCCTTACTCCCGACTGTGCAGGTCTTGCTGTGGGCATCAGCTGGTGGGTCATGTGTGTCTCAGAAAGTCAGTAAGGCATTTACATTTGAATATTTTATTTTTCATGAGCGGTGGTCATGTACTTCACTCCTATTGTGCTGTGCTTGGGTGGATGGATGAATGGATGCATGAATGGAGCAATGGCTGTGCTGAGTATTCCTGCCCTGCTGCTGCCTGACCTTTACCCATCCTATGTGTAAAGGGAGACATGGGCTGCCAGTGCAAGCAATGATCCCATTCACTGTATAGAGGGAAGTGTTTACCGCTGCATCTGTGCTCTACAATCTGTACTTGTGAGTAAAGTTTGGCTAATTTTATTTGCTGCAACCATCTTGTGCATTAAAGGATAAGGGCCCCGCTGCTACCTGAGGTCTTTCACAAATTAGAACATGCACTCTAGGGGCCAAATGCTTTAAGAGCCTTAGGGCCCTCCGTAGCGGGCTCTACCGGCCATTAAAGGGCCGCTCCCATGTTAAAACCCCGACGCTGAAGCAGGCCTTTAATGGCTGGTCGAGCCTACTACGGTGGGCTCTAAGGCTATAATGGATGGAATTGATAACCCTAGGAGTTATCATGATGTCTCCACCCTCTGCAGAGTAAGCCCTTCTCAATGGCTGCCAGCCAAAGTAAGCCTTTTTGAATAAACATCAAGCAGCAAACTCTAGACACAAAAGAAATCAAAATGTGACTGTTATTATTCTAGCTCACTATCTGATCAGATGAGTTAGCATGTGAAAACCTCCCAGCCCCATCGTCAGTGTGCCGCAGTCATCTCAGCCTGAAGTTGATCAAAGAAACAACTTTGATTGTGTGACTATACGATACCAGTATAAGGGCGCCTTAAATAGATTGTTCTATCTCCCAAAATCAACGACCAAGCAAAAATGAATCTGCAACATTTAAGAGCAAAAACCAGTTTGGAAGGAGTACGTATCGACCATTACTATCTTTGATCCAAAAGCAAAGGAGTCATCACTGGGAATAAGCCCATAAAACAGACAATTAAAATATTGCAATAAAACACATTAAAATCCGCATTCATGATTAAAATTCAAATAAGTATAGCATCAATTGATTCATTGGAGTTCATTTAGCACACTTACAATAGAGTAAAACATGCAGATGTAAGTTATATTTAAAATCAATGAGCCAACCGATACATAGAGGCAAATTATATCTTCCAGTTCATAATAGCAGAGCATCCAGTTGGCCAAAGATTTAAAAGGAGGAAGAGTGTCCTGTCATACGAGTAAGCATGTCCTCCATCCCCCACGGTTCAGCTCCATGCAGGACTACTGACTGTGCCTTGGCCATGTAAATTTCTACGACTACGGACACTGGTTTTGGTGCAGTGGCTTTGTAACACTTGGTAATACAGGGCGATCCATGAGTCAATGAAAGCTCAGATTTCAATAATTGGGTTTCCAATTAGTAGATGTGTGAAACCGCGCCCCTAGATAGTCAAAGTGATTAACCTGCTGGAGCTTAGCTCCGCACATATAGAAAAAACCCTACTGTGGTATTTGTGCGTGTTTAGAGACAGGATCTTGGTTTTGTAAGCATTAACTTCCAAGCCTCTAGATTCGCAGTACTCAGAGAAACTATTCAACAGGTTCTGCATCACCATGGGCATTCAAGAGAGAAGGAAAATCATCAGCAAATAATAATATGGGGGTTGGCCAACCCCCTATCCTGGTGCAGTCACGGATGCATATTAACAAGTGGTCCACCAGGTCATTAATATAAAGGGAGAATAGTGTTGGGGCGAGAACGCACCCCTGACGCACTCCTTGTGCGGTGAGTATGCGTTCAGCGAGCTCCCCATTAACCCCCATCTCACCTGTGCATAGGTCCCCTCATGTAGTCTCTTAAGGATGTTCATCAAGCAAGGATCAATGCCCAATCTGGATAGGGCAAGACACAAACTACATCTCTAGACCAGGTGAAACATGGCCCTTAGATCCACAAAAGTGATGTAAATATGGTCTTTAGAAAGGTCCAGATAGATTCAAGCGAAAGGCACGGTCAATGGTGCTCACCTTTGGGCGAAAACCTGCTTGGAAGGGAGAAAGAATCCTTCTCTCATCCAGCCAGTCTTGTAGCCTAGATCGGATCTGATGGCAGAAAACATTTGGAGGTTATCAGTCAGGTCTGTAGTTATTGGGGAGGTTCCGTCTCCCTTCTTATAGATAGGGATTATTTCCGCAGCTAACCATGAAGGGGGATGCTAACAACCTCCAGGATTTTATTCAAGAAGGTATTAATATGGGGGCCACGGACTGTGGATCATTGTTGCTTAAAATATTTGAAATCCAGTATCAAGAACACCAAGCCTAATTTTATGTTACCTTCGCTCAGAACTTTAATGCTGCCTCGGCCATGTGAACACTGCTCCTCCGAGAGCACCTGTGCTTCCAGTGGTTCAGACTCCAGATGCTGGTTGATTCTCCCTTGTTGCTGGCACTGCTGCCTTCCCAAACTGGTCATGTTCATGTCTCTGAAGCTAAGGCAATCTATAGTATCTATAGGAGCCATGCCGCTCCCAGAGCTGCTCTCTGAATGTCCTTGGGTGAAAGCTCCAGCCGGATAACACCCATCTCCAGACTCCAACCGTGTATCCTGATGGACTGTCACAGTGTCACATGGGTGCCCCTTCCCTCCAACCACAGAGGGTGTGGGGGTCAGGTCATCCTCAGGTGCAATTTTCAAATCCCTCTCAAAGTCACTATCATTGTGTGGTGAAAGGTTCCGCAGAATCAAATTCTGTGGGATCATAACTGTAAGAAAAATGGACCATGTAAGTTTTTCTCCAACTTTTAAATGCACTTTAAAGACATTATTCCATTTTACGCCAATGCTACTTATAAATACTTGATAAAAATGAGGTTTAGGTGATATGAATTGTCAGACAGGATCAAGTGAACACGAAGTAGTATATACACAAATAACACACAATAGATACACAGTTTCTGATAGCATAACACTGTCACTGGAGATTGCAAAGAATGAACAAGACATTTTTTAGAACCTGATTTGGGAAGTTTATTTGCAAATTTAAATCATGAAATCTATCAGCTAGGCTTGCACAATTATAAAAAAAAGAATGGGAGTCTCAGGGTTAGTGGTATTTGCCATGAACAAGGCTCTCGAGCAACTCAAGTCTGACTTACCCTTTAGGTACTTTCGAGAACTAAATGTGTCCTCAATTTTATAGTTTTTTCACTATACTTTCAAGTCACAAATGGTGTGGGTAACTGATAGACACTCAACCCACCAATATGATTTCGCTTTATAACATTTTGTTTAAAAATTGTCAAAGTGATGGACGGTTTTACTTCGGGAACTACTTTAATAAAGAAAGACTTTCTTCTAAGCTTTTCGGTCAAAGGGTACTGCTGCACCTAAGTGTTTTACATTAATTATAGAATAGCTGGAACATGTGAAAATATGCAGTTAAGTTGAGTGAGAACTGTAGCACAAACTGACAGCACTTAGCTTTCACAGGTACTGAGAAACAAAGGTAGGTTATTTAGGGTAGGAGAAGAACTCTACACTTCCCAAAAGGCTGATAGAATCTACGTTAATGCATCGTGGTTAAAAAAAGAAGAAAGAAGGAGGTTGAAATTACTAATTTAGTTATGTCTGGCATGTGCTGCCATGAGGAGACCATTGAAGGCAAAATACTAGCTGTGCTATCATTAAATCACTCTGCTGTCTCTATGCTGTGTTACATAATTCCATAATTTAGCTATTTTATATTGTTTTATATTAAAGGGATTGGGATGTCTGATGGAGTGAAATGGAATGGAGCACTACACAATATTTTTAACAAACGCAGAATAGTCTTTCTGTTTTCATTGCACGGGGCTTCATATCGAGCTCTGTAAGTAAAGATTTAGAAGCACTTGCACATTGCAGGGGTCAACTGCCCAAGGCAATTGCATGGTCAGAAATAGTCAAGGAGCTCCTTGACAAAGACAGAAAATGGCAAAATGAAGAAGCCCTGAGACAACATTCTCCATGAGTTCCACCAGACCACAAGCAAGGAAAATGTATTTAAAAAAAATCAAAATGCTGATGCCCCCCACACTGTCTATAATGATAGGCAATCAATTTTGCGAATTAATCGATTCAAGGTATTTTATTATTTCCATTTTCATCCCCTTAGAGTTTCATTTCTTCATTTCTGTTCTGTTTCAGTAATGAGTGCACTGTTCATATTAGGGCATACCTTTCTCACAAGATAGAGGCTATCTAGTCTTGTCTGGTGGCAGGCTCCAGATGGAACGACCTTGGATTATGTTACTTTGTGTAAGATATGAGCGCTGAAACCATTTTTTCTGTATTTCCTTGTTTCGCTGCACCTGCTTGGAAAATTCTACTGTGAGCGTGTTTTCGCTTGGTTACGAAACGTACACAATGATGTTTGTTTATGCATATCGATTTCAGTTCCCCCTGCTGCATTCCTAGCTACTGGGCAGATGGGGCTCCGCTCTGAGTGTATATGAATAAACAGTTTTGGTTTTTATTCTCTACAGTCTGACCGACTCTTCATTTAGCACAGGAGCCTGAGAGGTGGTCATTCGCGACCCTGGTGGCCCTAAACGGGTTACTTCCTTCACCACATGGCAGTGGTTTAGTCTGCAAGCACAGGCTTCCCTTTGATGGAGGGCAGTAAGACTTCCAAGAGCAAGAGCGTGACTTTCAGCTTCAGAAGGTTGGTATGGAACTAGTCCTCCTCTGGAGAGCAGATGCCTCTAATCTCCGCCTCTCTGAGATGGCCTCCCCATCACAGAAGCAATGCATCAGTCAACACTGTGGGATCTGGGTAGGGAAAGTACAGAGGTCTCTTGCCAACACAATTAAGGTTCCACAGCCATCACTCACGATCTTTTGCTTTCTCCTCCAAAATCTAGACAACATCAGAAAGGTCCCCCTGGTTCTGAGCCTACAGGGACTTCAGACCTTTCATTTCTCATTTGGTGTGCTTGACCAGCAAGATGAAGGAGGTTATCAGTCCCTGCAGGCTCAGAGTCCTCCTCACTGTGATACAGGACAGAGGTTAAACATTGGGATCATAGCCCAAATGTCCTGGCGTCTCCTCTTCGAGGCTTGGCACTAAACTACACCTTGCTCAGCATGGCTCAGATGAAGGAGAGCTTCATCGAAGGAGTAAGGTGTGACTCAGGCACACCTAAGTTGTCAGGAGATTCGCTGTAGTCTGAAGGAGGTAGATGTCTGCCTGGGGCAAACCCCCCTTCAAGAACCAGTCGTCGAGGTAGAGGAAGACCTTGAAGGAAGTAGTGGAAACAACAACCACAACTGACTGGTGTCACCAGTTCCCTCTTTAAGGCTCCTTTGATCAAAAGCCCCTGTACTTCCTGCTGCAAGAGTGACAGGCGGTTCACCGTCAGTCAAACTGTGGCCCAGCTATCTGTGCACCGCTCCAGGGCCCAGTCTGCTTATTCTCTAAACTTCAGAAGCCGTAAACTGTCATGCCTATGAGACTGGCCTGAATGTGCCCTGAAAAGGCGGTCAACCGCATCCAGGCTTGCCTGCGATTGGCCACACCGGTGCTAATAGCTCAACCAAAGGAATCAGTGATATCCAGTTTCCAGCGGATGGTGCACATGGCTGCATTACAACCATCTTGCATTGTCTGCGAATCAAAGTCCCAGGCTTCTGGCTGAACCATGGACGTCATATGGGCCATGGAATCCCAGAGAGTGTAAGAGCAGCAGCCTAACATGCAGCTGGCTTTCACTGAGCAAAGGGCCAAACTTATAGAGGAGAAAAATGCTTACTATAGGCCGCTATCCTATTCAATTCCGTGCCATGGGGAGTAGTGCTAAATGAGTGTGGGTTAACTCTAATGGCTGAAGACTGCACCACAGTGCTCTCGCGAGTAAGGTATTGGGTGAGGAAAGGTGTATGGCCTGGTGATGGTGTATGGCGATATGGAGATGCACAGGTGGACCTGAGCAGAGTTTGGCTCAAGTACCTAGTAGGGAATCAGTGATAGCCTCATTTAATGGGCTCAGAACTTGACTGTCCAGGTAGCAGCACCTCCCAAAAAACATTGGCTTTTAACTTCCTGAGAGTGAAGTTGAAGATCAAGAACCTTCTGCTTCCCTACGCAGAACCATAGCAAAGGAGGCACTTTCATACTTGGCAGGCCCGGCGAGGGGGGAGAACTATTCCAGTGCCGGAGGAAGTATCCAGACCACTTCCATCTGGGATATCCTCATACAAGTTATACTCTGGGTAAAGCATTGTACTCTCATCCCCAGCATCATAGCCCCAATTTATCGGAGTCAATGCCAAATGACTCATGAAGGACATGAGGCTTTCCAGCAGGTAGAGGAACTGTGTTGGAATAAGAAGATAGGGTAAGCGGTTGAGGCCTCGACCGAGGTAGGGACAGTGCCGTCTCGGGGTTTGTCAGCACTATGGGTTGGCCGTCGTAGTCTGGGGTTGTGGTCCTGCGTAGGCAGTGGTGTCATGGAGGGGACTGGTACTAAAGGCAAGCCAGAGCCCTGAGCAGTTACAAAGGGCCTAACTGACAGAGTGGGTTTATCCGTCTGCGGAATCCTGGTTGGGAACCCTCTCGGCTCCTTAGGGCCCACATGTTAATCACAGTGAGCCAATAATGTGCCAAAATGCACCATGGCTTTGCAAATTCCTTGGTTTGCTGCAGCGTTGCCAATGTCCCTAGAAATTCCAGTTACCTAAGAGCAAGGATCAGAATCTACTCTGAAATAGGGTGAATTCAGGACAGCAACAAGGAGGCACAATGACGACCTCATGCCTTCTCTAGAAATCAAGTGGGGCTGGAGCCGAACAAGTTGTGCTTGGATCTCTTGCGCTTCTTGGTTTTTCCCAAGGATCTCAATCATGAAGATGACCTGTCACAGGAGTGACCTTGGGAGCAGGACCAGGCCCTGCCTGGGACATGGTGAGCAAAAGAATGATGGATTTAACCCGGATCTCTTGACTGGGGGTGAATGTTTTGATTTGTTCTGCATTCCGTCCATCAATTGTGCGTCATTTGCTTTCACGCCCTAAGTGCGCCAGGTATGCCCAGACGTGGGTCCAGGGCTCACTGTGCCACTGGAATCAAGCTATCCTGGCTGAAGAGGGGTGAAACCCCAAAACCGGTCCAGGGAGGACCTGGCTGGGCAGTTCGGGCTGGACTGTTCCCATGGGGCACAGGGTCAAGACTGATTTGCATATGGCCAGGTCTAAACTTGGGTGGCATGGTGAGCAAAAGAATGATGGATTTAACCCGGATCTCTTGACTGGGGGTGAATGTTTTGATTTGTTCTGCATTCCGTCCATCAATTGTGTGTCTTATTTTTTTTTTATCATCTTATCCAAGCACATGGTCTTGAGGTGCTTTGTCACAGACACTTGTTTGGAACATTCCCACAGGGTTTGAAGCCTGTAGATTTGGCAGGTAACTCATACGCTACCATACTGGTTTTAAAGGAAAAATCTTTGAGGAAGTGTCTCAATGAGATGATGTCATATGGCCATTAGGCTCATTGTCGACATTGCTAAGTTAGCATGAGCTCTGCTGCCATGATGCTGCTTTTGCACACGTTACTACATGACTTTATTTTGCAAGACTCTGTGTGTGCCTTTCACATGAGAACCGTCTGCTTTCTGTGTTCTCTGCTTGTTCGTGGAGTTTAGTCTGCACAGAGTGGGCAAGGTCGATAAACAATGCCCCTTTTTTACTCTGTCCTGGTCAGTCTCTAGCACCTAGACAAAACATGCTTACACAGCTGCTATTGCTGGGAACTCGTGCTTTGATATTATGGGGATGCCTGTTGTTCTAACAGACACTTGGAGAGGGACCTTTCCAGGGAGAAGAGCTATGCTGTTCATATGATGTAGAAATACCATCTAGGTACTAAGGTATCGGGTCTGCTGACAAAGCACAGCGATCTTCTTTTATATAATAAAACTTCTTCTAGCCAAAGGGAGGGTGGTTAGTCCTCATAGTCCTTTATCCACTGTCTGTATACAATTACATCCCCCTTTATAATCTATGGAATTGCAACAATGCTAACTGTTTTAGGTTTATGCGTTTTGCTGCTTGTAGTGGCTTGTATACTACATTATAGAGCTGTCAGGTCAAACGGGGTGGGGGGTATCCCTTAAGGAATTATACACACTCAATAAGGTCACAATGGGAGGCTTTATTGCCAATGATCCATCCACCAAAGTAAAAGGAAACACAACAAGGCAAGCACAAGGTCCAGCTAAAGAATATCCTTCTTGGCTTCACCGGTTCCAGAACACCCTCCTCCTGGAGAGTGGTGCGTCGTAGCGCGGTGTCAGACTCTGCCGACGCTTTCTCCTGGTTCACGGGTGTTGCGGTGTCCTCCGGTGCACTGCCAGGTGGGTGGTCCACAGTGGGCTGCTGATCTGGCGTCTTCTTGCTTCCCACCACCTCTCTCAGCTCTTCTGCGGTTCTCCAGGCTGTGCCGAGCTCCTCCCGCTTCAATCCACCAGCGTCCCCGGTTAGGGTCCACAGCGCCAAGGTCACGCCTCCTAACTCCTCCTCCTGCCGGCTTCCTGGTTTGTTAAATGTACCGACCTCGTCCCGTACCTGCGTTATCAGGATATAGGTATGAACAAGGGATCCCGATTCCTGCTTCCCAGGCTCCTCCCGGCACACCCTTCCCCCAGGATTTTCCCGATCGCGGGAAATAGGGAATCGGGACAGGAAGTCCGCATTGCCTTGTTCGGTGCCCTTATGGTATTGGACCTCAAAGTGAAAGGGTTGCAGTGACAAAAACCACCGGAGCACCCAGTCGTTACATCCTTTGTTCCTCTGTAGCCAGGTTAACGGGGAATGGTCAGTGTATAACACAAAGGGCCTGCCTTCAAGGTAATACCTCAACTTCTCTTTCCCCCATTTCACTGCCAGACACTCCTTTTCTATCGTGGGATAGACCCGTTCCCTGGGGAAGAGCGTCCGGCTGATGTACAGGACAGATCTTTCCAGGCCCTCGCTATCAAGTTGGGACAAAACAGCTCCTATACCCACCCCGGAGGCATCTGTTTGGAGGATGAATGGTTTATGGAAATCGGGAGTCTGCAATACTGGTGATGTGGTCAGGGCTGTCTTGAGAGTGTGGAAGGCCTCTTGCTCACGGGTTGTGGGGGAGTGTAACTGTGAGGAGGTGGTGGACTTTTTTAGAAGGTCAGTTAGAGGAGCCGCTTCACCTGCAAACTGAGGAATGAAACACCTGTAATAACCAACCAAACCCAAAAAGGCCCTGAGGTCACGTTTGGTGGTAGGGAATGTTGTTTCCTGTATGGCTTTTACCTTTTCCGTTTGCGGTTCTATTAAGCCCTTCCCAGGCAAATACCCAAGATATTTAACCTTCTGGAAGGCAAAACGTGACTTCTTTGCATTGATATGCAAGTGTGCAGATTGGAGTTCTGTAAATATGGCCTCTAGATGTCTCAGGTGTTCGTCCCAGGTCTTACTATATACCACTATGTCATCTAAGTAGGCCAATGAGTAGTCCAAATGCCGTGCTGGGAGAGCATCAATCAGTCTCTGAAAACTGGCTGGTGCCCCATGTAAACCAAAGGGCAGGACGATGAAGTGAAAAATACCATTGGGAGTGGAAAAAGCCGCATTCTTCTTGTCTTTAGGGTCCAAGGGGATCTGCCAATAGCCCTTGGTGAGGTTGATGGTAGAGATGTACCGAGCCTCACCAAGTCGTTCTATCAGTGCGTCCACCCTGGGAAGGGGATAGCCGTCCTGTTTGGAGATACGATTCACCGCTCTGAAGTCAATACAGAAATTGATGCTTCCATCCGGTTTTGGTCTGAGCACGATTGGTGAGCACCAATTACTGTGAAAGGGGATTATTATCCCGGACTCCAGGATTTGGTTCACCTCCTTCTGAAGGGCCTGACGTCAGGCCTCAGGGACTCGGTATGGTCGTTGTTTAATGGTTACACCCTCTTGAGTGGGGATAGAGTGCATTGCCAGATGTGTTCTTCCGGGTCGGTCAGAAAACAAATTCTAAAAGGATATGAGCAAGGCACGAATACCATTTGTGTGGTCTTGGGTCAACTCGTCGTTGATTACGGTGGACTCAATGGTGGAAGACCTGGTATCCACAGTGGAGACCTTATGCGCTTTTTTTGGTGGAGGCCCTAGCCAATTCTTGAGAAGATTAATGTGATACATCTGTGTTTTGGTCGCTGTGAGTGGTAATAAGTAAGTTGTTTTACCTATTTTACGTATCACTGGAAAAGGGCCTTGCCACTTTCCATCTCCTTTAAGGAGTTTTTTAAGGGTTAGTTTGAGATTGCCATGGTACCTCTCCACCAGACCATCGGTCTGGGGATGGTACACAGATGTCTTTATGTGTCTGATACTCAGTTGTTTGCAGACTTGTTTCATAATTCTCGAAATGAAGGGAGTTCCCTGGTCTGTAATTATGCCCCGGGGAAACCCCATCCTGGAGAACACCTCTATAAGTCTCTGAGCTATGGTAGTGGTGTTAGCAGAGTGTAAGGGCAAGGCTTCGGGATATCTCGTTGAATAATCAACTATCAGGAGGACATATTGATAACCCCTGCTGGACTTTGGGAGCGGCCCTATAAGGTCCATACCCACTCTGTCAAAAGGTTTGGCTATTATAGGGAGAGGGTTTGAGGGGGCTTTTGGTGGGATGTAGGGGTTCTTCTTCTGACATATTGTACATTCCTGACAGTACTTTGGCACTTGTGCATGGACACCTGGCCAGAAGAAACTACGGAGTACGGACTGTGACGTTCTTTCTACTCCACAATGCCCTGCAAGGAGGTGTGCATGAGCAAAAAACAGAACCTGTTCCCTGAAAGCCGTGTGGACAAGCAATTGTGGTTGTTCGCCTTACATGCCCACCCGATACAGAAGTCCCTTCTTCTCAATAAAGCAAGGTTTCACCCTTTTTGGGAGTAGAAGGGCATCCTTGGCGCTGAGACTACTGTTGTTAAGCTGGGCTTCCCAAAAGTGGGTGTCTATGGCCCAAGGTTCGGAAATCAGGAGACTGTTCTGTGGAGGGGGAAAGCCTGTACTATGTCTCAGAGTCCCATACATCAAATCAGGAAACCAGGGATTGTCTATACCTATGATCAGTGGTTCAGGGAGGTGGGGCAAGACCCCGACATCAGCAGTAACATCTAGACCCTGTTGGCTCTGGAGTCTAATGCAGGCCAGGGGGTAGTCCTGAATGTCTCCGTGCAAACATCTAATGCTAACGTATTTCCCAGGTAGGAAAGAGGAGGGGGACACAAGTTTGTGTCGTATTACTGAGTGTTTGCAACCGGAGTCTAGGAGGGCGGTTATGGGACGATCATTCAAACTCACACGTAATATAGTGGACCGGTTTCCTGTGCGTATAGGATGGACTGAGGTAGGTAGCTTACATCCATTGGTTCTTCTTACGCTTTTTCTTTTCGTTTCCTATAAAACTTGGTAATGTGGCCCCACTCCCCACATTCAAAACATTGAGGGCCAGCAGAAGGAATAGCATCAGAACATCCTGAGCGCGGTTTTAGAGGCTCATAATCATTTTGGAAGATATTTTTTCATTTTTTCCCATTTGGATGGGCCTTGGATTCTTGTCAGGTTCTTTGGTAGTCCCTCTATTCTGGGCCCAAGCATATGAGGTGGCCATTTCTACTGCATGTTCCAGTGTCAGACCTGCATGTTGGCGTAGCCACCTTTGTGTCCCATATGGTAGTGCCTCCAAATATTGCTTGAGGTAAATCTTCTCCATTATTTCCTCTCGAGTAGTGTCCAGAGGCTTAAGCCACCGGTCCGCGGCATCCTTGATTTTATAAAAGAGAGTCTTTGGTGTGTCCCCGTTCCCTTCCGGTGTTTTAATGAAACCCAGGACAAGCTGATGTACCTGTTCCAGCCACCATACCCCGGAGAATGGCGGCTCGTAGCACGGTGTCGGACTCTGCCGACGCTTTCTCCTGGTTCACTGGGTGTTGCGGCGTCCTCCAGTGCACTGCCAGGTGGGTGGTCCACAGCGGGCTGCTGATCCAGCGTCTTCTCACTTCCCGCCACCTTTCTGAGCTCTTCCGCGGTTCTTCAGGCTGTGCCAAGCTCCTCCTGCTTTAATCCACCAGCGTCCCTGGATAGGGTCCACAGCGCCGGCGTCACGCCTCCTAACTCCTCCTCCTGCCGGCTTCCTGGATTGTTAAAGGGTCCGACCTCGTCCCGTACCTGCGTTTTCAGGATATTGGTATGAACAAGGGATCCCGAGTCCTGCTCCCCAGGCTCCTTCCGACAAGAGCACTATAGTTAAAATAAACATTTTGAACTATAACAGTGACTCTGTCAATTCTTTTTGTGGACAAGTACGAGAGAGTGTGCGAAAGGGTAGGTCTTGCTTCCGCGATTCCTGAGAGAGTCGGGAGTGTTGTGTTCTGGGTTGTCTAATCACTTGTAGCTTTGTGATTGTGTAGGAGAACAAATGTGACACTATAGCTAGTCGATTCTGGGATTTTGGGTACTGAGGCGGTAGGAAGGCTCAGCCCCTACACACCGAGGTCCTGTTTTCCAGCGCATAGTTCTGTGTATGTGCAGAATCCCTGCAACAATGATTGTTGCTTCGGATCTCCGTCAGTTTATGGGGAAAAAAGGAACTGATGTCAGTGCACTTGAGTAGTGCCTAAATACAAAACCACACACATCATATCCAAAACGGCATTGACGCGGAGCCCCCAGCGCTGCCTGCCAGCGCACGTGTACTGATAAATATTTTCTGGATCCATTCTAATGCCTGGGGAATATTCAAAAGGTGAGAAATCTACAGTTAGAAGTCTCTATCAGAATAGCACATTCATGGACAAAGAGCAGGTAACAACATGCTAGTGATCTGGACTCACCATATTCAAGTGAAGAGTCTGCCAACCCTCCTGTAATTTCGGGGGCCTGGAAAGACTTCAACGCCTCGCAATGAGGGACCTTCGCAAGATGCTTCTCTACTTCCTGTTCTTCAAATGGCGCAGTCAGGTGAGTTGGCATCAGAGGAGCCTCTTCGTCTTCGATGGACTCTATCTCCAGGTCTTTCATTAGGACAGGATTTTTTTTTTTTTTTTTTTTTTAACTTTATTTAGCAATTGAATAGTGAACATATAGCTGTAGACATAGTACGATCAAGAGTTCCCATTTTTCAGCCAATTAAATACAGAGGAGGCAGTGAGGAGAATCAAACATGACATGGCAGACAGTGCAAATATAACAGTCTTATCAGGACATAGCAGCACCCCCCGTAGTCGGATATTCACAGACGCTACTATCATGCTGACCTCATCATGGGGGTCGCTCTTTTAGCATTTCCAGCAACAGCAGTACACCCATCAAAGCCGAGGGGCGGCCTACAAGTTCCATTGTATACCCAGCAGAGGACCCGCGGCCATGATCCAGGCCCCCATACCTCCAGAGCCCCCGATGACCCACGCCCCAAGGACTGTATGCAGTAACCTAGGTGCTCGCCTCAGCCTCCCCCGCCAGAAGATAGCATCTCAGCGGAGCCCAGATGTCCCTAGGCTGGGACGTTGGCAGCATAAGCTCCGAGAACGTGCAGTTCTGTTCTTGGCAATAGGTAAGATCCCGCACCCAGTCCTTGAATTTCGGGGCCCTGCCCCTGCCCCAGCGACACGCAACTCTCCTTTTAGCCAGCAAAAAAGCGAGCGCGATGAATTTGCGGTGTGCCGCCTGTATTGGCTCTACATACCCCAGCAGGGCTAGAAGAGGGGAGGGCATTAATACTGTGTTGATCATTGTAGAGAGCGCCTCAAACACCTGACACCAATAACGATGCACTCCTTCGCAGGCCCAGGCCAGGTGAAGGAAATCCGCCCCAGGAGCCCGGCATCTATCGCAGCAGTCAGTGTCTCGGAGCTTATAGCAGTGAAGCCTGACAGGAGTGTGGTATAGTCTGTGAATGTATTTGTAATGTATGATTCGGAAACGGCTACTGGAGGAAATGCGCTCCGTCTGCAATAAGCAGAAATGCCATTGTTTATCCGTCAACGGGGCTGGTAACTCCCTGTCCCATTTTTCCCTAGCTGCAAGCTGCGGCGCCGGAATTAGCGAGTGTACCGATCCGTATATTTTGGAAACCAATTTAGCTGGGGCTTCGTCCGTGAGGATGCGCTGTAACGGTGCCATCTGCGGGGGTTCCTGTGGAAAGCTGGGCGTGACCGCCCGTATCCCCTGTCTAAGCCGGATATAGAAAAAAACGTCAAGCGGAGAGGGGTCTAAGCTCTCATAGAGGTGTTCCATAGAACGAAATGCGCCATTGTGGTAAAGGTCCCCCCAAGTCGCAACATGGATAGTGTGAAGCAGTTTCCGGAATCCCGCCTCCTGCAGCAGGGGCATACTTGGGTGGTAAACAAGGGGCAGAAGCGGCGCGTACACCAAGTCATGCCCCAGTGAGGCAGCCAATTGATTCCATGCGGATACCGTGCTAGTCACCGTTGACGGCGTTTTATCTCTCCCCAGCACTGGGATATACAATGCGCCTTCTATGGGGATTGGGTGTGCCAGCCAATGCTCAGCTGCGAGCTGTGGCATATATCTGGGCTGCCGTATCCAGTAGTAGGCGAAATGCGCCTGGGCTGCCCGATAATACAGCTCAAAATTGGGGACCCCAAAACCGCCCTGATCATAGGGCTTGACAAGAATTTCCCATTTGAGCCGGGGCGACTTACCGCCCCAAACTAGTCTTATGAGCTCGGTGCGAAGTTGCTTAAAAAAAAAGGCACCAGGATGGAATGGAATATTCAGAAACAGATACAGCAGCTGCGGTAGTATTACCATTTTAATCAACGATGCTCTGCCGGCCATGGACAAGGGCAGGGTAATCCAGCGAGTAACGTAGTCCGCAATGCGGGTAATTGACGTGCCATAATTAGCCCGCATGAGCTCCTCCCTATTTTTTTCTATTTGTATACCCAGGTATTTGAAATCCCCCTCGCACCAGGCGAGGGGGTAGTCCAACCCGAACCGCTCAGTGGAGGCCGTTAGGGGGAACAGACACGACTTGCTCCAATTTATCTGGACCCCGGAAATCCTACCTAGGACAGGATGTTTTGCTCGTCTCAGCAGTTCTCCTGAATTGTGATCATCGAGACATGTGAACAGCATAATTGTTAGAAAACATGCTTTACAATTCGACGGATGCAGCAATATTGCTATAGAGTCCTTTCTTGGATAAATAACATTCAAATAAAATATGTTCTTATAACTTGAATGATGTCCAAGGGTGCAAACTAGCAATAACCTGAGAAATTGCAATCAAGACAAACTGCAGTAATGATAAGAACTATAGTTAGTTTACAACCAAGCAGCTACATTATGATGCTGTAAGGACTGCCATCTTTAAATGAAAGACTCTACTATGTCCTAAAAGGCGATTAGATGAACAATCAACAAAACCATTTGGTGGGATATTATCAGATAAGCAACCAGAAAATCATTTTTGTGTTGAAAAGCACTCTTATGATTTGACCTTCTACTATGAAGATCGCTGCCTTTGTCATTATGCATTCAATTCATACCACTATTTCCAACTAAAGCATTTTTCTTTCTTAGCAGTAAGAAGAGTTGAATTTCTGACAGGGGTATAGGCTTTAGTTGCTCTGAAAGAGACAGAAACAATACCGAGTACAGAATGGCAGCAGCTATTAACCTGAAGTCCACCAAGCCTACCCAGGGGGTCACTGAATGTTTAGAAAATGAAATAATATTAGCAAATGTATAACATTTACATACTTAAAAAGGAAAAAGGAAAACTGAAAATGTTAAAATGTTCTGTAAATTTCAAGGAATTTAAAAATCGATGGTTAACAAATTAAGTTGGAATCCATAGATTGAATTGTGGGAGCAGGTCAACTGCAGCAAACTGCATCTACTATGGACGATTGGTGGCTCAACTGAAACACTGGTGTACACTGACAAAAAGAGAGCATGCATTAGGAGCAAAAAAAAGTCTTAAGTTGAAGATTAGCGTATTGCTTCGACTTTTAGAAATAAAACTAACGACTTTCCACTTGAAATAAAAAATTTGATTTTCGCATTTTTCAAAATGAAGGATCGAACTGTAGAATGATCAAACCTCAAATAATATTTATTGAATAGACTGTATTGAAATGCTGGAAACTTCCACTTTTCAGGTCTGGTCTGGCAATAGAAAGGCAGCACAAGAATGAAGCCAAAACCTGATACACACATGCAGAAATATGGCCATGTGGTTCATTGTTGGCTCCGTACCCCCCTGGAAGTGATAGAGAGGAGCCGCACCTAAGCACCACCCTTTTGTGCAGATATCAGTGTCTTATTGTTTTTATTTTCCATTCCCTTAGATGGGGAGCATCAGCAACTGTAGGTGCAAGTGGGCTGCATTGTAACTTGGGACCTTTTTAGATGTTAAAAAGTAAGCCACTCCACAGAACAGCACTGGTGGGAGAGCATTGAGGGATCTGCAGTTATATAAAGTATCCACTAGAAAGAGCATTGTCAAAGGTAAGTTACTTGTTATTCTGATGGATCCTTCAAAGCACAAAATTCCTTATGTTAGAATAGATAGCAAAGCAGCACCTCCCCAGGCGGAGGGTCTGTGGAGTGGACTCAGACCAAAAATCTTTCAAAGCAATGCAAGCAAAGTGCCTTCCCCCAGACCTGGCTGTGAAGGCAGTATTGCTGCGTAAAGGTAGGCAATGAGGCCCAAGACGTGGCCTTGGTAGATGTCAAGGACAGATACTCTAAGAGCCAATGCAGTGGTAGCAGCCTTAGTTCTGGTAGAATGCACTGTCAGAACTTCTAGGGGTTGCTTCTTGGCCAGTACACAGCCGATCTTCATGTAGCGGACCATCCACCACAAAAGGGTCCTTTTCTACATGGCCATCCCTTTTTTCACCCCCACAAAAACCTGATTGTTCATATGGTGTTCCTTGGCACCATCAATGTAAAATCTTAAGGTGCCCTTCGAGCCCACTTGATACAACCTCTCCTCCTTTTTGGACGAGGTGAGGAGGAGCAAAGAATGCTGGCAAAGTGATGGACTGCCCAACGTGAATGGAAGTGACCATTTTGGCAAGAATGCTGCCCGAGTACACAGCATCAACTTGTTTGGAAAAAACGAGGTGTACGGCAGTTGCACTGAAATCACCTGGGGATGTATTATGTAAAGGGCACACTTTTCCTGTTTGTGCCCCATGCACCTGTTTTAAGATATGCCAGGCACAAACAGGGATTGTTGGCCCTATTTCATGGAATGTGCTGCCCCCAGCACAGCCCGTGAACTCAAGCTGTTCTCTGGGTAGCACATTTATGTGAAAAATGGAGCGGCTGCTTTCAAGCCTCTCCGTATTTCACAGTACAGGCGGCACCTGACAGTACTTTGAAGGTGGGATAGAGATCCTCTTGCAGGCGGGTGCAGTCAATGACTGCACCCGCCTGCAAAGGGATGTCTAGAGAGTCCATAGTACCCCTTTCCCTCTCCAGAAGGCTGATAGTGTGCCACCTTTTAGGTGGGGCACTGTCAGTGCACCTCCCGAGAGCTTCTTTGCCTCTGCACCTGCGTCTGTAATTCAGCCCGGGCGCAGAGGCAAAGAGATTCCATCATTTTCATTGGGCACACCCCCATGCAAATGAGGGAATGCCCCCTGAAGATAGTGCTGTCACTTTATGTGCGCCAGCGCTATCGATATTACAGAAGGGGCCGCACAAGCGTCTGCGACCCCCTCTATAATGCCAAAGTGCCCCGGGGCACGCAAAGCTGGTGCAAATGCCCGTTTCACCCTGACGGCACCTTCTATAATACATCCCCTGGAGTTCACTGAAATGACGACCTGATGTACTCACATTGAAGAAGAGGGTCTTCAGAGTCAGGAGATGCAGTGAGCAACTATACATCAGCCCGAAAGACGTACACTTGAGAAATGTCAAGACATTTTTAAGGTCCCACTGAGACACCACAACGGCTTTGGAAGGAACTTGTGTCAAACCTTGAATAAATCTCATCACAATAGGTGATTTAAACAAGGACAGTTGACCCAGTAAATGTAGAAAGGCCCAACGCAATGTTTAATTGCACCCACTCCAAGTCTTTGTTAAAAGATAAAAATAAACAAAAGCACGTCTTACAGGTTCGCTTGTAAGTGATCAGTCTTACAAACCCCACACCAGGCCACAAAGTTATCCCAGTGCCTGGCATAGAAGTACTTTGCGGAAGTTCACTTGGTGGAAAGGATGGCATCCACCACTTCAAGTGAGAGATCACAGGTAGTCAGTTGCTGCTTTTCAATCTCCATGCATGTAGGTGTAGATGATACTGCTCTGTGCTGCGACAAAACAACCTCACAAAGCGGTGTCCTGATCGGAGGACAGACGCTCATGCCCAAATGTTCCAGGTACTACACTCCCCTGGCTCAATTGAGAGCCACTAGGATTACTTGTGTTCGGTTGTAATTGATCTGCACAGAACTTGAGGCAGGAGAGGCAGAGGATGGAAAGCGTAGGTGTCTCTCTCCTGTTTCATTCCATCCAGAATGCATCTCCTAACTAGTCATCACAGAGAAAATGTAATGTACAAAACGTTTAACAATTTGCATTCTTGGATGTGACCAAAAGATCTAGCGAAGGTTCTCCCCACAGTCTGAAGATGCCCTCTGCCTCCTCGAAATGAAGACTCCACTTGTGCTACCTACTCAGCCCGTCTGCTCTGGCAGTCAGGGACCCTGCCAGGTGTTCACAATTAGATAAATGTCTCGGTGCTCCAACCAACCTCAGAGGTGCAAAACATCCTGGCACAAGACCCAGGACCCAACTCTGTCCTGCTTGTGACAATACCACATGGTAGTGATGTTCTCCATGAGAATCTGCACAAGCTTCCACTTGATTTATGGTAGGAAGGCCTTCAGAGCTATGTGAATGGTCCTCAACTCCAATAGATTGATGTGGAGCCAGGCTTTTGTAGGAGACCAGAGTCCACTGATTCCCATCTCCACTATATGACCTACCCGGGCCCCGGTAGGGATGTGTCAGTCACTTCTGAGTAAAGGAAGGGAAAGGCACCTGCTGCTGGACCAATTGCATTTGAGCTTCTACCACTGCAGATCGTGAGCAGTCTCCTCCAAGATCTGCCATATTTTGTCGATGCAGGGCCCACTGTTTTTTCAGATAACATTGCAGAGCCTGCATGTGCCACCGTGCACAGCTGACAAGAAAGACGAAGTAGGCTAAGAAGCCAAGTAGTCTCAGAGCTGCTATAACTTTGACCCAGGGTAGAGGCTGAATCATCAAGATCTTAGCTCAAATATCCTGGATGCACTTCAGCAAAGAGAAGGCTTGAAACTGCAAAATAGCTCAAATTAATGGATGGCTCTGTTAAAGAGCCATGAACGACTTTGGCTTGTTAATACTTATCCCCAACAATGAAAGGTGGTTTGCAATTGCCTAAAGGTGGACTACACCTAACATTGGTAAGCCTGCCTTCAACAGCCAGTCATTGAGGGAGGGGCAGATTTGTAACCCTAACCTCCAGAGGTGAACAGCAACCACCACCATTGATTTTGTGAACACCTGAGGGGTGCTGTTGAGGCCACTGAGGGACACAGCAAACTGAAAATGCTTCTGGCCTATCCTCAAGCTCAAATAAGGTTTTGGGACTGAAGCATGGGTATATGAAAATACGCTTCCTGCAGGTTAGAGGACACATTCAATTCCCTGGGTAAGGGCAGTTCGAATTTGTCCTTCCACAGGAAGTCATTCAGAGGCAAAAGGTCCAAAATAGACATGAGACTCCCTTCATTTTTTGAAACATGGAAATAGCCAGAGTAACAACTATCTTCTTTTTCGTGTCCAGTTCCCTTCTCAATAGCTCTCACCTTCTGCAGCAGAATGGACAGGTGCTCTTTTGAAATTCACTCTGATGTGGGGAGAATATTTGGCAGGGAAAATGAATAAATAGGAAGGGCATAACTATTCTGACAATTTGCAAGACCCTCCTGTCAGACATGATGGATCACCACCTTGGTAGGAAATGGTGGATTGTGCCCCCCACCAACGGTTTGGAGGCTACTGCAGCTGGAGAAGAGGATTGGGAGGACTGATGCCCCTGCTGACCTCTGCGCTATCTACCAGACCTGTATCCATGGCCTTGAAGGACTTGGGTGACTGCTGTACTAGTTTTGGGGACCGTCTATGCTTATACACCAGCCATCCAGAACAGCTTTTTAACTTTTTGAATTGGTGTAGAAACTGGTTTTCAGGGTTCAACCACCTCAAGGGATGCCGCTCGAATGTGCTCTCCTGTTAGACGTCCAAGGCAGAATCTGCTGTGTTACCGAAAAAGTGGGACACATCAACATGGCAAACACAACAAGATTATGAACTGAGTGCTGAAAATTTTCAGCCACTCACCCCCAATCAAGAGATCTGGGTTGCTCACTATGCCATCCCAGTTCAAACCCAATCATATGCAAATCAGTTTTGAGGCTGCTCCTCATGGGAACAGTCCAGCCCTAACTGCCAGGCCAGGTCCTTCCTGGACTGGAAACAGGCATCCTGGGACCGGCTTCGGGTTTCACCCCATATCAGTTAGGCTAGCTTCAATCCAGTGGCACAGCAAGTAAGGGAGCCACGTCTGGGCATTCCCTTGGCCACTTAGGGCGAACATAGCAAACACAAAAAGATGATGGACGGAGTGCTGAAACTGTTCAACCACTCTCCTTCAGTCAAGAGATCTGGGTTGAATCCATTGCTCTTTTGCCCACCATGCCACCCCAGTTCAAACCCAGCCTTATGCAAATCAGTCTTGACTCTGCTCCTCATGTGAACAGTTCAGCCCGAACTGCCATGGCCAGGTCCTTCCTAGACATCAACAGGCATATTATTAGGGGAGTCCTGTATATTATCGGAATATCCTGTGGAACACCTCCACAAGTATTTACGAAAAACAAACAGCATGTATTGACTGCAATACTTGAATGTCAGAGTAGCGCAGCCGCCAGAGCTGCCGACTCAGGAGCTGGGGATCCAGGTTCGAGTGTCTGCATCGGGGCAACATCTTCTGATTTTTGCCAAACACTTAATCTCCCTGTACCCATAGACAGCACCAGGATACCCTTACAGGTGATAAGTCACGCTATAAAAATCTAAAAAGAAATGCTGGAGGAAGACATATGCTATACAAATACCTCAATCCTCTTAGAATCTGTATTCACAGGAGTGGTTAGCAATGAGTTGGGATTTACTTTACCGGTTGATTTTCACTAAGAAAATCAGGGTCACAGGTGCCATTCTGTGATGCTTGGCTCACTGCCTTTTCACTGGTTAACGGGAACTGGCCTCAACCAAGTGTCCATCAAGATATCAGTGTGGGCCTCATTAAAGAGAACAAGGGCTGAGGAGCAGCTGGCCTTGGCTGTGAAATCTGTCAGAATGTTCTTTTGATGTGAACTAAAGGCAGCTGTAAATCCTATCCCTCAGCTCTCCCTCTGACCTTCACTGCAAATGAGGCACTTTATTCTGTTTGTGGCCCAAGTGGTGAATGAAGCCCTACCTCAGGAGAGGTGTCGAGCCCACTGGCAACTTGCAAATCTGTGTAGAAGGAATCATCTGTGCAGTGAAGGGGGAGAAATCGTCCCCATCATCATCATCATCCACATCCTGGGGTGTCCTTTGTTCGGCACAGGCTCAGAGTCAGAACCATAATAGAATGGAGTTTTTGCAGATGTGTATGAAATGGCAGAAGCATAGGTCAGAATCAGGGTGCGTAGTGTTCAGGTGTGCTTTTGCAGTTTCTTAGCGTGACATTGGTCGAGATTGAGCGGAAGTCAGTTCGATGTCAGACGTCAATATCAGAAGAGGGTTGTGTTCCGGTACTGGTGGAAACAGAACTAGACTCTATGTCGAAAGGACTGACTCTGATTTCCCGGTACCCTCCGTTTAATACTAATTTATATAGGAGTGGTCCTGAAGAAGGTGGTTAAAAAGTTAGTAACCCACCGAAACGTGTGTCGACATTAAGGAAATCCAGCTGGTAACATAATCATGGATAACTAAAGAGGGATTCTTCAATGCATGATTCACACGAAGAAAAGTGTATGCCATTAAAGCTGGATACAGAATGGGTGTGAAGTATGCATGTAGTAGTATGCTTGGGTAGGTGGTGATGAGATGTGAAGTAGTTGTGGTGTCAAGTGGATCACAGCACGGGGTGTCTATGTTAATATTATATACAACTCACCTCATGTTGAAGTGATAAAATGATGAATTACATAGAATAATATTGTGCACTATGCCAAATTGATGAAATGATGAATTGTATACCATAATATAGCAATATAAGAAAAAAGTGGGGAAAAAGGAAAGTATTTGTATAAATTGGTTTAACTTTTGATAAAATGAACATAAAAATAAAAAAATTAATGTTTTTAAAATTAATTTAAAAAAAAATGTATTGTGATAATGGGGAGCCCGGCGAGCTTTTATAGCCACCAGTAAATTAGACATAGGTCGAGTGGGAGTGCTCTCGTAGCTCATATTATTATTGCATCTTGTGCTTGCAAAGATACAGCTCCATCTCCCAGTTTCAAATCCCCTTGGGTCCTGAGCCCACTCACCAAAGACAAACCTCACTGAGGTATGTGACCAAAATTGTTTTTTGCAGATACAGCAGGGTTTGAAACCTGTTCTTTTGGATGGGGACATGGTTCCCTAGCAAACTGGACTTTGTTTTAATTGTCATAGCAGAACCGAAAAAATGAGGAGCCTAGCCCTGGAACTGCTTTGAAAGGTACAGAAAGATAGAAAGAAATTGACGTCAGTGCGCCAGGCTGATACTTGTATGTGGCTCCGCTCCTACATTTCCGTGAAGTTTGGAGCTGCACAACACCACATAGGGCTGTGGTTCCCAAACTATTCTGACCCGTGGCTCCCTTGACCAGTTGGCTGTTGTTCGCGGCTCCCCATTACATTAAGTTTGGTTGGCGTAGAGTAGGGGAATGTTACATGGCTAGATGGGTCTCTGCTTAGAGACCATATCCTCAATCAAGAGGTGTCTTTAAATCTGGATCTGACAGTGCACTGGAGACCTGTCCTGGATAAAGAGAAACTGCATTGTTTACATTGTCACTACAGGAACGTTTTAGGTCAGGCATTATCCAACACCTTTCTTTTTAATAAACAAAATATATATGATATACATAATTTCAGAGGCTTTCTGTCATCCCTGTTCATACATTATTAGCCTACTGTGGTCTCATTAACATTTTGCTCTTGCACAGTGTGCACTGCTGAATAATAGGTAGCCCCCTTTAGTGTCGACTGTATGGTGTCCTTTTAAATAACATTTTAAAAGATATGTTTTGATTTGGAATTTCCACTAGGTTGTATTAATTTCCATTTTTCAAATGGAATTGTTTCTTTCCGAGGAGCGGGCACTCAGTGCTGGTGCAGGCAGGTGTCAAGAGCTCAAACAGTTCCCACTTGCAGCACAAACGCCCTCCTCCTTAAACTGGAGGAGCAGAATCTCAACAGCTGCAACACTCACTTCAAACAAGTCTCACACTTGCCTCCTTCCCATCTAGAGGCTTTGTGATTGTACACCTTCGTGCACTATTGGCTGATCACTGCTCATGTTGAGATGCTGGGCGCCACACCCTTAAATGTCTGTTTCAGAAGGGGAAACCGACAGATTACAGGAAATTGCAGAGCCTTACTTTGTTCACAACAGCAGCGATTTCAACCATGTTCTTGTGTGACCTGCATCCGTTGTGCAATGACAGGACATGAACAAGCTTTGATTAGTTACTTAGCTTTACTTATCTTTAATGCAGCCTCCAGCAGTTTGTCTGCCTCCGTCACTGAGGCAGAACATTAGTTTAGCTCCTGTTCGCTCAAACATGGTTCACAAAACTGTGATTTGCTGCTGCAAGGATATCCAGCTGTTCAGAGAGGCTGGACGAAAACTCACCAGAGAATGTAGTTTTCTCTTGTAGCCTGATGTTTCTGCTGCTTCCAAGTCTTGAAGCGTGTGCTCATACTCACATCTAGTGGCTGTTATAAGAACTGCAGTTTGTTGAAACAACCTGATAAGCTTCACTGCTGAACAATAAGGTATGCAGCATTAATAGTTTTGTAGTGACTGACATAGGGGCATGCGGGACCTCTGCTTAAGGAACCTTTACAGATGCGGTCAGATTCCTGGCAAGTGTTCATAAGTAACAGTACGGCTGTTCAGGCTGTTTTCGAACGAAAATCATTCACTTTGGGATAGAAAGCTGAAAGTTGGAACAGACTTTCGTCTTTGTAATAGTAATGTTAGGGGTCGTGTCTTGAACTTGGCTAGTACCAACATTGTGCATTGTGTTTCCGCATAGTAAGTGTTTCCGCATATTTTATTAAATATACACCAATAGAATTATACAGTGCTTCTCAGTGCAACATTCCCAGTCTAATTTTGTATAATTGTTGTCGTTCGTGTTTATTTTGTTGGTGATAATCTTTAAATGCTCAGTTTAATCTTTCTCATTTATTCTGAAATCACATACTACTGTCAACAAACTTTGTTTGGCTTTTTAAATCGATAAAGGCCATAAAAACATGCTTTTGTTGAAATCTGCTGTCTGCAGTTGAAGGTACCCGTGTCCTGCAAAGAGCTGAGCTCATTTACATGTGAGCCGGTGACAGGCGTCTATGCACGTCCCCTATCACCCCCCCCCCCCAACTGAGCCCTATAAATAGATCTCCAGCGCCATGTGACACGCTGGCTCTCGTCCTCCTAATCTTCACTTACCTGATTTCTCGTCTTGGCGCTGCCGCGTTGCAGATTTCATCCAATTGGTTTTCGGACCCGATCCTACTGTTCGAGTGAGCTTTGGTTGCCAAGCCAGCAGGACATCTCCCTCCTCTGAATCCGATTCGTCTGGGGAATCTACCCTCCCAGAAACAACGAAAGGAAAAGTAGTAAGGTATTGATTGCAGCATACTCCCGTTTGCAGAGACAGAGCGTGGAATTCAGATACAGGTATTTCTATTTATTTAACATTTTAAAAGACAGTGAACAGTGCGCAAAACACATGAAGGTACTTTTGTTTTCATTCCCCATTTCTTGGGCATTGAAAGACTTCAAGAGGGAGAGACTCATCTCCAAGCTGTTCTCAATATTTGTTTAATCTTGAGACTTTGGACTTCAATTCCTGCAATCTTATTAAGAGTTTATATTTAGCATTCAGACGCATTTTTTTTGAGTAAGTGTGACATAAGGCATTAAAAGATTTGTATTAGTGAACGTGTGACTATATGCATTTCACGTAATTCATGTTGTTTTACTACAGAAATCTATATACATTGTTGCAGACATTTTTCTCCAGATGCTAGAGAGTGACTATAAGGCTTCTTGTGAATTACGC
This sequence comes from Triturus cristatus, assembly GCF_964204655.1. NCBI lineage: Eukaryota > Metazoa > Chordata > Amphibia > Caudata > Salamandridae > Triturus > Triturus cristatus. Next base: position 102,701,646 of record NC_140595.1, on the reverse strand, counting down.
AATATACAAAAAGAAAGGTATAGTTTTATGCACCGTGTTTAATGTTTAAACAACTGAATTCAATGTGTAAGTAGGTGTTAGCTAATGTTGTTTATTGTATTTAGATGCCAAAAATCAGAAAGTCAATACGGTCCACAGAGTAACTGACTAGATTGCAGTCCGCGCCAAAGAAGTTCCCTGGTCCAAAGGAAGAAGTGTGTTTGTTTTCTTTTTTTATTATTTTGTCCCATTTTCCCCCTTCCCCAGGAAGTCTATTCTTGTCAAGCTGTGTTTTGAGTACATCCGAACAGGTATAGAGTTTCTGGGGTATAGAGAACAATCGTCTCATCTCTCAAATTGAACATCCTGGATTTCAGGTGAGTGGAGACTTGACAAGTAATCATATAACAGCGAGACTCTAAGTGGATCTTGCCTATGACGTCATAAAATGGCCACCAAAATCACATAGAACACTTTTAAATTCAAATCTGTTATAAATTTGATGTAAATATTCATAATTATTGACATGTATCAACATTTATTCATATGTGTTAATATGTTCCTTTCTTTTTTTCATCTTCAATGAGTCTTCTGTAGTGCCTGAAAATTAGTTCCAAGCTAAAACAATACCTAATTGCAACACCCACAGCCAGAGGTCAAGCTGTCCAGCATAATGATCTTGTTGCTACAAATTGGAGGAGAGTGGTGATCTGTTCAATCTCGGCAGCAACAAAGTTATGCCTGCTACAGTTATCACATCAGTGAAAACAGCACATGAAATTGGTAGAGCGCAATATAACTCCAATTTTCATGAGGTGTTGCAAATGTGTTCAAAGCCCATTACAGATACCGTACCAAGGAACAAACTTCAATTATTCAGCACCAGCCTGCACAAAACTTCTGAGTCCAAAGACAAACTATCCTTGGTAAAAAGTATTTGAAATCTGTTTTCTAGATTATAGATAGGGTGTCAGACAAGATTTTTTCAAGCATGAGAATCAGTCTTTTCGGCCATCTATATCTGTGAATGGAAAACCCAAACAAGGACAGAAGTTGCAGCTATTGGACAGCGTTGCCGAAAGTACCAATATATACAACACTGCTCCAGAGGTGGATGTAAATATATTAAATGGTACAGCTATCGAAAGTATGCTAATTACAAGTCTTGTAAAACATTTGATTACCCTTTAAAATATTTTATACCCTACATAGATACTCAAGCAAGGAATGTAAAATGATTGGATCTTGTGTGGGATATATATAGATTACTGAAAGCATCAAGCAAAGTGTTAGAGAAAAAAGAGGTGAGGGTCTTCGCAAGCGAGTTGAATCTAACACTCCTGTAGCCAAAGATTGGCATAGTTTCTTTAGATGAGGCAAAAATAAAACAGAGGTTTTTGGTTTACTGAGTGGACATGTGCAACTTATTACCATCGAAGGGAAGCAAGTAATTGTCACCTGTCAGGGTGAAGTTCCAAGTTACACACTAATTATGAATTTCGAAATGATATCGCCTTGCAATCATGAGAAAGTTGACGCATAAGTTTTGTTTCATTCTTTCCGTGCAGCAACTGAAGTTCATTCCGAAATAATGATTCGTACAGTAGATACCGATGTAGTAGTTCTTGCGATTGCTATTTTTAAAAATATTGAATGTCAACAATTGTGTTTAGCATTTGGTACAGAAAAATGTTTTGCTACATACCAGCTCACGGTAATGCAGAAAGCTTAGGAATTGATATATGTGATTCTCTGCCCCTTTTCCATGCTGCTACTGGTTGCGACACCATGTCGGCTTTTCATGAGAGAGGGAAGAAAGCAGCTTATGACACCTGGATGGCACTTTCTTCTGCTGCTCCCATATTTCAATTTCTGTCCGATCGACCAAGTCCTGTTGATCCTGTTCACTTTGGAAATGTTGAGGGATTCATTGTACTAATGTATAGCCACAGTTGTCCATTGCATGAAGTAAATGGTGCCCGCTAATTCATGTTTTAAAGTGGAAGCAGAACTATTGAAAACATCCCACCTACACAATATGCTCTTCTTCAATGATCTGCAAACAAAGGGGGGCATGTTTGGGGTCAGACTTTAGTGCTCATGCATGAATTGTCAAATTAAATGAATGGACTGGAAGCAGATTGATGGAGTAATAGTACCACATTGGACAACGCATGTTTTTACATCGCATGCCATCACAACGCATTTTTCGAAACTACATTTACAACGCATTCCATTACATCGCATTATACCATTACAACGCATACCATTACAATGCATATCATTACATTGCATTTAAGGTAAGTGTTGGATAGTGTAGGGGTAAAAATTACTATTCCCACTCCAGTGAGTGCAACAGTAGGGTAAGTGTTGGATAGTGTAGGGGTAAAAAATACTATTCCAACTCCAATGAGTGCAACAGTAGGGTAAGTGTTGGATAGAGTAGGGGTAAAAATTACTATTCCCACTCCAATGAGTGCAACAGTAGGGTAAGTGTTGGATAGAGTAGGGGTAAAAATTACTATTACCACTCCAGTGAGTGCAACAGTAGGGTAAATGTTGGATAGTGTAGGGGTAAAAACTATGCGTTGTAATGGTATGCGTTGTAATGGAATGTGTTGTAGTGACATGTGTTGTAATGACATGCGTTGTAGTGACATGCGATGTAATGGCATGCGATGTAAAGGATGTTGCGATGCAATGACTGCGTTGTAAAGGTAGTGCGATGTAATGACTGCGTTGGAAAGGTTGTTTCCCCCTCCACGTGCCCTTGCCTCGGCGGACGACTAAGTGAGCGCTGAAAGGTCTCCCAGGGGGACACAATACCTTTGAACGCTTGACAAGTGCTCCGTGCGGGCCCATGTTGAGCATTGGAGGCGGTGCGGAGGGCCACCATTGCAAGCGCTTGCTGAATATCCTCCCACTGATGCCTCTGAGTGCGGCGCTGTGACTAGACCCGCCGGAGGCCTCTCTTCAGTAAGACCTCTGCTGCCCCACTGTTCAGCCCGTGATCCTGGAGGAACTAGGTGCTGATTTTAGCAATTGACGTGCAGCTGAGGTGCGAGAACAGTGGAGAGTTGCCTCAGCTGCCCAGACATTAGAACCTAGCACAATATCCCACTGCCACAGCTCTGATTTCATAAACAGCGCAGCTTGTGTAAAATGTGATTGCCGGGTTGGATGTGAGATCCTGACTGCACTGCTTATCGCCGGATTCTGAAACTACACAAGTGAATAGAGTCATTCCTTGGAGTTTATGCTGTACATGCATGCTGGCTGCTGCTCCCCTTGTAACAACGTTGCCCGCTACATACAGTTGTGCGATCCAGCGCCCAGTGAGGACTGGTGCTCACCATTAGGTTGCACACTGATGTGACTGTACTGCTCATCTCCTGGCTCTAAACGTGCGCAGGTTAATAAATTCACTCCTTGGATTCTATACTGTACATGCATGCTGGTTGCTGCTCCTCTTGTAACAATGTACCCACAGCTTACCGTTGAGCACTCCAGGGCCCAGTGAGGATTGGTGATCACCATTAGGCTGCACACTGCTGTAACACTTAAGAGGGCAGGCATGGGGAAAACAGACAGAGGAAAATCCCGGCTCAACTTTGAATTGCGTGCGCCAGGCAGATCGCAGCAGAAAGCTACCTCAGATTCAGAGCTGGGTGCCATTACTGAACACTCAACGTCACTCGAAACAACGCTTCTAGCCATGCAAATAAGTCTCCAGTCTATCGATGGAAAAATTGATGCGCTTAATATCAGGATGGACCTTATGTCGGTAAAACTAGATAAACACGTCACCAGGTTAGGCGAAGCTAAAAAATGCATCTCGGACGCTGAGGATAACTTAGAAGTGACCACCAAGACTCTCGACATGGAAAAGGTGCTCGCCATCATTCAAGCTAAGAATGAGTACCTTGATGCCTGATCCTGACATAACAAATTACGAATCACTGGCCTGCCGGAATCAACCAACACAAGGAGACTGGAATCCTGTGTTGAGATGATGCTACATGAGATTTTTGGGGCAGAGCACCTTGGCGGCTCACCCCCCCCACCCCACGGAGCCTCACCAAGACCGATTATCACCCGTCTGTTGAACTACAGGGATCGAGACTCAGTACTGCGCATGTCCAGGGAACAGGGCACCATAAACTACCAAGGAAATAATCTGGCCTTCTATCCGGACTTCATTGCCGCAGTCCAAGCAGCAAGGAAGGAGTGCCAATCGGTGAAGAAGCTACTGCTGGCGGAGAGTGTTCCATAAGCTGTGCTCTACCCGGCCTGCGCATTGGTGCGGAGGGGAAGTTCAGGATCTTCACTAGCCCTAAAGCGGCCATGGATTATGCTAAAGCCCTAAGGCGTCGCAGTCAAGAAAAATCTGGCACACTAGAAGAAGAGGACTAATCCAGGATACACTAAGTCTACGGTTGCTCTGGCTGAGTGCTCATACTTTACATGCTGATACCACAAACCCATTGGTACTTGGCGGCATATGTATCAAGCAATTTTGTATTTGCAAACGCTGCGATTCGCAAGAAAACAGCGTTTGCGAATACAAAATCGCAAAACTCGATGTAAGAGCCTTTTTTGCATCGCACTAATAAGGAATCGCTAATTTTGCGATTCCTTCATTTTGCGTAAGCATTTAAGGAATCGCAAATTGCGATTCCTTAAATGCTATGTAACAAGCACCCAAGTTGTGCGATTTCTCCTTAAGAAATCGCACATTACCACCAACTTCAAGTTGGTGGTATTTAGCGATTTCTTTAAAAAATGCACTTTTTGGCATTTTTCTAGGTGCCATGTGACGCACATTCATGCCCTTATGGCATGTATGTGCGCCATATGCGCACACATGCTCATTTCAGGGGTGCATCAGGGGGTCATCATGACATCCATGCACCTTTGAAATTTTTCTGAATTTGCGATGATCAAATTGCGAATCACAATTTGAGAATGACTTCTCATTCATTCCTATGGGCCTCCTGGCCCATAGGAATGAATGGGAAGGTATTCCTTAATTGCGATTTCGCAATTTGCTAATCACAATTAAGGAATTTTAAGAATTCGCAAAATATGTGCGAATTTTTAAATACATCCCGTTTTGCAATTCTCAAATAGCGATTCTCAAAAAATCGCTATTAGAGAATCGCAAATATGGTTTTTGATACATATGACCCCATGTTCCCTCTTGCTCTGTGTATATACAAAAGGGGGTCACGCCCAGATGCCTCCCGATATCCTAATGGCTGTAAGTTAATTCAATTGTAACACACGCACCGTAGTTGATGCCGCAAGCAGGAACACATTTATGTCTTTTCCTCAGTTTAGATATCTACAAGAAGCGGGTAACTTCTTTACATTGTTCAGCCACCTCCCTTTTTACCTGGGAGGCTAAAGGTGCTCCTGCGCTCCCCCACGGGTGTACCGCACATCTAATGACTACTGTACCTTGTATTTGGTGGTTGTTGTTGTGTTTAAGTGATGGCATTAGTATGTTGGGGGTGCTGAAGTGGGTGGGGGTGGACATAGGAGGTGGAGTAACGGGGGACTGTTTTACATGGCTCAATGTGATCCTTTGATACCAATGTTGAACTATATTTCACTCCACTGTAAAGATGCAAAAAGCAGATTTCACGACGGTATAACATGACAGTGCTACTTAATGAGCAGATATCATGCATGACGTGGAATGCTCAAGGGCAGAATTCCCCCCCAAAAAATTAGACAAGTAATGGCCTATTTGGACAGAAATGATGTCAGGATAGTACTCCTGCAGGAGACGCACCTGACAAAGCACTATGAAACAAAAGTAGAGGCGCAGTGGGCGGGGTACAGGCTGGCGTCCTCCTACTCAACATATGCCAAAGGGGTGCTCACACTTGTAAAGAAAAATCTTCTGTTCACTTTGATTAAATCCTGCACGGATGATGTGGGACGATATGCTATAATACACGGCAAATTGGCTGGATCAGCTATAACCATAGTCAATGTATACGGATCCAACACTAACGAGCCTGGCTTTTTTGAGGGCATATTTAATGTATTACGGGACTGGCCTGGCGCTGAAATTATCTGGGGCGTGGAATTTAATACACATTTGGACCCTAGCAAAGACAAATCCAGTGGGTGTGGTGGCCATTCACCCAGAGCTGCTCAGGTTATAAACAATGGGATGGCTGAACTAGGTCTTGTAGACGCATGGAGAATACGTAACATTAATAGGCTGGTGGGAATGCACACCTCGATCGCACACGGCAGTAGGTCAAGGCTGGACTACTGGCTGGTGAGTGAGAGTACTAATGCATGGGTGTCCACAATAGACACGCTACCCAGAACACTGTCTGATCACAACCCCGTTAGAATCACACTATGAATCCTATTTAGCATCCCCCATCAGTTTACATGGCGGTTTTGATCAGAGGCGCTTCTTGATCCTCTATTCACCGAAACGATCAGGGAGGCTATAGTCAAATACTTTGATTTAAATAAAGAGTCGCTGAGCAGTGCTGCAACACTTTGGGAGGCCTTCAAGGTCACTATCAGGGGCAAACATATTGGCACAACAGCAGGCATACTTAAGGATCTCCGAGCCCAACTGTCCAGAGTGGAAAACACATTAGAGCAGCTTGAACGAGACTATGAGACTGTCCCATGCACGCAAACACTCGCCAGTATTAAAGATCTCATACTAGAGTATAACGAAGTGGTGGCTGGTGAGGTACGTTACCTATCTAAGAGACACGTGGCCCGTGCATATGGCGAGTGAGTCAGACCCAGATGAAATCTGACTTCCAAGATCAAACAAAGAACAGACCGTCAAATCATAACAAAATTCACAGACCACACAGGGGGATCACTGTTCCACATCAGCAATTGCGGCACATTCCGCACATGCTATGCAGAATTGTACACCTCCAAAAGGGTAACTGACTCCAAGGAGCTAGAAAATTACCTTGCAGATGTCGTGACCGCCTGGTTATCCGTAGGACACACAAATATCTCTGCCAACCGATTGAGGCCGCTGATATCTGCGAGGCAATTCGATCATTGCCTAACAAGAAAGCACCAGGGCCCGATGGCCTCACCTGTGAATTCTATGAGGAATTTGCAGATGAACTCACACCCGATATGTTGGGTATGTACAATGAAGCCTACGAGTCGGGAATACTGCTGCCATCGCTAAGAGAAGCCCTAATAATCACCTTGTTAAAAAAAAAAGGCAAACCGTCACACATCTGCGAATCGTATCGCCCATTGTCACTTATTAATACTGATGCAAAAGTGTTGGCAAAAGTCCTGACCACGATGCTCCAACCATTAGTGCCGATGTTAGTTCTCCCCGATCAATCTGGATTTATTCCAGACAGGTTCACATCACACAATTTGCAAACAATTTTCGCAATGTTCCATATACTTCACTCTAAGCTTCAGGCTGAGGCAGTGATGCTGGACACAGCCAAGGCTTTTGATTCCATCGAATGGGGGTATATGTTTCAAATACTTCAGCACATGGGGGTCCCTGAATTCTACAGTAGATGGATACGGTTACTGTATACTGGTCCAAGAGTGCGCGTCCGGGTTGACGGGCTAACATCAGAACCAATCAGGATCTGTAGAGGCACAAGACAGGGGTGCCCTCTATCACCGCTGCTCTTTTCCCTTATGCTGGAACCACTGGTCAGCGTCATCAGGCAACGGCATAGGGATGCGGCCCTTAGATTTGCCCATCGTCCGGTGAGCATATCACTTTATGCTGACGACATGTTGCTCTTTATCAGGGAACCGTAAACGTTCTTATCTCCAATCCTGCATGAGTATATTAGGTTTGAGCGCCTCTCGGGGATCAGCATCAATGGGAACAAATCGGTGAAAGTACCTCTGACCATGATTACTGCCCCTGCCTACTGCTCTGGAGTTTCCTCTTGAGTGGGGATCTGACCCAGCAAAACACCTGGGGATATGGATTGATCGCGACCCGGAAATGGTCATTAAGGAAAACTATGGCTCTGCCTGCACAGTATTGGAACAACAAGTAGACAGATGATCAAGGATGCCGCTATCATTGGCTGACCGCATACCCGTATCAAGATGACGGTCCTGCCCTGATTTCTATATCTATTTAGCAACATACCCATAAAATAGACTCACCAATTTCTTAAAACCATACAGTCACTATTGGTGAGGTTGGTATGGGGAGGCAAGCTTCCCCGTGTGAGCTGGGATACACTTATACTGGACTATGGTAAAGGTGGCTTTAGTGTCCCAGACATGTATCTGTACTATCTATGCACTCAAGCGCAGTTTTCATACTACTGGTACCAGCACCATGAATTCATTCCTCATGTAGCGGTTGAAGATGGGGATGCACACCCGATTCCAATAAGATGCATTCTGTCATACTCACACAGAGGTACCCCCATATAGGAAATCAATACAATAGATACCACGGTTGCAGCCTGGCAGGCACTGGGCCGGATAACGGCAAAGCTCCCACTATATGCCCCATGCTTCCATTAGATCGACATGCAGCACTATCGGTCACACAGGAGGCAGGAGCCATGCATGCCCTAAAATCAGTAGGCATAGACAAAATGCAAGTCCTCTACCCAAATAGTAGTTTCATCACAATAGATGGGTTGCAATATATACACAACATGTCACCGTTATTTTTATTCCAATTCCTACGACTTAAGAAAGCGATACAGGCATACTACCATACCTTTCCCGATGAACCACAGACATTGCAAACCTTAGAGACGCTCCTAGTAAGCCCCACATGGCAGAAACTGATTACCAAGCTATACAGGGCTGCAAGAGACGAGAAAGTTATTAGCACGGACAGAAGCCTTGATCGCTGGAATAATAGACTCCTCCCTCAGCTCACACAAAAGGAGTGGGACTATCGCTGTCAGGTAACTAGCGCATTCACGTCCAACGGTAACTTACGCATCATTCATTTTAAATTCTTGCACTAAGCATACAACACACCACTGAAGCTACATAAATATGGCCTTCGGCACAATGATACGTGCAAACGATGTGGGGCACAGGGGGCTGACTTCTGGCACCTTGCCTGGGAATGCAATCAGGTGGCTGGGGTCTGGGTGGAGGTGCTACACAGACTACAAACCATGACGACTATTACCCTGCATTGTACCTACAGGTGTGTCTGCTGTGCTACACTCCGGCTCCGAAAGGTCCAATTGGCAAGTTTATTGGAATTGCATTACTGTTGGCCAAGAGGAGGGTGGCGATGAGATGGGACAGTTCAGTTCCTCCGCTGCCGGACAATTGGATAAGGGATCTTGTGTACTGTAGGGAGAACCTAGAATTGTATGCAGAAGAACTCCCTGCCCCTTTTCAACCCAAAGACATTTGGGAGCCACTGTTGCAATATTTGAGATCTAAGGACCAACAAACATTATCAGAATGTGAAGATATAAAGCACTGTCTATCTGCATGTATTAATTGAATATCTGTACCGACAAATTTAATTGTGTTGGAGGCCAATTGGGCACTAAGACTGGATACCCACGGATTGTTTGTTTGAACTAGTTCTTTCAAAATGTATGACGTTAATGCTATACGCAATATGTGTTTCTGAAACTAATAAAAATAAAAATTAAAAAAATGTACCTTTTTGCCGCTTACTCGCCTGTACCCCCTCCGTAGTCCCTCCTTGCTCAGAGTTGGCCACAGGAAGCACAACCAGGCTCCCAGTCAGTCAATCACAATGCTGCAAGGCAGCATTGTGATTTGTCTGAGCACCGTTTTTCAGTGCTCAGACGCTGACTGGAGGCCTGAGCATGTTGTCCGCGTAGGCTGTGATGCAGCCTGCACGGAGAACATGCGAAGAGCGCACAACTGTTTTGGGCAGCCCAATAGGGCCGTCAAGCAGTCATTGCGCACTTTAGAAGGGTACACACACTCTTCCCCTGCCCATGCTCACCCAGGCAAATCTGTGGGTGAAAGTAAGAGAAAATAAAATGATAATACCGCGAGTTAATATCACTTTATTTTCTCTGTCTTTCACTGTAAAAAAGCAGTAGGGCGCTAATCCTCCACCTTAGCAGAGGATCAGCCACTGCCTGCCACCCAGTAAGAAAATGCCTGAGTGTGCCAGTGTGGCTGAGTACCACTAAAGGTAATCTAAAATGGCTTGGAGGCTAATTCTACAGGAGCGGAGGCCTGAGTGGAACCATAGTGTCTTGCATGTTGTTTGCTTGATCCCCGGCCATGAAAGGTATGGGGTGACTGCTGAGGTGTCTATACAGCAGCCCTCTGGAATAGCCTTTGAAGGGTTATGCTATTGATGAAACTGTCGGGCAGGGGCTAAAAGACATGGAATGCACTGTGGTACTGCTTTTTTTAAAGCACTGGTGGGCAGAAACAGACTTTTTTCAAAAGAGACAGGTCCCATAAAAATGCATCTCTATTAGATACACCTGCTTGTCTCAAGAAAATCCATATGTGGCAATGAGGCACCAAAATAGGGCCTACAATGCACCTCGATTAGTCAGTAGTATCCTGGCCAGCTCTAAGGATATATTTTACCGCATCCTGGCCGTCTTGAATGGTTTGAGCCAAAGAGTCTCAAAATTACACTGGCCCTGTCCCAAAAGAGTGTGTGTATAATGGCTTAGTAGGTAAAATGCATTGACTAAACACAATGCCAAGCTGGAGGAAGAGAGCATCTGATTACAGAACTTCTATATCCTTTTTGACTCCCTATCTGGAGAGGTTGTGTGGCATGCATTAGAGTTTGCTTTGCTGGTAGAAGCTTGAACCATTAAACTCTCTGGAGTTGGGTGCCGCATAAGAAAATCGGGGTTGCCTTGCGCTAGTCAGTAGTGACTGGCCACCTGCCTGTTGACAGGTGGGCAAAAGCAAGGCTCCATCCAAGTACACGTAAGGGTATCAATCAGGCATTTATTAAATGGAAGTAAGGTCTCAGTAGGGACTGGCCAAGGGTGCAAAACCTCAGTAAGTGCATTTGTCTTGACTTCAATTGAAGCCAGCTTTAGGTACAGGACCTCAGCTGAGCGTCTAATCCATACAACCAATAATTCACCCTCCTCAACATCATTGTGTGGGGGTAAATCATCCACATCATCACCGTCGCACTTATCAGTTTGATTAAAATATGAGTCAGAAATGTTTCAGGCTTTGCAAGAGGGACACTAATATGGGTAGCTCCAGGGATTCCCCTCAGATATTTACATCACATAACAGATCCGGAGGAGAGGTATGTGGTTCTGCATGGTATACTATATGGGAGGGAATTGAGAATTCTCTGTATATAGGCCCTCAATAATGTTTGTATCTCCTTCTTCCATGAGTTAATGACAGTGGGCGCGCCCCATTTGGGCGCGGGTATAATCGAAGCGGGCGACATGAATTGTGCGGTGGGTGGAACGTTGGATAGGTAACCCCCACACGCAAACACAAAGCTTCGGATGACGGAGACTTTGGAAGATCTCAGGGAGGGATTGCAGTTGAGGGATGTGTGGAGGGATTGCAACCCGAGTAAAATAACGTTTTCGTGTGTACGCCGGCAACAGGGACCTCCAGCGGGCTTGACTACTTCTTCCTGTCATTAGACCTCACTTCAGAGGTGGATGGGATAACGTACTTGCCTAGATATATCACAGATCATTCCCCAGTCTTGCTAAGTCTGTGGGGGTACCAGAATGTCTGGAAATACCCTCCTGGCGATTGTGTGCAGAGGTGTTCATGGACCCCCCCTTTGTTGCAGTGATCACTGAAACGCTGACTCGTTACTTTGAGGAGAACTGGGGATCGACCTCAAGTAGGGCAGTGGAATTGGAAACCATGAAGGTTGTCGTCTGGGGAGTCTCTATCAAGACAACCTATGGCGTGCGACAACTAGAATGTGGTATACAAAAGCAAGAGCTGGGGTTGTGCAGGTTGGAGGCTCATCTCCACACGAGTCCCCAGATTTTAGGGGAATGGGGAGCAGCCCGACAGGCCCTAGTAGAGACCTGAGCGATACCAAAAGGGATGGTGGACGGAGCATTTGAGCAAATCAAACACTCACCCCCAGTCAACTGATCTGGGTTTAATCCATAATCATTCTTTAGCTCACTCCACCACTCCAGTTCCGACATGGCCATATGCAAATCAGTCTGACCCTGTGCCTCATGGGAACAGTCCAGCCCGAACTGCCAAGCCATGTCTTCCCTGGACCGGAAACAAGCATCCTGGGACCGGTTTCAGGTTCATAACCCTCATCAGCCAGCCAACACCAACACCAGTTTCTGGCAGTCATGGCACAGTTTGAACCCTTTAGGCCTCGTTGGGGGGCACCATTCCCTTAGAAACAATAAATGATTTTTGAAAGAATGTGTGAAAACCAAAGAAAAGGGAGCAGAGCTCTAGATCCACAATTCAAGGCATTGAAAGAAAGAACAGACATTGTCACATGGGGTGGCATCTATATGTGGCTCCGCTCCATCACTTACTGCATGGGACAAGATCAAAACAGAGCTGCACAGCTTCATTTACCAGCACACCGGAGCATTGCTATGGCCTGGTGCCTGGCGAATAGTCTAATGGTGAGGAATATGCGGTTAGAAGTATCCATCAGAATTAATGTGCTTTAAAGATTCTCCATGCAACAGAACTCACCTAGAGGGACTTCTTCCATCTCTGACTCAGTGCAGCTTTCAGCAGAGACGTCAGGATTATTTATCGCCACGCTACAATGAGAAAAATATAATCAATGTTAATGGGATTAAAACACGCTTCCTTGTCTAGTGAAGCCCTTAAACAAAAATAGGCATAGGTAAAAGTTAATATATTAAAGAGTTTGGTACAAGTTGTGAACTGAAGCCTAGGATCCACAAATACAAATCAATAGAAGTGATCTCTTGACAAGGAGGTCATAATCTGCCAAAGGGCACACCGACGCTACTCAAAATTACAATTGCTACTTTTTCCTTTTTTCCACAATTCCACAATAAAAAATCCAATCAACATGCAATAAGGAATATCCTGCAGTCTAGTTTTGAACTTGGCTCCTTTTTTGCAAGTAGAATATTGTCTGGGCAGAGCAGGGAAATTCCTCCAAGCTGTAATGCAGCAGTTTTGAAAACATTTGACCATCCATCTAGCTATGCCAGCTTTTGAAAGAGCCTGACCTTTATGTGGCAGGGCAAAAGCAACATAAAGTTGTTGAGTTTTGCAAAAGAGCTCAGTTCTATCAATGTAATACATGAGAGCACACTTGACAGCAGGGGTGTGAAGGGCCCTCTCTGCCACAGAGTATGACTGTGCGAAGAAGCATGGGAGCTCAATGGTTTGAATGAGTTGGAATGGAGGAACCACTTTCAAAGGGAATTTAGGGTTGGTTCTAAGCCAATCCTGTCTTACTGAACCAGAACGAAAGGCTCTTCTAGGGTCTTCAATTGGCTAACATGCCTTAAAAATGTGATATCAGCAAGGAAAGCAACTTTTCAGGAAAGAAATTGTAATGGGCACAAATGTAGAGGTTCAAAAGAAAAGCTCATCATTCTGGTAAGGATAATGTTAATGTTCCGCACATGGTGAGGAGGTACCCTGGGTGGAATAACTTGTTTGAGTCCTTCCATGACGCCTTGATGACAGAGATTCTGAATAACGACAAGTGTTTCATATTCTTCATATAACTTTCAATGGCATCCAAGTGAAGACGTGTGCAAGTAAATGCAAGGGTCGATTGCTGAAGATGACGGAGGTAGCAGAGAATATATTGAACTGCAGGTTTAAGGAGATCTATTTGCTTGGGAATGCAGTAGACAAAAAATATTTTCCACTTCCAAATGACAAAATTGGTGGTAATGGACGATGTGAATGTTTTCCAGGCTGTAATTTTGGATATGGATGGGTACTATACACCAAATATTTGCATTGGTATTACCAGGTACAAGTTCCTTCAACAGAAACAAGGAAAAACAAATCAGTGGAAGAGTACATTGCAGAGGTAAAGAAATGACCTTTAGACTGAAAATTTGGTGTATTACAAGACAATTTCATCAGGGACCTGTTGGTGATGCACGCCAAGAATCTAGCCATTCAGGAGCATTTACGGGTCAGTGGTGATTTTGCGTTAAATGATGTGTTGGCAATTGTTAAAAAAACTGAGATGTCGAGTAGGTGTGCTAGGGTGTTAAAACAGAATGCAAAAGATTATGCCACTGTTCGAAATTGAGCATCTAAGTACAGTGTAAAAGATTCCAAATCCAAAGATCAAACCAGATGTTAACATTGTGACAGTAAAGAACATTTGGCATTTACCAAAAAATGTCCTGCTGCCATGCAAAAGTGTAGCAATTGTGGCATTGTAGGGCATTTTGTAAAAGTGTGCAGGAGAAGGAAAGAGTCTATTAAGTGTGTGAGTGAGCCAGTAAGTAAGGAAGATAAGAAAACTTCTGAAGGTGACAACGAGCAGTGTCACAATGTAGCGAGTCTGTGTAGAAGCCTTGTTTTGAATGTTGATGGTAAATCTCACAGACCTAAATTTGAGTGCTGGATGACTGTTGTTGATGTATCCTTAAAAATGTATGCAGATTCTGGGTCCCCATAAACTATAATCAACGAGGAGCTGCAGAGAGAAAAAATTGTCAACAAAGTTGGAGGGGTCCTCAGGGTTAAAGTGGAGAACGTATTGACATGATTGGATTTAGGTGGTTTAATTTGAGATTCAAGAATAGGCTGACCCGGGCAGATTGCATGTTGCTATGAAAGGGCCCCCTTGTGTTTGGTTAGTTTGACCATGGAAATTTGCACATTGTGTTTGATCCCAGTAGCAAAGAGCAAGTGATGGTGTTTGATAAAGGAGTGCATATGGGCAATGATATGCTCAAAAGATTTCCAAAGGTTTTTAGTGGTAGGTTGGGGAATTTGAAAGGATTTGAGTACTGAATTATTTTGAAGGCTGATGCTAGACCTAATGTCCACAAGGTAAGGAACATTCCTTTCATGGTTAGGGATGAAGTCTCTGAAGATCTGGAGAAGCAGGTTTCTTTGGGGTATTGAACCAATAGAAGTCTCTGATTGGGTTTCCCCCATTAGTGGTGGCTAGACGAAGCAATGGCAACATTTGTTGTGTGTTGACTTACGCCATTTGAACAACAACATAAATGTGGGCCAATTTCTGTTGCCAAGAATTAATGAACTGGTAACTTTTGTCAGAGTTGGCAAGTGGTTTTTCACCATTTATCTATTGTCATCACACCACCAAATTTCTTTAGCTCAGTATTCCCAGAAACGTACATCTTTTGTCACCCCTGATGGGTGTTTCCAATTTAAGCTCACGCCATTTCACCTAGAGTCGGTGGCTGCAGTCTTTCAGTGATTAAAGTTTTAACTTTTTGGAAAAGAAAAGGTGTAAAAGTTTTCCAAGACAATATTTTCATTTTTGGTCCAACCGGGGATGAACACGAAAAGGGGTTGATGAAGGTGTTAAATATTTTGGAGTCCAAGGGGTTAACAGTATAATTTTCAAAGTGCACGATAGTGGCATGCCTGCTGTCAGAGAAGAATGGAGTAAGAAATAGAAGAAGGATAAAGTTTTATAAGTAGTTATGACTTACTTGATTGACGTTTGGCCAAGAAAAGAGGGTATAGATCAATCTATGAAACCATTCCGGGAGGTAAGGACTGACTTGACTGTTGAAAGTGGCACAATTCCGGGAGAACAAAAAGTAACTCCACTACAAGCTTTGCGAAGAACGGTTATCAGTTCGGAGCATGAGGAGCATTCTGGAATTACTGGAACCAAGTCTATTGTGAAGAAGATGTTTTGGTGGTCAGGTGTGGATCTTGAGGTGGAAAGATATGTAAGAGAGTGCCCCAATTGTGTTTTGGCTGATAAATCTTTACAGACTTTAACACCAACTATGAGTAAATGTTTGATTCCAGTTGACATTGTAGGACCCCTTGGGAAACCTCACAAGTATGTGTTGGTTTTAATTGACTTCTTTTGCCAATGGCCGACCGTGAAGGTGGTAGAAAAGGCAGATATGGATGCAGTTTGTGAATTCCTGGAACAGATTTTTACATTGGACGGCATTCCTGCCACCATTTTGAGTGGCAATGGAATGAAATTTGTCTCCAATAAAACTAAGCTTTGTTTTGAAAGCAGTGGTGTGAAGCATGAGACCACTGCACTAAACAATCCCAGTGCCAATGGTATGGTAGACAAATTTAACCGTGTGATCAAATGTATCATACAGTTATGTAGGGCAAGTAATGAGGACTAGGTTACTCAACTGGGTAAAATGGTTTGGGCTTACAGAGTTACTAATAATCGATCGACTGGAGTATCTCTGTTTATGATGAGGGGTAGGAATCCTAGGACCAACTTCACACCTGGTTATTTTGTATATGTGTGGAATACTAGTCAGTTAAAGGAGTGTGGGGAAAAGTAAGAGAGTCATTATAAAGGTAAGTTGTATTATGATACTAAGGGCCATATGTAGGTAGCCCAATACCGGTCGGTAACGGCCGATTTTCAGTAAATATACCGTTACCGACCGGTATTTAGGCTTTTGAGATGTAGGGGGATCATTTCTGTATTCGGTAATTTACCGAATCGGTAAAATTACCGAATCGGTAATTTTACCGATTCGGTAAATACCGAATACAGAAATGAGATGTAGGGGGGAGTGTGTGGTGGGTGTGGGGATTCGTTATTTACCACCAACTGAAGGTTGGTGGTAAATGACGAATGTCTCTGTAAATGCATTATTTGGCCCTTAGATGTGTGCAATGTGGCAGACACACATGCCCTCAGGGCATGTATGTGTGCCACATGTGCACACATGCAGGAATCAGGGGTGCAACAGGGTGTCAATGTGACACCCTGCCACCCTTGATTGAGCTCCCCCCATTACCGATTTGGTATTTACCGATTCGGTAATGGTAACTGGCTTCCCATTGATTCCTATGGGCCTCCTGGCCCATAGGAATCAATGAGATACAGGTTACCATTACCGAATCGGTTAATACCGATTCTAAAATACCGACACTTACCGAATCGGTATTTTTTTACCTACATTACATTTACCGATTCATGAATACCGAATCAGTAAAATTCGGTATTTAAGAATCGGTAAATGTAATTTACCTACATAAGGCCCTAAGAGAGGTTCAAAATGGGTGAAGGTCAAAGTGGGTGACTGGGTTCAGATTAAGAAACTGGGTTTTGTAGCTCAAGGGAATTGTCGATTTTATGAACTGGAGAAACTTTTTGAAGATTTGTGTAATTCAGTGAGGTTGAGTATTGGTAAAGTCTGGAATCTTAATTGAGTGGCTGTGGATCCAAATGAGATATGGAAGCGAGTTCATGGGGAGTCACATAAGTTTGAATCTGACTTTTTGGAGGATTTTGAGATGATGGAGAGATGGTCAGTGTTAGAATCCGGGGTCTCTGGTTGGCGCAGGTATGCACTTGCGACAAGCAGGGACCCTTTTCATCTAAGTCAGGGCGTAGGATCACCTCTTAAAAATAACCCCTGCTCACCCTCTAGGTAACGTGGCGCGAACAGTCAGGCTAGATTCCAGAGGGCATTAGGTTAAGCGTTGCAAGTTGCCCCACACAATAATCACTTCCCCACCACACAAAGACACAAGGCTGTATTTCTGTAAAAATATAGGTCTTTATATAAAAGATTTCTTGAAGGCAGGTTGATAAAATACAGTTCTCTTGTAAGTACTAATCCAGTTACTCTTTAAAGGCTTAAAGGCAGTCCACAGTTGTAAAAATGGCACAGTTCTATGCAAAATAAGCTCTTATGGGGTGTGGTGCGCTTTGTAGCGCCTCAGGTACGCTTCGTACCGCTATTTCCGTACGCCGTGCCGTTTCTCACGCTTCTCGCGTGAGTACGCGTATGCAGGCCTTGAGCCAGACGGTCCATACCTACGTAGGTACGCGTCAAACGTGTTCCAGGCTTCGCTTGCCAAGTCTCACGCTTCCCGCGTGAGCGCCGGCAATGCTTTTGGATGCTGTACGGTCCGTACAGTGGCAGGGACGCGCCGTACACGGACGGCAACACAAGTACGGCTCAACAGAGGCGGGTACGGTTCGTACCAGGGCAGTACGGGTCGAACTACGCACAAGTCACAAGTTTTCCAAAGGCAGGTACGGCACAAGTCACAAGATACTTCTGATGCAAGTACGGTCCGTACGAAGGCAAGTACGGGCCGTATTACGCGCACTAGTCACAATATACTTCCGATGCAAGTATGGTCCGTACGAAGGCAAGTACGGGCCGTATTACGCGCACAAGTCACCAGATACTTCAAAAGCAGGTACGGCTCGTACGAAGGCAAGTACGGGCCGTACTTTAGCGCGAAATGTCACCAATACCTTTAATCTTCACGGGGATGGTCACTGCAGCCTCGGGGTTCCACGGAGAGGTGTCCCACGTCGCGGTGTCGTCCCTCACAGTCAGAGGGCGGCAGTGCTTCGCGGCACACTCGTAGAAGGTCTCAGCCACACGGCCAAGGTCAGAGGAAGGGAGAGCAGCTCCGGGGCAATTCTCAGTGCGTTGCAGCACGATCGGCTTTCCCGGGGATCACCAGTGTGTTAAAGGTCCTCGCGGTGATCTCGGCGGCGCAGGGTCGCAGAGGCTCAGGGGTTGGACACTCAGGTTCTTTTCTTTGCGGTGCGAGCTACGGCTCGGAGGGGCAGTCACTTGCGGTGCTGGGACCAGGTAGACAGGTCCTTGCGGTTCTCGTGGTAGCCCCAGGTGGCAGATGTCGCGGTGCAGAGAAAGTGAAAGGCACACAGGTTCTCTGGGGGTCAGCGTCACAGGATTGCGTCCAGCAGCTTCTCCTCTTCTGGGGGAAAGGTAGCGCCACTGTTCCTGGGGCGCAGATCAGGGGGCAAGTTCACAAGCAAGCCGTGGGAGATTGTTTGAAAGCACAAGTTGATGCAGTCTTTTTCCTTTAGTCTTTTCCTCTCCTTCCAGCAGACAGGCACCCACTGCAGGCCAGTCTCTCAGGCAGAGAGACAGTATTGCTCCTTCAGCTTCTCCAGGTCCTTCTCCTTCAGGCAGAGGTTCGTCTTGGCGCAAACAGGATCTGATTTCTTAGGAGCAGGGCTCCTTCTTTTATAGCACAATTCTTTTGTTCTTTGTCGCCAGGGGACCTGGGCCTGGCTCAGTCCAGTTTTGGAGCACTTTGTTGTGGTGACTCTGCTCTTTCCTTTCAGCAGCAGGGCAGAGACATCAGCCGCTCCACAGGGGGCGGAGCCGGCATTGTGGAGGCAGAGCACAGGTCTATTCAAGAGTCAAGGTGTACTCCTCCCACCCATCCTGGTGTAATCTCTCTACCCACCACCTGGCAGCCAGCCTGTCTCCTGGGATTCCCCAGCCCTGCTCCTTCCCTGTTACTAGGCAGAACACACACACACAGCGCAGAGGCAGACTGAAATGGCCAGGTCAGTAAATACTAACTTTCTAAAAGTAGTATTTACAAACACAGGATATTAAAATAAACTTTACTAAAAGAAGTATTTTATTATTCTGAGTTCAGGCGTACTAAACATGACTTTCTACCATGCTCTATGAGTCCACTGGGATTACAGCGTGTAGTAATTCCAGCAGCCCATTCTGGCCTATGGAGAGCAGGTAGCCTTCAATAGTGAAAAACGAAAATGGCTTTAATTCACTATTAAGACATGCCACACACATCAGGGCATGTCCTACCTTATGCCTCCAATGCACCCTGCCCTTGGGCCTACCAGAGGGGTGACTAATATGTAGTTAAGGGAAGGTTTAGGGACTGGCAAGTGGGTGCACTTGCGCAGTCAGCGGGACAGTACCAGACTGCACGCAGGTTCTGCAGTGGCAGATCCTAGACACATTTTACTAGGCCGCTTCTGTGGGTGGCACAACCAATGCTGCAAGCCCACCAGCGGTATTTGTATTTACAAGCCCTGGCACTCCTGGTGCTTTTTACTAGGGGCTGACAGTAAACCAAATGAACCAATCATGGACACCAATCAATGTATACACTTTTCAAAGGGAGCACTTGCACTGTGGCACTGATTAGCAGTGGCACAGTGCCCTGAGCAGCTAACACCAACAAAACACAATGAGGCACATCAGCAAAAAGTGGAAGGGAAACTCACGCCAAGGTGCCAGGTCTAACAGTCAGCAATGGAAGGGAACACAAGTTACCTGCACATTTGGATCTTCTGGAGGAGAGCAGTGAGGCTGGGATGATTGAAGAGAGGGAAGTGGTGTTGGAAGAAGCTAATGTGGGAGTGGTGAGTAGTCTGGAGTCACTTCTAGGACTGCTAATGAGAACATTAATGTACATGATGCTGGACATGACATTGACAAAAGAATTAGGAAATTGTCAAAATGTTTAGAAGATTATGAGAATGGTAATATAGAATGCATTTTGTGGTTTATTTTAGTTTTTCTCATTTTGTATTTAGGCCATAGGGTTATTATCTTTGATGTCTGTGTTTTTGTTTCCAACTTGAAGTTAATCAGTTTTGATGGGTTTTTTGTATATATTTTAGTTTTTTGTAATAACGAGGGGGATGTGTTGTGGGCTTGTTGGTAAGGTCATCCATGTGTGGAACCTGCAATGTAGTGAGGGTTTTGTGATTATTCACAGAACACTGGAGAGGTGACGGTGGGGAAACAGTGGGAAGGAACATTGGTGATGTTGGCTACTGCAATCTATTGACAGGAAATGACAGAGAAATTCACAGCGCATTGGCTCTATCTGTGGACCATGGTTGGAATCTGCCCTGAGGGGAGGCCTACCATCTGCTCTTCTGTGTTTACAATGAGATTTGTAACATTCTTTCTCTTGCACTTACCAGAGGATGGGGACCTGGACTTATAGCAGTACAGTTTTTTGTGCTCTGTGACATACAATTTTGTCATCTGATCCCTTAAGGCCTTCGGACGCTTAAGAGAGCATTTGTTCAATGACTCTGAACATGCCTACATCCATGATACCACAAACAGATGTCATGCGGGTCTGTGCCAGATATTTGCTTTCTGTAGGTGTGGCCCCGACTGAAACCTGTAGCCTGAGATCCCTAGCAAAACATCTTCAAAAAAGAGTTTTTAAAGGAGGTAAGACGCTGACGAAGTTCAGAAGTGGAGTTCCAGATCACCATCAAAGAATGAGGAAAATAAGGATCTGACGCTAATGAGCAAGACTTGTACACATATATGGTTTTCTGCTAACATTTGCAAAGGAGCAACAAAGTTAATGCAAAGTCTGATGGCACCGCCTATCAATGTGTAAGAGCAATTGCTAATAACGTTTCTGGATTCAGTCTGATACCTGCGGGAATTCAAAAGGCAAGGCATCTGCAGTTATAATCATCTATCAGAATCTAGAGAATGTCAAAATGAATTTGAGTAAGGAGCAATGCGCACCTCATCACCTCAAATTACTCAAACAGAGTGGGATAAGGTATGGGGAGCATGGAACAAATTCAGGGGTGGAATATGTGACCCGCCACCGATGCCACATGATGACACCTCTGATTCAGACTGATGTAGTAGATCTTGGGGCGGCAATGAGAAATGTTGATGCCGGCTATGTACCACAGTGCCGATATGATGTTTACTTCTGGGGTGTATATTGGGGTGTTGTATTGTCAAAAGATAGGAGCAAAATGCCTACTCAAGTGTCTTGCTGTTTTGTTCACAACAAAAACAATAACAAGTTTTTTTTTTAAAAATAAAAAATTACTCAAACAGAGAGGCAGATTCAAGTCCCTAAGTTTTAGAATACCCCAAACTCAAACCTGAGAACTGAATCAAACCACATGGGGTTTCGAAAACATCTAAAAACCTTTCATACCAGCTTTTGTAGTAAACAGGTCACAGCTAAAGAAAATTGGCACAGTTATAGCTCACTTATCTGACAAAAATTACCCTAAAAGATGACTTGTCTTGAAGACTTTTAACACTTTAAAGCAACTGACAGAAGACATTGAACACTTTATAAAATTCCCAAATGAATAAATATAGTGGCTAAAATAGATGCCCTAGGCTAGCAATTAACGCATCTTAAACGTTCATCTTGTGTTACATAAATCTCCCATATACTGGCCATCTGTTCTAGGACAATAGATAGGAGATTAAACCCCAGTTTCAAAGTTGCCTGATAATCTACTGTCTTCTCGCCTTCTACTTTTTAGACTTTCCAATATTTCCATTACGAAGCAGTGGCCTCTGGTTCATAAACTGTGATTTCAGTTAAAGTCATAGGCAGTTGCATGGGTTTGGAAACCCCGTGGGCTCCTCTTTCAAAGGTGTGCCACCCAGGCATGTGAAAGCTTTAGCAATGAAGCAAAAGCAAGACACACACAGAATAGACTTCCATGAAATTACAAATCACAATCACTATAGTGGTGGCTAGGCGACATTGATGTCAATAACATTAAGGGCCTTATTGCGAGTACGGCGTCACTGTGGTGGTCCGACCCCCTACACACTGCGGGCCCGCAGTGTGCAGTCGGAGCGCCACAGGAGCGATGTGTCCGCCGGGGAATCCAGGATCCCGCGGCTGTTGTGCAGCAGTCAGGAGCAGGAATATCCTGGGAGTGCCGCTGCAGCACCACCAAGCATATTCTGAGTTGTCTGTCAACCACCTTTTTAAAGGGGGGAGGCCTGTCATGGAAAGGGTGACAGAGAGGTAACTAAGGGGGCCCTAACAGGGCCCCCGTGCTGCCTCTGGGCGTGGGGGTGAATTCAGGGGGGCACATGTTGCCCACCTGGAATTGCATCCCTGTCCCTCCAGGGTGTGGCATGCATGCCACACCATGCAGGAACATACTGCAGGTGTTGTCAAGGCGGCGGGCTGCATGTTAGGCTCTCGCATGATCATCATAGCAGCCCACCGCCGGGAGACCAACCCAGCACTGGCTGCACACCATTGATTACAATCGTAATCCGGCAGGCAAGCGCACCACGGCTTTGGCAGTCCTCCTGTGGGTGGCACTGCAGGAGGGCAGCCAAACCCGTAATAAGGCCCTAAATGATAGAAAGACCAGCAATGTCATCATGTAGGGATTTTTTTTCAAGCTAAGAAGAGCAGGCAGAAAGCGCTACCCAGTGTAAGAGAAACACCCATACCTCTAAAATAGCATCATTGTGCAATTACATTTTTGCTTATTTTTCTAGGGCACTGGTTGAAGTAACTAAACAATGTGAGTAAGTGCACATGATCCATAAAACATTGTTCAATCTAGAACTTATTTAACTAGCTAACTGAACATTATTCTGTGTTCTCCGGTCTACGAATTTGCCCATTTGTGAAGTCTTGTCATTCCCTTATCGTGTAAAAAATCCTGAAGTTAATATTGTGCTCCAGAATGAATCAGGGCTATTTAAAATTCTTACTACAACGTGAATTCATAATAGAATCAAAACTCCAAATAACCATTTGCCACTCATGGCTATAAGTGTGCTTGTGTTGGACATTTTGTTAGTCACTTCAACATACTGGCAATAGCCAACACTGCACAGAATTCAATATCTGCCAAGTTATTGATAAATCCAGGAAATAAGACTGTTCACTTCACCTGACAGGAGGAGGCGTGTGATTGACTGGCTCCTGCCCCCGGCTACTGAAGTTCCTCGTTGCAACTTCCACTACGTTTTCAATTTGAGCTTTCCACCTTTAAATGAAGAAATAAGTTGGATAAAATGAGCATCAGTCAATGAAATTATGAAATTAAAACATCAATGTCTGATTGACAACCAGAAAATGAGGGAGTAGGGTTCTCTTGCAGATAGTCATTATTTTGTTGAAAAGGATCAACAAGACTGGCAGTTCTGTTATGCAGCAAAGTAAGGTTTAAAGAGGAAATAAACTCAGCTTGCACCAAGATAAACTTTTTAACAGGTACATCTTCAACATGAAGGCCATTCAGAGCTGCTGTCTCGTTAGAAGTAATGCCTGCTTTAGTGAGTGACTAATTAAAGGATTAGACACACGTGATCAACATGTTCTTTCTTTTTTAACTCAATGTGGGCATTTGCATTTTTTTTATTTTAGTTTGATCTTCAGTAAAGTGCTGTCTAGTACTCTAAAATATCCTCAACTTGCGTGGGTACACACTAAAATTCTCATGCAGGGGTCGAATGACTAAAGGTTCAGTGATGTGGGGTCACTTGATACTCAGACAAGGCTGGTTCATGCTTAGGGTTCGCCTTCATTATTATGCTACATAGCATATCATTAATAAATTTCATACATACATTTCCAGTCTCCACGTTTGTCCTGGATTAGACTTTTACCATTTTATTTATTCCTAAGTTTCATATAGCGCTAGCTAGACCCATGGGTATCAGAGCGCTTACATACATGAAAGATAATAGCATGGCGTATCATGATATAAAGATGCATAAAGATATAGGTATAACATTTTAAGACAGCATACATCAAAAGACCATTGAGAAGGTCGTCTTCCATGGAAACACCACTCAGCGATACCAGTAAAAACAGCCACCTGTATATATTCAGCACCCTCCAGTGTCAATCCTTCAAACTCACATCAAGTTGAGGTCACTGTGCGCCCGCCATTTGGAAAGTTATTCCCACCAGTACATTGAACTAAAGGACGGAAAGTACCTTCTCTGGCCACACCATCAGGAACAATATGATGGGGTGCAAGATCCCCGCGGCATAGAACGACAAAAAGTGAGGCCTTCTCCTTCAATGCAGGAACACTCATTTACAACATTTATCTTTATTAGAGATTGAGCCCTCACTCCTTATTTGGATGGAATAAGAACCATATGTTCCTCCCAAAAACATTACTTTGTTTTACAGAACCCACTTCCACCAGGTCAGAGTTTGTACAAATGTTTGTATCTGTCTGTCCTACTATCGAAATTCCCAAGACAGTTTTTGTAATCAATCAAATTTTGCTTCTGTATCCTTAGTGTGTTATAAACATGCATGGCTGCTCCTCCACTAAAGGCCGACGCTGTGAAAAATAGCGGCAATAAAACAAATAATTATCAGTAAACATTTAGGGGTCAATTCCGATCCTGTATTTTTTTTTTCCGTACGACTCGTATCTGTAATTTTTTCCGCACGGATCGTACAAGTCCCTCCGACCCGGGAAGTACGATTCGTACGGACCCGGACACTTTTCCGTACGAATTGTAAAAATACAGTCCGACCGTACAAGTACGATCCGGACCAGCTTTCCGATTTACGAATGGTACGGAAAACGTCCCGTACACGGGGAATGACTTTACCCGCTACGAAGCGAACTTTGTATGACTCGTATCCCGGGAAAAGTTGTTCCCGGGGTGCGAGTCGTACAGGGGTACGAGTCATACAGGCACCCCCCATGCATATGTATGCACCTTACAACAACATCGCGTATGTACGCACCGTTGGTGTACGCACCGTACATACGCAATGTTGGTGTACGCACCGTACATACGCAATGTTGGGGTACGCACCGTACATATGCAATGTTGGGGTACGCACCGTACATACACAACGCATGGGGGTGTATGCATGTACGACTCGTACCCCTGTACGAGTCGCACCCCTGGGAACATGTCGGAGTACGACTCGTACCGCGGAGAACGTCGCATATGACCGAGTCGGACACACAAAAAAAACAGAAGCAAATACAACGAAACGAGTCGTACTGAACCACGGATACTGTAAAACAGCACAAGGAGCGTCTATTCGACTCGCACAACACCGCAAAACACGTCTACAGTGCACAAAACATGGAAATGACTGACCTGGCCACATCCAAACAGGCAAACAGAGGGGCAAACTCACAACCACCCCTTATAACACACCCACCAAAAATTCAAACTGAGGCCCACCCACAAATGGACCAATAAAAAGGGCCCACACACACAAACCATGAGCCTTTGCAACAGACTCACTGCAGCTAGAGAGCACACACCAACAACTGCACCCATCCACCTTAACATATACACCTTCACACAACCTCCTTCACACATACCCCCTCTTCACATTCCGACCCACACCTTCACATTCAGACCCACACACCCACAACCATCCACACCCTCACCCCACACCATGCCCACAGACAAGAATCCAAAGTTCACAAGGGAGGAGCTGGAGATCCTTGTCAATGAAGTCATCAGAGTCGAGCCACAGCTGTTTGGAACATTGGCCAGACAGACCAGCATAGGCGAAAAATCACGCCTGTGGCAGAGGATCGTCGATAGGGTGAATGCTGTTGCACCCATCAGAAGGACCAGGACTGAATGCCAAGCCAGGTGGTACGATCTGCGGAGGTCAGTCAAGCGAAAAATGAATGACGACTACGCCCAGAGCAACATCACTGGAGGTGGTGGGCCCCGCAGACCAGTACATTTCCATCCCTGGGAGGAGAAGGTGATGGCCCTGCTTCCGTCGGTGGGAGTACATGGACTTCAAGGACTGCCAGAGCCTGGTGAGTACACAAACAACTTATGTAACATGGGGGTAATGGCATCCACACCACAATAACACAAAATGCACGCAACTACCCCCAAGCCCTCACCGGCCAAAACAACGCTAATGCCACTAACATTGAGAAAGCAAGGCCATGCTATGTCCCATGCTACACGAAGCACTAACCCAAGAATGGATGTCCGGTATGCTGGGAGGGTGGGTGTCACAAAACGCATTTTTTTTGAAAAAAGTTTTATTGTGCAGAGAAAAGGTTACAAGCACGGGCCTACAACCGCCAGGGCCGGCCGCTAGTAGTTAAAGTGGTCAAGCAGATCAAAAACAATGACTGGCCCACAGGGGCTCCGCTATATCACAGTAGATCAGACTGCACATAAGGGAAGTCAGGATACACACTTTTAATATAAATAACAACAAAAATAAAGAAAAACAAAAAGCAAGGCGAAACGACTTGAAATGGGCGTCGAACCACAGCCGGGGGAGTCCACACCCGACCACCCGAGGGCGGTCAATAAAAGAAGGCCTGAGAGGGAGGGGGGGGCCACGGGAGAACCAAATCTGTACTCCGAAGTACGAGATAAGCAAGGAACCCTCAAGGATCAGGGGGACGAGGCAACCCCAGACGTATCCACCAGGGGGGGAGCACAGATAGACCCGCGATACACGTTCCACTGCCCCCAAATTCTACCCCAAGCCCCCGGTTTACCACGAGTCACATACACAGTTTTCTCCCTGAACATGCACCAGTCCATGTTCTCCTTCCATACGGACACGGTGGGAGGCCGTTGGGAACCCCAAAGCTGCGCTATATCTCTCTTTGCGATCATGTTCCCCAAGGCCGCCCACCGAGCCTGAGCCGCATTATAGTCATTGGGCTCCCATACATTCAGAACACAGCGACGCACCTCCGGCAGCAGAGCGACCCCGGTGACTCGTCTCATAATATCATGCACCTGGCGCCAATATTCCGCCACCTCGCGGCATTCCCATAGAATGTGGAGAAAGGTGGCACTGAGCCCGCAGCCACGCTTACAGAGTCCGTCGTCAGAGAGCCCCATCGAGATCAAGCGGGGGCCCGTCACATATACACGATGGAGAATCTTAAGCTGGACCAGACGGAGACGGGCCGGGATGGCCACCTCCTTAGGGGATGACAGTGCAGTCTGCCAGTCCTCGTCGTCCAACTCCACCCCATCTCCCGTCCATGCCTCCCGAAGACGCACCAAGAGGTCAGCCCGATTGTTTATCAGTTTTTTGTAAATCAAGGAGATAGTACTGTAGGGGACGTGACCATCGAGTATGCGGTCCTCGAGAGGCGAAGAAGCAGGGACCGTGGTCCCCTCCCCAAAGACCGAGAGCAGGGCGTGCCGAACCTGTGCATAACGGAAGAACTCTCTTTCACTAAGCTCGTGCTCGCTCTGGAGCACCGCGAAGGATTTAACCGCACCTTTAACCCACAGGTCCCCCACTCTGCTGATGCCGATCGTGTCCCAGTGCTCGAAGCCTTTCGTTGTCCAGAGGCTTCCCAAGCGTTCTGAGGCGAATAAAGGAGTGGCACACGTTAAACGCTCACTCCAGCCCATCGCTACGTTCGCCGCCTTCCACACACGTACCGCAATCCTCGTAGGGCCCGTAAGGGTCCTACCAGCGGATCGAGAGTAAAGCGCTCTGTTATAGTTACCGCCGGGAAGCAGGAATTTATCCATCTCATATGCCGGGTTCAAACCAGGAGCGTACGTAGCATGGTTAATGGCAGACAGCTGGGAGGCCCAATAGTACCGTCTAATATCAGGAAGCGCGATGCCCCCGTCATACCAGGGGAGAGTCAGCTTTGCCAAAGCGATACGCGCTCGCCCGTCCCAAACCAGTCTCCTCTGCAAACTCTCCACTTCCCTAAAGTAGGCCGCCGGAATGACATCGAAGGAGTTCTGGAGTGCATAAAGAAATCTGGGAAGGGACATCATTTTAAACAGCGCCGCGCGACCAAGTGGAGACAAGGGCAACTTACAAAACGCATTTTTGAACTCCAAATCAGACACAATTGCCCTCATCCCATATGGCCCAGGTACATACCCATACACCATGCGCAATGCACAGAGACTGGGAAAGTACTGACAAGATAGCTGACACTTGGCCCTCGTGTAGGCAGCACAAGGCCCTCCTGTGACCAGTGCAAATACAAACACCAAGACAACAAGGTCAGATATCTAGGACAGGAACTCACACTCACTGTCATGGCAGCATGCTCCATGGGGGGACAGCTACATCACCTGGGAGCCCCAGTGCCAAATCACACTACACCCACCAGCAGGCCCTGTCACACACACCCCTTACACAAGCAGACACCCCCGGGACAGGCAATGGATTTACCCACTGTCACAATGGACATGTAACACAACAAGACCTATACATAGCCGAAGAAGCATCCAAGCCAAAAATCGACATGTCAAAGACTCAGGAGAACATATCAATCTGTCCCACGCAACATACCCATCCACAAGTGAACATTGAGGAGAATGCTAGGCACATACAACTACCTGGAGGAACAGTGCCAACTTGAATGTGTGAAACATGGATGTTGCATGAAACAGCATTAACATTGTCTGTCTCTCATACACAGGGCAACGTGATGAATCTCCCCCCAATAATGGGGGTGAAGAATCACAGTCCCAGGCTCGGGAGGAACCTGATCCCACCGGCAGCGACGCCTCTCAACACTCCGCGGATGACCCCGACCAACCTGGACCCTCTGGTGTCCAAGCCCCTGCAGCACCTGGTTCAGGAACATCTGTGCCAACCACCACCCCCATTCCTGCCACATCCCAGGAGACACCGAGGAGCCGTGCCCGCAGTGAACAACTGAGCCAGTCTGACCAGGAGGGAGAAGGTGCGCCGGGCACCCAGGAGGAGGCAGACAACACCGCCACTGCCATCCCTCAGGGGTCCCTTAGACCCGATGTGCCCACAACGGCAGCCCAGGCTCGTGTTGGCAGGGGTGGTGGGAGTGTAGGCAGGCGGAGGCGAGAACCTCCCCAGCCAGCTGAAGGGACCGGTATGTCACACATACACAACATCATGGACGCATACCGGCGTGACACCAGGGAGTTCAGCCATGTAGTGGGGACCCTCACAGAGATAAAGGGGACCATCACAGAGATGAAGAACCAGCAGGCCGAGCAACACGCCAGTCAACAAGAACACCAAGGATGGATGGAGGCAAGACTGGTTGAGCTCCTGGCGGTGCAAAGGGACATAAGCCATTCACTCCGTCAGATCGCTGACAACATGGGCAACCCTCCCTGTGCCACCAGGCGAAGACCACCGCCAGCCACAGGGAGGGAGGAGGATTCGTCCGACGGAGCGTCCCAAGCATCGTCAAGGCCTGCATCTGAGGGTCCCCCGAGGAAGGTGGGTTGTCCACGGAAAAGACCGTGAGAGGCAGCGGCCCATCCACATCTCCCAGGTCACCTGGCCTGGCACCTGGCCTTCATGTGCGACAGCATCACCTCATTGACTGACATTATCTGCCACATGGACTTGCTGGTCACAGTCTGACCAATGATGCCAAACACTGTGGTCTGGACTCTGCTGACTTCAAATGCCAAGGATCCCATCTCCCCATGTGAACTTTGGATTCTATGGTCCCTGTATTGCACCTTTTTCTGTGCACAAATCACGCCCCCGACCTATAATACAAAAAAGAATAATTGAAATTTTATGTTGCAGTCATTTAGCATGAGTCCACAACATACGTGTGGGGATATGTCAAAGTATGCCTGAGTGTGGAACTAACTCCAGCCATCCATACACTGGGATCTGAGTCCGGTTGAGGACACACATGGGTCACAATGTATCATCAAATACAGACATGGAGCCCAATACTCATCCGTGATGGCCTCAAGCTGCTGAGGGGGGGCTTGCAATACTGCTCGGACAGACCTATTTGGAAGAGTATCATGAAGGCGTAGAGGTCATGGGTCATGTGGAGGTGCCCGGGGAGGGAGTCCCAGGTCTGCTTGGCGTGGTGGGAGAACTATCTCCTGCATGCAGTTGTTCTGTGGATGTGATGAATGGTGGCCAGGGCAAGGTTGACTGCACGCAGTTGGGCCAACGGGGTGTTGGATGACAGACGTCCAAGTTCGATTTTGGGTCTGGGGTTGTGGACTTCCTCCTGAGTGTGGTTGAGGAGTCTGAAGGTGATCCTGCAGCAGACAGTGAGCCATTGTAGCTATCTCAGGTGGACAGTGATGTGGCTGGGGCGGGGGATGTTGAAGATGAGGTGTGCGGATGCACCCTGGATGTGGACAAGTTCTCCTGCAGTTTTGCTGATGTTCCTCCGTAGAGGGCGGTGCTGTAGTTGACCCAGCTGGTGTCGTGGACCTGGGGGACGGTCTGTCTTGCCTTGGAGTGGATCTATCTGTGGATCATTTGCAGCATGCGGAGGGTGTTGCAGCATGAGGTACAGATGGTGTTGAGTTGCATGGTAATTGTGAGCGATGAGTCCATGATGAACACCAGCTTGCGTGCGTGGCCACTGGGTGCTGGTGCGGTGCCCAGGCCGGTGGGACACAAGGAGTTGACCCAGCCGTAAGTTGACAATCCTCAGATGATGACCTCAGTCCTGTCCAAGTCCAGCCTCAGGGGGCTGATGTTCAGCCATTCGTCATCGGATCTCATGCCTTCTTGAAGGTTGGATCTGGCAATGGCTGGGTCTTTGTTGAGGGTAAGGAGCAGCTGGGCGTCAATGGCATACAAGATGATGATGAGGTTGTGTGAGCATGTGATGTTGGAGAGGGGGGTCATGGAGACATTGAAGATCGTCACGCTGAGAGATGAGCCCTGGGGCATGGGCCAGATGACCCCAGTGTACTACATGCTGAAGGGTGGAGGCCGACTCCCTGGGCCTTGCTGGTGAGATACTTGTTGATTTAATCCTGGGCCCTCCTCTGGATACCAGTGTTGGAGATGTGTGAGCTGACAGTGTGGTAGCACATGGTGTAGAATGCGGTTGAGAGGTCAAGGGGGGTGGTCTCACCATTGTTGAGCAGGGCATAGTTGTCGTTGGTGGCAATGATGACGTTTGCAGTGGTGTGATTACTGTGGAAGATGGTCTGGTGCCGGTTGCCTGGAGCTGTTTGAGTGGAGGAAGTTTGTCAGTTGCTCATTGAGTGTCTTCCTGATGACATTTGCTGGGTAGGGAAGCATGGTGATGTTCCAGGAGATCCTGCGGTACTGCCGTCCGTTGTTCAAGAAGGGCCTGGGTCTCCGCATGCCTCCAGCTCCCATGGAATGTGGCAAACTCAAAGGAGACATTCATGACGTGCTGGACGTGGGCTTCAAGGATGGGGAATGACGTGGTTGAGATGTTGTGTGGGAAGGGGCCTGATTGAGAGCCAGAGTGGATGGTGCACATGAGCCAGGTGGTGTATTTGCTGCTGATGAGAGTCCAGAACCTGAGGGGGGTTTGTCCCGCAGATAATAGTGCTGTCTGCCTCTGTGTGCCCAGGGTGTCATGTATGTCGATGAGCTTGCAGTGGTAGAAAATTGCAAGGGATTTGATCTGCCTTGCAAGGGTGGGGTGTCTTTTGGATGGAGAGCTGCTGTCAGTTCACTCACAATGCTGATGAGCTCCTTGATGTCGTGTGTTTTGGTGCCTCAGCCCTATCTGAAGGATCTCCACTTGTCCTTGCTGATGATATGGCTGTGTGTGGCGTTTTCCAGGGCTGTAAGGTAACTGATGGTTCTTTGTGTTGCAAGGTTTGCACAAGAGTCTGGCTAGATCTGTATGAGTCCAGTAGGTCTGCCTTGTCCCAGGTGGTGTAACTGTTGTTGTGCTTCACAGGAAAGTCCGTCAATGTGGCAAGATTGTTGGATCAGTTGCTGATCCAGTGTGTGAGGTTGCAGGGTGTGGCGGTGGTGTTGGTTCGAGTGTCCCACACAGCTTGTCTGTGGTGACTTACATCAAGCATCTTTAGGGGATCGGTAACAGGGTGTGGGGCAGTGTGTTGCTTGTCGGAGACGTGGATGCAAATGTTGATGGACCAATGATGGATGGTGGTGTGGTTCTCCTCCAGCAAGAAGTTACTGGCCTCCAGCCACATGTAACCTGTGGAGGTGAGGGCGTGCGTGCAGATGTATGTGTTGATGGCTTAGCAGAATTGTGGATGTAGGCCTGGAGATCTGTAGATGAGTGTTACTCTGAGGGTTGCCAGGGGGTTGGTGCGAAACCGGATTTGTGACTCTGAGGGTGTACTTGTGAATAAATTGCAATTTATCCTCCGGGATTGTTGGTGCCGTCCCTGCGGGTGATCTTGTATCCGTCTGAGATGGCAATGAAGAAGTTGTGTGTTGAGGATGCTTTTATCCAGGTTACTGTCATGAAGGTGATGTGTGGGGCTGTTGTGTTGAGGAGGTATCAGAGTCCAATGGCATGCTGGTGGACGGAGCAGGTGTGGAGTAGGAGGCACATGACCTGGTTGTTCGCTTAGGGGTTGCCTGATAGCAGGCGGTTGATTGTCTCGTGGATATTGCTTGGAGGGTGGCTGCAGCATGAGCCTGTTGTGTGACGTGGGTCATGCAAGGACCAGAGGGTCGTGCACTGTGCACGTTGCAGGCGCAGGCGGTCCTGCCTTTGGCACGGTGTTGGCGCAACAGTGGCACAGACAAGCTGCTGGCTGCATTAAGAATGGGTGGAGGGGGGAAGGGAGGAGCATTTTGGAGGTGTGTGGGATGCAGAATCAGGGCACTCGATGGGGCGGTGCCGCAGGTGAGGCAGAGGCAGGCGGAAGGGGTGAGAAACTAGGCAAAAAGTAGCACACAAAGACAAGGAGGTCAGAAAGGCACAGTGCAACAGGTGTATGTAAAGGAAGGAGTGTCAGGTTACTCATGGGTCACTCCGAGAAAATGTATGAACAATCACCAAAAATGACGGCCACAGGATCAGGCTACAAAATGCGGAGCTGCGCACAGGAGACACACCGTCAGCAGGCGTTGACGTCCCGTTGTGGGGAGCAACCTGCACAAATACATACACAACCAGGTACTTCATGCACAATAGAGATTATTAGCCATGAAGAACTGCATGCATGTTGCCGAAGTACACATACACTCATATGCTCAATCTTTGACAATTATGCCATAGATGACGCATGCAAACTGGCAAGAGATCTGCAGTGACAGAGATGAGGCACTTTGGATTGTGGTGAACACCTTTATTACACAAACTCACACAAAGGGAAATGCATCCATATGAATAGACTCACAGGTCAGTTGACATAACATGTGGGACATACGCTGGACCCCCCCTTCACAACATGGATGTTGTAAATCCCAATGAACTGGCACACAAGTTAAGGGGATGAGCCAAACACATCCTGCTGGACACGGAGAGGCTGCAATTCCCCATAGAGCCTGTTGTTGTGATGTCCCACACTATGTCCACCCGTAGCATCCGCAATGTTTCAGAGGCAAGGTTTACACACATTGATGCCTTCATCAGACTCCACACTCCACTACAGATGACTGTCAAGAAGGGTGACTATCATGTCATGGGAGTGATGGTACATGTTATATGCTCCATGGTGAGAAGACATGTATGCATGGTACCACAACATGCACAGAAGAGGTCCCCACACATTCCCAACCAGCACCACCACCAAAATGCCTTGCTGCAATCCTTACCCAAACTGACATTTCCACATGTCCGTGCATGGAACGCTGATTCAGCACACGTTGCAATCCTCATGAGGAATAGCAGGAGGACAAAGATGACACAAGCAGACAACAGGCGCATAAAACCCGGGAATGACAGACACACTAGAAGTCACCTAAAACAATTCTCGCCACACACATGGTCAGTTACGAAACATGAACAATGTTGGACACATGCAAATTTCAAAGAAAGTCTCTCTGCAAAACTGTGTGGCATGACATCATCACTCGAGTGACACATCAGAACACACATCAAAGTCACTTTGCATTCAGTCAGCTGGACACACACATTGCAACACATGCCACTCAATGCTACAAGCTTGCACACTCATACCCAGTGACTCACCACTATGAGAAGAAGTTGCGTACGAGCTGACTCCGGATATCATCCTCCTCATCACTTGCCTCGTGACCAAGCCCTTGATCCTCCACGGGTGGATGTTCCTGCTCATCCAGATCCAGGATGAGTGGCACTGCCTTCTCAACTGCCATGTTGTGCAGAATGCAGCACACGATGAAGATTTTGCAGACCTTCTCCGGTGCATATGGGAAGGACCCGCCTGTCTTGTCAAGGCACCGGAATCGGCTCTTCAGGAGGCCAAACGTCCTCTCAATCACTCGCCTGGTCTGCCCGTGTGCATTGTTGTACCAGTGATCTGCAGCTGTTCTTGGGTTGCGGAGAGGTGTCAGTAGCCATGGCATGTTGGGATATCCAGAGTCCCCTACATGGAAACACCATGTAAATAAGTGGGTCAGGAGATGCCGTAAGAGCCAAAGATACCGCAACACACAGGACAAACAGAGTATACCCACCAACAAGACATGCTCGTTCGTTGTGCAGCCGCAGCATCATTTGTGGCACCCTGCTACGCCTCATGATGTAGGCATT
This sequence comes from Triturus cristatus, assembly GCF_964204655.1. Taxonomy (NCBI): domain Eukaryota; kingdom Metazoa; phylum Chordata; class Amphibia; order Caudata; family Salamandridae; genus Triturus; species Triturus cristatus. The sequence continues at coordinate 102,666,611 of NC_140595.1, read as the reverse complement.
GTGTGCTGATCCTGGAAAACGTGCACAGACATGGGAAATCAGCATGTTAGCAAGACACACCACAAGGGCATTTATTGAGTGGTAATGTTTTCGGTTGCGATAGGCTTGCTCCTGTGCCTGTGGTGGTACCAAAGCCACATGTGTCCCATCAATGGACCCAATGACATGGGGTATCCTTCCCAGGGCATAGAAATCACCCTTGACATCTGTCAACTCAGGAGTAGGAAATTTGATGAATTCATCAAGGTGCTCCAACATGGCTGCCAAAACATCACGCAGGACACGGCTGAACATTGTCTGTGACATCCCACCAACATCAGCATGGTCAATTGAAATGTACCTGTGGCAAAAAAATGTAGGGCTACCATCACCTTCATCTTGGGGGTCAGCACAGTAGGATACCTGTGTCGCAGTTGGAGGTGTGGTGCGAGCTTGTTAGTCAAGTCCTCAATCAACTGTCGAGTGAATCTGTAACGTCGGATGCAGGCACGTTCCCTCATGGCAGCCAAGTCTGGCATTGGTCTTGGGACAGGCGGTGCCCTGCAGGACATTGTTTGGAATAATGAAGATTGAGAGTCTGTCAACATCAATGTCAATGAACATAGCACATGCTAAACTGCTACTAAACATCAGGTAACTATGGAGTCTGGTGTGTGCAATACATCCAGGACACATATGCCAGCTTGCTGGCACTCCTACGAAAAGCCAGAAACACCTGTTGATTGTCAAGTCTACATGGCATGCCCTGAAATGAGCTGGGGGCCAGTCTGAGTGAACAGCCAGAGATATCTCCGGAATGACACACATCCACATAGCTGCATTGGAAGGATGTCATCTCATCCAGACAGCTGACTGCAAGGCACACGCACAGCTCACATGGAATGTCAAATGTACATATCAAACACATTGCGATGAAGGGGTACACGTGACAACAAAAAAACACAGCCATTGAGACGACGCAGACATGTGTGCCTGGGAAATTATGATGTCCGATGCACACAGACCCTACAGCCGTGGGAATCCACATGTGGCATGGTGTGCGTAGATGTGTGCCATGCCCATCTCCACACAGACCCATGTTGGATGCACCAACAGCAGATGCAGTTGACGGAACACTAACAGCAAGCTCATGGGAACACATGACACACACCTTCTCATAGTCACATAGGGGCATGCTGATCGTGACATGTCAGTTGATAGAGTGTCCCTGTTCCTGGCATCAGGAGAAAGGTGCAGGTGTTGATGACTGTGCCATCCCACTGCTGCTGTGCATGACACAGTTGGACTACAGACACACATGTGGCAAGTGACAAGGTGATGTGTGCCACATAGTACCCCATCACACATGACATGTGTCCACAGGTCATCACACATCAATTGTGCAACTAGATGAGATGACCTGTGCAATATCACTGGCTGCCACACCTAGGGCCTGCACATGAAAGTATGCAATGACAAGTACTTGATGGACATCCTTGTGCGACTCGCAGTCCTCCATTCCTGGCGTGTGTATGCCTCGTATCACCATTGTAAGCATGTGAAACACACCGTACCCCCGCATTCATTGCGTGTGTATGCCCCGTATCACTATTGTACTGGTGCCGTACTTGTACGTGTGAAACGCACCGTACCCCCGCATTCATTGTGTGTGTACGCCCCGTATCACTATTGTACTAGTGCCGTACCTGTACGTGTGAAACTCACCGCACCCCCGCATTCATTGCGTGTCTACGCCCCGTATCACTATTGTACTGGTGCCGTACGGGTACGTGTGAAATGCACCGTATCCCTGCATTCATTGTGTGTGTACACCCCCTATCACTATCGTACTGGTGCTGTACCTGTACGTGTGAAACGCACCGTACCCCCGCATTCATTGCGTGTGTATGCCCCGTATCACTATCGTATGGGTGCCGTACCTGTACGTGTGAAATGCACCGTACCACCGCATTCATTGCGTGTGTACGCCCCGTATCACTATTGTACTGGTGCCGTACGGGTACGTGTGAAACGCACCGTACCCCTGCATTCATTGCTTGTGTACGCCCCGTATCACTATCATACTGGTGCCGTACCTGTAGGTGTGAAACGCACCGTACCCCGCATTTATTGCGTGTGTACTCCCCGTATCACTATTGTACTGGTGCCGTACGGGTACGTGTGAAACGCACCGTACCCCCGCATTCATTGCGTGTGTACGCCCAGTATCACTATTGTACTGGTGCCGTACCTGTACGTGTGGAACGTACCGTACCCCCGCATTCATTGCGTGTGTACGCCCCGTATCACTATTGTACTGGTGCCGTACGGGTACGTGTGAAACGCACCGTACCCCCGAATTCATTGCGTGTGTACGCCCCGTATCACTATTGTACTGGTGCCGTACGGGTACGTGTGAAACGCACCATACATGTGTGTGGATTTCAAAATTACATAGGGGACACATAGGGGACAAGTATTAGGCCCAAAATGCATGCTGCTTGTCATGGATACAGAGTTTTCAGTTGCAATGTGTCCATCAGGTGTCCTGGAACAGTCAGTTGGCAAAAAAATACAATGTTGCAAAGTGGTTGTTGACTTGACATGATGCTTAAAATTTGAACGATGCGAATGCGTGTCATTGGTGTATGTTTAAAGGGATTGGAGTAAACGTACGATGCAAATGAGTCTGACCAATCACTATGTACTCTAAATGAATGCCCCTCAGCAAGACAGATATAAGGCAGCCAGAACCCATGAGAGGGCACTTGCCTGCACAACTTTTGAGTTGACCACATTGTTGCTGTCTCTGCTTCCTCTGGACCATGTCGTGTACTTTGGAGAGGGCCCAGCCATTCACCCTAGAGGAGAATGAGGCGTTGCTGGGCTGCCTCCTCCCACAGTACCCCAAGCTGTATGGGAGACCAACGGAGCAGGTGAGTGCTGACTCCACTACCTTTGCCCATGCACCTGTTGTGTGACTGTCAATATTGTGTCCAGGTGGGACAGACATGCTATGTGAAACGAAGCTACACCTGCATTCATTGCGTGTGTACGCATCGTACCCATGGTGTCGGTTAGAATCGTATCACTGTTGTAATGTTGCCATAAGCGGTGTAAAACACTACCTTTGACTGTGCACCAGTTGTGTGACTGTCACTTCTGGCATTGTGTCCAGGTGTGACAGACATGCAATGTTGTTTAGAGTGGGTCCCAGGGGGGGGGGGGACATGCTTATGTCTCTCATGCAGAGCATGATGTAGTTCCTGTGTGCACTCCTCACTTGCATTGTGCTTACTGTGACATTCACTGCATAGTGCATGACACATTCAGCCTGGCAAATCCTTGGTGACTTTTTTTCCTATTGTCCTGAGGTGATTCAGTGGTCCCCCCGGTATGACAAGTGACTGTACCTACAGATGTGTATGAGTTGAGTGGACCTGTGGTGAGAGTGTCCAAATGATGTGTACGACCTCATGGACATTAATGTGTGTGAATGTTCCTTGTCATTTGGGTGAGTGTCTATGTGGAGTGTTGCACCACAGCTTCATGGAAGAGGCAACAGCTCTACCCATCTGATGTGACAAGTAAGCCGTGCTGTGTGTCTGACTTGCAGAGCTAGCACGACACCTGTGACTCCCCACAGGCAAGTGGCCCATGTGCAGAGGGAGGGTTGTATCCGCTGTTGTCACTGACAGGCGAGTGATCTGTGCCTGGGTGTGTCTGTCTAGTCTGCTGAGGGTGCGTCAGTGGAGTGGGACATGTGACTGCTTGGCACGTGCTGTCCATCGGCCTGCTGTTGCATGTGCTGCACAGTGTGTGCCATGATCAGTGAGTGTGTCGCACCCCTTATGCCACCTGTTGACTTTCAATGCCATGTAGTGCATTGGGGCTTGCACACAGGCCAATTTCTCATTGAGAATGATGCAATTCCTGTCAGCATCCTATGCCCTGTTCAACATATCAAAGATGTTCAAATGTGTGTCTCTGGGACATGGAGCAGGTGTAGTGATGTTGTCTCACTTTGTCATCCTGACAGGTAACTGCCTACGAGAAGATGTTGATCTGGCGGGACATCGTCAGGGCCGTGAGATCGGCGGGGGATCGTAGTCGGCGCCTACCACTGGTCAGAAAAAGGTGGCAGGATATCCAGTGATGGACCCAGTGGATCGCCCGGGTCCAGCTGGGGATCGACCCTCCTCGCCCCCACGGCGGGCGCCGACGCCTGACCGCCCACATGATCCGTGTCCTGGTGGTGGTCTTCCCTGACCTCGATAGGCAGTAACAGGAGAGACTGCAGCAAGGAGGGGATAGGTACATGGCTGTTTGTTGTGTTATGTGTCACCAGCTTTTGGAAGTGCTCTGTAGCCTGGATACACTCCCAGAGTTTATATGTGCAGTGCATTTTCTGTTCCCCAATGTCACCTGGTGCTCTTTTTCATCCCTTCCCCTCCTTGACATGTGTCCCCTGGTCTGTGTGTAATCACATTTGCACATGGTCATCTAGGGTGCTAGAAAATCAAAGTGCACATTGCTTTCCGCATCATGTGGGAGGGTGGCCTGTCACTTGTGTTGGTACCTTGCCTGTGCCATGACCTGTTCACTATGTTGGGGGTCCATATTTGTTGGCACTGATGATGAGTCTCAACATAGGAGTGTGAGGTTTCAACTGAACACCCTTGCAGCATGCATGACCAATGTTGTGGCCTCAGACATGATGTGCATGAGTGGGAGATGTGCATAGTGCCATGACAGTTGCTCATGGTAGAGTCAGCTCATTCTAGTAACACGGAGCAGTGTGCCCACTACAGTCCCCTGAGACACCCTGGCCTCCTAATCATGTGTGTCATCCAACACTGTGCACATTCTCTGTGGGTTCAGCATAGGTCTGCAACTGTGGCATTGTTCCCTGGCCTAGTTTGTATTTTTCCAATGTGTGCTACGTGTGTCCACTGGACAGGGATACACCATTTGGCTTGTGCATACTCACACTGGGCAGTGCCTGTGTGGCTTTTCACAACAATCTGTTGATGGTTGTTTGTCACAAATATGTGTTGCGAGCCCCACGAGGTGATGTTGTGTCAAGTTGTTGCTGCACAGTTTTTGTAATCCTGATTAAGAGGTGTCACTTCTTGATCTGTATCAATCACATTGACTCAGGTATGGGGGGGTTGTGCAGGAGAGGCCTACTTGGGCACCCCTGATTTTTCCTTGCCAGCTCTGACCTGTGGGAATTGGCTGTACAAAGAATCGCCGTGCAGTGCCCCTGTGATGGTGGCCAGTGCTTAATGTTCGTGCTTTGCAGCCTGTGTCATTTTTTTTAAAACATGATTTCTGCTCATACATTTTTGGCACCTGTGTGTGGTTCAGATGCAACGCAGTTTGGTCTTTGTGTGCTGACATCTGTGTGGACATTCTGGCTTGCCACGAGGGTGTCTCCACAGTACAGCTATGCTTTTTTACAACCCAATTGCAGGCCCATTAGCTTATGCATTGTCCTGGGTTTGGACATGTGTGTCACTCCACATGACAAGCAGTAGGTCATATGTGTAGCCAACTGTGTCATCAGGTAACGGATGGCCATGTGACAACTGACATAATTCAAGTTGTTAGTCAAAAAAAATTGTACCTTGGCACTAACAGCACTTGTCAACAGTTCTTCATGTTTTTAATGTGGTAATTTGATGATTTGTGTTAAGAACACTAATGTGCCTGCATGAAAGATGTCTCCCAAGGAAGTGCACACCAAACAACATTTCCACTTTCATAGAACACGCTGGCACCTTTTCAAAGAAGCCACTGTTAGAATTAAATGGTGTTGCAGATTCTCCATATACATGTTCCCACAGTGGTCTTGATTTTGTGAAACTCCTTTGTTGTTGGTGATACAAACTAACGAGTGTCAAGACACCAAGACCTCCGTGGGCCCATGTATATGTACTTTCTGCAACACCATTTATTTCTAACAGTGGCTTCTTTGAAAAAGGTGCCAGCTTCTTCAATGACAGTGTAAATGTCGTTTTGTGTGCACTTCCTTGGGAGACATCTTTCATGCAGGCACATTAGTGTTCTTTTCACGAAATGGCGAATTGCCACATTCAATACATGTTGATTGTGTAAAGTATTGTGAGTCCCAAGGTACCAACATTTTTTCGTTTTGTGTTCCAAAGTACTTATAGGTCTCTGAGTGTGGTGACACCTTGAGTATTGAGGTGTGTTAGTTTACCTTGGGTGCACCACTACTGTTTCTTTCAGGGTAAACAAGAGGTGGCATGACTTCATTGTATTGCTGTGCTCACCTGTTCACAGACACTAGCTTCTCAGTGTATTTCTCATTCAAGTTGTGGCCTGGTGTGTTCTTTTTTTCCTTGTATCCAAGTGGCATAGTGGGGCTACCAACTGGGCAGTACAGGGCTTACATATGTGCGGAGTAATCTAGCTGTTACTCATGATGCATTGCCTGATATGCACTGGGACCTATTGTTTGTGTGCTCATGTGTCAGATGTATACAGGTGACTGATGCATTTCGGTTTCTTCTCCTTGCCCACAGCACCATCATCCCCAACAGATGGAGACACCTGCACGGACCTGGAGGAGAGACCCAGCGACAGTGCCACCATTGCTGTCGAGTCTGAGGGAGCCAGTGGCACGGAGGGTGAGGGGAGTCAGTCCGAGGACCTGTCTGGAGGCGATACCACCTACGACGCTGACTTCCTCGAGGAGGTGGAGGCTGCTACACCACCTGGCAGCAGCCCCACATCTGTCCCCGCCTCCTCCGTTACCATCTCCGCCCTCCCAGTTGCTCCCGTTCCTTCTGTCCGTGCAGAGGCCCACCATGTCTCCTTCGGCCCCGGCACCGCACCCCCTGCCCCTGTCACCCCTGCTGCCCTCAGTTAAGAGTCTGTGGACATACTGCAGCAGTTGCAGGTTGGGCAGGCATCGGTCCTGACTGTCCTCCATGGCCACACTACACTGCTCACACAGATGGTTTCATTCATGGCGGGCATGTCAGCAACGATGTGTGACCAACGCAAGATTCTGCGGTCCATGGACTCTTCCCTGACGGCAGCAGTTACTCTCCTGAAGCGCTCCGTCCCCCCCCCTACCCCGGACCCATCCACACTTCCCTCTCACATACCTGTCCAATGCACACCCAGACAGTCACGAGCACGCACCCCACCAGACACAGGCAGCACACCCCCAAGTAAGGCGAAGCGCACACCTCCTGGCACGCACACTTAGGGGGATGTAGGCACACCCACAGGGTCTGAGGACAGACGACATACACGCAGCCACAGTCACAGTCCGCAGTCCTCACAACCCTGTCCCTCCAAAACCACTCCCCTTGGCTCCTCTGCCAAATGCTCACCCAAGCAGCTCTTTCTGGCTGAGCTGGACCTCGCCTCCGCTGAGCCACCACCCCACAAGCAGGCGAGGAAGTCCCCGGGCACGGGAGTTGAGTCCCCCACCACGTCGACCCCCTCCCCCAAGAGCGCTGCACCCCATCCCTCGCCCACCACACCCTCCCTTGACCCTGGGGAATCCTCAGGTGCAAGGGTTGTGCTGGACGTACTTGCAGCGGTGTGCAGCGCCGAGCTCGCCTCCACCTTCGGTGCTGACCCACCCCCTGTGGTGAAGACGTCCACCCCTGTACCCACCACACATACCCTTCCCCCTCCTGTTCCTGCGGTGCCTGGTACTGCCCCCGATGATGCCCCACCACCGTTCGACAAACCTGGAGGTTCATTTGTGCAGGCAAGCTAGGGGTAGACGCGGTCCCCTACGTCCCCTCTTGGACTTTACATATGGACTGGCTATTGGCCTGTGTAAATAGTCTATTTGTTGAATTGTGTTTTTTTGTACTGACTAAAGCCTCTTGTTTTACTTTCAACACTATTGCATTTCAGGTACTTGATGTTGGTGATGAGGCTCCTGGAGTTGGTGTTCTGGTAATGTGTTAGGGTTCTGAGAAATGTTTTTGTATGATGGTCATGAGGTGGACCATGGTATCTGTGTGCCATCACAATGTCTCTGCAAAGAATCATTGGTAGTGTGTGTTCATTTTGTTTTGAGACATTGTCCCAAGGAGTGTTCCTTCCTCTGTGGCACCTGACATCTTCCCTGCAAACAGTTGCACAATTGTTGTGCTGACCTGTGTCAACATTTCCTTTGTTGGTGACGGATCCCTTCAACAATGGCCATGCCTGCTCACCGATGTCTCCTGCTGAATCGTCTGTGCCATCCTTGCTAGTCACTGTACCTGTGTTTTGAGTATTTAGAAAGGCCTTCAGGGACAAATTCGCCCTTTTCAGCACTATGCATGTGTGTAATCACGGCCTACCACACAAATGGTACTTGTTATGCAGGGTATTTGGGCACCTGACTCACAATTGTGGGCATTGTATCTAGGGGAATTCCACACTATTCCTTCCATGAGAGACAACATCTTGGTGGCTGGACCAGCACCTGGACATTCCTATCACTCATGGGATGTGCGTGACAGTGTGTGTTCCCTTTGGCTATCTTAGTTTTGTAGGCAGTTACATGACTATACAGTCTTGTGGCATGGTATCAGGGTGTGTATTGTGCTGCATCCGCCATGGGTGGGTATGCATGTGTTATTTGTCCTCACACCCACATGTGGTGTGTCATGCAGTGGGTGAAAGACATCCATCCTCCTGGGAGTGGGACACTGCTGTCAGTGATGTGTTGTTATAGCACTATCATCATAGTCCAAAGTTAGGGATGCGTCCATACCACCATGTAGGTGTGGTCATTTGATAATGAGGTACACCCCCCCATATCTCTGTCCACTGCTGGGAGTCCTCTGCACCCACCCCCATGTCTCTGTCCACTGCTGGGAGTCCTCTGCACCCACCCCATGTCTCTGTTCACTGCTGGGAGTCCTCTACACCCACCCCTCATATTGCAGGCCACTGCTGGTAGTCATATGCACCCACCCCCATGTCTCTATCCACTGCTGGGAGTCCTCTGCACCCACCCCCATGTCTCTGTCCACTGCTGGGAGTCCTCTGCACCCACCCCCATGTCTCTGTCCACTGCTGGGAGTCCTCTGCACCCAACCCTCATATTGCAGGCCACTGCTGGTAGTCATATGCACCCACCCCCATGTCTCTGTCCACTGCTGGGAGTCCTCTGCACCCACCACCATGTCTCTGTCCACTGCTGGGAGTCCTCTGCACCCACCCCTCATATTGCAGGCCACTGCTGGTAGTCATATGCACCCACCCCCATGTCTCTGTCCACTTCTGGGAGTCCTCTGCACCCACCCCCATGTCTCTGTCCACTGCTGGGAGTCCTCTGCACCCACCCCCATGTCTCTGTCTGCTGCTGGGAGTCCTCTGCACCCACCCCTCATATTGCAGGCCACTGCTGGTAGTCATATGCACCCACCCCCATGTCTCTGTCCACTGCTGGGAGTCCTCTGCACCCACCCCCATGTCTCTGTCCACTGCTGGGAGTCCTTTGCACCCACCCCCATGTCTCTGTCCACTGCTGGGAGTCCTCTGCACCCACCCCTCATATTGCAGGCCACTGCTGGTAGTCATATGCACCCACCCCATGTCTCTGTCCACTGCTGGGAGTCCTCTGCACCCACCCCCATGTCTCTGTCCACTGCTGGGAGTCCTCTGCACCCACCCCATGTCTCTGTTCACTGCTGGGAGTCCTCTACACCCACCCCTCATATTGCAGGCCACTGCTGGTAGTCATATGCACCCACCCCCATGTCTCTATCCACTGCTGGGAGTCCTCTGCACCCACCCCCATGTCTCTGTCCACTGCTGGGAGTCCTCTGCACCCACCCCCATGTCTCTGTCCACTGCTGGGAGTCCTCTGCACCCAACCCTCATATTGCAGGCCACTGCTGGTAGTCATATGCACCCACCCCCATGTCTCTGTCCACTGCTGGGAGTCCTCTGCACCCACCACCATGTCTCTGTCCACTGCTGGGAGTCCTCTGCACCCACCCCTCATATTGCAGGCCACTGCTGGTAGTCATATGCACCCACCCCCATGTCTCTGTCCACTTCTGGGAGTCCTCTGCACCCACCCCCATGTCTCTGTCCACTGCTGGGAGTCCTCTGCACCCACCCCCATGTCTCTGTCTGCTGCTGGGAGTCCTCTGCACCCACCCCTCATATTGCAGGCCACTGCTGGTAGTCATATGCACCCACCCCCATGTCTCTGTCCACTGCTGGGAGTCCTCTGCACCCACCCCCATGTCTCTGTCCACTGCTGGGAGTCCTTTGCACCCACCCCCATGTCTCTGTCCACTGCTGGGAGTCCTCTGCACCCACCCCTCATATTGCAGGCCACTGCTGGTAGTCATATGCACCCACCCCATGTCTCTGTCCACTGCTGGGAGTCCTCTGCACCCACCCCCATGTCTCTGTCCACTGCTGGGAGTCCTTTGCACCCACCCCCATGTCTCTGTCCACTGCTGGGAGTCCTCTGCACCCAACCCTCATATTGCAGGCCACTGCTGGTAGTCATATGCACCCACCCCCATGTCTCTGTCCACTGCTGGGAGTCCTCTGCACCCACCCCCATATGTCTGGACACTGCTGGTATTCATCTGCACCCACCCCTATATGTTTTGTCCACTGCTGGTATTCATCTGCAGCCACCCCCATATGGCTGGAGACTACGGGTATTCATCTACAGCCACCCCTATATGGCTGACCACTGCTGGGAGTCCTCTACAGCCACCCCTACATGTCTGGACACTGCTGGTATTGATCTACAGCCACCCCCATATGGCTGGCCACTGCTGGGAATCCTCTGCAATCACACACCCACCCCCTTGGAGCCGTACACTGCTGGCCTGGACCTACACACACACCAATATGAAGGAAACATGCAGGGCCAGACCGTAACCCCACATTTGTGGCGTGTGTACGCCTCATATCCCAAATGTACTGGTGCCGTACGGGTACGTGTGAAATGCACCGTACCCCCGCATTCATTGCGTGTGCACACCTCGTATCCCAAATGTACTGCTGCCGTATGGGTACGTGTGAAACGCACCGTACCCCCGCATTCATTGCGTGTGTACGCCCCGTATCACTATTGTACTGGTGCTGTACGGGTACGTGTGAAACGCACCATACCCCCACATTCATTGCGTATGTACGCCCCGTATCACTATTGTACTGGTGCCGTACCTGTACGTGTGAAACGCACCGTACCCCCGCATTCATTGCATGTGTACGCCCCGTATCACTATTGTACAGGTGCCGTACCTGTACGTGTGAAACGCACCGTATCCCCGCATTCATTGCGTGTGTACGCCCCATATCACTTTTGTACTGGTGCTGTACCAGTACGTGTGAAACGCACTGTACCCCCGCATTCATTGCGTGTGTATGCCCCGTATCACTATTGTACTGGTGCCGTACCTGTACGTGTGAAACGCACCGTACCCCCGCATTCAATGCGTGTATACACCCTGTATCACTATTGTACTGGTGCCATACAGGTACGTGTGCAACGCACCGTACACGTACACTTCCGTTGTTGCGGTACGCAGGGGTTGCTGGACACGCCCCCCCCAAGTGACCAGACCCTGGTGGTAATGTATGGGCTCCATATTATAGGTTTGGCTTTGGGTATGGGGTATATTTCCTGCCCCTCACCCCCCCCCCCCCAGCCCCTGGGTGTTGTTCTCAGCTTCTGCTGCGTGTGCGTCGGTTTCGGTGCACCAGGTCGTAGGCTAAGAGGACCGGTATGACACGTACGATGGGGTTCATGGCGTGTACGTCGCGTACCGGGGCTCCGTTTGTAGGACTCTGCTTTTACGGCTGTTTTTGACTCCCGTAACAAAAGAGCCGTAGGGACGAATCGTACTTGCGTGGCCGGAGACAGCTGCTTAAATACGTCCGGACGTCGCGTACAGGCTGTTCCAGATCGGAATCGTAGTTTTTTTTTACCCGTACGGACTTTTGTACGATTCGTACGGAAAGAGGTTTTCTGTACGAATCGTACTTCCTAGGTTGTAAGGAAAGTTTACCGGGTACGAGTCGTACGGAGAAAACGCTTCCGTACAACGATTCGTACAGCCTTTTTCCAGGATTGGAATCGGCCCCTTATTGTCTGCATACCAGAAGGCGGCCAACAATACACAAAGTTTGTCCAAAAATGCTTGAAAAGTTTGAAACATGAATTAAAAACTCTTAAATCCAGATTAATAGAACCACTAATTCTATCCTATACGCAAATGGTACTTTTTATTTGTTCCATTAAATTCATATTTGTATTAACAGTTAAGCAAGAGAGTGCAATATAAAATGGCCCTTTCACATTACTCTCTAAGCTGCAAAATCCAACAAAATTCAAGAGGAGTGACAAAAGCAAAACAAATTAGAGAAAGAAATGACCTCATCCAGAAAAGAAGGAGCAACCAAAAACAATACATTTCAGGTACATCTATTTGGAGAGCAATTGGACAGCTTTACTGATCAAGGGTGGATAACATGAGATTATGAAAAGATATATGTACTTATCTGTAAAATAGTTTTGAAACTATTCCGCCACAGAATTACTGGGTCCATACCTGTCCTTATTTGTTGCCCCATCTTTGACGGTGGGAAGTACCATTCCTTTATGACGTTACATGTAAGCGTGCAATTCACCGGTGCATATGCTTCTATCGCTCTTAGGCATACCTTAATTGAAGCATAAGCTACATTTCATGTGGGTACTTGGACACAATGCAAAGTCTTGGCATTTTCTATTTTTGTAGGTAACTGGTCTATGTGTAGCGCCCCCCATTTTTTTAAGATTCTTTGTACCTCTCCCTGATCTAGTTCCCACTCCTGCGAGATACCTTCTGTCTGCCTCATCTGTCTGCGTCCATGGTTTTCTACCCCAGCATGTGTATCGCTGTCAGTGATATCTTTTTTTTGGAGTGTCCATATTCAGATCTCCTGTGCTAGTTTGCATAGCACACATCATGGAAGGCCTTCCTGACACCCCCCCCCCCCCAACCACCCACCCTCCCCTGTTTGTCCACGAAGAATATTTGTGTTGGGTTGTCTGTTTGGATCTGTACTACTATCTCTCTGATATGTTTGTGAAAGGCCTTCAAGTCAAAGAAGTCTGTTGTGAGTTCTAATATTTGATTGAGTTTTTCAGCTTTCTGTGGGTTCCATTAGCCCCTGATTTTTTTATTCTCCTGCATGCACCCACCCAGTGTAGGGTGAGACTGTTGTGATGGTGACCTAGAGAAGTGGGTATTTTGAGTGGCCTGCCTCTTGTGATGTTTTCTGCTATCCATTACTATATTGACTTTTGCACAAGATCCTCCCAGTCCCCCACTGATTGTAACCATTGGCTCAGCAGCCTTTCTTGGTTGAGTGTCCTATGGAGTCTGGCAGGTGGGATTCATTTAATGCTTGAAGCCATCATTATCAGCAATTTCAGGTTCACAATCTCAGATGGTCTCTTCCTGCAGTGGCAAACCTGTTATGTCAATGACTGCACGCTCTTTTGAACCAGGCATGCCTTTATCGCAACTGAATCTGCCCCAGCTATCCATTTTAGTCATAGGGAGTGGTGAAGACTTCTCATTGTTCGCTTAAAAACTCAGTATGTCTACTACTTCCATCATTATTTGTATACTGTTCTGAAGGTCTTGCGAGTTTGCCTTTTACCATCCAATTGAATCGGTAGGGGTACGCTTGTATCTCCTGCTTTCTCAAGTGAGCTGCTACTTCTGCAAGACATTTTGCAAACACACTTGGTGCTGACTTTATCCTAAAGGGTAAAACTCTGAATTAGTAATGTGAATTGTGTACCAAAAACGTGAGGGATTTTTTGTGCTTGAAGTTCATCAGGGTGTGCAAGTATGTGCCCCTTGAGGTCTACAGTTGCTCTGTAATCCTCTTCTTTTAGCAATGGGATGGCTTTCTACAGTGAATATGTCTTGAGATTTTGTGTCTGATTAATGTCTTCTGTAATCTCAGGTCTATGATGGGTCTCAATATTAAATTTTGTTTGGGGATGAGGAAGCAGAGAGAGTACAGTCATTAGGTTTGTTACTCTTTTGGCACCTGCCCTACTGCGTCCTTCTGTATGAGGTTGTGTATTTCCTGTTTTATAACAGTGTCATTTCCTCTCCTTTGCAAGCTCTCCTGTTTGGCTTGACATCTGATGTTATCATTCCTAACTCTAGGCAGTAACTGTGTTTTAAGACGTTCGCACCCATTTGTGATAGGTGATGTTCCTCAATTCCAGGAGCAAACCTCCCAGTCTACTCCCTAAATGTGTTTGATGCTGAGGGCTTCTCTTTGCGAGTCACTTGCTGTCTGTGGCTGATCCACTTATGGTCTGCCATCACCAAAGGCCGTGACTCAAAAGAAGTGACTCCACGCCAATGGGTATGGCCATGCAGTACTAGGTCTCTACACACTCACCCCTTGGGAGCACTGTGTTGGTTGTAGAATGGTCTGCAAATTCCCTCTTTCAATTGCTCTCCTGGTAGGAGGAGTGCTCCTACTGTAAGACCCCCTGAATTGTAGGGGCCCACTGCCTTTTCCATCTGATTGTATTTTTGTATCTGCTGGAGAGAGTCATCAACTGCAGCTCCGTGCGGCTTTCCCCTGTAAAAGACATAATTATCAAAGAAATGTGGACTTCTTGTTTAAAGCTGGATACTATTAGTAAGGCACGTATTCTTAGTGTAGTGTCCATGCACATCGGTCTGCTGATTGCTTTAGCAGCTTCAAGGGCTGACTTGAGGCTGGAATTTAAGATGGTCTTTCCTGCTTGTATTGCATTTGTATTGTTTTTGGACATGTTGCATCAGTTCTTTCTTTTCCTTCTACAGTTAATAGCACTAGAATGTGTGGTGCGTCACTGTGTGGCTTCTGAATGCCTCATCTTTCTTCCTTCCATCTCAAACAGCTTATTTTTCTTCTCTGGGACTGGTACTTTGGATGCTGTAGCATTAGCCCTTTTCCTCGCAGTGCAGTCTGCAAGCTCATTGCTTGTTGTCTAGTAAGTCTTTCTAGAGGGTTTATATTTCTTCTCTACCCTTGTTCTTACTACTTCAGAGGAAGCTGACTTGTTAAATGCTTATTTCCTCTGGTTCATGATTCAAGGTAGCAGGGGCAGAAACTGATCTTTCTTCAGTGATATCAGTATTTCTGGGAGGAAACACTCCAGGGCCTGTCTTTTTCTAGCTGTACTTTTAAGTGTCTACTCTCCTTTTAATGACAGCATCGTACAGAAAAAAGTCATCCAGTTGGGCTGGCAGAGAATGGATGGAGACAGACCTGTGCTCAGGAGAGTTGGTGTCTAAGTCCTTCCATACATCCTCATCTCCTTGGGATGCCACTAAGATGAGTTGGTCATATTACTCATCCTCATCATAAAACTCCAACCTGCTCTTCCGCTGTGGGTTCTGAAACACGATAGGGGTTCTGTGTCTGCTTGGCTCCCCTCTTCTATCCTTATTAATGTTTCGAATAAATGGTTAGTCTGTGAGACCAAAGTGCAGGCTATGGCTGATGCTAATCTGCTGTAACCCTCATCATTGTTATGATATCTCAAATTACTATGCATCAATGTACAATTCGCCATAACAGTTAGCGTGAATCACTAACTGTATAATCAGTGTAGTGTCCTGAGGTATTTTAGGCTCTTTAAGGCCTTCAAAGAATTGTGGTCTCCAGAAAACCTAGGTTCTAACGGTAATACATATGGCAAAAACCAGCTTCAAAAGTAAAATATGTCACCATAGGATGCAAGACGGATATACAAATAAAATTAAAGGAAAAGGACAGTCACAAAAAGGCCACAAAAATAAGAAAAGTAGAATTTTCTTTTTAAAGTGATTGATGACCAGCGCTCCTAGAACAGACCAACTGGGTTGCGTCAAAAATGTTGGCAAAGCTTTGTGAAGGATACATGCTAATAACTATTTATTTTCTCTCGAAAGCATTACAAATGTATCAAGTGATATAAGGGAACCACAGCAGAACCTCTGATGGTTATTCCTCAAACTGTTCAGACAAGATCTAAATACTGCGGAAATGACTGCTGGTAACATTAGAACTGGACCAGTCATTTCACATTATCCTTAGAAGAGTGGCATTGAGGACTCTACACAGGTTGTCTGGAGAAGCGCAACAGTCTCAGAGATCAGAACTTTTTTTAGACTTCTCCTTCTGGCTATCCCTGTACAAAACAGTTATATATGCAAGCTGTTCCAGCCGGTATGAGGAATCACTGACTATATTCATCAGGGTACTTTGGAGCCTCTACAAAATATGGACCTTAGGAAGAGTCCTGTTGCTTCACTGTTCGCGTATTAAGGTGTCAGCTGAAATTCTTACCTGTTTCTCCCCAGAGAAGTGCGTGCCACAAGCTCATAGATCTGAGGTACATACTCGAATGTTGAAATGATGTAAAAGGCTTTCTTATCTGAAAAACAAATGAAGACTATACAGTAAACCACCATGGCAGAAACTGAAAGGTAATAGACACAACAATGACGGAATTCCTAACTATTTATATACCAACTTGCCACAAATAAAGACAATAGTTTACATAAGTACCAGTTATGAAATCTATGGAAAGTAACTTTTAAAGGTACCACTAATTTGAAAAACAAAATGAAGAAATAATATTGCATACTTGCTAAATCCTTTTCTCAGCAGATGGAAAAGTTAGCAAATTCCTAATTACAGTCAAACACTCATATTATTACAATGTTTCACTGTACATAAAAGCAATGATGCCCTCCAGGCTGAAGTATCACATTTTATAGAGCAAATACTGAAAGGTTCTGAAACAACAGCCAAAAGGCGGCGGGAGCCAAGCCAGTGAAATAAAAATGAAATATTTGTTTTCCGAATGAGTCATCAGATTTTATCCAACTGAGGCTCATTTACCAACTCGTTCTTTTCCTATCACATAACACTTTATTCTGAAGGTTTTCCATTCTTAAAAGTAATATACATAAAATATTGTACATTTTATATTATTAGATCATAATTAAATACTAACAAGGGTGCTGAGACAGAATATTGAGTTGGGAATGTCGACTTACACAAAAATCGATTTGTAAATATTGTGATTCAGAAATATCGACAGCAAGAATATTGTGGTCAATAATATCAAATTTAAGGTAAGAAATATAGTTTTAAAAAATATAGGTCATTAATATTGTTTTAAAAAATATAGATGTTTAAATATTGATTTTTTAAGAAGTGTTATGTATTTTAGTTTATATTTTAAATGTATGTAATGTATGTTTTGTGTACAAGTATTGTTTATGTTTATTAATATGTGTTAAATTTGTAGTAGTTATGAATTTTATTTTAATTACATTCTGCATTTCTTGCTCCGTAGCTGGTTGTGGGTTTATAGGGGAACAGGGTGGGAAGTAATTTAATTATAATAAATGAATCATTAATTTTTCATTTATTTAATTTAGATTTTATAGCGTTAATTGTGGGAAGTAATTTATTTATAATTAAATATTATTTGGTTGTTAAATACTATTAATTAATTGATAATTATGGTGATTGTGTGATTTGTTTTAGGGGCAGGTTGTGGGGTTTATAGGGGTAAAGGGTGGAATATAATTTATGTTTGATTAATTAATAACTAGTTGTTAATTTATATTAATTATTTTATTGAAAATTGATTATGCAAATTGTCTTATTAATTTTAGGTGCGGGTTGCTTGGTTTATAGGAGTATAGGGTGGGAAGTAATTTACGTTTAATTAATTAATAAGTTGTTAATTTAAATTAACTAATTCATTGATAAATAATTATGCGAATAGTGTTATTTTTTTTAGGTGTGGGTTGTGGGGTTTATAAGGGTAAAGGGTGGGATGTAATTTATGTTTAATTATTAATAATTATTTGTTAATTAATATTGATTAATTAATTAAAAATTAAAATGGAATTTCTGTAATCAATTTTAGGTGTGGGTGTGGGGTTTGTGGGGTAAAGGGTGGGAAGAAAGTTTTGTTTAATTAATTAAAAATCGGTTGATCATTAATATTAATTGATTAATTTACGTTTAATTAGTGTATTTGTCTATTTTTTGTGTGTGGGTTTTATTGTCATAGGGGTACAGTGTGGGAAGTAAATAAATGTTACTTTATAACTAGTTGTTAAATACTGTTAGTTTCTTTAATTGAAAATAGGTTTTAAATTGTGTAATTCATTTCTTTACAGTTTAACTGTAGCTGTGGGTTGTGAGGATTATAGGAGTTACGTGTGGGAAGTTAAATAATTTTTATACGTTTTCATTTGTGTTTTAATTAATAATATTTCTTTAATTCGTAATTAATTTTGTTAGTTGAGGGAGTACATATTTTTTTAAATGTTGATGTGTGTTGTGATTTGTGTGGTGTTATAGGGTAGGAAATAAAACAAGTACATTTATGTAATTCATTTTTTTGTTTCTAAATAATTTTTAATGAAAAATATTTATTTGTTTGGAAATTACTTTTTATTTCATTTAATATAAAATGTGTAGGGGGGGCGTGGCTTGGACGCCGAGTAAGATGGCCGCCTGAGCTCGGAGCTCCGCTGCGCCATGGCGGATTTTTCTTCCTATCTTGCTATTTTGCTGCCGTTTCACCAGACTTCCTTCGGTTCCAGCGAGCGGAATATGCCGTGCTGATGATGTGACCACCAGGCTTGTCGCACACGCAGTTATACCCTGTTTTCGTCGCATCATGTAAGTGCCTCAGCACGACCGCCATTTTAAGATCGGCGCGACGCGCGCGCGAGGCTGAAATGGGCGCATGTCCCCTCAGAACGTGGGATATTGAAAACGCTTGATGGCTTCTTCCTCATACCTCCAATGCTCCTGCCTTACCACACTTTCAGCTTTCCTCCATTTCAACACCAGCACTACTTTGTCTCCTTGTCTATGTTCTGGGGGAGCAGTTACCTCATGTTGGCCATATTAGTGGAATACTTCCCTTCTGCTCATTACTGCTGCTTCATGAGAAATCACTATTTTCATGTATTCCACACAAGACGTTGCTCCTAATGTGCTCTTTTTGAGGAATTATTCAGTTTTTATTTTCTTTTTCCTTCCTAAGGACTTTGTACTTTTTGGTTTGTCCTGCAGAGCGAAGTTCACTCCATGCCTACTACGTTTATTGTGATTATGCTTCCTCTGTGGTTGTGTCACAGGGATATATCTTTATATGGCAGTCATTGAATTATCCTTTACAAGCTTTTTTGAGCACTAGTGTCTGGACTTCGTCAGCAATATATAACTAAGATTTGGCGCATAAGAGCTCCGCGCTGACGTATGGTCTCCCTGCCACTATTAGAGGAAGATTTTAATGATTGGTTGGAACTGCCTTTGATTCCTGGATTCCCACGGTTTTTACAGTTGTCTTTTACTGCTCCTGCTGGCCTCTTCGTTTCCTTACTAAGCATCTTGGAATCTTTGTATTCTGCATACGAAGTACACCGGTGATTTAGTTATTATTCATTCCATCATTTGCACGTTCAGGTCTCTATGGGCAAACTACGTAACCCAAAGTTTGTCTTTGTGCCTTCGAAGAGCTCTCCTACGACCACCTCTTCCTCAGCGGCAGACTGCTCTTCTCCCACAGATCAAATGGCGGCAGCGGCTTCCAGCCGTTCTTCTCCATCACAGTCAGCCTTAAACAAAACTTCTCCCTCTACTTCCTCGTCTAAGCGCTTGAAACAGGACTCCCCTCCTCCTCCACCTGATAAGCCACCATCCTCTATATCTATGGAAATGTTGCTGGAGGAGATAAGCGCTTTACGTCCGTTTGTGGAAGAGACCAATACGAAGATGCAGCTTCTTGAGGCAAAATGGTCGACTATGGAAACTCGTGTATCCTCCGTGGAACAGCAGGTTACAGAAATTCACACTAACTCTCAGCGTATTTCCTCACTGGAAAAGTCTCTTCTCACCCTCCAACAGCATACTGAGGACTTGGAAAATAGAAATAGGAGGAATAACTTGCGTATTTATGGCCTGCCGGAATCCTTGAAGGGAGATGACCCTGTTGCGTTCTTCTCCTCTTTTCTTCTGAAGCTTTTGGACATTCCTGCTACTACTTCTCTAAGTATCCAAAGAGCTCATAGACTTGGCCCTCGTTCCTCATCTTCAACTAAACCACGAGGTGTCATCATCCTCTTTCTGAAATTTACTGATCTCCTTCTGGTCCTTTCCGCAGCTCGATCCAAACGCCATGTTTCCTGGATGGGTCAGAGGGTATTTCTCTCTCAGGATGTTTCTAATGCTACCACTGCCAGAAGGAAGGAGTTTTTGTCTCTTCGGGCTCCTCTACGCTCTCTTGGTGCTAGATATGGTTTATTTCACCCTTGTACCTTCAAAGTGACTCACCAAAATAACACCTGGACTTTTCAAGACCCTGCCGAACTCAAGAACTTTATTCCTATCCAAACTAATGCTGGCATGGACACCTCCAACCCTGCTAATGGTTGATTATTTAATCTCCCCTTTTTCTTACAGGTTTTACTGATATGTTCTTGTATTGGCATCTGTTTCCTTGATGTGGTTCTTCTTAATTAGTTGCTGGATTGTATTCCCTTTTTCACGTGTCTTTTGCCTTTGTGTTGTTTTGTTTAACATAATTTTCTGTATCATCTTTCTTTTTCCTCACCTAGATTGATTGGTGTATTCCTCTCCATCCCATACGGTTCGTCTTATTCATCTTCCGTCCTGGTGCAGTTTGTTCTCCTGGCTTGGGAGGTCATTCTTGTCGAATCCTTCCATAACCCCATTATCATCTTCTTTTCCCCCCCCTCAGGTATGTTTCTTTCAGTCATCCTGTTTGGATATGTACTGTCTCTTCTTGTACTTCCTTTCTCTCGCCCTTTCCCCTCTTTCCTTTCTCTTTCTTTTAATGTACCTTTCGACTCTCTTTTTTCTCGTTCTTTTTTCTCATGTATCAATTGGCATTCTTTTCTTATTTCTTGCTTTCATGGCTTTTCTTTTTTGCTTACAATTTTACTGTTTTTACTTTCAAAGTTATTTCATGGAATATGAAAGGTTTTGTTAACCCGATTAAGCGACAGAGAATCCTTTCCCACCTAGCTTCCTATAATCCTGATTTAGTCCTTTTACAAGAAACCCATCTTTCTGATGCTGAATCGCTTAAGCTGAAAAGAGGCTGGGTGGGAACGGTCTTATTCTCCCCTTCATCTAATAAAAAGAATGGTGTTGCTATTTTATGTCACCAGAAACTAAAATGTAAAGTTCTTTCCCAAGATACCAATACTGAAGGCCGATGGGTACTAGTTAAGTTATTAATCAACTCTGTATCTCTGACTGTATTCAATGTCTATGGCCCTACCCACCCTGATTGCAATTTTTGGCCTTTAAATACTTCGAAATGTTTTCAGCACAGTGATACCATGTTTATCTTAGGAGGTGATTGTAATCAGATTGTTGATCCGTTTCTTGACTGCAAATCTTCTGCTTGCTTTACACCTCACAAATCACATACACAATTTCTAGACACTATTTCTAAGTCACATCTCATTGACTCATGGAGACTTTCCCATCCTGACACTCTAGACTACTCCTTCTTTTCACCCCCCCATGCCTCTCTTTCTCGGATTGATTACATCTTCCTTTCTCAATCTCTTTCTCAAAATCTCCTATCTTCTTCTATTGAGCCCATAGTTATCTCAGACCATGCTCCTATTGTCACGACCCTTGATCTTCGTCCTCCACATCCCAAATCTTCTCGCTGGCGATTTAATAACTCCCTTCTCATGGATCCTCTTTTTTCTTCTTTTTTTTTCTCCTTTGCTACAGAATTCTTTTTACTCAATTCTGACCCCTCTTTAGCTCCTCATGTTATCTGGGATTCTTTTAAGGCAACCGCACGTGGCTTTGTAATGGACTTTGTTTCCAAAAAAAAGAAGCACTTCCTTAATAAACAGAAAGACTTGTTGGCTCATATTAAATCCTTAGAGCACAAATTCTATACTTCCTCTAACAATTCTGTTTTGCCAGACCTCATACGTGCCAAACTTGATTTCAACAAAACTACTACCGATAATGCCTCTTCAATCTTACTTCGGAGCAGCGCTCATTACTATGGGGGTCGCAATAAATCGGGTAAACTTTTAGCTAGTTACCTCAAATCTCGTAAGGAGCGTAATTGCATAGATTCTATTTACTCTACAGATAATCTTCTCTTACACAAAGAACAGGATATACTTACCCAATTCCAGCTTTTCTACCAGTCTCTTTATACTCCTGAATCTCCTCCCTCTGTCTCTCTTATTCACTCCTATTTCGATAGACTCCCTACCCCCTCCCCCTCTCATTTCAACTTTCTTGGTCTTGAGCATGATCTCTCCATTACTGAACTTGACAGCGCCTTAAAGACTCTTACTAAAGGTAAATTCCCGGGTCCTGATGGCTTCTCTGTGGAATTTTATATGCATTTTTGGGCCTCCTACTTCCTAAACTTCCCACACTCTTCCAATCCTTCTTTATCTCCGGCTGGTACTTTCCACAAGGCTACGATCTGCCTTATAACCAAGGAAGGTCGTGACCCTCAATTCTGTAAGAATTACCGACCAATATCTTTAGTTAATGTGGACTATAAATTATTTGCTAAACTACTCGCTTTACGTTTAGATCCTCTTCTGCCCCATCTCATTGGCAAGGAACAGTGTGGTTTTGTTAAGGGCAGACTTACTTCGGATAACTCTCGCCTTTTCCTCAATGTCCTAAATAAGGTCCCATCTCTTTCCATCCCTTTAGCTGCTATCTCTGTCGATGCTGAGAAAGCGTTTGACAGAGTGGACTGGTCCTTTTTGTTCGCCGCTTTGCGGTGGCATGGCTTTGGCCCTAATTTCATTTCTCTCATTTCTTTACTTTATTCAGCCCCCAAAGCGTCTGTTTTAGTCAATGGTCATCTATCCCCTTATTTCCCCCTCCAACGTGGGGTTCGCCAAGGATGTCCTTTGTCTCAATTACTTTTTGTTCTTGCCCTTGAGCCATTTCTTACGTCTATTCGTAATAATATATCTATTTCTGGTTTTCCTTATTGCAAAACCCATTTGAAACTCTCTGCATATGCAGATGATATTCTCTTATTTATTTCCGATCCTGAAAAATCCATTCCCGCCCTATTACTTGAATTTAATTCCTTTTCGCAAGTCTCTGGTTATAAGATCAATTCTGATAAAACGGAGATTCTCCCTCTTACCAAATTTTGTCTCCCTCATCAGTTCTCTTCTACTGGTTTCGCATGGAATTCCTCCAAAATCAAATATCTCGGAATATGGTTCTCTAACTCCATTTCCTCATCCATTCAGTTGAATATGTCTATTGTTTTATCCCGTATTGATAAATTATTATCTTCTTGGAATCCTCTTTTTCTTTTGTGGTGGGGTCGGCTTGATCCGATTAAAATGATGATATCCCCCATTCTTATATATATTTTTTCCATGCTCCCCATAAATATTCCTGATATTTACTTTAAACGCATTGATTCCTGTCTTTCTAAGTCTCTATGGAATCATAAAAAATCAAGGGTTGCCTTAGTTGCTCTTCGCAAACCAAAATCTAATGGCGGAGTCAAGTTTCCGGGCTTTCGTCTCTATCATAAGTCTTTATGTGGTGGGTTGTGAGCACCGCCCACCACAATGTTGTGGATGGGGGATGCCACCGCCGCAGTGGCGTCCTAATGACCACAGCGGGACCGCCGCACCGCTGGCGGACAGTCCCATTCACCGTTACGGTGTCCGCCCGCCATCGTAATAGGCCCCTAAGTTTCCTGTTGTCAATGATGATCCTTACTTGAAGGGCTCATGTAGACTTTACTAAAATGATTTTCCCAGAATTCACTAGGGATGTGACAAAAGATCAGGGAACTGTCAGATTTTTATTTCTCGTACCTGAGACGATGGGCCAAATATGTTTACTATCTTTCATTCTGGCTGCATATGATAGTGGCTCCCATTGGTCTGTTAGGAATATCTGCCAGGGCTTAGCCGTAGCAGCCTTATAATGCTTCCTCAGGCCGGGAATTAGTACTTGGTCTCTGGGCTTCTTCCCTAGTGCAATCCTTAATTCACGGTTAGCTACTGTGCAATCATGGTCAAACCATCCCTGCAATTTCTTCAGTGGGCATATCGACCTGAGGAGAGTATTTTTTATCCCTCAGCAGAGGTCATTGAAGGCACCCACTATACAGGTGCCGATTCCGATCCTGGAAAAACCGGGTACCAACCGTCGGTCGGAGCGTTTTCTCCATCCGACTCGTACTCGGGAAAAAAACATTACAAACATGCAAGTACGATTCGCACGGAAACACCATTTCCGTACGAATCGTAAAAAACACCGACCGACGAAAATATACATACAAATGTGATCCGGGAAAGCGCCGACGTGACGTCGGGACGCATTCAGGCTGCGTTTCACGAACCAGGAAGTACGATTCGAACCGACAGCAGTCCGGACGGCAATATTTTTACGGCACCCAAAAAGTGCCGGAAAAGCGAAGTACGCCGCGATGCGAGCGGAATTGGGGGCCCGGTACGCGCCGTACCCCCCCCCAGCCCCCGTATGTATGCGCCCCCCCAGCCCCCCGTATGTACGCGCCGTCCCCCCCCAGCCCCCGTATGTATGCAACGTACCCCCCCAGTCCCCCGTATGTATGCGCCGTTCCCCCCCAGCCCCCCGTATGTACGTGCCGTCCCCCCAGCCCCCGTATGTACGCACCGTACCCCCCCAGCCCCCGTATGTACACGCCGTACCCCCCAGCCCCCCGTATGTATGCACTGTCCCCCGCAGCCCCCCATACGTACGCGCCATACCCCCCCAGCCCCCATATGTACGCGCCGTCCCCCCCAGCCCCCCGTATGTACGCGCCGTACCCCCCCGCCCCCGTATGTATGCACCGTCCCCCCCAGCCCCCCGTATGTACGCGCCATACCCCCCCCAGGCCCCGTATGTACACGCCGTACCCCCCCAGCCCCCCGTATGTATGCACCGTCCCCCCAGCCCTCCGTATGTACGCGCCGTACCCCCCAGCCCCCCGTATGTACGCGCCGTCCCACCCAGCCCCCCGTATGTACGCGCCGTACCCCCCCGCCCCCCGTATGCACGCGCCGTACCCCCCTCAGCCCCCCGTATGTACGCGCCGTCCCCCCCAGCCCCCCATATGTACACGCCATACCCCCCCGTATGTACGCGCAGTCCCCCCCAGCCCCCCGTATTTTCGCGCCGTACCCCAAGCCCCCCGTGGATGGACGCGCCGTACCCCCAGCCCCCTCCGTGTATGTCCGGTGCGGACCCCCACCCCCGAATGTGCGGAGCGTACCCCACCCCCGTATGTACGGAGCGTACCCCCACCCCCATATGTACGGAGCATACCCCCACCCCCGAATGTACGGAGCGTACCCCCACCCCCGTATGTACGGAGCATACCCCCACCCCCGTATGTACGGTGCGGACCCCCACCCCCCATATGTACACGCCGTACCCCCCCCAGCCCCCGTATGTACGTGCCGTTCCCCCCCCAGCCCCCCGTATGTACACGCCGTACCCCCCCCAGCCCCCGTATGTACTTGCCGTCCCCCCCCAGCCCCCCGTATGTACGCGCCGTCCCCCCCCAGCCCCCTGTATGTATGCGTCATACCCCCCCAGCCCCCCGTATGTACGCGCCGTCCCCCCCCAGCCCCCCGTATGTACGCGCCGTCCCCCCCAGCCCCCCGTATGTACGCACTGTACCCCCCAGCCCCCCATATGTACGCGCCGTTCCCCGCCAGCCCCCCGTATGTACGCGCCGTACCCCCCCAGCCCCCCGTATGTACACGCCGTACCGCCCCCAGCCCCCCGTATGTACGTGCCATCCCCCCCAGCCCCCCATATGTACGCGCCGTCCCCCCAGCCCCCTGTATGTACGCACCGTCCCCCCCAGCCCCCCGTATGTACGCGCCGTACCCCCCCCAGCCCCCCGTATGTACGTGCCGTCCCCCCCCAGCCCCCTGTATGTACGCGCCGTACCCCCCCACCCCCCATATGTACGCGCCGTACCCCCCAGCCCCCCGTATGTACGCGCCGTCCCCCACAGCCCCCCGTATGTACACGCCGCCCCCCCAGCCCCCCGTATGTATGCACCGTACCCCCTCCAGCCCCCCATATGTACGCGCCGTCCCCCCCAGCCCCCGTATGTACGCGCCATACCCCCCCAGCCCCCCGTATGTACGCGCCGTCCCCCCCAGCCCCCCGTATGTACACGCCGCCCCCCCAGCCCGCCGTATGTACGCGCCGTCCCCCCCAGCCCCCCGTATGTACGCGCCGTACCCCCCCAGCCCCCCATATGTACGCGCCATCCCCCCCAGCCCCCCTATGTACGCGCCATACCCCCCCAGCCCCCCGTATGTACGCACCATACCCCCCAGCCCCCGTATGTACGCGCTGTCCCCCCCCAGCCCCCCGTATGTATGCGCCGTACCCCCAGCCCCCCCCGCGGATGGACGCGCCGTACCCCCAGCCCCCCTCCATGTATGTCCGGTGCGGACCCCCACCCCCGAATGTATGGAGCGTACCCCACCCCCGTATGTACGGAGCGTACCCCCACCCCTGTATGTACGGAGCGTACCCCCACCCCCGTATGTACGGTGTGGACCCCCACCCCAAATGTACGGAGCGTACCCACACCCCCGTATGTACGGAGCGTACCCCCACCCCTGTATGTCCGGTGCGGACCCCCACCCTCGAATGTATGGAGCGTACCCCCACCCCCATATGTACGGAGCGTACCCCCACCCCCATATGTACGGTGCGGACCCCCACACCCGAATGTATGGAGCGTACCCCCACCCCCGTATGTATGGAGCGTACCCCCACCCCCGTATGTACGGAGCGTACCCCCACCCCCGAATGTACGGAGCGTACCCCCACCCCCGTATGTACGGAGCATACCCCCACCCCCGTATGTACGGTGCGGACCCCCACCCCCGAATGTACGGTGCGTACCCCCACCCCCATATGTACGGAGCGTACCCCCACCCCCGTATGTCCGGTGCGGAACCCCACCCCCGAATGTACGGAGCGTACCCCCACCCCCGTATGTACGGAGCGTACCCCCATCCCGTATGTACGGTGCGGACCCCCACCCCCGAATGTACGGAGCGTACCCCCACCCCCGAATGTATGAAGCGTACCCCCACCCCCGAATGTATGAAGCGTACCCCCACCCCCGTATGTACGGAGCGTACCCCCACCCCTGAATGTACGAAGCGTACCCCCACCCCTGAATGTACAGAGCGTACCCCCACCCCCGTATGTATGGAGCGTACCCCCACCCCCGTATGTACGGTGCGGACCCCCACCCCCGAATGTACGGTGCGGACCCCCACCCCCATATGTACGGTGCGGAACCCCACCCCTGAATGTACGGAGCGTACCCCCACCCCCGTATGTACGGAGCGTACCCCCACCCCCGTATGTCCGGTACAGACCCCCACCCCCGAATGAACGGAGCGTACCCCCACCCCCGTATGTACGGAGCATACCACCACCCCCGTATGTACGGTGCGGACCCCCACCCCCGAATGTACGGGGCGTACCCCCACCCCCGAATGTACAAAGTGTACCCCCACCCCCGTATGTACGGAGCGTACCCCCACCCCCGTAAGTACAGAGCGTACCCCCATCCCTGAATGTACGAAGTGTACCCCCACCCCCGAATGTACAGACCGTACCCCCATCCCCGTATGTATGGAGCGTACCCCCACCCCCGTATGTACGGTGCGGACCCCCACCCCCGAATGTACGGTGCGGACCCCCACCCCCGTATGTACGGCGCGGAACCCCTGGGGGTCCGCGCCGTACATACGGGGTTGGGGGTCCGCACCGTACATTCGGGGGTGGGGGTCCGCACCGTACATACTGGAGTGGGGGTCCGCACCGTACATACGGGGGTGGGGGTACGCTCCGTACTTATGGGGGTGGGGGTCCGCACCGGACATACACAGAGGGGGGCTGGGGGTACGGCGCGTCCATCCGTGGGGGGACTGGGGGGGACGGTGTGTACATACGGGGG
The DNA here is from genome assembly GCF_964204655.1 of Triturus cristatus. Taxonomy (NCBI): domain Eukaryota; kingdom Metazoa; phylum Chordata; class Amphibia; order Caudata; family Salamandridae; genus Triturus; species Triturus cristatus. The sequence goes on along the minus strand of NC_140595.1, from coordinate 102,638,554 downwards.
GGCTGGGGGGGCAGCGCGTACATACGGGGGGCTGGGGGGGGACGGCACTTATGCGGGCACATGTCTCCATGGTTGCTATTGAGGTTCGCTCCGTCCAGTGTTTTTTCCATACGGTTGTAGAATCGGACGGACGGGATGGATCGTACTTGCGCGCTCGGACTTCATTTTTCCGTTTCGTACGTAAAATTGGCTGGGGACGTGTCGGACAGTTTTTCCGACCCGAGGACGTGTGGGGGAATTTTCCCAATGCGATTCGTATGTATTTTTTCCCATGCGACTCGTACTTGCCAGTTTGTACGGTACTTGTACGATTCGGACGGAAAAAAATCCGGATACGATTCGTACGGAGAAAATTTTTCCAGGATCGGAATCGGCCCCACAGTTTGCATTATAATTTTCTGGTAGACAGACTTCCACCAAAGTCCAATTCTCTTTTATAATTTTGTCTTGGGTTCGGGCTGGATCACACATTCTCCAAATAAATTTTAAATTATCCGTAAAAAGTTTGAAAATCTTTTGCCCCTATCTCTGTCTCATACACTGCCCTGGGTGCCAAATACAAAGTGGCCTCGAGGCTGAAGTATCACATTTTATAGAGCAAATACTGAAAGGTTGCAAAGCAACAGCCAGAAGGCAGCGGGGACCCGAGACAGGGAAATAAAAATGAAATATTTTTTCCCAACGATAGTCAGCAGATTTTATCCAACTGAGGGTCATTTACCAACTCGTTCATTTAATGCAATGACTCCTGTAACCAGCATTTTCTTTACATCATTTTATTGTATGCAAGTACATGGAAAATAAAGAACACTGAGACATAAATACCCTTTGCGGAAATCCGATCCATCCGTCTCAAAAACGAGAATATCATACAAATGCAAAGCCATAGATACAAGCACAGCAGGCTACGTATATGTCAGGGCTCACTTGATGGACATCATGCTTATACACCAGTCATGCATCCTCAAGCACTCCCGATCACACAATGCAAACAACCATATACATATAAAGGAGCAGGCCAGAGTGCACTAAAATACTGCATAAACAATTCTCTTAATTGAAATATTTCTAACAGTGTATGTCGCTATTGTGGCTTCAGTGGATTTCTTCCTGAAAGGTGATGTGCAATATGTACTGTGTAAATTCATCCAGGCATATAATGCACACTTTTGGAATAAAAATTGAGTGTGGCTCTGCAGTCTTTGTACTACCCCAGGAGTGACCGGGCTGCATATAGGTGCCACTCTTGCATGTTGGCGCCAGTTGCTTCACTCTTTTCCGCACCCTCAGATAGAACAATTATTGGTGACAGTGTGCTGATCTCTAACTTGAAAAGTTCTACCTATGTTTCCTGTTCTGTCACTCCAGGAAGGATGAGGAAGACCCAGGTCAGGTCACCAGGGATTGGCTGTTGGCAAGTTGCCATGGTATCCCGCCTCATCTTTTCGCATGAGGCAGAACAGGAAACTTAAGTAAGGCAGAGGCTCAATGAAAGCCCATTTAGCTTTTCGACAAAGTGAACTGGAATGAAGACACGTGAGTGACAGACTTATGGGTCTACAAACACAAGAAAAACAACAGTTAGGGACCCATTGAAACTTGATTTTGGTCCTGACAAAAGCCTAGACCCTTAGGGGCAACACAGGCTGAAACCTGTTTGACAAACAATTTGTGATGTGAAGGACAATTTACACGTCCTTTGAACGTCATAACGCCTTCTTTTAATCTTACCGCTGTATACTTCGCCTTAGTTAAAAAATTGTTCTAAAATACAGGAAATAATTTTCGGAACAACACCACATGGATCCCACCAATACTTTCCCTAGGATGGAGGTACTCACCTAGGGAACTGAGCACCTAGGTGTGAAACCCAATGATGACAGCACCCAACAACACATCATAGTGGTGATAACTTTACACCACCCGTGACGAAGATTGGTTTAGGGTTTGGGACAATCCTGAATAATTCCAGACCCCATGGAACCTGCAGAGCTCGCTCTCCTTTGATTATGGATGCATTATGTATAGCATGTAAAATTGTCACAGATGATTAGCCTACACAAACCGTGTCAGGAAGAGAAAAGCGATCTTCTACCTTTGTCTTGAAGAAAGTAATATAACCTTGTTAGACGACTGTTATTGGCTGAAACATGTTGATATTAGATGTTGAAGTACATTTTATACTCTGAGGGCATCTTTTTACATTTTTAACCTTGCCAAAGGTAGCCTGAAAAATAGGAAAAACTTACAATTTTAACCTGAGATCCCTTTGTACCTTCAAAAAAGAGCTTCGCTAGTCAACAGCGTTGAGCCTACCCAAACACATTAGGGATATTGTGTGAGGGCCCAAGTGCGAAGCATGCCACCAGTGGTACTGGTGGGTGAGGGTTGTTTTATAAATCCAACCAGGTATCCTCCACCCCTTTCTGTAAAAGAGGAACTAGAGAGGTTCAGGCACAAGAGTTCTCTGCAATGATATTGGTTCCTAAAACGTTGGAAGCTGAGTGATGCATCATCTTTCTCGTGACTCCCCATTTTTCTTTGATATGCGATCCTTTTCATCATGTCCTGGGCGGTACGATGCCTATGCAAAGTCACACAATGCCACCAGCCAGCACGCGGGGGTCCAATCAATCAATCAATCACTCAGTCAGGAGTTATAAAGATTTTGTTTTCTGTTATCCGTAGTACTATCGACATGACGGGGTTGGGAGATGGCGAGATAGTTCCACCGGTTAGTGCATCGGCTGCAAACCTCTCTAAAGCAATCTCTCTTGCTGAGGTCACAAGGGCACTAGGTTGTTGTCCTGGGTTCTCCTGGGGGACATGAACTGACAGGGGTATGTATCATTCCCCTACCCACCAGGGCGGGATGGTTGAGTGACGTCACCAGACACCACAAGCAGAGGCCAGGTTGGTCTTGTCACCTCTCCTCTCTGTTGGGTCGGTTCATATATGGCCAATCCCGGCGTGAAGACAGACTTTGTCCTTCCTTTCTTCTCCTGGGTGAATCACTGCACCGGGCCACACATGAACCCTCACGGAGGAGAGATCGAATGTTATTTTACCTTTTGTTTTAACCGCCCTCTATGTTTAAAGGCACGAGCGCCGATTCAATATTTAAGGTTTCCCTTGAATGGGAGGAGGGCAGGGGCAGTGCTAATCAGTAGCAATAAAGCAGGCATTGAAACGGGTCTCTGCAAGGCCCTATTTAGAAGTCCTTCTTCACTTTCCCTTGCAAAATACTGATCTCGTGCTGGACATGCGAGAACCCTTAGAAGTCGACGTCAATGGTGCAGATCCTATCACACTTCATAGGTTTGATTTGTACAATAACCTATTTCCCTTTTCCAGGTGCAATTCTGTAGTTTCGTTTTTCAAGTAACCAGGGCCACTGGAGTAATGCGATTCTGCGACTGTGGTGTTTTCCGCGTAGTTATTCATTTGCTGCACTTTTCACACACTTTCTCATCTCCTGCATAAATTGCAGATTTTAATCGAAAAAAAATTGTCTCTAGCTCAAACAGATAAAAGTTGCTGAGAACGCCATAGCAAGGGTCCCTGCTCAGTAGCAGACCCTTTGTCACACAGAGGGAGACCATCTTTCAGTTGCTAATAGCTGTATTTATGTTTTGACCTTGGATCCTTTAGTGTAAAAGTACAAAATAGTGAAGTATTACAGCTTCAAAATGTGCTACATCATGCCACATAATTTGCTTTCTCTTGCCACATAATGTAGTGATCCCTTCCACATAATTCTGGTGTCCTTGCTTATGACTTCTGTGCATTCTGCCAACCGAGTCCTCATGTCTGGGTGGTTTCAAGTTGTTGCTGTTTGTTCAAGACTGGGCACGATTCACAGCTCTAGAGAGGAGTCTGAAGGCAGTGCCTGTCTTTCACAGTGCCTGGTAGTGGGTCACAGAGGAGTTAGACTCATCCAATTCTCGGCCTATGCTGAGAGCACAAAGCAATAAAGTATATTTGTCAATCGAAATTACCATTTTAGGTGAAAGTGCGTACAATTGGTACACAAATACTCATGTGAAAATATTTGCACCAAAGGAAAAGAAATGCAGTGTCTCTGTGTATGTGTGTGTAAGAGAGGGGATGGGGGAGAGGAGGGAACAAAAGAAACAATGCAGAAGGAGAAAATGAAAAGAAAAGGCAGAAGATGAAGAGTGAGGGATGTAAATGAAGACAGACTTCAGAGGATGATGTGAGGAGAAAAGAGTGTAAGCAACTAGCACAGTGGAAAGAGATGCAAAGGGAAGAATACTGATTTATATGATATTGAGTACAAATATGTGCTAATAAGCACTGGCAAAGTCAAATGGTCTGTCATGTTTTATGTGTTTGTTCTGTGATGGTTTTGGGCTCACTAACATCAGAGACATTCAAATACTGATTGGGTGCACACCTGGAAAGCTTACGTTTCAGGCCACGTCCATAGTCCTTAGTACATTACATTAACTCCTCTCTTATAAAAGATTTCAAATTACCTTTATTTGGTCACAACCAGTGCAGAGACCCCATCCATCTTTTTCATCACATGTAAAGCAGTAGCTCAATTGCAATGGCTTGTTTAAAAAAAGTACTACTTTGGCCTCTATTTTGCTGCACACTCATCAGCTATCAAACTACCTGTCAGTAGGCCCAAGAGATAGGTCAGTGAGATGAGCGTTCATCACTTGATCTGACTGGTTATTGGCAGGTTATTCTTTTACCCTAGCTAATTCCAACAAATAACCGTGAGACCCTGACCAATACATGTTTTGCGAAAGGATGCCAAGGGTGAATGGGGGCCACTTTTTTTTTAGGGTGCCCAGGCCTATTTTTGATCCCAATTCGACCCTGCTCTTCTTCCTCTGTGTGCTGCTGGCTTCACCCCTGTTTTGTCATCCCAAGAGCTTCTCATTAGTGCAGCTGAGATGGGTATTTTTAAGGGGGTTCATAGAAAGGAACGACTGTCTATATTGAAGGCTGTCTCGCCTTCAATGCAAACCTCTTTTGGTTTCTTTGACTATAAACGCTGGCGACACAGCCTTCATTATAGTCCTTCCGCGCTTTCTGGCCACAGACACTAAAGACAGGCTATAATGCCGCTGACCGCGGCCCCCGCAGGGGGCTAATTGGCGGTCGGCGCCTTAGTGCCCCCGGGGCACCGGTCACCCCTCCCCATCCCCTCCCACGGGGGGGGGGGGGGCAGGGACACCGACCGGAGCCCCCTCCACGGGCTGGCCGGAAGTGACGCGCAGTGCGTGTCACTTCCTGGCCCTGGTGTGAGGCGGAGGCTATTTAGCCTTCCCCCACCCTCCTGGCGACCTCTTTGTCGCCCACCTCGCCATTTCCCTCCCTACCGCTTACCCGGCGTTGGGTGGGGGGGTTTCTGAGCGTTGTAATGTTTTCCTTTTTCGTTGCAGGCGGAGTTACAGGGCGATCTGGAAGCAGGCCGGTACAAAGGGTACCTCTGCGCGGCACCATAGGGGGTGCCTGAGCCAAAACCGAGGAGCCTCAGGGGAGGGTCCCGGAAGCCGTGTCGGCGCCCCGCTTGTCCTGCGGGCGGTTGTGGGGCTGAACAACCGGGGGCTTGCTAAGCGACGCTCCGCCCCGAGAGGGGGGGCGTGAGTAGAAGTTACCAACGGCACGTGATCGTAGAAAGAATCACCTGGAGGGCAGCAACGGCGGGCATCGCTCCCGCGCTGCCCGGCTCATCAGGCGGGCAGGCGACCCAGTTGGTTGCCTGCCCTTGGATCGCCCGTAAGATAACCCACCCATTACATATTCTGGAATTATGTAATAAACCTGCAGCCTTGTTACCCAACACCAACTGTCTTGTGTGTGTCATTTGGGTTACCTACTAGGGGGGAGGTGGGACAGCGGGGTGCCCCTGGGGGTACTATGACGCATCCATCGCCAATCAACCTTTATTTGACACAGAAACAAAAAGACGAATGTATCAAATGCATGGAGCCCTCACTGTAAAAAGCATTTTGTTACTCTTTTTGAGTTTATTGTTTGCATTTTTAATGTGTTAGCACACTAAATCAAGACCTATTGGCTGTGTCAATGATAGTTACTTCATGTCGTGGAGCTGCAACAGAGGGATGACAGGCTGGGTGTGTCCTATTGTGTGTGTGTGTGTGTGTGTGTGTGTGTGTGTGTGTGTGTGTGTGTGCGTGCGCGCGCGCACGTGCGTGTGTGTGTGTGTGTCTGTGTGTGCATGCGCGCACGGGCGTGTGTGTGTGTGTCAGACACTGTAGACAAGAGTTCTGAATGCCCAACATACCTGTAGCGACGGCGCGGACAAGCACGTAGTTCAGTCTTATTACAGGGCAAACAAGCTGTTTAGATTTGGATGGATCCGGAGCTGGTTTTCTGTGACACTTGAGCATAAGCTTGTCATCCTGTTTCTGCATCAGCACTAACAGATCTTCCAGTAGCAGCACATGCACATCTAAAGATGGAGAGACAATATAGACACAGAGACAAAAGAATAGTTTGCCATCAGATCTGGGATTATAAAAGAGCAAACCTGGAAAGATACAGACATGTACATTTACCCTGCTTGGCTATTTCAATAGCACACACAGCAATCAATCATATCTTTATATTAAATGAATAGGTGTGCATTCAACTGCAGATGTTCACTTTGCAGAGAAAGAGTGACAGGAAAACAAATCACTCATCAATGTGAGAGGAAGGTGCAGGATGGGCACGATGAAGAATGGGTGTTCACTTTGAGAGAGAAAAGCCAGGAAGCTGGCTCTGTATACACTATACCAAAGTAAGGTATAGTCTGTAAAGAGTCCAGTGGATCCCCAAAGGTAGGCAGAGGTTGAAGTAGGGAGTACCTTACTCTCAATTTGTGGTAGCGTGTGCGAGCAGTAAGGCCTTATCAGAGGGTAGTGCTAAGCATTTATTGTACAACTCAGACAAGAAATGATTTCACACACTCAAGGACTGAACTCGGACCAAATTGGTTTGTATAAAAATATTATTTAGTTATATTTATTTTCTAGAACCAAGGCAGGCCTGGTACAGGTAAGTATAAGTATACTTTGCAAGCATATGCATTTTAAATACAGTTTGAATGCAGTGAATTAGCTACTGTAGAATCACTTTATATCTGCAGATAGTCAGGTTTACTTTGCAATCACTTTTCTTACACAGCCAGGTATCTCTAGATGCAAGGCTGGTGCACTTCCCGAGGGAAAGAAAAATGAGACAATACGTTTTGCAAAGTTATTACAGATTTGCAGTACTACTCATGAGCCACATTTAGGCCTTAGAAGGCAGAACTGGGTGTACGGATCTGTAGGTAAGTTACAGTCAAATGGGCACTCGACTCACACCACCAGCGGCACTTGGGCGGTGGGGTGCAGGGACCACACGTTAGCCAAGGGCTAAACACAGTGGTGGGATTTTAGACTGCGGTGAGCATGCCACCAGATTGGGAACAAAATCTCCTGGGGTCGAGGTCAGTGCTGTATGCCCAATGACCAAAACAAGAACTACACCATCAGCAGCACAGGAGTGGCTGGGTGTAGGATGCAGTCTTGGCTGAGGCTGCAGATTTGGTTGCGGTTCCTTCAGAGTCGGTCAGCTGCTGTTGAGGAGAATGGGGCTTTGGGAGTCATCGTACGGTAACTGCAAGCATTTGGAGATGGAGTTGGTCAGACGGTCACAGTTGCTCTTTCTGGTCCACTTCGGTTATGGAGTCGGTCAAGGTGTCGCCTTTGGTCGCTGTTGAGGGGACCTTCAGTTGTTGGATGCAGGTTTGATTTACGAGTTTGTTGAGGTTCAGGGGTCACTAGGATCCAGGCTAGGATCGCTTGGAGGACCTCCTTACGGTGTTGATTCACTCGGACTCGCGGCTCCGGAAGCAGAGTGGTGGAGACTCACGGAGTTGGCCGGAGTCAGAGTCGGTTACTTTTGAGCAAGTCAATGCTCATGGGAGACAAAGTCCTTTTTAGTCCAAAGGCAGGGCAGATTCTCAGGGTTTACGAGGACTGCTGGCTGCAGGACACACCGAGGTTCTGTTGGAGGATTCTGAGGTCGGGGCAGGTCGGTAGGGCTGGGGCCAAGTCAGTTGATGTGATCCTCTTCTTCTCTCAAAACAGCTGTTCGGTCCTTCTTCTTTTCGGCTCTGATCTGAGGAGGCAAGGTTCAGGGTTTCCCCTAAATACTAAATTTAGGGTGTTACAGGTAGGTACAGGTCAGGACCAATTAGTCCCTTCCTTGGGTGGCCACACCTCCTATTATGCCACCTTCCAGTGGGAGGGGGAATAAGCCTCACTCTGGTTGGCTAGGTCCCCCATCTGCAAAATGGCAGGGACTGAGAGTTGATTTGATTTGATTTGTGAATTTATAAAGCGCACGATTGCTCGTGAGCATCTTGGCGCTAAGTCGATGTAATGTCAAGGTCTGCCGGGGGATAGTGCTCTACCTAAGAAGTGAACAGCCAGGTTTTTACCTCTTTCCTGAATGTGAGCAGAGATGTGCTGTTTTTGATTGTAATAGGGAGAAGGTTCCAGGTCTTGGCTGCCTGAAGCAGGAAGCTTCTCCCCCCCACCTAACTTGTTTAAATTTGGGCTTCACCTTACCTCCCCCACCTAAGGGGTGGGGTTGGCCAAGGTGGGCACACCACTCTTCTTAACTTTGTTTTCGCACTGATTCTCCCACCCAAGTTTTGGTTCAGAACCAGTTGGGGCTACTTGCTGGGAGCAGCAAATGGCTGGGGTAGCTCCCAAAGGCGGCAGGCCTTTGAAGCTTCCCCTTCGTGGACCCTGCCCATCCTGGGGGAGGAGGCTCGGCACCTTGTCCCAGGATGTGCTTTGTTTCAGGACCCAGAGAGCAGCAGGCTTTCGACCCTGGGGTCCAGAAACATGTCTGGTGGTGGCAGCTGGGGAGCAGCTACTCAGCCAGGACACTAGAGTTAGCTTGTTTTTCAGGGGGCATCTCAAAGATGCCCTCTGAGTGCATTTTCATTAAATTCCACACTGGCATCAGAGTGGCTTAATGTGCTGAGACATTTGATACCAAATTTCCCAGTTTTCAGTAAAACCATTATGATGCTGTGGCATTCGTAATGACATACTCCCAGACCATATACTCTTTATGGCAATACTGCACATACAATGTCCAAGAATTGATTTAGCCACTGTAGGGGTAATAGGCTCATGCACCCGTACCCTCGCCACTGGTATAGTGCACTCAGCTAGAGGGGTGACTTATCTAGGCCAGGGCAGTGGGTTGTATGCATGGCACACAGGTATGTGTGCCATGTCGACTCTTCACTTTGTTCTGCTCCAAAACACGCAGCCTGCAAGGGGAGTGTGTGTTTGTAAATGTACAGGATCGCTAACGGTGGCACAATAAGTGCTGCAGCCCTTAGAGACCTTCCCTGGTCACAGTGCCCTTGGTACCTATGGTACCTCTTACAAGGGACTTACATGTAGCCAGAGAGGTGCCAATTGGGTTTTGCAACATTACAGGTTTAGGGAAGGAACATAGGCCCTGGGTACCTGATTGGCAGGAACCCAGGGCACACTTAGTCAAAATACATCAACATTTAGGCAAAAAGTGGGGGCAACCATGCAAAAAGGGTCACTTTCCTATACTTCCTAGTTTTCAATATTTGAGATTGTGTGCAAAGAGACCTTTTACACACACGTTCTGGGTAAAAGAATATATCCAAGATATTGTATAAATGGAAGATGACTTGCAACATTTATTGTCAGGGTTAACTACAAAAGCAAAGCGACCTTGATCTTTGTACCTGAAGACATTTTGGTCTGTCTCAGTTTGTGATCTTTTCCACATTTCTCTTAGCTTTGATTAGCTTGTACAGTTTCTTTCAACCCGTAGGAGGAGGTGAGGTTGTGTAGGATCTCCTTTAGATATCACATCTTACCACTTCTTCCTCAGTATTAGTGTAACATGCACAAGCCCATTTAGACTTTCCACTGACATCCACATGGTTTCGTTTATGATTTGCTTAAGTTTGCCACAGTAAAATACTAGTTCAGATCTAACAAATTCATTGAACTGCCCATATAAAATATTTTTGGTGTCCATAAATGGAAGACAACCATCAGGAAACCTTAAGAGAAACAGTAGCTCACTTCAACATCTCAAAATCCAGTAATGTATCAAAGTAAACAAGCATTGGCATAGCCAATAGGTCTCGCTTTTGGGACCTTATAAGTATTTAGTTATAAGTTATATAAGTATTTAGTTATGCAGCACAATATCCTTGGTGCAACAACATCAACTGTTGCATGGCTAAGCACTTATAAGGTCCCAAAGGCGAGACCTATTGGCTATGAAGACAAGTCTCCCCTCACGGGCCAGGGAAGCCAGAGCCAAAAGTTGAAAGAGCAGCAGATGAACTTGCAACAACTAGACTCTGCTTCTTGCTGTCATGGGTAGAAGCACACAAACACTGCGCCAATGCAAGAGCCAGCATGCATTTTTGTATCGGGACACAGCCTGTGCACAATGGCACTTTGCAGTATGTTATATAATATGCCCCTTCTAGGCATCAGGACAAAAACCAGGGCACTGATTTTACAGTATGGTGCTGCTGACAGACTGTGGGTTCAACAAACCCCCACAGGCGAAAGAAATATGCTATTAGGTTTTAAGTAAAAAAAAATGTACTGTTTGAGTGTCTGCCTTCATGACAGGTCATCTCCCAGTTCAACAGTTTTAATTGTCCTGTGCATGAGAACCTTGAACCATAACACACACTAGTAACCCTTTTTCCGCAAAAAATCTCTGTATTGTAGCATTTCTGTAAACAAGACCTTCAGCCCTGAAGTGTGCGATTCCGATGACGTTGGTAGGCAAGGCTGGTCGAATCATAATGCATCCATTATCCTCGACGTAATGAATGGCCTTGAAGAGCCTTCATTCAATGGGGAATTCTCTAGTGTCATAAAGTATTAGAAAAAAACACGCCAAGACCTACAAAGCCCTGAATTAATGGAAGCATGACAAATCTGTAACTAGGCGCACTTAGGAACCTTGCAAATGTGCGCACGGTGAGCCAGATGGACTTACGGGCACACTACAGTGGGCTCAGGGCATCTTATAAATCACTGTGCATTTGGAGAAGCCCTACAGCAGCACACCTCCTTCACTAGCTCAGGCCCAACAGAATAGCCCCAACTCTGTCATCAGAGGAAAAGGGGGCGGAGTCTATTCTACATGGGGGTTTTGAATTCCCCAAATTATTAGTGCATTGAATATCAAGTAACTTAAATGGTATGGCGAGTAAAGAAACGTGAGGCAAACCAACCAGAACAATATGAGACAACAAATCTGTATTCTGTGGGATGCACTCCACAGCAAATACGCCCTCCCCCCCCCGCACCTCCACCAGCTAATTTTTCATTAATCACCACAAATTTCAGGCAGAATTCCTGGGTGTACGAAATGTAATCAAGACACTAGCATGTGCGGGTCACTCGGCGACACACATTCTCTGACAGTTTGCAATAATGAAATATAAACAGCTGGAACTCAGTCTGTGTGCTCCATTTCTATAAAAACAAGAACCAAAAACTGGCAAAAACACATCAGCCTTCGTTTTTGCCTGGAGAAAATGTTGTAGAAATGTGTCCTCTAACCTTGCCAAATTTCAGAGAGGTAGGAAGGAGTACATTGTCTGTTTCTCCTCAGTGTGACAGACAATCACTGATGCATTTTCTATTTGTCCTGCGGTGAGAGAAATATTGCAAGGATTTCGCAAAATAATATATTTGAACATTTCTGAGTCGAAGGAGATGCACCTGCCAGGCCATTCACGAATCCACCTGCTAAAGCTTGTGGATGTGCCCTTCTATCTGACACGGGTCACTGGTGAAATAACGTAGACGGGCTGAATAGTCTAAGGGGCACTTTACGCTGAGTTTTTGTCACTTTCCTTAAAGTCACTCTTCTCGCTGATATGATCGCATCAGTTATGACAGAGACAACTTTGCATATTAGAAACGAGTGTTCTTTCTACCTCATGAAACGGTGGCCGCCGAGGCGCCATAAGCGGTGTAAACCAATGAAGGTGTGCAGAAGAAGGATCTTATATTCGAGTGATTCAGTTGTAGCTAACGTACACGTTTGCAAATTTCGCAGCGTAAGCTCCGGATATACTCTATACCCGTTGAAAGCAGTCCACAAACCACCGCATCTCGGCAACGGAACCTGCCCGGGGAGAATATCCCCCTCTGCGCCCTGGGGACAACTCTCCTGGAGGCGAAGAAGGTGCGGTACTCAAGCCCGATGCTGGCGCCAGCAACTCGTAATGTGACTTCAGGCTGACCCTGGGGATCACGAGCTGGCTGCAGGATAGCAGAGCAGAGTGAGCACAAACACAGGCAAGGAACGAAAACCACATGCTGAGAACCCACTACAATTAACGCATTAAGCTGTGCAGTTTTACGGAGTCAGTGAGCGTAGCACTCTTTCCAGTCCGTGCGTCCAATGCTTGTGGCAGTGTGTCGTCGTTGCGCGCACATACAAAGCAGGGCATGACATGTAAGCATTAGAGTCGGGTCAAACGCGACCCTACACCTGAAGAAAACAAGCATTGAAAGCATGCGCATGTAAGCATTTCTAGAGTCGGGTCAAACGCGACCCTACACCTGAAGAAAACAAGCATTGAAAGCGTGCGTCATCACGATCGCGATCGCTCTGAAAGAGAAAGCGATCGCTCTGAAAGCGAAAGTGATCGCGATGACGCACGAGTTTTCAAAGTGCTGCTGGCGGCCGGCTGCGCGCGTGCACGATCGCGTGAACGCAAGCGTTAGGCCAGCCAGCAGCACTTTGAAATTCCCACTTACAAAATGTCTCTTCGAGCCAGCGCAAGCGCTGGGGCTCAGCGAGACCTAAAAATGACTCCTAGATTCCTCTTTTCAACAAAGCCTTTGATAACAGTGATCACCAAATTTATTGAATGGGAGACCTGGTGTATGAGAGAAGGGAACTGTGTCCAAGAGGTGTATAGTGTTTCCTCTCTGCCAAACTTCATACGTCTGTGAATCAAAAGTTTGTGAAAGAACCAAAATTGTTGCTCATGGATAGATTTAGTGGGGAGCATTGTGGCATATGTGCCATCAATGTTTTCGTGAAGGCTACTAGTCAGTAATTGTTGTTAGCAGTTCACGGGGCTGAGGTCTGATGAATGAACTTATAATCCATAAGCAACATAGGTGACTTGAGTACTAGCATTGCTGTGAAGAGGAGCAAGGCCCTTTTTTAGCTAGACCGGAGAGAAACTGAAGGCATATAAAGAGTCTCTCTCTACAGTCTTCATGCAAGGGAGGCATTTTGAATGTTAGCAGCCTTCATCCGAGTATTCTTTCAGAAGAAGGGGAAAAAGAGAATTCATCTTGGGGTACTTTAGTATTGAAGTATTCTTTACATTAATATTTCGATATAACCAATTTTAATTTATGTTTGTAACACTACTGACTAGAAGGAAAATGTTACTTACATTGTTAGGATCTGTTCATAGCGTGCAGTGCTGTAGATTCACATCCTCTGCATACTTCTGCTGTCTAGTGTTTGGCTCTTGCTGTTGCACATTTTTCAGTCATGAGTTCTCAGTGAGGCCTCCACCTCTAGTAGTGACACGCATTGGCACCGACTTCATTGGTAGATTGGTTTCCACACAGTGGGTCAGAGTAGGTATGGAGTAGTGAGTAGGATAAGACAGTGGCCATGTGTGTAGTGTCAATCTTCATGTAGATTGAAGATATTTGTAGAAAACACTGGCTTCTTGGGAGGCAGGTGGGCGCAAGCAGATCTACAGCAATACATGCGATTAACCGATGCTTACAGGGAAAGGAGCAAAATCCATTCTTAGCATTTGTGCCCATAGATAGGCCTGGGCGAAGCACTATGCTACGCTCGCGTAGTTTGCGAAGTTCGCGCTACTTCGCGCTACGCGAACTGCACGTAGCACAGTGCGAACACGCGTAGCGTAGTGTTGCGTAGTGCTGCGGTAATTTTTTGCTTGCTCGCGGTCCTCAACGTCAAGTTGGCGACCGCGAGCAAGCAAAATGACATCCTGGCGAGACTTTTTCCTTGTTCGCGATCGCGAGCATGGAAAATAAACCTCCCGGCGAGATTCCCAACGCGAGAAGGTCAGGTTTCTCATTGCGAGGGGTCGCGTATGCTCGCGACCGCTCGCGATGAGAAACTACCAGTTCGCGTTGAGAAAGCTGCAGCTCGAGTAAAAATCTACTCGAGCAGCAGAAAACTACAGCTCGCACTGTGCAAGATGCCATTTTCAATGATTGCACAGTGCCGGTTGCTTGTCCGCACTGTGCAATCATTGAAAACAACATCTTGCACAGTGCGAACATGTTACTTCGCAGTTCGCGAAGTGCTACGCGTAGCTCGCGTAGTGCGAACTTCACTTTGCGTAGCTTCGCGAAGTGCTACTTCGCGAACTACGCCCACCCTTACCCATAGATACACATGCTCTGCATGGACAGTAAAGCTGTACTATCCTATGTGGTGACTAGCCAGTGAATGGGGCAAAGGTCTGAAACAAAGTCTTTATGACACTCTGACCTTTCGTAGTCTGTAGCCATACCAGAATGTCTGTACAATAATGCTTTGTTAAGATGCATGGATCGAACCAGGTAGCAGCCTTCCAAATAATGACACCCTATTTGCAGGCAGAGTGAGGCATGGGGAGGGCAGGTAGGTTTCTTTTTTTTTTTTTATAACAATTTTATTGATAATAAATGGCACACATGTCAGGCAATACAGAGTTAGCAGTGGCAAGGCAGAGGATACAATAGGCTACATTACCAGTTATGCAGATTAAGAGGACACTTAACATGGTGTCTAGCCCGGTACCATGGCAGTCATAACAATGGTTCCCTCTTTCCAGAGATCAGAAACAATGGAGAGCAGGTGCGTATTGTTTACACTTTGGAGTAATAGGAGTAGCCACACGGTGGTTAGGACCGCTCCGCCCCATCCCGTAGTTCCGCCAGTGTCCGCATCTCCCTTCTCAGTTCCACCGTGGGAGAAATGCATATGTCCCCTCGATATTTATTCCACTTTCCCCACTTACTATCCCACTTTTTGGGGCATTCATGCCCCTTGAACACCGTGCTTCAGTTACCATCGCATAGTCCGTGTTGGACGCCAAATCTCTCACCCGTGGCAGCACATTGGATCCCCACTTCTGAGCAATATTACATTTGGCTATGGTCCACCCCATAGTCGCCCATGATTGTTACATCTGGTTGAGGTCTGTGGCATCCTAAATATGAAGGAGGCAGACCTTGGGGGAGGGATGGATGGGTTTGCCAGAGGCCCTAGTAAGCTGCCGAGTGACATCTGTCCAATAAATTTGGATGTGAGGGCAGTCCCAGAGTATGTGCGTGAAGGTACCAGTCTGGTTGCAGCGTCGTAAACAAAGTGAGTTCAGTCTTCTACCCAGCCAAAACAATAGCGTTGCATCAAAGTAGACCCTGTGGAGAATCTTAAGCTGAATCAGTCGGAGTCTCAGTGGAATCGCCACCTCCCTAGGGGAAGCGAGCGCCTCCCACCAGTCATCGTCGTCCATCTCCCCCAGGTCACTCTCCCAACTTCCCCTCAATTTCAGCATAGGGTCCGTCCGGTTGTTTGCTAATTTTTTGTACGTGAGGGATATAGCTTTGCGATCCATGGGATCTAACAAAAAGCGATCTTCCAAGGGGGAGGAATCTGGAAGGGGAGCATCCCCAGGGAGGGCTGAGTCAATTGCGTGGCTGATTTGTAAATATCTAAAGGTCTCCGAGGAGGCGAGGTGATATTTCGCTTGAAAGTCTGCAAACGTGGCCTTTTTACCCTTGAACCAGAGGTCCCCAACACTGGAAATCCCAATCAAGTCCCACTTATCAAACCCCAGGCATGCACTAAAATGGCCTAAGATGTCTGGTTTCCACAACGGGGTAGCCTTAGTAAGGCGGTTATGCCACCCCAGCTTACGCTGGACTTTGTGCCATACCTCCACCGTGCGAGCCGTGGGACCGGTCAACCGCAGTTTACGATAGTTCGTATAGAGTGCCCTGTTGTACCCCCCATTCCCCAGCAGCCAGTGGTCTGTCCGGAAATTAGGGTCGTCATGTGGACCGAATGCCCATCTGTTGATGGCTGCCAGCTGCGACGTCTGGTAGTAGGTAGGTTTCTTTTGGCTTTAAGGCAACAAATATAAATACATTTAACAACCTACCAGGCTATCCGTGGCTTAGGAATGGAATGGCCTTTCTAAGGGAGTGTAAAGCAACAAAAACCTGTTGTGTTTTGCAAAAATACTTCGTCCTATCTCTATAATACATGAAAGCAAACTTGACATCAAGTGTGTGAAGGGATCTCTCTGGTTCCGAGAAACGCTGGGGTAAGAAGACCGGAAGCTCAAGTGTCTGGTTAAGTTGGAAAGAGGAGACCATCCTTACAGTTGGTTCTAAGGACCACCCTGTCATTGTGTACCTGGACAAAAAGCTCTAGTAGTGAGAGGGATTATAGTTAACTTACACCGTTGAGTGATGTTATGGCTACTAAAAAGGCGACCTTCCAGGAAAGAAACTGGAAAATATAAGAATGCAGTGGCTTGAAGGGCAGACCTATCATTATGTTGATCAGACTAGTGCAGGTGGCGCTCTAGGGGGGCTGATACATTTAAAGCCCTTCATTAAGGCTTTTAGAATAGGAGTCTTGAATAGAACATGTTCCGTATTCTGTATTTATGCAGCAATAGCTTCTAGGTGCAAGGCGGCAAAGAGGTCTATATCTGAGGTACCACCATCGCCAAACATACGTGAGTAGGGCTGGTGGGTGGAGTTCCCACTCATGGTCTTGTTGCTGCATCCTGCTGAGCAAGTCTGCAAAGTCGCTATCCACTGCCAGAGGAACTCTGCCTGGAGACACACAAGGTGGAAATTGCCCAGTGCCAAATTCACTGAGCTAGTGCTGATAGTTGAGGAGAGTGTGTTTCACCTTGTATTTGCATGTAAAACAAGGCAGTCATGTTATCAGTTCACAAAAACACCACCTTGCCCTGAATGTCCAGTACATCAGCTTTGAGGGCTAGATGTATGGAGAAAAGTTCAAGATGTTTTATATTAAGAGCATGATGAGGTAGGCACAGATTATAGATTGTCATGTTGTTCAAATGTGCTTACGAACTGTCGAGAGATGAGGCTGTGGTAATGGTCAACTGTGGTACCTGGTCTGCGAAGGGCCTGCCACACAAAAGATTGTTGTTGTTACACCACTGCAGAGATAAATGGGTGCAGGCCCTTATCAACACTAGATCCTCTCAGTGACCCTCGGATTCTAGCCGTTGTGCCAGGAGGCATCAATATTTGCACTGTGAAAGGACAGAGTGGCTGAACAAGAGGCAGTAGCTGTTGGAATACAGCTACCCTTTGCTCGCTTCAGTGGGCTTTAACCGAGACTGCATTGAGGATTGACCAAAGAAAGTATTAGACCTGAAGTGGTTGTAGGTGGGACTTGGTGGCATAGACTGTAAAACCTACTTGGTGAAGCAGGAAGATTGCACCTTGGGTGCTGACTCAGCAGTCTTATCGGCTTACAGTCTTGATCAACCAGTCATCAAAGAAGAGGAAAAGGTGAGTCCACTCCCTTCTGAGATGAGCAGCTACCACAGAAAGACATTTCGTGAAAACTCTTGGGGCTGTGGTGACTCCAAAGGGCACCACGTTGAACTAGTAGCTCTAACCTTGAAGCTGAGGTAGCATTGATGGGCCGGAGAGATGGGGGTGAAAGTAGGCACCCTTTAGGTCTAGTGGGCCATAAAGTGCCCTGGCTAAAGCAGGGGGATTACATACTATAGGATGATCATATGGAAATGTTCTGAGAGGATGTATCTGCTGAGAGGCCTAAGCTCAAAGACGCCTGAGGAAGTTGTCGTTGTGGGGTATGAGAAAGTACAGGGTTTAAAAACCCTTGCTCGATGTTGAGGGGCATTGACTCTATGGTCCGTTTGAGTAGAGCAAAGTGTGCTGGATTGATGGTGTATGTGTGCGAGGAGGGATGTTTGGTAGGGTTGACATGAGCTCAGGGCAGTAGCAGTACTTAATGATGGATAGAACTCACTGTTCTGTGGTCTCCAAAGGGGTAGACATCCCTAAAGCTTCCTCCCAACAGGTGTAGTGGGATTGGGAGTGGGAAGGGGGATATTCACGCAAGTTAATGCCTGAAGATAGAGGCTCTCCTGGCGGAAGGAGCTCTGCCTCAACCTTTTGAGTTGTTACTCCCGAAGATGCCCTTGCATAACCTCTAACTCCCTGTTTGCAGTTAGCCTGCTGCTGGTGTTGATGTGACAGTGTGGAATCAGTAGAAGTTGCCTTGGACCTACTCATTGTCTGTTGCAGAAAGGAGCTTCAGCTGAAGGAACCTGAAGGGCACCCATGGCCTTAGCAAGGCCAGTGTCCTTCTTCATCTTTTCCAACATCTCACCAACCTGGGGACCGAAAAGGTATTCTCCGGTGAAGGGCAGCTTAACGAGATGTTGTTAAACTTCCTACTTTTGAAACCTGAGACATGCATCCAAGAGTGGCGATGGAGGATCACTGAGGTGTTCAGCTCACTGTCAGCTTTATCAGCCGAATCTAACACACAACAAATGGTAGCGTTGGATATGGCCTTCCCATCCTCAACAGTCTCTGCTCCCCTATTCCAGTACTGGTCAGGGAGATGTTGGAGTAAGGCCACAACCTCTTCCCATTGGGCTCTGTCATAGTAAGTCAGGAGGCCAACCACATTGGCAACAGGGACACTGTCATGGTCAGGATCCCCCAGTGGGTCCACGTCGTAGTCCTCCCAAGCAACGTCCATAGGGTGAAGGTAGAGTGGCACACCAAAGTCCTCTGCTGGAGAGTCAGGAGTAGGGCTACCTGTGTCTGAATAGGACTCAAGTGACCACTGAGAAGAAGTCATAAGAGGTGAGGCTGATCAGGTGAAGGTGATGAAGTCAGTGGTAGAAGTGGAGGTGATGAAGGAGTTGGAGAAGGAGGAGGGGTAAGGGAAGTGCCCTTAGTCCTCTTAGGAGGCACCTTTTGGAGAGAAGTGTCTGGGCTTGGGGTATTCTTAAAGCAGAGTCTTCACTTATTGTATAAAGTCTTCCCAGTGGCAGAGATCTTGCCTGTGCAGGAGTGAATAATGATCCGACGTTCCCTTTCAACATGCTTCATTTGAAACTTCGAGGATGGGCCTCTACTCTGAAGCAGCTGTCTCTGCAATGGGACGGCACGAGACGGGTCCTGGGAACGTCAATAAAATGAGTGAACATGATGGTGTAAAAAATAATATATAATGGTTCAGTGCCCATATGCGTTCACTACCAGAACACATGTTGCAGAAACTGTGTGACTCCAAAAACTTCTTTGAAGAAAAACAGTCAAACCCCAACACTAGAAGGTAGGTGTACGCTGAGCATGTAAGTCTACTGACACTACATTTGCGCACACACACAAATAAATGTATATTTATATATTATTACTTTTTTCACTGAAAAAACCAAGGGTTAAAGTGATGTCATACTACGGGATTGTAATAATAGGTTACTCTACATTAAAATAAAATTGGAAATTCACAAAACAAAACATGGTTAAAGAAACGTAACCACCAAAAAAGCCTGGGTCTGCGGGATCTGCCACCTGTGCTCCGCACTGTGGCTTGATGCTGACTGCTACGCTGAGCCCTTCTAGCAGTAGCAATGCAATGGCCTGGCGCTGAGCCTGCCGCACTGTGCACAGTATGACCGGTATGTACCATACTGGGCCAGTGAGGGAGGGGCAGCCCAGACTGTGAAACCGGCTCTCATTTCTCCCACAGCTCCAGAGAAGCCAGTGAACCACAAGGAAATGTTGGCACTGGCAGAGGAGATCAGTGGCAGCGGTGGCAGCTACGAGTACCTGTAGCTTGGTATTGGTGATGCGCAGGTGAGAAAGGTACAGGACCTGCACTTTCTCCTGGTCCCCTTGTGCCCCCTGGCCCCACATACTTAAAATGTGATTTTTGCAGGGGGCACCAGTCTGTACATTTTGATGTGGTGTGGCAGACAAGGGTTGGCTGAGCAGTTCATCCATCCCAGAACTCTGCGGAATTTAGCGGAGTTTCTCTGCAACTTTGCAGAATTCTGCAGAGTGAAACTCTGCAAACTCCATCCAGCCCTAGTTTGCACATACTGTTTTAAAAAACAAAGCCAATGAAATTCTCCAGCAACTATAACTCATGACCTAAAGCAACTATAGGTCCAGCCATCCGCAGTGTTGTTATTATTCCTGTCATTCAGGTGTTGCAGTGATGCTGTTTTGCCCCGCACTTTTTTCCCACTTTTTTTGTAGGATGTAGGACTGAGTCCCTGAATCCTAAATTGACGGTCACCCCATCTTTGTAGATGTGGTGGCAGCCAATCAGATCCTATCTAAAGATCTGTTATGTGTGCAGATCCTGAGCAGAATGAAATATACAATGTTTTTTAACCTTAATTTTTCAAACTACGGAACAGATTTACACCAACTCACAAAAAGCACACCTTCTGGACCACGAATTAGGTTTCTGCCAAATTTCGGGCCATTACGTATAGTCGTTTTGACTGCAGCTGTTTCTAATTTTCCTATGGAAAAATGAATGGGGAAAACTTATTTTGGGAGCTCCCGCCCTTTTCTCGGCCTGACTTGATGGGTCACCCTATAATTTTCCAGAAAGGAGCTGAGGTGGAAAAACATGTTTTTTGAAACGTTTCATGAATATTCGTCAAACAGCACCCAAGTTATATTCAAACAAAAATAACTTTTTCTTTGGAAATGGGGCCTAGGGCAGATGGTAAATTACAGTGGTCTGCTAGTTGGGAAGTGTGCATACCAACAGTTTTGTCCTTTGTTATCTTCCATTTTAGGGGTCCCTCATGGATCAATCGCCTCGCGGTTAAATTGAGGTTCTATTGTAGAAAAAATGGACATTAATCAATTTTATGCACTGATATTGAAAAATAAGCTACAAAATCCGTCAAGTGCCCAAAGAAGACAAAAAATGTTTACCTGAAACTGTGCGGTCACGGGGTAATTTTTTTTCTTTTTTAGGTCAGTGGTGTCAAGCTGCGCCTGATACATCTTAATGTGGCGCCGATTCTTGACTCTCTTCACTCTATCTTTCACGAACATCAAAATCTCATGACATCGGTCCCTACATTGGACCAGTTTGTCCTCCTCTGAGCTGCCACCTGCAGGACAAAGCAGGACATCTTGGGTGTTTTCCAGCACTTAAAAGCATTAGGTTTGGCAGAAGCACTGAAGTCAGGAAACAAACAAGTTCCATCAAGGACTTCTCAGGACCATAACAGAGAAACAACCAAGAAAGAATCAGAGATTACATTCAACACGTATTTAACACCATGCATGCTTTGGTTTTCTAGGCAGGCAGCTACAAACATACACATTAACTTCATTCTGAAAAACTTGTGAATACAGTGCAATGTGGGAATTGTATAGCTCAAATGTGTTCTGTGCCTTGATACAGGGCTGTGTGAAAATTCTCAGGCCTAGACATAACCATGTCAAAATTAACGTAATGCACACCAAGAGCAGACTACAATAGTTAAATAAGAGTCAGTAAGATGTTCTCACCAAGCTACATCACTACTCTTTAGCCTTCAAACGATCTAAAATACCAGCCTAGTTTTTTACCCTTTCGGCCAGCCCATGACTGCTCTTTACATTTCACTAAGATGTAAAAGTGTCGGCTCTCTGTAATATTTTATGGCCGTCATAACTTTAGGAGCTATTTCACACTCCATTCCCCTTCAGAAAACTGAGTACAAGACTCTAACCAATGATCCACAAAGCCATCCTGTGAAAAACATGTATAATAGTCCTGGGGGTCTACAAGGTAAGCTTGAGTAGATATTCTATGTATGTAGACTGTTCTCAGCAAGAATGGATAAGACTAAGCTAGCACATGTTCCTTGCTGAGTATTCTTAAGGTGGACGAGACTTCAAATTTGCTTACATTTTGATCCTGATGGACTCCTCTTAAAACGTTTTAAAAAAACATTAAGCCACTTAAGATTTTATTTAAGGTGTGTAGGGCATACAGCTCACAGATCCAGATGGTGATCCTTGCAATCACCCTCTCACTTAGCTAGAAGTTAGTTGTTACACTCCATTTTGGATACTAAAACATTAAAGCTGGTGGCAAGACATCTTTAGGTTTATTTCAACTGGAATTTCAGGAATACATTAAAAAAATTAGCTAAAGTGAACCAAATATGTATTTTCACAAGCTGCACTAAGACTGGAAAGGACTTATGAACTTTGAGCATTAGCTGCTCAAGTTCATGTTACTTACCAGTATAGCTTAACAGTAAGGGGCTGAGTTAGAGTTTGGCTGAGAAGTCACAAAGGCGATGAAGTACCCTCTCCACCAAACTGAAGGTCCGCCACCTGATATACCAACGAGTGGACCTTAAGCATGTCAACGACAGAGACTTCTTCATCTCCATTGCTGACATACTTCTCTGACTGCTCGCCCCAAGGGACAGCAACAAACATTTAATTAGCACCCGTACAATGGGAAAAAATTCCCTTAGTGTTGGGGCATTAGTTTTAGTTTTTTCAAAAACAAAACTTTACCGTGGGATTTTCTTTTTGAAAAAAACCCAGAAATATTTTAAAAGTTGGACAGATGGTACAATAATTTGGACGGTATTGTCAGTCAAACCTTTAATACAGGAACTGCTATGACAGTGGTTCCTGCTAATGTGTGGAACTGTGCACAGGGCTAGAGGACAACTCTAAATTTGGCAGGCAGTGAACCCTCAGTATGGCCAGAGTAAAGTGCTCCGCCATACTGATGGACTTTGCCCATCAAACTCTAAATGATCTTTGACATTCAGCTGGGATAGGGTATCCTACAAGCAAGATTGAGAAGACATAATTGGACTACTTGGGAAACAATAAAATCTTCTGAAATTCATGGCTCATTTACAAAATATTAATGCCCTTTTTATTAAAAAAAAATAGACTGGTTTATATGGAGAGCATATGGACAAGGCATCACATAGGATCTTACTTTAATATCATGTCCTTTTGCCTTACTCAGTTTCTTTAAACATGTGTAAAAACACCTGGAACATAAATACATACAATGTGGCATAAGTCAGACCCATTCGGGGGAGGCAAAAGGACAGAAAAATGCCTTTGTAGAAAATATCCATATAATACAATCCGTAGTGCAGAAGAAACATCAAAGACTGTCATTCATGCAAGGCAATGATACTACAAAGAAGGGCAATTCATGTGTCCTGTAATCCCCTAAAGCCAATACATAACACATGAAACTCATCCCAACTACCCCCTGTCTGCTTTTGTGTGATGCCTCTACTGATAACATAATAAGGAATCAAGGTGGATAGCCCATACATGTTTGTAGAGCATCCAACTAGTATCCAGTGTGACATCTCCTCCCTTTCAAAATTCCTAGGGTGTAAGCAATGTCATATGTCACCCGTCCCCAGCGGCAGTCACTCCCCCATGCTCCCTCAGGGCAGCCAAAATAGCCATTCAGGCTCGTATAACATCTTCAAGTTTATCATCTTTACAAACATTTCTCATTTACACCTCCTCCGCGATCACCCGTTGACAAATATCTTTCATCGATGCCACGTATTTGGGGTGTGTCAGACTGAGTCATTTTGCCCGCACCAACCCAAGGAGGCCAAACATCCTGCTTAATTTATTTTGGGCAGGAGAGGGAATCAGTTGCAACAACACTTGGTGGATCTCCATTGACACGTCCCACCGGAAGCTGTATCCATGTTGTACAATATGTCTTCCACGTAGGAGGACAAGGGTGAGCATGGCCACACCATATGCAGAAAATCTGCCATCTGAGCCCCACTTCATGCGCAGCCAGCTGGTCAAGTATTGTAGATGCCATGCAATAATTGTGGAGTAAGATAAGTCAGGTGTAAAATATTATATTACAAGAGTTTAAAGTGTGCATTGGAGGTGACTGTCCGTACCCCCTCATGGACCATCACCCAATTTTTAGCTGATGAGGGCTACCCCATGATAGCCTCCCACTTGGCCTGGACAGGAAGCACCACAGATTGTCACATGGAGTCTGTATTCTTGGGAAATCAGCCTATGGCCCTGAGCCGTTTAAAGCAGTGTAATCAAGATATTGGACCGGGTTGGTTCATCAGGAATGGACGGCCCCACCTCCTGGGCCGTGCTTGACATTTTCATATAGTGGAGGCATTGACACATACCCAGGGAAAAGGTTTCAATTACCTCCTCCCTCATAATCAAGCACTGTCCAGAATGTAGATCTACCATAGTTTTGCAACCTCCATCCTTTTATTTCTGCACCAACATAGAGTTAGCAATTTGCAAGAAGGGTTTCACTGTCGACAGAGGCACATCCAGAGTGTATGGGGCCCACTGGAAAATGCTACGGACCACTCCCTCCTACCTGTCAGATAAGGAAAGGTGGAGGCAGCCCCCATGCCAGACCTAAAGAGGATCAGCAAGGGTATCCCTTCATGTGCTTCCTGCAGAAGCCGTTTCTTCCATTTGTCGTCCATGTCCAGCCAATGAATTGCACGCTGCAGTTGGGCTGCCATATAATAAAGTTCTAGATGCAGGATCTCCAGTCCCCACTCACTTCACATTCCTTTTAGGGTGGCTAGAGCAATTATTTGGCACTTGGTTCCCCGGATTAGGCCCACTATCAAACTATCTAGGGTGTGAAAATATTGCCTAGGGATTGCTTATGGAGTACTCTGTAGGGCATAGATGCATTGTGACAGTATGATCATTTTCACAATTGCAATCCTGCCGATCAGGAACAGGGGCAGCTCCTTCCAAAACCTAATCAAGGAGTGCAATGCCTCTATCACTCTTCCAACATTAAGCTTGAGGCACGTAGGGGTTGTATGAGTCAGACAGACTTCGCGGTATCGGGCTTGCATCGTCACCCAGGGAAATCTCACCCCAAGGAAGCTCACCCACCGAGAGCCATACCAGTCTCCCCAGTGCAAATAATTTTGATTTATCCTGGTTGACACATAGACCAGAGAGCTCCCCAAAGGGCTGCTTGATGTTGAACAGAATAGGTGCTGAGTGGGCTGGTTGCCGCAGATACAACAGGGCATCATGGGTGCAGAGGAAGACCACTTGGTTGGTCTCTCCCAGTGATATTCTCCATCGGTCACCATATTCCCCATCGCTCGCTGCAGAGTCTCTTCCAAGGGCTCCATGGCGATGGCAAACAGGAGCGGCAAAAGAGGGCATCCTTGTCTAGTACCTCTGCTCACCCAGAAGGGCTCAGAGACCACTCCACCTGAGCGCACCCTGGCTCATGGATCAAAGTAGAGGAGGGGAATCCAACAGTAGAACCCAGAGCCCAAACCCATCGTCTGGAGCACCTACCACAGGAATGTCCAATTCAGGGAATCAAATGCCTGTTCCGTGCCAAGGAGTGTCAAGACATAACTATCAGTCAGGAGCCACGGAGCATGATATACATGAGCCAAGCCTCTCGGATTGTGGAGAGTGTTGCACTTCTGAATAAAGCCAGATTGATCTGGTAGTACCGGGGCAGGCAACTGAGGGAGAAGATGCGTAGCCAGCACAATGCTGAGAATTTTCGTTAGGAGAGATATCGGCTTATACACAGAGGTACCCATTGGATCACTACCCAGCTTTATTATCATGACAACTAGTGCCTCTCGCATGTAGGCCGGCAAGACACCAGACCATAAAGCCTCTTCCTAGACCTCCAGTAGGTGGTCAACCACAATATCCAGATATTTATGATAAAACTCCCCTGGCAGCTCATTGCTTTTGCAGGTTTAAGGCATCTAACTGCGGTTAGGATCTCTTCTTTAGAACGTTGACCATCCAGGGCCTACTATCTCCTGGATCAAGACTTGGGAGTGGGACATATGCCAAAAATCTACACAAAGGCTCCAAGGAGGGACACAACCGTTCAGAATATGCATTACTGAGATGGGTAAAAAATACCCCATTGATCGCCCTCTGTGAGGCGAGAGCTCCTATGTCAGTGCACAACATCAGGATGGCGGACTCAGAAGACTCCCCCGTGGACAAACCCGCGGACAAACTGGGCCAGCATTGCTCCTGTTTTATCCCCCTACATATGCAGTCGCTGCCTGTAGGCTCTGCAACTCACCGAGCAAAGTTGTCAGGGAAGTAATGTAGCAACGTTTCTTTGACCGTAGCCGCAAACGTGGGGGTCCGATAATGCCTCCGCATGGAGGAGCCACAAATGGATTGCCGGATGACCAGGCTCACCTACACAACACACCAAGACAGGAGAATGGTCTGACAGGTAACGGGCCGGATATGTCACATCTGTAACCCTAGGTGTCAGTTCCGCAGCTACGAAACAATAGTCCAGTTGACTATTTGTACCCATATATAACAAGAATACAGTTGTTGCGATGGGTGCCTCTCCCAGTTGATATCGCACAATGGCACGCCGTGCATCATATCTCGAAGCGCTGTGGTGAGGCAGGCTTAGCATGGACCCTGGGAGGCTCCCAATCCAGTGTCCCACTTAAGGCACAATTACAGTCTACAGCTCGGTAGAGAGACACTGCTGTTAGGACACCGGGTAAACGCTCTGGACAATCAACATTGGGGGGCCTATACATTAATAATAAAAGTCTCTCAGCCATCAAGGGAACCATGTAGAGTGACATAACATCCCTCAGGGTGAACAACATCATTCTTGCAACAGAAGTGGAACCCTAGGGCCACCCAAATGAGCACCCCGTGCATAACAGGAGTATGCGGTAGTGCATATTTGCACTCTCCAGCGCCTTCGCAGGCAAGGAATACAATCCCCCCACACATGCAATTCCTGAAGGAATGCTATTGCCACCTTGTAGCATTTAAGACAGGCAAACACATTTCTGTGTTTCTCACAGAGGGATATCCCCCTAACATTCTAGGCAATCAGTTTCGTCATGGGAGAAGTCATTATTTATTTATGTATATACTTCATGTACACATCACTTCTCCTTCCATACATTTTGACAGTTACACCACTGGTAATTAAACCGAAAAAGCCCACCTTGCAGGGCCCATTTGCACAAAAGCAGAGCTAACTTCCCCAACAGTACCCCAACATGAGACTCAAGACAATGCTCTAACTCCCCCCTCTGCTTGGGCAGTGTAGCTATCCCACCCTGTCCAGGCATAGACAAGTGTGGAGTCAGCAATCGCTGCCCCACACCACAACTTCAGAATTCACAAAAACAGGTGAAATAATATGAAATAACACTCCCATCCCTCCTCTTCCCACAAGCATGTGCTTCACAAGAGGTCCCCAACTGGGAGCAGGCAGCTGATGTTGGCCAAAGGCTCAGACAAATGAACGCCACATGATTACAGTAGGTCAAGTGCCAGCTAGATCTCAGCTATGGCCTGATCTGTCTCCAACCAGGCCCTAGTCCACTTGCTGTTCTTGGGAGGTCCACTCCAAGTCAGGAACCACCTCAGTGGCCCGCAGCATGACATCGGGGTAGACCAGAATCCTATCTGACAATTTTCCGTCCTCCAGGCTCTTCCAGCACCCGCGTTGTTACCTGCTGTGCGCAGACCGACTTTGTGTTTCTGGTCGGGACTAGCCCGATTGGAACAGATCCTGGGCAGATCAGCGTGTCATCCAGTTTCGTCAGTCACTAGCATCTCCTGCGGTGAAAAAGAACAGGGCCTTCCCCTACTATTGGTCGTCTCTTGACTGATTGGAAAGTTCTTGCTTGTCCTTTACCCTTTATGTGTAATCAGTATAGGTAGAGATAGAGGGGCACTCAAATATTAAAGGGACCACGTAACGCATTGTCTGCAGGATAGCGTCTGTCACGAACATTAAACAGGATGGTAATAATCACTCTGGGTGGGGCTCCAGGTCTCTGTGGTGGGGCAAGGGCCATGTGCAGTCTTTCAGTTGCAAAAAATTTAGCGAGTCTCCTAGGAAGCAGGACTGTAGTGATCCAGTTCTCCAGAAAACGTTTGGTGAATTGACCCTCTGCCCTCTCTTGGAACACCACAAATCGTAAATGGTTCCCGTGGGATCTCCCTACAGAATCTTCCAAGCGGACTGTTTGTTTCTGCAGATAGAGGACAGAATCTCGGAGGATGTGGACCTCCTGTGGCAAGGTGTTTACATTCTGCTCCGTAGTGGCCACACGCTCAGGTCAGTTCACAACAGGTTTACAACTATAGCGACAGAGTAAATCTTATGAACCATGCTGTCACAAGAATTTTGAATTGGCGACAATAAATCCGACAGAGACAGTGCTGCCTCTGTAGTCCCATGCTGTTGTTCCATGCCACCAGTCTGGGATCCTGCTTGTGTTTGGCCCTACGGAGCACTGGCTGTGTGTATTTGCATATTTTATTCATTTAGGGTGATTTGGTTCCTTTATCTCTCAACATTGTAAAAACTGGCCGCACCACCACCTGAAATTTGGAGCGCAGATGTGCCACTAAAGTATCTGAGCAGTCCCTTCCAACAGACACCGCACAGGAACCCACCACCCGCCGGCCTCACAGTATCACCACACAGAGCCGGGGTCTCCGAGGCATTACAGTATTTCCCAAGCACCAGGAGAGGGCGACCCATCCCCAGCACAACACAGAGTTTCGCAGAGCAGTCCCATGGTTTCTGGTACAAGGAATTCAGAGAGGGAATACTGCAGTTAACCCAGTGAGGGCTGGTCAGTCCAAACCCAGGACCGCGCAAAACAACCTGTGTATGCAATTGAAGTACCAGCCAGCAATATTTTCCTCTAGGACAGGGGCCTCGCAATGCTATCAGTCCCTCTCAACTTGTAGTCAGGGCCGGCCCGACATTCCTCCATTGGGGAAACAGGGTCACGTTATCTTGCTACAGCATCATCAGGTCAAATGCTAGTACAGCCAATATTACAGGAGCTTGCTGCAAGTGCACCTGTGCATCCGGTGGGACCCCGGGAACTCTGTTAGCACAGAGGCTCATATGTCAGGGCTAAAGAGATGCATAGAAGGTCTACCCATCTTTATGCAGTGGACCTCCCACTTGCAATCAATGTCCCTTCTTTTGGGTCCACAGTAGGAGCCCAAGCGCACAGTGGGCATCACTCCAGCCACACCATGGCATATCACTTTGCACTACCCACGAGTTGTGGAGTGGCAGCCTTGGGAGACTTAAGGGCCCTTACCTGGCTCACCATATGACCTAGCACAAGTGGCTGCTGGTTTTTAGGTGCTGCAAAAGTAGACAAGTCCTCCTCTCCCTCTGTTTCATGTGCAGCACCACCCGCAGTCTTCCTCACCTCTAAGGGCATCACAGCTTGGGTGACCAGCCCAGGAGAGTCACAGCACCAAAAGCAGCTGCCTTGAGTTCCAGCCCCACAGCTGGGCATCAGGGTCACTCCAGTCTCTCCCCCACATCCAATCCGGGACAGAATTGCAGTCTCCAGATTGGGGGCCATATGTCTCACCTCAGTTTTGCACGCCAAGACCATCTTAATCCCAAGACCAATATGGTGCTGGCCCAAGCTTCCAGGACTTTGCCCGACTCCACTCCAGAAGGCGGCTCAGGCACACGCCAGAAAACCTGTGGCTGATGTGTAGCGTTGGCAATGTAGCAGGTTGTCCACCCAGAAAGATATACAGAAGGATCACACAGGAATATGGCAGGATTACTTAGACTCCAGCAGGAGCGCATGGAGGAGCGTCTAATCAACCATGTTGCCTTGCCATGCCCCCAAAAATATTGATCAGTTCGACAAGCACTGGTGGGAAAAGCCATATCTCACTGTACTAAAGCTTCCAACAGTGTGTGATGGCTGTTACAATTAATCAAATGGAAAAGATCTCAATGCAAACTGCACCTGGAGGTAAAGAAACGTAATTCAGGACAGCTTTCAGACCAGAACAGCAAAACAAAACGTGGCAAAGTACCCCTTTCTCAGGTGCACACATGTCTTTCCTGAATTTATCTCCATGATTCCAGAACAACCATCAATAAGGATTGGGTGCAAGTATCATGTGCTTATTGATGTGAAATTACAATGGGGTTTTCAGTACAGGCTAGCACTTTTTAGCTCTGTGATTTTTGAAGAAACACACTAAAAGGTGGGTTTGATTTCAGAATGGTAATATGAAGGTCCCTCTCTGCGTGGAAGTAAAGGTTGCCACTGACGTGGAAAACTTAAATGCTATGGATAAATGTGGTTGAGGAGAAAGAAAGATCCTTGGACAACCACCTTTTCAGGTCACAACTCAGCGCGGAAACAAGAGTGACTCTCAGTCCTCTTTTAGCATCTGGATCCTCTCCCGGTACTAAGATAACTGCAGCTGGGTCTGGTGCATCACGAGGCAGGCGGAGAACCAACTTAGATGCAAGTGGTAGGAAATCAGAGCTAAACGTGAACAGTTTCTCCCTTTATTGTTGTAAAATTTCCTTTTGATGTGGTCAGGAGCAGCGGGAAGGGAATATTCACAGAGCCAAAGCTGCCACATTTAAGGCCAGATGTTGGCCGAGGAAATGAGAGCCACTGACTTCTTCACGGCAAGGTCCTGGTAAAACATCCGGATGGTATTCGATAAACAAAGCCCATAACACCTGAGATGGAAGTCAAGCGACTGTCAGTTCTCTGAGTAGATGTGAACACCCCTACACCTTTGGGATGATGGCTGTTGTGCTCTCTCATTCACTTCTTTGTTAAAGGCGTGTTAGTATGCCACAGTATATGGGGCAGAATTGGAGTACTTGACTTCAAGGTAGTTGCTGTGAGGTTGTAGGGTTGGCTGCACCTTTGTGATTTTGCCTCACCAGCTGCTAATGAAATCTTCTCTGTGCCTTTTTACATGATGGAGCTCACAAAGGTGGGGAAAAGCAGATAGTGGGAAGTCCATGAAGCAACTGCAAAGTTCCTGTGGTCAAGGTGGACCTTAAGATAACCTCGCATTTTGCTTGTGCTGAATTCACATGTGATCATGTATGCTTCACTTCAGAGGCAATTTTGACTACAATAAAATGTAAATTACTGCAAGAAGGGAAGCCAGCACCTCACAAATGTAGTAACCTTTGAGTATGTGCCCTTGATGAAAAAAATAGAAAGGGTAGAAGAAGAACTATGATAATGGAAACAAAATATACCATTGTTTTGATACGAGTTAAAGTGGAGCAACCCTGCTGCTACAAGTGAATTCCGGTGCATTTTTGTAAGGGGGGGGATTAAGGAAAATGTTACTCAACCTTTAATCATCTCTTTGTAGTTTGTAGTGCTGTAGAATTCACATGTTCTACATACTCCTGCCATCTAATGTTGGGCTCAGACTTTGCAAGTTGTTTTTGCTCAAAACGTTTCTTCGAGTCAAAAGGTCTCCTGTGATTACTCCCTTACATTGCTTTCTGTAGAGTAGTGAATGCAAGTATAGAGTGGCTAATAGTTAAAAATTTGTTAACCATGCAAATAGTGTATACAGTAAGGTTAACACTTGATGTTACCGAGATATGTAAACAAGACACTGACTCTGGGCAGGAGGGTGGGTGCATGTGAATCTACAGCACTAACAGTTACAAACAGATGCTTACTGGGTAAGTAACATACTCTGTTCGCAGCATGTGTGGCGATAGATATACATTCTAGGCACATGCTGTAAAGCAGTACTCCCTAAAGCAGTGGCTTCTCAGTGGATATTGTATATGTCTGATACCGAGTTCTTAGTACTATTTGGTCAACCCTAGTCTATTGACAGGTGAGCTAGCTACACAATAAGGTTTGATAAATGTGTGCACAATTGACCATGTAACTGCTTTGAAATATCAGCTATTCAATCAATCAATCATGGATTGATAAAGTGCAACTACTCACCTGTGGGGGTCTCAAGGCACTGGGGAGGGTGGCTCCATAATGTGCTGAGGTCATCCGAAGAGCTAGGTCTAGAGGTCCTTCCTGAACTGGGGCAATGTGGGAGATTGCCAGAGGTGGAAGGGTAGGGTGTTCTAGGCTTTGGCTGTGAGGTAGGCGAAGGACTTTCCTCCCATTCTAGTCTTGTTGATATGAGGGACAGTGGGCAGAGAGAGCTGGGCTGATCGCAGGTATCTTTTGGGTGGATGTTCAGGTATGCGGGTCCTGTGTTGTGAAGGGCCTTGTATGCGTGGGTGAGGAGGTTGAAGATTCTTCTTCTTTCGACTGTAAGCCAGTGGAGATCGCGCTGCTGTTGGGTGATGTGACTGCAACGGCGGATGGCGAGGATTAGTCTGGCTGCGGTGTTCTGGACAGTCTGGAATTTGGGAAGGAGTTTCTTATTGCTTCCGGCACAGAGAATGTTGCCATAGTCCAGTCTGCTGCTGATGAGTGCATGCGTGACGGTTTTTCTGGATTTGGGTGGGATCCATCTGAAAGTCTTTCAGAGCTTACGGAGGGTGTTGAAGCAGGTCAAGGATACGGCGGGGATCTGGTGGTTTATTGTGAGCGATGAGTCTAGGATGATACCGATGTTTTGAGCGTGCTCCTTCAGGGTGGGGGAAAGGGCCACCAGGAGCTATTGGAATATTCACTTCCCAGTAGCATGTGGCCTAGGGGGTAGAACCCTCAGATAGAATTTTTGGATACATTTAACAATGCATCTAGCTATGCCAGCTTTTTTTGTAGGGTAACCTTTACAAGGTTTAGCAATAGCATCAAAATGCTGTTGAGCTGTACCTGCACTGGCTGCTGCTGTATTTATTCACAGTTTCTTGGGAGTCAAGAAGGGAGCACCCATGATCAATGGAATTTAGGGTGCCACCCAGGTGTATGACCACTTCCTCCAAAGTGTGGCATATTCTTGCCCCAGAAATCATAATTGTCTCGAAATCCAACATGGAAAAAGTCTCTACAGAGGAGCTGTATCAGGCTAACCCACCCTACTGGTGTGACTAATTTTCCTAAACACTTCTTTTCCAACCCTGTCCTGTTCTTGGAATTGCTCAAGTACCAAGGTGGACAAGGATGACTTCACAAAATTCCTCCAAGAACATGAGGTCTTTCTTTTACAGGAAACTTGGCAGCCTACAAATGCATTCATCATGGGCTGCAAGGAATACCAGGAATACCATAACACGCCATAAAAGAATAAAGCTCTGGGAGAGCAAAGCTAGGTCTATCGATCTTCATCTCTACTGACATACTCTGGGCCCGCGAAGAGGTGGATTTGTATCCAACATAGATGCAGTGTGTGAAACTAGAAGCCACACCTGACTTCACACTAATAATCCTAAAGATATACACACACTCGGCACTCAAGCACAAGGTGGAAAAATTCAGTCGCTGAAAGGGATGCTCAAAGCACTGAAACCCACATATCCACAAGCAGGCATAATTCTGTCAGGCGACTTTTTAATGAGACAACAAGATTTTCCTGAGCTGTAGCAATATCAATTCATGTTACTAAGATAACTGATAATTTTAAAATGGATTGCTTTTATATGTATTTTGTGATGGTTTTTATTAACTAATGACAATAAACTCTTATCTTACCTATCTTACCTGTCAGCCGACTTCAACATGAATTTATTACAGGGCTCGGACAGCAAATTTCCAGGACAAACGCTGGTAAAACAGGGCAACCAAACAAGATGCATTTTTTACCAGACAGATCGCATCTCTGTGCTTGAGGATCTGGCATGTTCACACTAAATGGACGTAGTCCTTTGTAAGCCTGGGCAAAGCACTACGCTACGCTCGCGTAGTTTGCGAAGTTTGCGAAACTTCGCGAATTGCACGTAGCACAGTGCAAACACGTGTAGCATAGTGTTGCGTAGTGCAGCGGTCATTTTTTGCTTGCTCGCGGTCCTCAACGTCAAGTTGGCGACCGCGAGCAAGCAAAATGACATCCCGGCGAGACTTTTTCCTCGTTCGCGATCAGCAACATCAAGTTGGCGATCGCGAGCGTGGAAAATAAACCTCCTGGTGAGTCTCAACGCGAGGAGGTCAGGTTTCTCATTGCGAGTGGTCGCGTATGCTCGCGACCGCTCGCGATGAGAAACTACCAGTCCGCGTTGAGAAAGCTGCCGCTCGAGTAAAAATCTACTCGAGCAGCAGAAAACTACAGCTCGCACTGTGCAAGATGCCGTTTTCAATGATTGCACAGTGCCGGTTGCTTGTCCGCACTGTGCAATCATTGAAAACGACATCTTGCGCAGTGCGAACAGGGTACTACGCAGTTCGCGAAGTGCTACGCGTAGCTCGCGTAGTGCGAAGTGCACTTTGCGTAGCTTCGCGTAGTGCTACTTCACGAACTACGCCCAGGGTTAGTCCTTTGGATCATCCAGCAGCCTTCACAAGTGTAACTGATAAGACCTGCTCAACCATCAATTTTACTCTGGTAGAACCGGACCTGTACAAGTACATTTCAAACTTTAATATGAAAGAAAGATCGGACAGCAATCATTTTGCCCAAACATTTACCCAGAACCTCACTCCGGCCAGGGCGCAAAAAGAACGGGGTCTTGTCTCAGCTGCACAGCCATGCAATCTAAGGCATCTCAAATGGAATGAAGAGACTAAAGATTCTATCATGGAAGTCGGTACCATCTCCCTCTCGCACCCTGATGATAGGCTAACTTTGATACAGGTTTGGGAGGAATTTGTCAAAACATTACCTTTAAAATTTTCAATCAAACCATCCACTAACAAATCAAAAGGAAACACCAGGGCAGCATGGTTTACTTTACATTTAAGGATAATGAAAAAACAACACAACAAAGAACTTAGAAACATGTGTTTATGCGGTCATCAACCAAGCCAGCCCAAGACTCGATTGCCAAAATAGCTGAAATGAAACAAACATACAAAAAAGTGATCAGGGTGGCAAAATATAAACAAAACGAGGCAATCTGGTTGAAACTATTATACGCAAGCCAGCAGAGAAACACTAAACATTTCTGGGGCAAAATAAACTGCCTGATAAACGGGCACAATCAGCACAACAACTCAGACATCACGAAAACCGATTGGACAAACCACATAACCACGGTATATAATGATGCAGCACAGTATAGTGTGCCAATAAGACGTGCAGAGCCTCGAAGGGCCCAATCTGTTTCAAAAATATTCAATGCAGATTGCCCCTACATAGAACAAAGACAGGCAGATTATAACAACTCTAATCTCATGGAAGCAGTCTGGGCTGACCATGACACAACGCTGATAACGAAATGTCTTAGACCAGCAGTTCATCAAGTGACGTAAATTCCACTCGAATTTGCTGCCTGAATTAGAGGACTGGGCGACCAACATAAACTTAGTCCCTAAAAGTTAAACAGGCTTTCACGCTGGAATGAGCACTTTAACCAACCTATCAGCTGTCATTCTCTTGGCAGAGCAAGCCATCTCAAAATTGGGCACACTTTATGCATGCTTTCCCGACCTCTAAGCAGCCTTTGATAAGGTCCCAAGGGCCAACCTATGAATAAAGATGGCATGTTGGGGGGTCCCACCAAAATTACTAGAGGCAATTAGAAATCTCTACTAAAGACATGGGTCCAAATAAAACTTGGAGACAGCTGAAACATAACCAACAAAATCTTCACTAACAATGGCTTAAAGCAGGGGTCCATCTTGGCACAATGCCTGTTTAACATCTATACAACCAACCTAGAGAGCCATCTACGCCAAGTACAGGGAGACCCCACAGGTTGTGCAACAAACCAATAAGAAGTTTGCAATATGCAGACTGTATAGTCTTGTTCAGCAAAACTCGCCTAGGTTTACAGTGGCTAATTGCCCAATTGCTAGATTATACAAAAAATGCGCAACTGGACCCTAACTACAAAAAAACTAAGGCTCTGTGTTTTTAGAGTGCTCATAAGAGACAACCTAGAGTTACCTGGAAGGCAAAGAGTAACACCTTAGAACAGGTATCAACTTTCAAATACCTTGGGGTGCATCTAGAACACTATATGAAATGAAATGGTGATTTATAAAGCACAAAATAATCACCCTAGGGTGTCAAGGCGCTCACTCATTGAAACCAAATTTGACTGAAGAGTTCACAGGCGCTTTAATGAATAAACAACCAGGTCTTTAACGCTTTTCTGAAGGCTAACAGATGTGTCTCCTGTTTCAATTTTATAGGAAGAGAATTCCACAATTTAGTTGCACCTAACACAAAGCTTCTTCCCCCCAGGAACATTTTTTCACACTCGGAACAATAAGATTATGTGTAGGGTATCAAGTTCTGTTTTAAAAAACCTGATCCTATACCCTGTGGGGCCCTAAAGACAATACACAAAGCCTTAAACTCAATACGTTTGACTATTGGCAACCAATGTAGGTCCTTGAGTGTCTTTGACACAGATCTGTGTCTTGGGATATTCAGCAAGAGCCTAGCCGCTGCATTCTGCACAACCTGCAGTTTCGTTAGGCATTTTTTCCGAAGGTTGATAAAGAGCCCATTGCAATAGTCGGCCCTAGAAAGGACAGGCGCTGAGACCACTAATTTACGAAGCTCAACCGGAATGAAAGGAAGGATTTTTCGTAGGAGTTTTAACGTATAAAAAGAAAAGGAGGTAAACTGGTTTACATGATTTTCGAAATAAAGTTTGGAGTCAAAAATGACTCCCAGGTTCTTAACCTTGGTCACTGGCGTCGGTAACGGCTCAAATTCCAGGGGCCAAATATCAGGTGACCAAAAGTTAGTATGTGCACACAGCAAACAGCAAGTATTATCCAAGCAAGGAAAAGTAAACAAATTGTTATTCGCATTTGAAATCTTGTAACAAAAATGAAGAGATTGCTCAACAAATCATCTTTTGAGGGACGTAGAAGCAAAATTCATGCCTTCCATTTCGTGTGGATCAGAAGGAACTACTCAAAAGTAAAGATTCGGCAAGTCTGAACACCTTACAATCCAGCATCTTCAAAATATTGCTTAGGATTCCACGACATATATCACAAGCCCATATTAGATCGGAGTTTGGGCTACACAACCAGATTCCAGTTAGACAAGGCATCCTAATAAAATACTATTGGAGAATGAGGGCAGATGCAAACTCACTGGCCTTGCAATGTTGGCTTGATGTAGAAAAACAAGCCAGTGCAAAGAACTCAGTCTACACTTCATAACATCAGTCAATTGTGGCCCTGCAGTTAGAAGAGGCCTAGCACACAATAACAGAATACTCTGAGCTCAAAAGGGCAATTAATAAAGTAGCCAAACAGTAATCACTTTTAAAAGATAAAGGAGCTTTGGCGAGTAAAAGGCAAACGTGGGTGGTCCTGCCAACATACTAAGTTTTAAAACCCAAACCATACTTGTCAGCACACTTCCCAGAGTCAGAAAGCACAATCTGACTCTAATTAGGCCGGGAGTCTTTCCATCAACAGAGTTAATGCTGGCATGGAAACAGACCTGGCCAACCATGGAGTGTCGTCTTTGCAGACAGAATAGTGAATCATTACTCCATCTATTATGCATTTGCCCAGCACTTTTATCACTCGGGAGGGATCTATTATGGCCCACATTATAACAGTTACAAATAAGATCATGCCGACCAACTGTAATACAGCTATTAGGAGGTTCATCAGTCCAGCAAGCATGCAAGGCAGAGAAGTTCTTGGACCTAGCAGCCAAGGAGTTAGAAAAGGATAAATAAGAAAATAACAAATAACATTCAGTCTGCAAATTTGGGCCTGGTAAGGCAGATGGCTCTCCTTTGTCTACTATGCTCTGTACTAAGGGGACACAGAACTTTTATACAAGACTGAAATCCCTGTGGCTTTTTCCTTCCATTTACTTCCTAAAGTCATGCGTATAGTGCTCCTGTACCTGGCATTGCATATAAGGACATGGAACACTCACAGTATATGTACAGAGAACAATTTATTTTACTGACTGGACTGAGCATCTTACACTATCATCTGTAGCAATAAGCTCGTCAATGTACACATGTGACATTTTTTTTTTTTTAGAAAGGCCTTGTAACTGTACTCGCACTTGGATTGGGGTAGCACTGAGCAAAATAAGGAAAACTAGCTTCGAAACATTCGAAACATCAATGTAATACAATATTGCTGTAGTAACATGATTGAATCTCTTGGAGTTTTAATAAAAAAGTATTTTTAATATACCAT
Organism: Triturus cristatus; assembly: GCF_964204655.1. Lineage (NCBI taxonomy): Eukaryota > Metazoa > Chordata > Amphibia > Caudata > Salamandridae > Triturus > Triturus cristatus. Next base: position 102,600,381 of record NC_140595.1, on the reverse strand, counting down.
TTTTTATTTGGGTTTTAGTACTTAATATAATAATACTATTATTCCAATGATTTTATAGTATCATAGGATCGCAACTAATGTTGCCGCTATATTTTAGTTATTGTCAGATTTGTTGAATTTAATGTACTGCTTTTTGATGAACAAAACATTGTAAAAGATTTGAATTAACCCCTTGAGTGCCCCGCCCTTTCCCCCTCCTATGCCGGGCCTTTCATTAGCGGGCGGGGTCATGGGCACAGCGCAACCGTGCTCCATGACGAGACTATCTCGTCATGGGCATAGAAGAGGTTAATCATACAATAAACATATGAGTTGCCGCTCTCCCGAATCAAATTGCTGGGGTTCCTGTGTGGCTGAGTTTGCAGGATGTGGGGGTGCATGCGTTGTCCTAAGGCTCATTCTCCATTTGAAGACAAGTTTGGCCACACTACCCCCCCTTCCTGCCATCTGCTCTGCAGCTTGCACTTCTTTGTTCCCCTGACAGGAGAATTTCACACCTCATTAAAGCAGCCTGGCCAGCCAGGACAGAGCAGCTGAAACATGGCTCCTATCAATATTCACAGTTATAGATACAAGACACCCTACCCCGAAGCACCTAGGGTAGACCTTTGTAAAAATAGGGTCAATTAACACTTTGGAATTACCTTCAAATCCAAAGACGTATTTGCATATAATTTCTGTTTAAAATCAGCCTGCAAGGCAGGGCAGGCTTTTAAATGACAGCAGGCACCACAGTAGCGCATACTTCAGTGCAGGAAATCTACTGGGCCTCTAAACCCCCCTGCCCTAGTATACTAGCAACTTATAATCACCCAAGCCTTATTGTATACTAGGGACTTACAGGGGTCTGTCATTGCCAATTGTAATTATACCAAATTAACATGTACGTTTTACACAGAGCTCCAGCTGTGGGTCTGGTTAGCAGAGCCCAGGGCATAGTCAGAGTCAGAAAGTCACCATCTAGTGGTCAAAATACCTCAAAAGTGTGGGGGGGGGAGCACTGCAAACAGGTCCTTATTTCTAGTGCCGTAGTAGAGGGTTGATATCTTTGTGTATTTTTGGAAGTATATAAAAGTATGGGGAGACTTGATCTATAATATGTAAGAATTTTTTTGGGTCGGCTCTTCAAACCTGTTGAAAAGGGGGAAGGTGTTGTACTACAGACCACAAGTGCCTACATGACGGAATGCAGACAGCTCCTGAGCAGCAACAAGAACTTTAGGGTGATCACGGAAGGGCCGACCAAAATATTTTGTCGGTGATCAACAAAATGGTGGATGAAGCAGTAACAGGAGCATGGATTTTAAAACGAGAGGCTGATTTCTGATGTAACAAAATTTCTGTCACTCTACTTTTATATGTTTCCCAAAACACACAAGAAACCTATACTGTTAAGCGTTTTAGATTCAGGTAATAGGTTCTATTTTGACCCTTTATCACACTTCAGTGACTGTTTAATGAAACCTATTGTACTGAAAACGTCCACATATTTGAGGGACACAAATGCTCTACTTCCTATCACGAAAGATGTAACTTTTGACCTAACAATCGATTGGTGCGCCTAAATGTTGAAAGCCTGTACACCAGTTTACTCTAGGAGGCAACATTGAATTCTATGAATGAAATTGTTTACCATGAGGATTGGAATTACAATACTCCCCATCATTTTATACAAGAGTGATTAAGATCAGCGCTCTCACAAAGATTTTTTTGAGCTTGAGAAGACTCTATACTTGCAAGTCAATGGAACTTCCATGGGCAATACTTTTGACCCAAGTACACCAGGCCTCTATGTACATCATTTTAAGACTACGCTCATTCTCAATGACTGCATTCCCTTCAGAACACACATCAAGGTGTGGAATGGTTTCATTGATACATATTGATGATGTTGGAAGGTAATCCGGAATTTGTGATCCCCATTTTTCACGAGTGATAGAAACTTAGGGGCCCATAACGATGGCGGGCGGACTTTGTCCGCTCACCACCGTATCAGGAAATGGGACCGCCCACCATTGTAAACGGCTCAGTCGTGGCCTGGGGTACCGACGGAAAGAGAGGGGCCTCATTCTATCTACACACGCAGTAGCATAATTATATAGGTCCTGAGGAAGGCCAAGATTACATTCAATCCAAAATGACTGAAACATGTAGACCTTGATTTTGGACTTATGCAGTTATTATTTCAAAACTGCATTTGCACTGTTTTTAATTTGGTGACCAATAGACTATGAATAAAGTTTGTTTCTCTATTGACAACCAATTTTAGCGAGCACATCAATATTCAAATTGTTTGCACTGCGCCCACCACTCTCAGAAATCTCTACTCTTCACATCTGTTGGATTGTAGCAAATCCTAGCTATCCATTATAAAAATATCTCTGAGCTCCTCCCTCTCAGAGAGGGGGTTGTAGCCCTTAGTTGCACTAGGTTGCAACTAAGAGGAGATCCCAAATGATGAAGCATGTCACCATGGTGAGTGATGGGATTCCGTCCTCTTTAAAGAGGACTTTCACTGAGTACACCATTAGGTCTTTTTCTTGTGCCAGTAGCCTGAGAAGCCTTTTTTTCAGGCTTATAGACCCATGGATATTTCTGTTGTATTTGGGGAATATATCTGTATGCTGGTCTTTAAACGTTCCCTAAGACCCTCAATCTCTTTTTTTATTGTTGTCATTTCTGAATCACAACAATACTCCATATAGTTTAGGCAGAAATCAGTCACTTCAGGATGAAAGGCCACACACTTTATTGTGCTTATGTGGACAACCATGTGCGTCATAAATCAGTTTTTCCTATTGTGCACACCAATCAATGCATTTTTGCCACAGCTGGAGCGAGGGTGGTGTAGGTTGCTTCCAAAGGCAGACAATGTCCCTCTTGGCCACCAGACAGACCACCTCCACAAAAATCCTTACACAGCCTGGGACCCCCCCCCCCCCCCCAATTCCTGTACAATTCCCAGAAGCACAGTATAGTGGGTTCAAAGGGATCGGGATCCCCAGAACCGCCGAGATCTCCCGCCCCAGCCCATCCCAGAAGAAACATAATACCAGGCAGTCCCATGTCATATGATAAAAGTCGGCGGCAGGGATAGGGCAGCACACGCATTGAGTCTGGGCAGAAAACAACCACCGATGTATGCGATGCAGCAAAAGATAGGTTGCATGCAGGTAATTACTTTGAAACAAATGCAGACATGAAGATATTGCCTGCTCTCTAGGGGCCAAACATGCTTCCCACCAAATATCACGATTCAGTTCACCCACCCAAATCACCCACTTTTGCCAAAGGGAATCAAAGCCTTCAGTGGCATGGATAATCAGGGAGCAATACATCTGGAATATTACTCCATTCCCTAGGTGTCCCATAACCCATTTGGACTCAAGGGAATTATATTCTGGGAGCTGGGTATCTGAGGAAAGGTGTGTCCATATGGCATGCCATAACTGAAGAGAGCAGAAAAACTGTGTGTTAGACAAGGAGTACTGCTCTTTTAAGTCTTGAAAGGACATTAAATTATCCCTTTTTGGGCATCTCCTAGATGCGTGATTCCTATCCAGTCCCATTGGGTACAGCCCTCAAGGTTTGAAAGCTGCTGAAGCCAAGTGCCCTGCCAGAGGGGGTTAAATCTTGTCAATCGGCCGTCCAACCGAATAAGGTGCAGCGCCTCTCGAGTCTCCAGCAAACCACCACTTGAGTGCATGAATGCGTTTCCAGGGGCAGGCGGCTCCCATACAGCAGGTCAAGGAGTCCCTCAAAGCCCACTGCGTGAAATTCCAAATGGTATGCAGGGTATACCAGCTGCCTGTAGACCACTCATTGACGGGGGCTCCAACTGTGCCACCAGGTAGTACACATAAATGTCTCACACCCAAAGCCCCTGAAAAGTGAGATTCCATGCCAAGTTGAATGCCACTCTTTGGCGTTTCCAAGCCCATTTAACGGTTGTGAGTCTAGAGGTCAAGAATCGGAACCACCCACGATGTGAATACAGTATATGGCAAATTCACTAGGATGTACTAATAGCGGGGGAGACACATCATTTTAAAAAGTGCGTTACGCCCCATAGGATTGAGGGACAATCCACTCCAATAGCGCAGGACCCTGTCAAGGGTAACAGTCAAGTTTTGAATGCTTAGAACCTCCCCTCTTCTTATCAGAGGCAGGAGAACCTCTTCTATCCTGAGAAAGAAGAAGAAAGTCTGACTCATACCTGATCACTATACCAGGGCGGGGAAGCAGCAGGGGGATTAATCTGCACAACTTGGGTATAGAAGCGAAAAACATATGCAAGATTTTGAAAAACTACTGATTGGGAATGGTGATGGGGAACCCACAGACGTTTACAAGATGTTGGTTAAAATGTCAGAAACACTATTGTGCCAAAATCAATGTTGCATTTCAAAGACACACATTTTTCTACAAGGGTCCAGGGAAAGACCAAGCAGGTGCCAAGCTATGTAGCGAGCTTGAAGAGCTTGGCTCACACATCTGAATTTGGTTATCTTACATAATTGTTACTTAAGGACCTCTTGGTGAAATGCACTAACAACCTCAAGAGAAGTTATGTGCAAAAAGTAAAACCCAGTAATAAAAGGACATTTAAACTGAGGAAGGAAAGTGCACACAATGAGGTGAGTAAAGGAAATGCAGTGATAGGGAGATAGCATTAATTTAACACAGAAACGTTCTGTCTCTATAAAGAAAGACAAAGAGAATGTGAGTTGAGAGAACAAGATGAAGGTTGACAAGGAAAGGAAGACTTTGAATAAGTCAAAAACAAACACTAAGGGGTATATTCACAAGAACGTGTGATAACTACCGCAAGAGTAGCTTAACGCAACTGTCAACATCGCAGCCCATCTCGGGAAAATAAGCCCGTGTCAACGTGGAATTCACAAGGCGGTGCCATGCGATAGTCTGCCAAAATCGCTAACACTGTCCGCGACACAACCACCTCGATGGAGATTAAAAAACAAACCACAACACCAAAAAACCTGCGTTGGGCCAAAGCGCGATGAGGAAATCAGCGTTAAGCAGCGCCTGGCCTGCAACACACACCTGGCCGGCGGGAAAAATCTCAATAAAAGTAGAAAAAAACACCCAAACACAAACGGACCAACACCCAAGCACCATGGAGGCAGCCGGAGCAGGCACAGAGGATGAGCGCAACCCCACAAGCACCACGGACGACCAGCCCGGGACCTCGGGGACAGGGAAGGGCAAGGACAAGAAGAGGAAGACGAAGTTCAGTCCGCAGGCGAACTGGATCATAGTCACGAAGGTGATGGAACACCATCAACAACTGTTTGTCACCTCCAACTTGTCATTGGACACCAAAACAGGAATATGGCGGGACATCGTGGACAAGGTGAATGCTGTCGGAGAGCACAAGAGGACAATGGACGAGGTCAAGAGGCGATGGAATGACATCAAGCGGAAGACCAAGGAGAAACTTGTAGCCAACCAGAAGGCAGCAATGCAGACTGGAGGTGGGGGCCCAGCGCCACAGCTCGAGCTGTATGACATGGAGGAGCTGGTGTCGACAGTCATCAGTGTGGATACTGTGGCCGGAGTCGGGGACCGGACACTGCTCGACAGGACAAAACCGCAACAGGGTGAGTGACCACCAGGTACTGGGGGGATGGGTGGAGATGCCCATGATGGCAAACATGCACAATCAAGCACAGCACAGTGCATACCCTCAATGACTCCGGGTCTTCGCCCAGATCCACAGATTGTCACAATGTACAATGCCATGCTGTCTGAATGTCAACATGTACCATGCGGCTACATACATGGTCACCGTCAACACCCCCTGCAGAGCAGTCCCAGTTACTCTTCACTGATGACGAGGAGGACAACCCCAGCATCGACACCCAAGCCCTCCTAGACATCATTGACCTCATCCGTGACTCACCTCCAGGATCAGGGCTGACCAGCTGCATCGAGGAGACCCAACACACCACCCAAACCACCCAGCAGGAGGCACCCACGGCCCGCCAGTCTCCCAAGACCCACAGGAACAACACATGAACTTCCAACACCGTGTGCTGGAGGGCCCAGAGGGAGACGGCTGAGCAGGTGCGGGTGGGGTTCGACCTCATGGCTATACAACTGGACGCCATACATGGGTGTCTAGGCCCGCTCCATGGCCTCCAACAAGCCCTGACTGACATCGCTGGAGTCCTAACGTGGAGAGAAGAACACCTGTCCGCTCAGAGGGGCTCCAGCAATAGCAGCTGTGAGCTGGCACATATGCGGAGGCTCATGGTGGACATGGTGTGGATTGAGGCGGAAAGGATGGCAGCCACCGCTGTACATCAGCGAAATTTGGCTGGAATCTACCATGCCCTGCAGACCATCATTATAGTATTGCTGCCACAAGGTGTGGCGCTGATGAATGCTGCTGACCCTACACCATCCACATCTCCGCCCCCTGGTGTGTCAGTGCCCCACAGTGCGGCAGGAGTATCCACTCCGGCACCTGATGTGTCACTGCCACACATTGTGGCTGACAACCCTTCTCCGGCCCCGGATGTGTCAGTGGCACACAGTGCCCCAGGCTGTACTGCAACACCCTTAGGTGGGGCAGAGCACACATCCGGGGACGAGGACATGGATGGGTTTGTGATCAGGAGGCACTGGCATTCATTTCTGCCACCTGGCCTGTTCCTGCCTGGTGCCTCACATGGCCCCATGACCTACCACTGACCCCCAATACACTTCGATGCACTCACCTTGGACAGCGACATGGACTGCCATATCCTGTTTGATGACCAATGACACGGCGACCACACTACGGACTGTACCTTACCTCTTCTGTAGGACTTGTCATCCCCGGATGGACTCTGTCTGGCCCTCCATGGGCCCATTTTGTATAGTGTGCTCGGCATTGCCCTGTACCGCTCCAGCTGCAGGACTGCACTGGATATGCAATAAACATGCACTGACGGACTGCTGTGTCCTGTTGTTCATCATCCATGTATGAATGTGTGGGTGAATGTAGGTACAGTGATGTCCATTGCGTCAATGAAGCTCATCCTGTGGGATGCCATTCAGAGGGTGCTACATAGCATATTGTGTACCAGGTCCCGTGAACACTACAACAGGGACACACGCATCAGTCACTTCCATGTCCGGACATGGACTGAACCACGCCCAGATCCCACGTGTCATTGTTGCAAGCCCTGCACTGGTCCGGCGTATGGCAGGCCAGACCACTCCTCTTACGCTACGAGGGGGGGGCCCTCATTGCCAGCCATCGCAAGCGTACTCGCTGGTGGTGTGCAGGTCACCGGTCTAGTTGTCAGCATGTCACAGCCACTCCCTGAGGGCAGGTTTGCACACACACCACACCCATCCGGCAGAGGCGTCACAGGCCATGTGACTCCACCAACATAAGGGGCCGACGACGTCACATTCCCCTCTGCAGGTGGTGACTGAATGACGGACGCTCCACAGTTCTCAATCATAAAGGGCCCATGAGTTGCTGCGCACAGGGTTCGTGGCACCCGAGGCCTTGCCGCCGTCACGGGCCTGCCACCACATGGCGCTGACTGGGCTTGCACAGGGTTAGTGGCACCTGGAGCATTGTGGCCGGCACAGGCACCCTGCCACAGGACAGTAACTTTGGGTGCACTGAGTCAGTGGCACCTTAAGCTGCTGAGCGGGTGTGCAGCCTGCGATGATGCCCGGTCCCAGCAGTCCGGACAGCTCAGGTTTTATGTGCCCTGCTGGACCGCAGTGTAGGCCAGAGCCAGCGGGCAGCGCGGGCCTACCGCCACGTGGCATCGCTTTTGGGATCACAGAGTTGGTGGCATCTATTGGGCTGAGCAGGTGTGCAGCCTGCGATGAGGCCGGGTGCCCTGGTATGTCCTCTGCCATGGAGTAATTAAGCCCCAGCCCCAAACGTGAGACCTGGTAGCCTGCGGAGGGGGGCAGCATGGTGTGGAGTGTGCCATGTCCCTGGGTCCCGGGCTTGTGGCCTGCTGCGTCATGTGGTGGGACCTCCTGTCTGCATGCTGGTGGCGGAAGGTGAGCAGTGCGGCCTGGGTGTGCATCTGCGGGCATGCTCCAATGGGTGGCGGGAGGGGCTGGGGTGCCTCTGTCTGGGTGTGCATGGGCGGGCAGGCAATTTTGTCTTGTGCAATTGTGTGTACTGTGCCAAACATGTATCTGGACTCTGTTTCAGATGACGGGTCTGTCTCAGATGTGTGACCTAATGGACTGCACTACATGCTGGCAAGTGGTTGGAAACACACCGGTGGCAGCAGGTGAGCAGTGTGGCCTGGGTGCGCAGGGGCGGCGCTCTCTCTCTCTCTTCCCCCTCTCTTCTTCTTCTCTCTCTCTCCCTCTCTTCCTCTCTCTCTCCTTTGCTCTCTCTCTGTCCTTTGATGTGTGCAGGACACACCTTCTCATCATGAATATTTGTCTTGCTGGCTGTGACCTACGGATTGGATCGAGGTGAGCCGCAATGTGTCTTCATTTCATTTCTGTGTTCATTTCGTTTGATTTGTTGCTTCAGAAATGAATGTGTGATGCTCATTTTTGTGACGACACACACATGTCACCAGTTGTGATTCTGCGACATCATGCGGATAATTTTGTACGTGATTGGGTGTAGCTAATGTGGCATGTCTTTGGTCGGGGAGCCGGGGAGGGGGGGTCTTGGGGTGGTTGCGGCAGGTGTTGTTTAGGCCTGGGCTAAAATTCCGTTCCGCTCGCGGAAATTGCGATAATTTGACATTTTCGCGTTCCGCGGAGAGCGCGAAAATGTCAAAATTTCCGCAATCCGCATTTTACCGGAAATTTTTTGCTTGCTCATGCTGTAAAATAATACATTCTCGCGTGCGCGCGATCGCCTTACCTGAATCCCCGCGTTCGCCGACAAGTTTTCCCGATCCGGTCGCGTTCTCCACGAGATGTTGGATTGTTGGTAGCCATTTGCGCTGTCTCGCGACAGTTCGCGCCCACTGTAACGTCATGCATCGCGCGATCACGTCTTCTCGCGATCATGCACCGCGAGACAAGTGAAAACAAGATGCCCGCGCCCGTGAGCAACCGCATGGGTAAATTGGCGAGCCGCGACCACGCAGAAAATACCGCGAACGGGCGGGAAAAAAACTTCTGCATCTTCGCGATATTTCCGCGTGTTTGCGGAGATTTTTAATATTTTCACGATAATTTGCGAAAGTGAATTTCGCAAATTCCGCCAACCCCTAGTGTTGTTTCCCATTCGGCCCCACGGGCTGCATGTTCAGTTGCCCGGGTGCATCTGTATTTCTTCAGGCGTGGCTGTGGGCTGGTCTCCCTTTTGTGGTGCAGGCTGTGGTCCGTCCGACTTAGCATCAGGTCAGAGCAGGTGTTAGTTTCCTGCTGCTAACGCACCTTATTGCCTGTTTCATTTTCTTATTGCAGTTCTGTTTTGTCGTTGTGAATGTTGTGGAGTGGTGTTGTCGCTGCTTTTGGCACGGGAACGCCTACTCTGCATCTCATTAGCGATTGTTGGGGGGTCTTCTGTGGCGATGTTTTTTGCGGCTGCTATCGCAGGTAAACTGGTGCTGTGGGCTGTTAACACCAGCTTGTGAATGGGGCGATAGATTTATTGCAACTTTGGCTGCGATAAAGTGCCGTTAACTCGGCGATAGTTCCTTGTGAATATGCCCCTAAATTGTTTCATGAAGAATAAAATAAACGTTAGTAAAGAGGGCATTATGTAGAAGTGTGCAATGATGACAGATTAAACTGAGTATAGAAAGACAGTGAAGAAGTTAAGAAAATAATTCTTCAGGAGTGAAGTAAATTAAGTGAATAGAGAGGTTGATGGTGGCTGATGAGCACACCGGAATATGAGGTAAAGATTGCAGGAAATAAGGTCACAGTATTAACTGACTCCCCATCCATGCTGATCGGAGATAAAAATTGGGAAAACATATCTGGGATAAATGCTAGCCCTGGACATTAACTATGGCGGCCTCAGCATTGACCCAGTGGGTGATATAGTGATGAGAATTCAATACAAGGACAGAGAAACAGTGTGAAAGTGTAGGCTGCTAAGCAACAGGATAATTTATTGGAATGTAGGCATCAGGGATATATAGGGATTGCACTGAATCTAATTTTTCCCGAATAAGACATATTGACAGCAAAGCTAGAAGAAGAGGACATTATCAAAAGACCTTTTGGATGTTATGTTCTGCAACCCATGAAGGAAATAATTGATCCACAGGACAATCATGTTCTCCTTAGGGCAAACATAAGTGGCTTGGTGGCAGATGGCAGGGTTCTCGGAAGTTTGAAGCCGCTGAGTCTCAATCCCAATAATGAAAGGACAGGGATGCCTATTGCTGGGGCAGTGGGCCTGTATGTTGGTTGTATGACAACCCCCGGTGAGGCCTGAAAAGGGACAAAGTTATTGAGGATACTGCCTCGCAGGCACAGAGAGGCACTAGGAGTGTGCTGTGGCTCTGCTTTCTTTAAAGCACTCCAATGTGGAGTCAACCTTCTCGTTTAACAGGTGAGACTGATCAAAAGGCATATCCATAAGTGATTCCTGGATGTCACCAGAAAAGCCCTTGTTCAACATCCATGCTTAGCGCCAGAGCACCATACTTGTCTTGACCCTGTCACCAGGTAGGTCGCCCCCCTAGCCACCGCGTGGTCCTCCCCGAGCTGTGCGCTGTAGCTGCGGTCTGACCGCTGTTGTTCCTGCATTCTTGGTAACTTGTGCCGTGTCAGGCGTTTCCCACCTTGTTCCCCTTTGCATTCTGTATCCCATATCTGCTTTCCCCCCGTTCCCCTTTGCATTCTGTATCCCGTGACTGTTCTCCCCCTCGCTCCCCCTTTGCCTTCTGTGCCCCCCCCATTTCCCGCCTCGACCTCTGCTTCCCGCCGCTGCTCCCTGCGGCCCCGCCCCCCCGCCGTTCCCATTCGCCACCCCGCTCCCGCCTCCCAGCTGCTCCTCCCTCCCACGCCCACTTATATGGAGGCCGCACGGTGGTAAAGGGAGCGACCCTTGACCCTGTCACCAGGTAGGTCGCCCCCCTAGCCACCGCGTGGTCCTCCCCGAGCTGTGCGCTGTAGCTGCGGTCTGACCGCTGTTGTTCCTGCATTCTTGGTAACTTGTGCCGTGTCAGGCGTTTCCCCCCTCGTTCCCCTTTGCATTCTGTATCCCGTATCTGCTTTCCTCCCGTTCCCCTTTGCATTCTGTATCCCGTGACTGTTCTCCCCCTCGCTCCCCCTTTGCCTTCTGTGCCCCCCCGTTTCCCGCCTCGACCTCTGCTTCCCGCCACTGCTCCCTGCGGCCCCGCCCCCCCGCCGTTCCCATTCGCCACCCCGCTCCCGCCTCCCAGCTGCTCCTCCCTCCCACGCCCACTTATATGGCTTGGCAGTTCGGGCTGGACTGTTCCCATGAGGCACAGGGTCAAGACTGATTTGCATATGGCCATGTCTAAACTGGGGTGGTGTAGTGGGCAAAAGAACGATGAATTAACCCAGATCTCTTGACTGGGGGAGAATGTATGCATTGTCAGCATTCCGTCCATCATTTGTTTGTTGTAACGCTTTTCGCCCTAAGTGGGATGGGTATTCCCAGACGTGGGACCCGTGCTCACTACGCCACTGGAGTCAAGCTATCCTGGCTGATGACGGCTGATAGCCAGAAACCGGTCCTAGGATGCTTGATTCTGGTCCAGGGAAGACATGGCTTGGCAGTTCGGGCTGGACTGTTCCCATGAGGCACAGGGTCAAGACTGATTTGCATATGGCCATGTCTAAACTGGGGTGGTGTAGTGGGCAAAAGAACGATGGAATTAACCCAGATCTCTTGACTGGGGGAGAATGTATGCATTGTCAGCATTCCGTCCATCATTTGTTTGTTGTAACGCTTTTCGCCCTAAGTGGGATGGGTATTCCCAGACGTGGGACCCGTGCTCACTACGCCACTGGAGTCAAGCTATCCTGGCTGATGACGGCTGATAGCCAGAAACCGGTCCTAGGATGCTTGATTCTGGTCCAGGGAAGACATGGCTTGGCAGTTCGGGCTGGACTGTTCCCATGAGGCACAGGGTCAAGACTGATTTGCATATGGCCATGTCTAAACTGGGGTGGTGTAGTGGGCAAAAGAACGATGGATTTAACCCAGATCTCTTGACTGGGGGAGAATGTATGCATTGTCAGCATTCCGCCCATCATTTGTTTGTTGTAACACTTATATGGAGGCCGCGCAGTGGCCGCGCAGCAGAAGCGCGCAGCGGGCGCGCCGCTAGCATGCCAAAGGCGCGCCTAAGGCATGCCCGTCTGCGCCCGTCCGCGGCCGGACCGCGCCCAGTGCCAGGACCCCTGGCCCCGTCGACGCCAGCCCACACGACGGACCTACGACGCCGCAACCCTCAACGCACTCAAACCCGGCCGGAACCCCGTCTGCTACCAAGCCACCCCGAAACGCACCCACAGACCCTTCACCTGCCAAGCCTGCAACTTCACCTGCCTCCGGACCTGCACCGCACCCACCAAGCCGAACACCAGCTACAACCACCTCAAGTGCATCCTGCTCAACACCCGCTCCATCCACAGACACGCCGTCGAACTCTGGAACCTCCTCGACACAACATCGCCAGACGTCGCCTTCCTCACAGAGACCTGGTTGAACGCCTCCTCAGCACCCGACATCGCCACAGCCATCCCGGACGGATACAAGATCTCCCGGAGGGACCGCGTCAACCAGACTGGAGGAGGCATCGCCATCGTACACAAGAACACCATCCGCATCACGACCAACTCCGACGACACCTTCACCGCCGCCGAACACCTCCACTTCCAGATACACTCCGACCCCAAGATGACCCTCAGAGTCACCCTCATCTACAGACCCCCGGGACCGCGCACACAATTCAGCGAAGACATCGCAGACTTCAGCAGCCCGCACGCCCTCCCCTCCGCTGACTACATCCTCCTAGGGGACCTCAACTTCCACCTGGAGAACAACAAGGACTGCAACACCACCACCCTGCTGGACAACCTCGCCAACCTCGGACTCAAGCAACTGGTGAACACCCCCACCCACTACGCCGGCCACACGCTTGACCCCGTCTTCTCATCCAGCAAACACATCTCCTTCAGCCACTCTACCGTACTTCATTGGACTGACCACAGCTGCGTCCACTTCAGCTTCAGAAAAACCACGACCCACCACCGCCCGCAACAGGTTCCTCGCCGGAACTGGAGCAAGATCACCGCCGAGCAGCTCACCACCTCCCTCAGCCGGAACCCTCCCGCCAGCACAACGGACCCTAACGAAGCAGCCAGCAACCTCACACAGTGGCTGACCGACTGCGCCGATGACCTCGCACCACTGAAGAACCCTCCCAGCAGACCCGGCAGCAAGAAAGCCCCCTGGTTCACCGACCAACTCAAGGACTCCAAGAAGATCTGCCGCACATTCGAGAAAGCCTGGCGCCACGACCAGACCACAGACAACATGACCGCCCTCAAGCACGCCACCCGCAGGCACCACCAGCTGATTCGCACCACCAAGAAGACAGCATACAAAGAAAGACTGGACAACAACGCCCACAACAGCAAGGAACTATTCAGCATCGTCAAAGAGCTCTCCAACCCCAGCGCCGGAAACAACGACATCAACCCTTCACAAGACCTCTGCAACTCACTCGCCTCGTTCTTCCACCGCAAGATCGCCGACATACACAACAGCTTCGGCGCACAAACCACGCACCCAACCGCCGAACCAACGCCCCCCACCACAACCCTCTGCGCCTGGACCCCAGTCAGCACCGAAGACACCACCCGCACGATGAACACCATCCACTCCGGATCACCTGCCGACCCCTGCCCCCACCATGTCTTCAACAAGGCTGACTCCATCATCGCACCCCAACTACGGGACATCATCAACACCTCCTTCCACACCGCCACCTTCCCGGAGAGCTGGAAGCACGCCGAGCTCAGCGCCCTCCTGAAGAAACCAACAGCGGACCCCACCGACCTCAAGAACCTCCGCCCCATCTCGCTCCTCCCTTTTCCTGCCAAAGTCATCGAGAAGACCGTCAACAGACAGCTCGCCGCCTTCCTCGAGACGAACGGATCCCTCGACCCCTCGCAATCCAGCTTTCGAGCCAACCATAGCACCGAGACCGCACTGATCGCAGCCACCGATGACATCAGATCCCTGCTTGACAACGGGGAAACAGCGGCCCTCATCCTCCTGGACCTCTCTGCAGTGTTCGACACTGTCTGCCACCGCACCCTAGTACAGCGCCTCAGCGACATCGGGATCCAAGAGAAGGCACTGGAGTGGATCATCTCGTTCCTCGCCGGAAGAACTCAGAGAGTCCGCCTCCCCCCATTCAGATCCGAGGCCTCCGAAGTCATCTGCGGCGTCCCACAAGTATCATACCTCAGCCCAACCCTCTTCAACGTCTACATGAGCCCCTTCGCAGCCATCGCACGCCAACACAACCTCAACATCATCTCCTACGCCAACGACACCCAGCTGATCCTCTCCCTCACCAACGACCCCGCCACCATCAGAACCAGCCTCCAGGAAGGGATGAAAGACGTCGCCGAATGGATGAAGAACAGCCACCTGAAACTGAACTCAGACAAGACGGAAGTCCTCATCCTGGGATCGTGGCCCTCCGCCTGGGACGACTCCTGGTGGCCCCCTGCCCTGGGCGCCACTCCCAAGCCAATGGACCACGCACGCAACCTGGGCTTCATCCTGGACTCCTCCCTCTCGATGACCAGACAAGTCAACGCCATCTCATCATCATGCTTCAACACCCTACGCATGCTCCGTAAGATCTTCCGATGGATCCCCACCGAAACCAGGAAGACGGTCACCCAGGCACTCGTCACCAGTCGACTGGACTACGGGAACACCCTCTACGCCGGAACCACAGCCAAACTTCAGAAAAGACTCCAACGCATCCAGAACACCTCTGCATGACTCGTCCTGGACATCCCCCGACACAGCCACATCTCCAGCCACCTGAGAGACCTGCACTGGCTACCCGTCAGCAAGAGGATCACATTCAGACTCCTCACCCACGCACACAAGGCTCTCCACGACCTGGGCCCCAAGTACCTCAACAACCGCCTGACCTTCTACACGCCCACCCGCCAGCTACGTTCGACCAGCATCGCCCTCGCCGCCGTACCACGCATCCACAGAGCCACCACCGGAGGAAGATCCTTCTCCTACCTGGCAGCCAAGACCTGGAACTCCCTCCCCATCCATCTTCGGCTGACCAAGGACCATCTCTCCTTCAGGAAGCAACTCAAGACCTGGCTTTTCGAGCAGTAACGGACCCCTCTTCCCCAGCGCCTTCAGACCCTCTGGGTGAGTAGCGCGCTATATAAATGCTATGATTGATTGATTGATTGATTGCTCTGCCTAAGCAATCAGCAGTGTGCAGTTCTGATGTATTTTACTGCATCCTGGACATCTTAAATAGTTTGAAGAGAATAAAGGTGAGATGATTGTGCCCTGGGTGGAAGTGGCGCTCACTTTTGCCGGTTGCTGTTACACTCATTAACATGTGTCGCTGCAAATTTTGCAGACAAATCACTGAAAGAACACATTTCCAATCAACCTCTCATTACATATAGACGGAGAAAGAACATCAGATCATTGATAAGTCCGAGCTACCCTAAACCTTCTGCGAAATCTAACTGGCTGACACAGAGATGTACTGGCTTTCACAAATGTGGCAGCTGCCAAATTTGTCCTCTAGCAATGAATAACACTAAAACATTCCAGAGTCATCAAGGGAAACAATATGAGATTAGCCAACTGATCAACTGTAATAGTCGATATGTGGTATACATGCTCAATTGTAAATGCAGCTGTTTTTACATTGGAAGTACAATTAGGCAACTCAAAGAGAGAAACGATGAGCACCTAAGGGCCATCAAGCACCACGACCCCAGATACTCGACAGCGACACATGTTAATGAGTGTACAGCACAAGGGACACACAAGTAAGTGGCATATGTCCGTCAGTACTCTTGCCTGCTTCTGTTCGCTCACCATATCGATAACTGCAGCTCGCTTGCTCTTATCACATACGATGGCGTGCCTACATGGACTTGCTACTAAATAATTTGATAATCTCAGAGGCATGGAATCGCAAACGATAGCTTATTCACCTATCTTTTTTCACCATACATACTTATGTTGAACATTGTAGCCACCTAATGGTTGGCTCAATACTCCTATCATTGCCCCGCATGACAATTCCGCCGGCTCACCCACTACCGCGTTAATTCGAGTTGTCTGACATGATATACTTGATGATACTTATCAATCTCACTTTGAAATATTCAGCCGCAGCCCGCTCAATTTTATACCACACACGATGGCGCGCCCACATGGACTCGCTACTAAATAATTTGCTAATTTTCAGATGCATGGAATCTCAAACGGGAGCATATTCACCGAGGTCTATATAACTAAATCACACTTGTGTAACGCATCTGAGCCACTTATTGCTTGGCCAAGTACTCTTATCACTGCCCGCATGATAATTCCGCTCACCCAGTACCACGATAATTCAAGTTGTCTGACATGATTTACTTGATGATACTTATCAAGCTTACTCTGCCATTTTAAAGACTCTGGCACAATAATTGATGCTCTCTAATACTAAGCCTGGGCAAAGCACTACGCTGCACTCGCATAGTTTGCGAAGTTTGCGCTACTTCGCACTACGCGAATTGCACGTAGCACAGTGCAAACACGCATAGCGTAGTGTTGCGTAGTGCAGCGGTCCTTTTTTGCTTGCTCGCGGTCCTCAACGTCAATTTGGCGACCGCGAGCAAGCAAAATGACATCCCGGCGAGACTTTTTCCTCGTTCGCGATCAGCAACATCAAGTTGGCGATCGCGAGCGTGGAAAATAAACCTCCTGGCGAGATTCTCAACGCGAGGAGGTCAGGTTTCTCATTGCGAGTGGTCGCGTGTGCTCGCGACCGGTCGCGATGAGAAACTACCAGTCCGCGTTGAGAAAGATGCCGCTCGAGTAAAAATCTACCCGAGCAGCAGAAAACTACAGCTCGCACTGTGCAAGATGCCGTTTTCAATGATTGCACAGTGCCGGTTGCTTGTCCGCACTGTGCAATCATTGAAAACGACATCTTGCACAGTGCGAACAGGGTGCTACGCAGTTCGCGAAGTGCTACGCGTAGTTCGCGTAGTGCGAAGCAAACTTTGCGTAGCTTCGCGTAGTGCTACTTCGCGAACTACGCCCAGGGTTATCTAATACTGCCATAGCGTGATAACTTGGTTCAGTACACTCACATTGCTCTGATTGCCATGTTGAAGCACGTCACTGCCGTTATAATCCACGCCTCGCACTTATTCACATGTGCACTCTCACAATGATGCGGGCTTCTGTAAAGTGATATCTGACCCTAATAATTCAGATTATCCTCAATTTTCAATTTACAGATATATGTAGGACAGAAGCAACCAATCTCCTTTGAAATTTTGCCCACCGTACTAAGGCTGGGACGGAATTATAACCAGCCAGAAGGTATGTCTCCCAGATAGTATATGGTCATATTGTGGCTCCGCATCTTCATACATAGAGAAAATACAAGATATGTGTACATGACGATAACACTCTACATTATTTTAGGCTCAAAACGATATCCAGTGCACATTAAGGTAGGCCTGGTCCTATTCCCAGTACTCATAACCTACTAACTCACACCATTAACATAACTGGTATGCGCTCATGTCCCTTATATCTCTGTATATTTCCCTATTCCCTATGCTGTAGCAGTTATAAACCCTTTCACCACGTTTTCAATTGCTTCCTGGAGTGAATACTGTCTTGATCACCACGTTAGATAATTTCGAATATCGTGGAATTATATATCAGACACTATAATATGTTTGAAAGCACAAATAGGCACTTGTACGGTGAAATGATTGGCTCACTTATTTGTGCTTTTGATGGTTTCTCTGCATATAAATGATATATATATACACAGTTGGGACCACTTATACAATCATGTTTACAGTATGCATCAATTGTGCCCATATGTGTGGGCTGATATTCTGTTTTATATATGTTTTCCAGCCCTGAGGAAGTCGCGGGTCTCTTGTCCCGATCGATGAAACACGTGTTGGCTGGAGCAGATACATTATGCTTGTCTCTCTGCTATAAGTGATTAACTTAGAACACTCCTTGTATGTGTGCCAGGGCCTTTTCTAAATCTTAAATAGTTTGCACCGGCAAGAAATACCCCTAGGACTGTTGACAAGATCTTAGTGATCATGTTCTATACTACATGGGAATACCTAAACAGCTTGCATTGGCTAATGGCAGAGCTAGGATGATTTAGAAGAACTTTTGTTTTCAGAATGCTACCACTCATTTTGACTCCCTGTCTATAGGGACCGTAAGAAATAAGTAGGAGTTAACTCTGCTGATAGATGCCTGAACTATCAGGCTCTCATGTGTGAGGAGTTGTGTCAGGAAAGCAGGATAACCTGAAGCAGTTCTATGGAGTGGCTATCTGCCTTTTCGCAGGTGGGTAAGGGAAAGGCTTAGCCCAGGTACCCATTAGATTGGTTGTCACTAAATAATAACAAGTGCATGGACAAAGCCTGTCCAGGTGGTAGAAGTTCTGTGAGGACATTGGTATTGACTTCAACATCTGGTATCCCAAAGTCTCGGACTTCTGCTGTGCATCTGAGGATCACAGCAAAGGAGGCTGTTTCTTCGATTGAGATGGCTGGGTAAGAACCTAACGAAGTTTCCCCAGGTCCACATAGACATTTATGTTACTCTTGTTTGAGAAGAATATAAATAGTTTGGATTCATAAGGGCACATTCCTCACATGAATTGAAGTTGTGACCCAAATCCAAACACCGGAGACACACCTCACGGGGTCCCTACAAGGTATAAACTTTGTAGTTTTAGCATGCATCATTATCTCTTGCACAGTGGAAAGGAACAATTTTAGAGAAAAGTTGTAAACTGATGAGAAAAAAGTTGGGAGCTAGCTCCAGGACCCGTGTGTGAAGGTGTGGAAAGAAAGGAGTTGACATCAGGTGCAAAAGAGTGATGCTTTGACACAGCTTCGGCTGTCACTTCTGGGGCAGAATGAGGTTGACGTGGAGCCAAATGGAGCCACTTGCTAGTGTGGGGGGCTATGCTGTAAAATATTTCTGAATCAGTTGGAGCCAGGGGGGGTATTCACAAGGTGAGGAATCTGTGGTTAGAAGTATCCAACGAAAAGGCATGCATGAGATGGTGAGGCTCCAACTAGAGTAGTGGGTGCGGAGTCAATAGATTCCCCTGGAAATTGTGCAGCTCCATTAGACTTAGGAGGAGAAAACGGTGTCCCAGAGAGGATTTGAATGCAAGTGGGCAGAGAAAACTTCAATAGAAAATGGTTATAGAAGTAGACAATGGTGATGCATAGGATCAGGAATGTAACAGAGGCAGCCAATGGTGAAGTAAAGGAGTGGGCAATGTTACAGAGGTAACCAATGGTGATACAAAGGAGCATGGAAAATGTTATTTGGACATGAAATACGAGCAATAGTGAGACAGCGATTAAAAAACAGCACATTGAGACACTTGGAGATCACTGTTGCTGAGCTGCATGCCCTGGCATGTAGGTCTTGGTCAAAGAAGAACTAGGCAAAGTTCAATTTAATGTCAGTGGAGCCATGGGATGGCGATCTTTTCCATGATGGAGTAATTGAACAGTTTCAGGGAAATAGTAACTACAAATGAGGTCAAATGAGGAGCACAAAATGAATTGAAACTAATGCAGCTCAAGTGTTTGCTTCATTTGAGAATGTTAAGTAATTTATTGGACCGAACATTGATAAGTTTCACTGCAATTATTTACAAATTCAAAAGATTTAAATCAGTAAGGGGTAGGGAGGTTAGACTAAGAGGGTCCAATCTTGTTACGCATGCAATGGGCAAGGAAGGATTTTAAAAGCGATCTAGCAGAGCACACTGTGACTTCAGTTCACCAAAAGACTCTATTTTCGAAACTGAACCCTGAAAAAGTAAATAATAGAAAGAGTTTAAATGGGATCTAAATATTATTACTACTCTAAGAATTACAAGAAGGGGTAGCCACAACCATTGGGGTCCTGTAGAAGAAAATGAGCACATGGCCTAGGATCCATATAAATGTACTGAATTCAGTATCTGGGCCTGATCATGTGACAATGATGAATGTTGAAGATGTGCTGAGGAGGTACGTGTTACAGGGTCATCGTTTAACGTGAATAGTGATCTGATATAAAAGTGTTAAACAAATTATTGCATTTTATTGTTTAGAGGTTTTATGTTTGGATAGACATTTCAATATTAATCACTGCTGTTTGTACAATATGTTTTAAAGTGTAATCCGAATTTGGATTCCAGTGGTGATACATCTCTTACTAAAAATGCTCAAAAATCCACCTGTGTTTCAGGCAGTGGTTATGTCATGTTTGTTTTTGTGTAATAAAGTTTACAAAACAATACATCCATTTTGGACTTCCTCAATGTAGGCAGCACTTATGACAGCATTATCCTGGAGGCCTGGTAAAGGGAAGGTGGCCGTGGAAGAGAGAATGGCTGCATCTGTGGTTATGCTGACCAATTAAGTATTAAACCAATGTTTGATTTGTTGGTGGAAATAATACTGGGAAAGCAGCCCCACCAATAGGTACAGAAATAGCAGAAATTCGAATCGCAAAGGCAGGTCAAAGTCTCAGCAGCGTCAAGGATTCTAGCTGCAGCTGAAACAAGGGCTTTTGTCGAACCTGTAAATGAGGTCGGCAATTAACTGCTTTCCAGAAAAAGGGGTTGAATGAAGAATCCAGAATATGTTCTCACCTATCATTAAGAAAGACTGTAGTGCCTGCCTAAGGTTTATCCACAGAATTCTTCACTGTATGAATTAGGGAAAGATTGGAAGGGTCCTTATCCTTTATGAGCACAAGTTCATGACTGAATAAACTAAATATGTGTATTTGCAGACAAAGCAATCTTACCAATGTGCAGAAGATCTCGTTTCTTGTCATACCCTTCCCCTTTTCATACACTATATAGGGCCTGACTTGGTCAGCCCTCCTCATTTTCTACAGGGGCCTCACCGATGCACAGAAAGCTTAGTTTCTTGCAATACTCAATCTATTTTGGAGGGAAAGCCACTGTAACCTGAGGGCAACTGTTGATCTACTCTCTGCCTTAACCCTTTGCTAATCACTACAATAGCAGTATGAGTTTTGTAAAAGATTGAAGACAGTATCAAAATTGCGGAAGTATTTGAACCAGTTTACAACAACCAAAATGCAAAGGAAAATATTCTCACACAATTGTTAGTTTAACAAACATCTCAGAAGATCGCATCATAGCCAGAGCTAGCTCAGTTTCAAAGATCTTAGAAGAGAAATTCACCCAGAGCATCTCCTCTTCTAATAAATCTGGTCCAATAGGAAAGTCAGGTTAGATCAGCTTGATGCAAGAGGAGGTCACAGCACTCGTCAAAAGGACCTCAATTGCCAATTCAATACAAAAGAAAACGGAGACCAGTTTCCGATCTTCCAGAAGCAATCAAAACATTGACAACTGTAGTCCTTCATGAACTACAATATCATGTTGACCCAACAAGCTGATTAGATGCCAATTTGTTGGGCTTTAAAATGATCCACAGTACAGAAGAAACATTGAACGATGTGAGGGAGAGTTACTACAGATATTAGACTCAGGAAATATACCAGTTCCATTTTTTAGAAATAGGCAAGTTGTCTTTGGTAAGTGGATCATATACTAGTTTAAAAAAACAGAAAGAAATGAGTGGGGTTATAAGACACAAACATAAACTTGTTGTAATCATTACTATAAGACCACGCAACATATCAAGCTATGTCACAATCTGCTAAAAAAAAGAATACCATTTGATTTACTGTAAGCCTCTGTGCTCTTCCTGATCCCGCAATATGTTACTACTAGCTGGGGTGACCAGAGCACACCAATATGTTCCCAAAATACAGACCCGGGCAAAACCTAGGATCCAGCTCTCCCATTCAATTAGCGGACAAATAATCTGACAGAAGTGGAGTACAGGGTGCCATTCAAAGGAGGCATAGATTTGCAACCCAAATTGAAAGGAGATGGTCTGAATAAAACCTTAAACGCAAGTGAGTTCTTAGATTATTCCATTATTAACATCCACGTGACGAAAATCATTATTGCGAGTCACACCTTCAAGCAATGGTTAGGGATGCATGAACATTACGTCAATGAAATAACAAAAAAAGTGTTGTGGAGGCTGTAATGATTATTCAATACTGAAATGTTGGGAGCTCGATTGACAACAATAAAGCAGCTCTGGGCTTATTATGGCTGGTATAAGCCTTCTGCTACAACATCGCGATGTTTGTCTTTATGTTTCTCTCTTTCTAATTTAGAACGATCTATCCATAGTGGATAGAATGTTCTAATAGCCTTAAAGCCCTTCTGCCTCAAGCTATACCAGTTGGTAAAGGCACTCTCCCACTGATACAGGCTATATCTTGGAATCAGAGCCTTTAACAACTGGTATAGCCCTCAGCAGCGGGCTGTAAGGCTTTACTCTCCTTTTCTCCTGTACAAAGGGAGGGCAATAAACATACCTTTTGCATAGCAACAGTAATAGTGATTCTGTATCACTCATCCAATCTACAGCTATTAAAATAGGACGCATTCCGAAAGGAATTCTGTGATTGGTACTTAGATATCCAGAGTAAATACTTTGGTAACCATACCATCTGTGTGCTTGATTATGTTATCCAGCAGACGGGGATAGCTTGCTAGGTGCTTCATCTCTGAGCCAATTAAGTCTTTGAGCTGAAGTCGTTCACAGTCAGGGCTGCTTTCTGCCGCCTGTAGTAAAGAAACAACACTTATTGAGACAATACATATAAAATGACTACAATACACGCTTAGATCAGTTATACTACACATCATACAAAGTATTATTATTATTTTATTATTATTATTAAAAGGCTCTTATATAGCGCATGGCTACTCGGGAGCATCCCAGCGCTTAAGACTAACCAAGCAGAGATGGGTTAAAAATGAAGAGTTATTTTAACTAGTTTTTTGGAAACAGAAGAGTTTTTAACTTTTTTCGAAAGACAAGGAGGTTAGGCTCTTGGCGGAGAGGTGGGGGAAGAGCATTCCACAGCCCAGCCGCGTTGTGCGAGAACAGGCGACCTCCTGTGCGGGATCTGCTGATCCTAGGAACTGTCAGCAGATTTTGTTGGTTCGAGCGAAGATTCCTGGTAGGATTGTAAGGTCTGATCATATCATCTAGAATGGGGGGGCCACTCCCATAGAGTGTTTTATGGACCGTGCAGAGGGTCTTAAAATAGATTCGCTCCTTTATGGGGAGCCAATGCAAGGTGCCAAGTGCGGGCCTGGCTGATGTACGATGGCTAGTGCCCGTGAGTAGCCGTGCTGCGGAATTCTGGACAACCTGAAGTTGCCGGATAACCGACACGGGGGCTCCAAGATAGAGCGCATTTCCATAATCCAACCTGGATAGAACAAGGGACTGGACAATGGTTTTCTTTGCTGCCTCGGGTAACTGAGGAAGGATTTTCCGGATTGTTTTCAGCAGTCCGAAACAAGTGGCTACTGTTTTCCTTGCCTGGATCTTAAATGACAACTCTGCATCCAACCAGAAGCCGAGACTCTTTATCTCGGTCTTTGGAGTGGGTCCTGGACCCATACAGGAGGGCCAATGTATCGAGTTGTCAAATGTGGCTCGTTTTCCTAGAAGCATCAGCTCCGTTTTACCTCCATTCAATTTCAGGTGGGACAGGTCCATCCAGTTTGCTACTGCCTCCAGGCAGTGACAGAGCCTGGAGGGGGAGGATTCCAACTGATTAAGAGAAACAACTAGCTGGGTGTCGTCAGCATAGCTTACCAGTTGGATCCCAAAGGGGGCAACTACTTCTGCCAGGGGCGCCATATAAACATTAAACAGTGTGGGGCTGAGGGAGGAGCCCTGTGGCACCCCACACTGTAATGGCATTGATGGAGAGCAGCTATTTTCTGTAAAGACCTTAAAGGATCTGTCACCAAGAAAGGACTCCAACCACATGAGTGCCCTGTCTTTGACGCCCAGTTTTTTAAGACGAGACAGGAGGACACGGTGGTTCACCGTGTCGAAGGCGGCACTGAGGTCCAGGAGGATAATGGCCGCGCTGCCACCTGCGTCCAGAATCCTCCTGGAATCCTCAACCACCCTCAGCAGTGCCGTCTCCGTGCCCTGTCCTTTCCGAAACCCAGTTTGGGTTGGGTGGAGCAGGTTATGGGTCTCCAGAAAGGATGCTAGTTGTTTATTTACCCATTTCTCTGCGAGTTTACTGATGCCGGGGAGCAGGGAAATGGGACGATAATTGGAAAAGTCCTGGGGGTCGAGATGAGGCTTTTTTAACAGGGCCTTAACCATTGCCAGTTTCCAGTCTTGGGGTACCCTTCCTAATTCAAGTGAGGTGTTAACTAGATGGATAATGTATGTACTGATGTTGGATAAGGCTAACTTTAGAATATTCATAGGGACAGGATCTAGCGGGGAGCCGCTTTTTACAGAGTTGAAAAGCGTGGGCAACAATTCAGTACTGAGGGGGGAAAAGGAAGGGAGGCAAGGCAGAATAATATCTGTATCATCTGGCAAAGGGAGGATGGATTCTTCAAGAGGTAGAGGGGAGAGGGACAGGAGGATCTTTTGAATTTTTTCAGCAAAAAAATTCGCCAGATTAATGCAGTGAGCATCAGCCTCCTCCGTGCAGAGTGGTAAAGATGGCGGGTCAGGGGCTTTTAACAGGGATTTAGCTATCTTGAACATCTCTCTTGGGGCGTTAGCTGAGATCTCTATTTTTTCTGCATAAAAGATGGATTTGGCCACGTTAAGAGCAGATTTATATTTTTTTAGAGAGAGTTTGTATTTAGTTTTTTTCTCTTCCACAAAGTGTTTTCTCCACTGTCTCTCCAACCGTTTACATTCTTGTTTTAGGGACCTTAGCTCAGACGTGAACCAAGGTTGTTTAGTGGAGGCTTTCTTTTTGGAGATGTTTGTTTTAGGAAGCACCCTATCCAATGATGATTCAATCCATTGGTTAAAGTCCATATTAGCCCTGTCAATGTCCTGGTCGACCTGAGGTTCACTTGTATTCAGTGCCTCTGCCCATTCGTTCATTTTTAATTTCGTCCACCGCCTACTCAGAGTTTTACTGGGCGGTTCTGTTGGACCGGGTGTGGGCGTATTCCATATGAAGGGGATGACCATATGATCTGTCCAGGGGGTGGGGTATGGCTCTGCTGATGTTAGGTCCACAATATTGGAAAATATGGGGTCTAAAAGGTTCCCTTTAGAGTGGGTAGGGTGTGAGACTATCAAATTCAGTTCACATGCCGCAAGATCTTTAGTTAATTCTGTGGCGGTGGTGTCTGAGGGATTATTGAAATGAAGATTCAGGTCTCCTAGTACTATAAAATTTGAGACCCTGCTAGCTAACTCTATGGTTGATTCAATGATTCCTTTCGGAAATTGTCCAATAGCGCCAGGGGGACGGTAGATCAGAGACCCTCAAGACCCTCAAGACCCCAAAGGACATTTCTCTCTTCAAGTGATGGGCAAGATAAGGAAACTAAGACTTGCAAAAAGGACTAATGGATGCAAAGTTCTTGTTATCATTTAGCAACGGTTTGTTTTAGGCATTGTTACTCCTTGAGAAATCATTTAAATTAGGGTTACTACCAAAGACTGAAGCTCAGCAACTTTGACAGCTGAAGAAGTAGGAACTGAAAGGTGAAGAAAACAGTTTCAGTTGATTGGAGCCCCATGACAAAAAGTCCCTCCCAAGAGCATAGCCGAGTTCAAGGAATATGTTATGATGAAAACGTTTCTTTAAAAATGTCACCGCTGGTACCTGCCACCAAAAGCAAACTCAAATGTGCAGCAAATTCCACATACTGGAAAGAGTATAATCTGACAGATTGAGACCGGGAACCTGCATCTTTGCAGCATTGAACAGTTGCTGTGGGTGCACTCAAACAGGACAACTTGGAGGCAATGCAGGCAGAGGCAAATTGATTACTTGAGAAACACGATCAACCTAAGAAATTAGGGAAATGAAAAGCCAGAGTCACAACATTTGAGTGAAAAAACGAGAGAGTAGAGACCGCAGTCCAGGACTAGAACTCACAATGAGACCATGTTGACTTCCATAGACAGATGAAAATAAATGTGCTTGGTCAACATGATATGATCAGAGAACTAGAGCTGCCAGCCTTCCATTATGGCAATCGGGAACATTTGCCCCCATCTGAGATGCCTGAATAAATAAATAACCACTAGAATTACAGAGGAGAAAGAAAAAAACACCTCAAGAAGTTGACAAGACTGGGGGGGAATGAGGTGGGAGGGGGCACCGGAAAGTCCATGGCAAGATGGCCACACCTTAGTGCAGCTCTTCCCAATGGGTTTGGGAAATCCACCATAAATTCGGCCATCCTCCCCTTAATTGTAAAGAATATATATCCCCTCACTGGCCTGAACACCTGGTGAGGTCTACGGAAAATAATCTTGTGGGGCATTGCTGCACGAAACTGAGAGGCGGAGTAGAGATAGGCACAGCTGGGCCGGGAGTTCAGGAACAGCACCTGTGCCGTGGGGGCTCCTGGAACACCTCGTCGTAACAGGAGGCTGAAGCCAGAGACACGGTGTGAAGCCTGCTGATAGCTTCGTGAAGTGGAGAGGACACCAAGAACTACAGTGGAGGTAATCGGGCCCAGACCTGCGGTGCCCCCTCGCTGGCCTGAATCACCTGGTGAGGTCTATAGAAAATAATTTATTGAGGCAGTGCGGCATGAAACTGAGAGGCGGAGGAGAGATCGGCACGGCCGGGCTGGGAGTTCAGGATCAGAGCCTGGTCCGCCGTGGCTCCTTGATGACCTCGTCACAACAGGAGACTGGGGCCAGAGACATTGTGTGGAGCCTGCCGGTAGCCTCGTGAAGTGGAGCGGACACCAAGAACTACAGCGGAGGTAAGCAGGATTGAACCGGCGGTGCCTCCCCCCTGGCGTGCCTCAGCAGTAGGATACTAGGCAGCCTCACAGTCCGCACATGCAAATTGAGGCCAGGGCTCGGCCTAGCAGAAGCGGATGCCTCAAAGGATCCTAACTGGCCGTGTTGACATACGGGCGGTGGTGTGACCGTGGACACTGCCGGAAGGACAGGCATCCATTGTGGACATGGGGAGCCATGCATTCAAACCACGGCAGGCCCCAAACAGCTGAAAACAGCACAGCGTGGTCGGCGTCTGTAGATGTGGGGAATACATGCTGAGTGGTTCGGCATGGTGAACCCATGCTGAGTGGTATGTGATGACTGGAGAAGGCCTCGACACACGCTGCAGAAAACACCTATTCTACATAATACATCGCTAAAATCCGTTCCAAAAGGGAAAATAATGTGGTAAACGAGGACACCCACGGTGATGTGCTGTGCTACAGCAAACATTGGTGCTTGAGACAGGAGCATCAGAGGCCTGCAGTTTCCAGCTAAACTATCTGACTGTGTCTAAATATGGGGGACAAGAGAGTTGAAATGCATCAATAGTGTGACTAAGGACTAGTGCAATTCCGGAACAGTGCAGTGAGTTTTCCCACATCTTGCATTCCCACCTGGGCGATATTGGCGTCATATGCGATCACCATCTGACACCACAGGCACCACGACTCCGGGGCGTGGTGTGTGCAGCGCTGCCACAGTCACATAGGATTGCCTTCTGTTAGGGTCCGCTGCACGGTCAGCTGCCTATGTTAGGAAGCTAACGATCTTGAGTGCTCACAATGGGAAAGGCGGACCAGCAGCAGGCAAGACAAGAGGCTCTGCGAAACAACCCTCGGATACTGGTTTGGAGGGGGGGGCAGCCCACCAGGATGGCAGAAGGGAACACCCTAGAAGCAACACTCCTGGCAGTTGTCACGCAGCACAGAAACAGAAAAGAGGATATCTAAGGTCGAAGACAAGATTCAAACTAAGAGCTCGAAAAACCTGAACATGAAGCACGTCTTGGCAGTTATTCAAGCAAAAAACGAGAACTTGGAAGCGCACTCTTGCTGCAATAATTTACACATAATTGGGGTCCCAGAATCTATAAATGCTGTCAAAATGGAAACTTATTTTGAGGGCATGCTGGTGACAATATTTGGTGCCAAGAACTTATCCCAACTGCTGGTGATAGAACGAGCACACCGTGCATTCTTGATGCAGCCTTTTGCCTGGGACTCCCCTGCATTCCATCATAGTGAAGCTTTTGAATTCTTGTGATAGGGATGCTGCCCTCTGGCTGGCCCGAGAAACGGGCCAAGTCCAATACCAAAGAAACAAATTCACTTTCTATCCTGATTTCTCTTTGGCTAGGAGGGAGGTTCTACCAATCAAGCACCAGCTACAAGAAGCAGACATTTCCAATTCCATGTTGGACCCAGCATGCCTACATGTGGAACACCAAGGTGAGAAGAAAATCTTCACGATGCCTAAAGCGGCCAAGGAATACCTGAAGACACTCTCACCTGGTAAACATGCCCAGAGCACAACAAATGCAGATGACGAAGAAATTTGACGTTCTACACTAAGCATTAGGCCTTACCAGGAGCTACTTATAGACACTCAGCGAGGTTGTGACAACGTTAAAGCTGTCGACATATTCAAGCTGATTTAAGATGCATATCTATGATCCTGTGAACTCGGTCACCTCCATACACCTGAAGGGAGACTGGGAACCTGGTGAATACCAGTGAGGGAGCACCCCAGATGAGTCAAACACATGGTGCTACAATTTATTTGTTATTGAGTGTAATGATAATGCTGAAACTATATATGTTCATTGTTTTTTGGGGGATGTCTTTTGCCAGCTGGGTTGCTGAAGTGGGAGGGGAAGAATGTTAGGTTGTTCGAATCTTGTATACCCACACAAAATATACATTGTTCTCCGTGATACGCAGGGAGTGCAGTATAGAAGCCCATGCACCATTCCCATTTCAGTGAAATGACTAAATGGCGGTGAGCAGGAGATAGCATAAATTTCATTATATGGAAGGTATGTGTCTTAATAATCCCCATAAGTTTAGGCTAGTGCTCCGGTTTCTAGATAGGCATACATGTGGCTTTATTGCAGAAAACACATTTGGATAGGCGATCAGACAGCACTATAGGTGCCCGTTGGACATCATGCCAGCTAACCTCCTTTTATTCTACATACTCAAGGGGGGGGGTCCTACTTTTGGTCAAGCGCATGGTACCCCCCACGCTCACTATGCGGACGGCCAGAGCCGGCTATTAATTGCACATAGGATGATAGCTGTCACTGCTGTCACACAAGGTAACATCTCTGGAGACTAGTTAACACCTGGAGACTGATATTTTCCACTATGCCGGCCCATATCCTCTGGGCAGGGGATCTCAATACATACCTCAATACATACCTAACCCTGCAGAAGATCGCTCATCAAACACCGGCTGGCATGGGAAGCAGGCAGCTATGGTGATCCGTAGTGGGGTGGAAGAATATGGGCTGGTCAATGCCTGGCGACTATGACACCCTACACAGAAGGAGGGCACATTTGTGTCCTCTGTACACTGCACATGGTCCAGATTGGACTATTGGCTTATATCTACTGAGGTCTACAGTGGGTAGAAGATCCATGCTACTTACCTAAGACTTTATCAGACCATTTGTCAGTCCTAATGCGACTGAAGCTGGCGCATGTAACTCCCACACCGCTCACTTGGCCTTTTCTCCCAGCAGCACTCCTAGATGCGGCATTCATAGAGGAGGTGTGGAAAGTGATCGTAGAGTACTTTGCATTAAATATCGGCTCAGTATCAAGCTGGAGCTCTCTGTGGGAAGCCTTTAAAGTAACAATACATAGGACATGTATAGGCACTCAAGTGGGGGTACTGAAAACAGCTAAAAAACACTAAAGATGAGCTTAATTCCCTGTAGAGAGAATATGAATGCCAGCCAAAAGAGGCCAGATTGGCTTCTATTAGGGAACACGTGACCGAAATTGAGACCCTTGCAGAACAAGAGGCGCGATTCATTTCTAAGCGTCACTTCGTAAGTACGTACATTGAAGGTGGGAGGCCTAGGCAAAGCCTTGCTCAAAACCTAAAGGCACAGAAAGGCCCAGACCCCATTGTCCACTTGGTGAACGATGATGGGGCCGCACTCAACTCCAACTCAGATATAGTGGAGGAGTTCAAGAGATTTTATGCAAGTCTATATGAGCCATGCAGCTCGGCATCACTGATCGAGCTTGGCCATTATTTAGAGAGGGTGACACTGGCATGGCATTCGCCAGGGCAGAGAGAATACTTAGCTCAGCCAGTGACTGTGGAAGACGTCAGAGAAGCCATACATGCCCTTCCGAATGGGAAGGCCCCAGGTATAGATGAGATTACGTGAGGGTTCTAATAAGGAGCATGCCGAAGTGCTAGCTCTGCAGCTACATGCAATGTAGGAGGAAGCCTACCTTAGTCACACACTACCGCCATCTCTGAGAGAAGTATTGATAGTGACGTTGATAAGCCAGACAAGGCTCCGGAGCGGTACAAATCTTATAGGCCACTATCTCTCATTAATATAGATGCCAACATTTTAGCCAAGGTGATTGGAGTGTGCCTACAGCCCCTGATATCACAGTTAGTGCTGCCAGATCAATCTGGCTTCATACCGGCTCAGTCAACTACACACAACCTACGCACTATCTTTGCACTATTACATCAAGTGGAACCCACCTTGCAGGCGGAGGTTCTATTAGATGCGGCCAAAGCCGTTGATTCTATTGCGTGGATATAGATGTTTGTGGTATTAGGCAGCATAGGGATACCAGAGGCGTTCTTAAAATGGATATGCCTTTTATATGAGTGCCCAGCAGCACAGGTGCGTGTCGATGGTCACACATCACATGCTTTGAGTGTCGGTATGAGGACGTCGCAGTGTTGCCCCCTGTTGCTGCTGCTATTCGTGCTTACCATGGAGCTGCTTGCCTGCATTACTCAGCAGAAACACGCCCTTACTGCCCTTAGATTTCATCTATGACCCTTGAATATCTCACTATATACAGAAGATATGGTGCTGTACATTAGTAAACCGTTGGCATATCTGGCCCTGGTAAATAGAGAGTATATAAAATGGGATTACTACTCTGGTCTGTGTATCAACTGGACGAAATCCATAGTCCTCCCGCGAACACCTACGCTGCGACATTGGGTTCCGCTAGAGTGGGAGAAAGGCCCTGTCAATTATTCATGGGTATGGGTGCACAGAGACCCTAACATTGTGAAATGTGAGAATTATGGCAAGGAAATGTCCAGATTGGAAGATTCAGTTGCGCCCTGGACGACCCTCCCGCTCTCCCTGACGGTTAGACTAGCAGTCATAAAAATGGCGGTACTGTCACTGTTTCTAAACCTATTTAATAACATTGCAATAGTACTGTCCAACTCCTTCTTTAAGCAGTTGCACTCCCTGTTGATCACACTGGTATGGGCGGGCAAGAAGCCGAGGATCAGCTGGGAGGTCCTCACCCTCCCAAACGTGGATGGAGGATTCTGTGCCCCCGATTTTATGCTATATCATTAGTGCACGCAGGCAAATTTCGCACACTTCTGGAATGCGGCATGATTTCACACCTCATGTAGCGAGCAACATGATGCTGCTCCGATCCCACTCAGGGCCATCCTACCACAGAAGTGAAATGGGATGTCCCAAAATGAGATTAACATGTTACACACTACATTGATCGCTTGGTACACTTTGGCTAGGTGAGCTGGGAAGAATTAGCTGGATGCTCCTGTGGTGCCCCTACTACACCATACAGACATAACGGTGACACAGGAGGATGGATCGCTCCAGATGCTACGGGAGGCAGGACTACACACTATGGCGATTTGTACACAAATGGTAACTTCCTAATACTACCTAATGAGATAGTTCTGTGGGCAAACACCTCATTATTTGTCTTCCTATATTACCGACTTTGAGCAGCCATAAACGTACACAATCCACACTTTCCCAGTGAACCTCCGACGCTCATGAC
Organism: Triturus cristatus; assembly: GCF_964204655.1. Taxonomy (NCBI): domain Eukaryota; kingdom Metazoa; phylum Chordata; class Amphibia; order Caudata; family Salamandridae; genus Triturus; species Triturus cristatus. The sequence goes on along the minus strand of NC_140595.1, from coordinate 102,568,231 downwards.
ACTACAGGTACTGCTCACCAGCGCGACGCGCTAGCACCTTATTACTAAACTATATGCTGCAGCACAGGAGGATGGGACACAGGGAGGTGGCAAAGTGTTGGCCAAATGGAATGCGGTGTTACCACAGCCCAAGGGGGAAGAGGATTGGAGGTTTTGCTGTGGGCAATCAGGCACACTTACCTGAAATTGTAATTTGAGGGTAATTCAGTTGAAGTTCTTGTACCAAATGTATTGTCCCCCGATGCACTTATATAGGTATGTGTTAAAGGGCAACTCGAACTGTGTACGCTGCGGAGCCAAAGAGGCTGACTTTATACATCTGCGTTATCATATCCACGCGTGAGGCAATACTGGGTTCAAGTCAGAGACACACTATCTGATATGATTGGGGCAAGGCTGGAGTGCAAGCCAGCGATCTGCCTACTGGGACTGCGAGAGACTTCCGGTCACTAAATCGGAATATCTTGTCAGTAAGCTTATTACTAGCAAAATGTAGAGTGGCATTGCTTCAGAAGAGTACATCTAGCCCTACAAAAGTGTCTTGGATGCCTGACAGGCACAATATAAGACACAACTGGAACTGTATGCTGAGGAGCAGCCAATGAAGTCAAGGCCAAAAGACTTATGGTGCCACCGATGGCTTATTTGCAATCCAATACTGTGAATGGTGGGTAGGGCAATAAACGAGAAACAAGCATGTATCGATACTACAGATCTGTGTCATATTTGAAATTGTCAATTGCATTACGCATGTTCATGATGGTGCACTTGCGACCTCACTATCTAGAAAACGGGGTGTGAAAGAAGGACCATATTAGACTTATAAATGACAATGTGTTGGGTACTACATGTAGTATGACGTTTGTTGCTTTTTATATGTTATGCTTACTTTGATGAAAATGATAATATAGATAGATAGATAGATAGATAGATAGATAGATAGATAGATAGATAGATAGATAGATAGATAGATAGATAGATAGATAGATAGATAGATAGATAGATAGATAGATAGATAGATAGATAGATAGATAGATAGATAGATAGATAGATAGATAGATAGATAGATAGATAGATTTTTTTTTAAACAGTTGACAAGACTGACATTGCTCTTGGGACGACAATACTAAACTCATTCTGGATTCATGCTATCAGCATGTGCGGTTGAGTTGGTGGGAACAAGTTGAACGTATTGGAATTTTGCTATTTAATTTAAGACACTCATGGAAGGAGTGGAGAGGCCAGTTTTGCCTCTTTATGGCGTTTACATATTTTACCTAAAATATCAATTCACTTTGTAGTTCAAACCACAATTCTTTATTTCATTAATCCTGTACTGATATTTAAAAACAATGCCCTTAGACATCTAAGGAAACTGTGCAACAGAAAACATACCGAAGTTTGGAGAATTTGCATGAACATGTGTATTTTAATGTTCCCAAGCTGTAGGAAAGTAATATTGTCTGTATGTTCATTTACATTAAGAATTAGATGTAATGATTAAAAAGATTGTGCAGATGTAAGGTTGAAAAAAATCAATACACTTGAGTCTTTGCCGTGATACCAGCTCCCAAGAAAACATGGACAGAGACTGCACGGATACCCTAGTTTAATGCTTCTTAACCGGAGATCCAGAGACGAGTGGGGATCTGCGAAGCCTAATCATGCAGCCCGTGACTGCTTAGAAAATTAAAAATTATTAACATTAATACAGTGTGTATAAATAAAGATGCAAAATGTGAAACTGAACATTTTCAAATCTTCAGTAAAAGTGAAGGAATTTGAAATTAGAGGTTAAAAATTAAGTAGTTGTCCAGAGTTTGATTGACAGGAGCAGTGCAAATGCATCAAAAAGAAAATAGTATGGAAGATGGGTGATCTCAGTTAAATTTAGAAAAGTCCAACTATACTATTAAAATGATTTATTTTATTTTTTTATATTCATTTAATAAAATATTATAGCATTTGTGTATTGGTTCGATGAATGCTTCTGAATTTTTGTGTATTGTTTTGACGTTCAAATCTTCAAAATTGTTTATGCCAGGGTTAAAGGCTTCCACTGCTGCCTCAGTGGGGTTCCCCAGGTCCAGTAACTGTTAAGTGGGGGTTCACAAAAGTCAAAAGGTTAAGAGCACTGCCCTAGATCACTAACCACATCCAGAAGCTTCATTCTTTAGCTACTGAGGCAACCAGTAGCTCTAGTCCTGAATCTTTTTGTTTGATGTTTGGGGCACTTCGTGCTTACGCATTCATAACTTTTTTCTACAAAAGGGATCCAAGCCAAATTTTCTTTGCCATATTTTGGGAATTCAACAGATAGCCAGGTTGTGTAGAATCCCCGTTGCTAAACTTAGAAAATAACCAAAAGAAAGATTGGGTTTCTTTTTAATGGGAAAAACTGGGAGAACAGTGCTGTGTAAGAAAGCGTATCAGTTTTCTTATAAAAATGGCATCAAAAGGTTCGCTCTGCTAAGATCGCTATCTTTCCAGCTTTCAGGTTTCAAAAAAATCATTTTAAACACAGTTTTTGCATTTTACTAAGAAGCAGTCAATTTTTCCTATTTTCCTTTTGTGGTTTCTACCTAATTGATGTGCTTGATGGAAACAGTTTAAACCCATGTGTGAACACATAAAACTACATTTCTGAAAAATAGACACAATTTGGAATTCAGCAAGAGGTAATTTACCCAGATTGCTCAAGCTTTTCCTAAAATAACTTATTGTTGAATTTAAAAAAATGTAAAAATCAAGGGAAGTAACAGAAATGGGTGAACTTTCATCTTCAATTTTGACCCCCAAGGCCGAGTTACAAAAATAATATAACTTTCAGTTCACAAGAATATACAGTATTTGTTGGTTGTCCTAAAAAAAAAGCAATTCCCCGGTCTGGTGTGTCAGCTGCAGTTTCTAAAGAGTTTTCATTGTGTACGAACTATGCTTCAATTAACATGCTAAAATCGAATGAATGAAAAATGGGTATGTAATAAACCGGCATTACGCAAAATGTATTCTTTTTTGTTCGCTGGCTTACATTTAGCTGCCAAAAATTGGAGATTAATTCAGGTGATAATAAGTAAAGCTCTACTATTTCCTGATAAAATCAATACCACACGTGTGGGTGGGCCGATTTCCAGTGACAGGAAAGACCCCAAAAACCAATGTGGAAATATAAGATTTTTGCCAAGAAATGCATCCCATTTTGGCGATGTGGGCAGCACAGTGGTCGGGGTTTGGCGGCTACCCAGGCAAACCTACTAAACTCAGACATTTCTGAAAGCTAGACACCAAGGGAAGACCAGGGTGGTGTGACTTGAGTGGATCTTATTACTCTTTCCTCCCAGGAATGCCCAGGAAACAAAACCTTTGGATAAAATGACACATTTTCCTCGCATTTCTTTGAGGGAAATCTCCATAATCTGTGAGGAGGTACAACATTTCTACCACCGAGGGCTCTCCCACTTCTCCTTTTAAAAAAATGTTAGCCCACATGTGTACTCTCGACCGCTGTGCTCCAACATTCCCTAGGGGTACAATTATTATCTAATTATGTATGCACTATTGACTGTATTTGCTTAAACCTCCACCTATCGTCCCACACGTTCCACAGACACCCTCCAACTTCCAAGTATGTGTGCCGTACATACACTGCCAGAGAGGAGGAGGGCTTATATGTGACTCTCTCAAATATATTACCGCTGGAGAACTGCAATTGTAGCACAGAGCTTTGTTCCAGTTTTGTATCATTCATTGATTTTCCTGCTCATCGGTTACAGTAGCAAGCAGTGCACTGTAAACACAAGAATACTGAAATGTCTCACTTACCGTCAGCTACAGAAACAAAGTGCTGCTTAATGGATCGAAAATGAACCTAGTAGAAGTTTGAACAAAGTTACAGAAGCTGAAACTTGGACAAATAGCAGCAGCTACAAAATGCTCTAAAAAGAGCAAATATCACTTTAAGAACTCGTGTCATAAAACATGCAGAAAAGATTTTGGAAATAGTCTCCTGGGACAGTTCTGAAGCATTTTCATCTCATTGGCAGAATTGTGGCACCCAAAATGAAGATAGGCAGGTATGTTAAAAGTATCACAATTGCGTGGATCTAATGCTGAAAAAGTATGCATCAAGAAGAAAACTTTACATTTATTTTGGACCTCAAATGCTAAAGTAAACAAAAGGCCTCCAGGATATAATCACTTCTTATCTTACACAAAGACCTTACAAACCCTGAACAAACTTCATTGATTTAAACATATATTCTGTTGGGCAGGATAGGGATTATAAGCAGAAAGACATACCTGCATGAATAGGTTAAATCGGGGCTCCTCCTGTCGTTTGGTTTTGATCATCTCCAGGGCATAATACTGAAAGCGGCAAAACCTTGCAGCTTGATGCTTTATCCTCTCTCCAGTAGGCCCATCAAACTAGATATATGAAAAAAAGCCATCAACCAGAAATTCAGCAAATGCTCAAAGCTTTCATTTTTTGTTGTTGTTTTTAGTCGTCATATTACTCATATACAACAGTAGGCGGGAGGTACGGTTTGAGAGCCACCAGGTGAAATTAAAACATCTGAGGGTTTTGACATCCTTCGTTTCGTCTCCTTCAAACAACTTTTTGATGGTTTGCGGGAGCCACTGCCCAACTCCTCTTATGTTGAAGTTTGTCTTTAATCCTTAGACTATCATCATTTAATTAACCAAAACTTGTTGAGGAATAAAAAAAAGGTGTTTCCACATTTTTATCCTCTATTTTGGACCATTTACACATTCTATCCTGCCAATGTGTTTTGCCGATTCAAACCAATCTGTGCAAGTAGGTGAAGTGTTAGATATCCATTTATTACAGATTTACCTGCATGCTATAATTATTAGCATAAAAAGTAACTGAGATTGTAGCTTCCCTTATCTTTGATTAGACCCTCCATCTTCTAAAATCCAGAAAATAACAAATGGGAGGCTTACCTCTGTATCTTTTCTCAATATTTCTGTTAACGCCTTATCCACTTCATGCCAGAAGATTTGAATACCTGGACTCTGCCATAGAAGATGGATATGATCTGCATTCTACAAGGCACATTTTGGACAGCATCTCTTCTTCTGACCTCCCAGCTTTGAGAGTTGTTTTGGAGACCAATAGGCCCTGTACATGGTGAACAAATGGTTTCTCCTTAGGGTTGCAGATCTCACCATTGATCATAATGTAGACATTGATAGTAGCCATTGGTGTAGAATTTCTGATGACGGCAGGTCTGCTTTCCATATCTCCTCTGGCAAAGTAGGAGGGCCATCTTTACCTCATACCAGGATCCAGCATCAATTGGATACTTCCTTTCTATGAATCCGAATGCTCCATAGTTTCTCCTTCATTCTATTCTAATCCGTATATTAAGTTGTCCTTGGATCAGCTGGCTAGTTGATAGTGCCAAGAGCTCAGGGAGCCCTCTTCAAACAGCTTGCCCCATCTTCCTATTCCTGCAATCTGCATCGGGGTAGCTAGGACAACTTGTAAGCATGGAGGGGAGATTTCCAAATTGGAGCCATATTGCTGTTGTTAGGGACTCCCAAGATTCTTGGTGACTTCATATAGAAATGGCAAACTACCTCTTTCAAAAGCCTTAGTGGCATCTACCGTTATTATGCTCAGTGGAGCATTTGTTACCATGGCCACATCTATTGTGCTCACCAAATCATGGGTGAGCTTGTAGAGCTGTCTCTGTTTCATGAAGCCCTTTTGGATTTATGGACAATATTTCCGATTACTTTGTCCAATCTCTTAGCTAGTATTTGTGTGTGTATCTTTTAATCGTTATCAAGCAAGGATATTAGTCTATACGATTCACATTAAAAAAATCTTTCTTAGGCTTTAATATTAGTGTTATTTTCACATTATCTATATAAATCACTCTCCCCCCCCAACATTGTGGGATGAAATGTATTAAGCTGGTTAAAACTGGAGTGAGTTCCTCTTTTAAGGCCTTATATAGCTCATTTGGTTTTCCATCAGGGCCTGGCGCCTTTCCCTTTTTGAACCCTCTAAGAATTGTATCTACTTCTAGTGTAGTAATTTCTTGATTAAGATGGAGCTGTTTGTTCTGATCTGACCTTGGAAGAGTGTCCTCCTTCAAACAACTCTCTATTTCTTCTTTTAGTGCTGTTGAATCATCGGTATGTAAATTTTGGTAAAAACCCGCAAACATCCTCCCAATATCAGAGTCCTCTGAACATCTTTCTCTGGTGCCGTTAATTTCTACTTTGTCAATCATATTTCTAGTGCTTTTTTACTTTGTATTCCAAGCCAGAAGTTTCCCACAATCTTTCCGATATTCATAATGTGCTAACTTGCAGGCATTCAACCTACTCTGAACAACTCCATCCAGATACACGGCCAAACAACCCTTAGCCTCTTTAAAGTTATCTTGTAGGTTTATTTTTACACGGGGTCCTCACAAATTGCCAGCTGTTTATCAATTACTCCTATTCTCAGCCTTTACTCTCTAACCTTATTGTTACTTTTTTCCCCTCTATGTTCAGCATTACTAGTCAGTTTCCCTTGAATAAAGGCTTTATAAGCATCCCATATAACATGCAAGGGGTTTTTCTTGTAGATCAAACTACAGTAGCTCTTTTCAGAGCATTTATAATCTCCTGCTGTCCTAATAATGCTCTATCCAAGGTCCATTTAGACGGAATTGAGGACCTCGAGAGAAAGTGTTCCAGTCTAACCGCAGCATGATCTGAGAGATGCTCTGGTTGATGGATTTTCTTTCTTACCTTATTCCCTAACTTCATATCTACAATAAAAGTCTATTCTGGAGGCATTTCCATATTTCTTGGACCCAGCCATATGCAAATCAGTCTTGACCCTGTGTCCCAATGGGAACAGTCCAAGTCCTCCCTGGACTGGAAACAAGCATCCTAGGACCGGTTTCGGGCTTTCAGCCAGGATACCTTGACTCCAGTGGCATGGAGAGCACAGGACCCACGTCTGGGCATACCCGTCCCACTCGGGGTGACAAATGCAAAAAGAACAAATAAAAAAGAAGCTCCACCCCTTTCACATTACAAGATTGAGTGGTGCAAGTAAATTGTTTAATCCATTTATGTCTCTTTAAAATTTCCCCCCATTCTTCTTGACGTAAGTATGTTTCCTGGGGGGTATATTAATGTCACTATCAGAAAGCTTCAGAAATCCCAAAATCTTCCTTTGTCTACTTGGTACCCTCATAACATTTATGTTCCAGGTTAATACCCGTATGTTGTGAACCTTCCTTACTTCCTTTATCATTTCCATGATAATTCCAGCCTAACCGTTTCCCAATCCATCAGAATCCCTGTCAAAAATGAGGACAATTATTTTTTTAGTTTTTTCCCACAGGCTCACCACCCTGTGTTTAGTAAAACCACTATCTGTCCTAACTACGTGTCACCCCTCCAGCTTGCCCCTCCCCTACCCCACTGGGGTTCGCTCCCAGTATCCAAAAATGATAGTACTTCATACCACTTGACCTTCTACTCTCCTGTTTATTTTCTATTTATTTTGCTGCATTTTTATCTGGTTTATTAGAACGTCAACCTCCGAATTCTCTTTTACATTGTGCATCTTGTTGTTCTACATGACTCTTAATGTCATTGGGAATTTTCAACTACACATTTGCACCCAGCGACTTCAGTTCTTGAATGTGTTTCCCTAACTCCCATTGCCGATTTTGAGGAACTTTTGCTATAGCCGGTCTTATGGAGAAGGACCAATCATTTTTTAAAGCTTTTGCTTTCAAGGCTTCTGTTGGGATTAGCTTTTTTATTGCAGAAGTACGGAAGTTTATTAATATTTTCCTGTATTTCTCTCTGTTTGCACTCCTTTTAAATTGATCCCGATGCACCCTTGTATGTCCTGCTCGAGGTCTAGGGAGCTGGTTTACCAAACACACACTTTGATGAGGTCTATGACAAACCCCTTCAAGTTTTCACCTTCTGCTCCCTCCAGGGCATTGAGAAACCTTAACTTGTTTCTCCCAGAGTTATTTTCCAAAGATTCCAGTTTCTCTTTGATCTCATTTTCCCTCGCTTTCAAGAATGGAATCTCCTTATAATTGCTCTTAACTTCCTTCCGTAATACTCCAAGCAAGGCTTCCATAGTGGATAATCTTTCCAGGATGCCTACCATTTTAGTATCAAGCTTTTCACAGGCTTTCTGTATTTTAGCCTGTTTGCTCTCTAGAAATTGCAAGTTTGCCTTTAATCTCTTTTTCAAAAGTGTCAGTAGTAAGGAGCCCATATCTACTTGATCTATGTTTTTCGGTGTTCCCATCTTTTCTTCGCGAGGGGTCAATAGAAATTTCCTCAACGCAATTATTTCCCTGTGGGATCCTGAGAGACAACCTGAAATCAATTTAAGAGAGGGAGCCCTGGCCCATCTACTGGCATAGGCTGAGTGGATTGGGTCCATATTTTGCATAATTGCGAGGCAGATCAATGTAATCAGATTGGCCTGAGTTTCAATACCTTTCTTAAAGTAAGATCCTAAAGATGGTGTGATTTTGATTTTCCCTCCTGGTGGGCCTGCTGTATCTCTAATAACTCTATTATCTTTCCGTTTCCCTGCATCGAACAGAACCTATTCTGGAATAGACACAGGGAGAGATTTTGTAGAAGTGGCTTTACTATGCAACAAACCTGGCCCTGGCCGAGCATTTCTAAATGTGTATCTATTTTTACCAGTGGCTCCTATGGCATCCAGCTCTGTGTATTCAGTAGAGACCTGGTGCTCTTTTTTTTAATGCGTTCTTCCCTGAGGCAATAGATCATTCAATGCATACTATGAGAGGGGATTGTCAAGTTGCCCATGCAATCTCATTAATACGCAGCTCTGAGATTAGTGGAATTCATTTAATGCTATCACCACATTACGGTATTATGCACCAGAGAAGCATGAGCTCCCAGCCAGCGTGCTAGCTAGCCACCATGTTCCCCCTCCTGTACTTCTTCTTGTAATAAGCTCAAAGCTTTCTGCCCATTCAAGTGTTCAAGTTTATTCAATTCAATTGAAGTCTACCAAAGTATATTCTTCTAAAAACAAATTTAACTAAACAGATCAAGGGTTCATGTCTGTCAATATAACAATCAAACTACATATAACAATGGCTTTGTATGTGTTTTTAGGTGCAAAGTAAAAACTAAACATACGCATTCAGCACCCTAATACAGAATTGATACAAATACAGCAAGTGCAAACATTGTGCATTTTAGATAGAAGTGTAATGTAAATGCTTAATGTAAATTAAGAACAACTGGAATACAAATAAAGTTTGAAAATAACTCCATACGGGCCTTGTTAAACCTGGCATCATTGGCGTGGGTTTCCCCTGTATTATTGCCTTTGCCTCCTGTGTTTTTGCTGTGTGTTGGGCTTCGTTTTGCTGGTCTACATGCTTTGTGCACTTTGCCATTGCTGTTCAGTACCATAGTGCAAGTGCCCCGCTTAGTCAATTATTGTAATGGATTGTTGATTCCATGATTGGCATATTTGATTTACTAGTCAGTCCCTAGTACAGTGCACTGGGTGTGCCCGGGGCCTGTAAATCAAATGCTGTTAGTGGGCCTGCAGCACTGATTGTTCCACCCACATAAGCAGCCTATAAATATAACTCAGGCCTGCCATTGCAGAGCCTGTGGGCAGTCTAGTACTGCCCACAGACCCATTAGAGCTAAGAATAATTGCGTTAAGATACTGCATTTCTGGTTCAATAAAGAATGCAAGCAAGCTCGCAAATCTCTAGTGGAGGCCATCAGATTGAAAAATGTAAGCAGTATCCAGAAATCTAGGAAAAACTATAGGAAAGCACAGGACAGTGCTAAAAAGGAATGGAACGACAGCCACGGTCCGTGCAGGTAACAGCGGTGGGGTGGTGGGGAGGCGTGGGGGGCATTTCAAGGGACGATGCCGAGGGAAAATGTATTATTTATTCAATTTTCCCTCTACATCGTCCCTCAAAATACCCCCCACACAGTTCCACTGCCCCACTGCTGTTACCTGCACGGACCACGTCTGTGGGACAAAAACACATGGCAAGACCTTAAATTGGCATGCACAAGAAATAACCTCCAAAATTTTTGGAACTTAGTGAAATGGGGTAGGGGTTGACATTCTCTACCACCGCAAATTCACATAGCCCCAGACACTTCGGTTAAAAACTTTGCCAAACAATATGCCAACAATGACAAATATGAAGGCGAGCCCTTTACAATTTATCCGTAGACAACTGACCTGGTTTTCGAGTTTGTAGAAGTAAGAGCTGCCTATAGTGCAATTACAAGGGGAAGAGCTCCCGGCATTCACAATATGCCAGCTGATGTCTTTTTACACGATAAGGATAACTGGGCCCGGCACATCATGTTGTTAGCAAACTCTATTGTTTATGCTGCTCCCATCCCTTGATTCATGGAGGGGTGCGGAGATCATACCAATATATAAAAAGGGCGATAGGTCTCTGCCAGGTAACTATAGACCCATAAGCCCAATCGACTCATTTCAAAAGGTGGTAGCCCGTCTCGTCCTGGCAAAGGTTCAGGAGTGGATTAATATTAATGATATCCTAACCCCCTTCCAGGTGGGTTTTCGTGCACAGATCAGTAAAATAGACCAAGTCTTTTGTTTTCTGTTAATATACTGGCGGACTGTTGTGTTTGGCAATGGCAGCATGTATGCTGCTTTTGTAGATCTAAAGTCAGCTTTTGATTTAGTTTCACGTAACAAGCTATGGTTGGTCCTACAGGAGCTGGGAATGCCCACGGACTTGCTAATTCTCATTGTTCGACTACATGAGAACAATTTTGAGAAATTAGCTGGGGCTCACAGGGTAATGTAACTGACCCCTTCCAAGTTGAAAAGGGAGTTCGCCAAGGGTGTGTAATGGCCCCTACACTATTTTCCCTTTTTATAAATGGAGTCTCCCAATTTTCAGCTACCTTTCCCACAGATGCTCCGGTCTTAGTGGGCATAAATATTCCGATCCTATTGTTTGCAGGCAACACGCTCATCATATCAAAAACTCCTAGTGGGCTACAGTGTGCGTTAACACGTTTTGAAAATATCTGCAACACATGAGGGTTACAAATCAATGCAATGAAAACTAAATGTATGGCTTTTAATCACCACAGAGCATTTAGTGGTAGGATAAATTTGGATGGAGGAGCCCCTAGAGCAGGTAGATGCGTTCACATATCTAGGAACCCTACTGGAGAAAAAAATGAGCTGGGGCCCTCACATTGAAATTATGGCACTGAAACATCACCAACTAGCTGGTGCTTTAAGCAACGAATTTAAAACATCTCTGACTAAGCCAGTAAGACCGGTGTTGCAGATGTGCGATACAAAAGTAGTGAGCTTGGTCCTATATGGGTCGAAATAATGGGACTTTGAGAAAATGACCCAACTCGCCACAGCAGAGAATAGGTTTTTCCGAATGATCACTAGCTTACCGCAAAGTACCCCTATGACTCCTATGCTTAATGACCGAGGGATGAAATCACTGGTATACATTGCTGTACTACGCCCCATATTACATTGGCGTAGAATTTGGTCTACCCCTGAGCTGGCCATCTATGCCAATGCTCTTAGGGATGTCATTGAGGCTCACAGCTTTCATAAAATCGGCTGGCTAAGTGACATCAAAGTTGTTTTGATCAGCATGAGAATGTCAAACCAATGGGAAAACCCATCTACCACTCAGTTTCCCATTAAAGCAGAAATTAAGGAAAGCTATTGGGAAACGGTTGGGCAAAATATTATCAGAACGAACGACGGCACTATCCTGAGAGAGATTCTTAACATTCAATCCCGGCCCAAGCCTTGAGCTCTATTGGGACACAATTTCAAAGCCCCTTGATCTGAAACTTTATTTTCAATTCAGAGCTGGTTACCTCCCATTAAAATCTTTCACTTCTAACTGGTCCTTGTCTGTTGACAAATGAATGCCCCCATTGTATAGAGCATGTTGAAACCTACCACCACATGCAGTTTGTCTGTCCTGCCTATGTGAGCCCTCGTAAGATATGGCTCTCTCAGGTCTGCAAGAACCTAGGTACCAGACACAGCAATGTTGACCTGAGAATTTTGTGTACAGATCCCTCTCCTCGCTATGCAATTCCTGTTGCTAAGTTTTTAAGATGGATGTGGACCATAAGATCGAAATTGCTGTCTTCTCTGGCAAAACAGCAAGAAACAATACCGGAACCTAACTGAAAACAGTGAGCTTGTTTAAATCACACTGTGGAATTCGTCCTGCATCGGTCCTGGTCTGTAATCTTAATGTTTTTAATGTTTATTTATATACTCTGCTCTTTTTATGACATGTATTTTTCTCCCATTGTACTATGAAGAGCCGATGTCTAATGCTTATTTGCATATATGTGAACGATATATATATATTTTTTTAATTCTTATATATCTAAATCTTATGTAACAATGCTTTTATGACATGTATTGTAGAAATATAGCTGATTGATTGATTAATATCTCATATTCAGTCTCATACCATTTTTAATTGCTGATGTTTTTATTATAATGATAAGCCTTTTTTCCTGATTTTCAGAATAATAGCTCATAATACTAATCATCACACAGTGTTTGTTTGCTGCTTTAAGGCACTTAAAGGGAACCATTTCTCTATCACCTGCTCCTCCCCTTGGTCTTAATTCGGATTGGTAATGATGCTGCAACACATCATATCTGAGACTCCTGATAACTTTTTTAGTAGTAATGAGCCATTACTGCCAATCTTCATGACAATCTAGAAAACTCAAGTGCTCCAGACTCCAGCATCGAAAAAGGAGAGTCATCATAAGTGGAGAGTAGTGGCAGTCTGCAGTAAGATAGGATTATAGAAGAAACCCATCTGAAGTAAACAGGGTGTCGTTCAAAGGAAGTGTCCCTTTGACATTCATTGCTAAGCATCAACAACTCAAAGCACCTACCTGTTAACCCCTGTAACCCCATCTAAAACTAAAACTAAAACTAAAAAATATTTCAAATGTTGAACCACATGAAAGCAATGAGTAGTCACTGGTCAAATAGATCACAAGTCTACCGGTTTGATAATAAACAAAGTCGGGTATTACAATTTGTAAAAGAATAGCATATAGAAAGAAGAGCTGATTTGCTTCAGTGTTTTGGAAAGAGACCCGGATTAGACAATATCTACCAGCCTATGATCCTCTGTTTGTTATGTTGTTGATAGATTTAAGCCAGCTGATTGACAGGCCAGGCTACAGAATCCTTGGGAATCGTTGTATTCTCTCCTACTTATGTCAGACTTCAAAGACACACATTGTATCTAAAATTTTTGAGCTCCCAGAATGATCTGAAACACATACACAAGTAAGAGATGAAAGTACAGAAATGGACTATGAAAATGGCAGAAAAGTCCTATGTTCATTGATGTCCTATAGGTTACAAAGAGTCAACCTTAAGCAGTATGATAGAAACTAGCGTGATTGCAATAAAGCAAGAGCTATGGTCCATAGAGGTTGGGATAGAAGCAAAGTACTCATCTTTTGAAGGAAATCCATAGGCAGGTTGGAGATATCACATCTTGCACACACGATATACATTAGTGGGGGGAAAACTAGACATGCCTTCGTTTATTTCATGCTCCGCTGGCTCGGGTTCTGAAGCCACTATAGATGTTATCCCTAAAGAGGGCAGTGACGCCTAGGATGTCAAAAACTATAGATCAATATCATTAATCAATATTGACTGCAAATTATACGCCAATGTCCTGGCAAGAAGATTAGAGAAGGTGAAATCAAAACATCGTTCCATCCCAAACTGGATTCTCGAAAGGCAGACTGGATGCGAATAACATCTGGGTCTGCTGCCAAGCAGGTCAGGATAAATGGTCATCTATCACACTCATTTTAACTGGAACAGGGCAACAGGCAGGGATATCCACTCTCCACTCTCCCCGCTCCTATTCCTATTAGCAATCAAACCCATTCTTTCCTTCCTGAAACAGAATGATAACATTAAAGGTGTACCGTTTGAATCAGGCAGGCAACTAGTCGCGGCCTATGCCGATGACTTTCTAATCTTCATTTAAGGTGCAGATACAGCAATCCCTCAGATTGGACCGGAAATTGAAAAATACTCAAGTTTCTGGCTATAAACTTAATTGTTCGAAAACTGAGATCTTTTCCTTGAGCATTCTCTATACTCCCTTGATTCTAGGCAACTCTGACCTGAAATGGCAACATTTTGCACTTAAATACCTTGGTATCTGGTTTGAGAAAGAGCTACAATCTTCCCTCATGATCACATAGCCTAGTAGGGTAGGACGGACACAGCAAAAATGATGATGGCACCACTAAGCAACTTCCTCTTGAGCATGCTTCACATAAATCTTTCCACCACCTTCTTTAAAGCCATAGACAAGCATATCTCAGATATCCTTTGGAAAGGGAAAAGAGCTAGGATAGCCGGTCCCAACCTTAAATTGAGCAGGAACAGCGGAGGTCTGAATATGACTGATTTTCACAAACACCAAAAAGCTTTTTAGCGGCTCAGGGCAACTGGTGGTTCAAAGATGCAGATGACCACTCCCTGCCGTGGCTCAAAATTGAATCCCACTTTCTATCCCCCTCCCTCTAAGCTCCACCCTTACCATCAGAGGCCTCTAGAAACTACTCCTGGTCCACTCGCTCTCCTTAATTCCAGACATGATGGAAGAACTGTCTTGTGTGACCAGTGGTCCAAAAGGGGTATCAATTCCGTTGGAGACTTATGCACATCCCTGAATCCCATTCCGTTTGCTTACTGCATCCAATCAAGTTCTTTTACAAAACTTAAAAGAGCCATTAGATCACTACTGAAGCCACATACTCCAGATCTTCCCAGCCTACTTGGAAATCTTAAAAAGCTCGCCCACTCCGCATCACATATCTAGAAGTTACATGACCCCCCCCCCCCCAGAGTACACCTCCTCAACAATTTGAAAAAAAAATGGTCCCCATACATCCCAGAAGACCTGACATCACATTTTTCGGACGCTACCTGAAATAGAATCTGGCATTCGCCTTTCTGGTTAAATTTACACTTGCAATTGTGCAGTCTAGATTTTGGGTGATACACAAAACCTACTGGACACCATCCAGATTTCATAATCTAGGTATCCTAAAATCAGATAATTGCAGGCACTGTATCACTCGGCTCACTTGAGAATATGTTTTTCACATGTAAAATGGTTCACCCCCTCTGAACCAAAATTAATCAGACGATTTATGGCATCTTTAAGATTCAGCTCACACCATCGTTCCTAACTGTGACGTTAAGCCTTGTGGCACATCCACTTGACACTGGTCTCCCTGCACATAACTTCACAGCTATTAGAGCTAATGCTTGCCCTGTGCTCCAAAACAGTCCTGTCAGAGTAGAAATCTTCCACAGAAATCCCCTTTAGCAAATGGCAGAATACACTAAGCACCACCAGGAGCGCAGACGACATAATATAAATATACAAGAAACTACATAACACATCACACTTGTGCTGCCTACGGAATGCACTTGATTTATACACACAGCTGTGAGACCGGCCTCGTGGCGTGGGCCCTCCCGACCAGCAAGCCACCCTACAACTGCACCGATCCCCGATGTCACAGACTTCCGGCAACCATGGCCCAACATCCCGATGGCCGGCCAGACCCCAACACGCATGCCCAGCCGAGGGAGAGAGAAACCCCCCAAGCCAGACTGGGAGGCGCCGTCCCTGTCACACCTCTGGTCTCTTCCCCAAGGAAGGTTTCGATCGGCCACCAGGCCCCCGGTGAGCGGGCGCCTCGCCTGCTGGGTGTCTGGAGTCCCTCCCCGACCCACCTGAACAGATCAAAGGGCCAAGCGACAGGACGTCCCGGCACACCGCCCCCAGGCACCAAGACCCCTCTCGGCGAGGACTCCGGACTTCAAAGAGGAGGAGGAGTATAACAAGAGGTGCTGAAGGGACGGGAGGCAGAGAAGACCTGGACTGACGAGAGCCTGTTGACCTGGTCGCGGTTCGATCGCTCCCCGAACCGAAGAACCCCCCGAACTCTGAACCATCTGAGCCCTGCTGACGCTGTCGCGGCTCCCCGAACTCTGAACCATCTGAGCCCTGCTGACGCTGTTGCGGCTCCCCGAACTCTGAACCATCTGAGCCCTGCTGATGCTGTCGCGGCTCCCCGAACTCCGAACCACCTGTGCCTGCTGAGTGACTCACGGCACTCTCCTCCAAGGGAATCGGCAGAGATTGCCAAAAGAAGCAACATCCCCCAGCTCAAGGATTGAGAGCTGTGCGCAGGATACTCCGCAGAGACACTGAACTCAAAGACTGTCCCGCTACCCCCATACCCCCCATCACGAGATTGCCGCCGCTTGTGGCACTGATTCCATACCTGCCTTCCGGATCATAAAGATCCCTTACGTCCACGATAAAGTATACTGTCTTACGAAGAACTACTGTGTGGTGTCCCTATGCCAGATAGTGCAAGCTCAGTGTGTGCGATCCTAGGTACGAGACCCTTCCAGGAAGGGCCTCCCCGCCCTTGCTCGGCCTAACTCTGGGAGAGGTGGGTCAACGGGTGGTCAGGAACGTATTCCGAAGCCGCCCGGAGAACGCCTTCCAACATTTGGTGGCAGACGACGGGATCCGAGCCGGCACCTAGAGATCGTGCAGTAAATGACTGACGCACTACCGAAAAGAAATGGAAGGAGAAACCTCCCTAGGTGCCGCAGGTACCAACACAAGCACGACATTCCGAGAGGACCAGTTGGAATATTATACGCACCGAGAATTAAAACAATTCTGCAAAGACCTTGGAATCGCTACCACCGGATTAAGCACGAAAGAGGATTTCCAGGGAGCATTGAAGACCTGGGTCGAGGCAGGAGCTTCCCGGGCCCAAACAGAAGGAGAGACGCAAAACGAACCACAAAGCATCCCGGGGAGGAGCAGCGCCCCAGATGGGGGCCTATCCCCGGAGGAGCTAGTGGACCGAGAAAGGGGCCTCAACCACGAACTAGAGCTCGCAAAACTGAAAATCGAGGGGGAGCTAAAACTGGCCGAGACAAAGTTGGCAGTAGAACAATTACGCCTACAAGGAGAACTCGAGGAAAAGAAACGACAGAGAGAACACGAAGAAAGAAAACTCCAACTAGAACACGAACGCAGCCTGAAAGAGATCGAGCTCAAGGCTAAAAGTGAGGAGGCCAGACCCTCGGGAAATCAACCCCTCTCCTCCGTTGTGGAACCAAAGGTCCACATCCCCAAGGATGTGGTGAAAGAATATTACAAGAACGACAACATGCAGCAATGGTTCAAGGCCTACGAAGTTGCCATGACCTCCCACCGAGTCCCGCAGAAAGACTGGGGGGCGTGGTTGTGGGGCCGGTTCCTGAGCGAGGGGAGAGATACCCTGCTAGACCTGCCCTCCACGGTGCTGAACTCCTACAGCCACATGAAAGAGGCCCTAGTAGCCAGATATGGGCTCACCCCCGAAATGTACCGGCAACGGTTTCGAGACTGCAAAAAGATACCCGGTACCACATGGGTGGAGTACGTGAACTTTTACAGCCGGGCCTTGGACGGGTGGATCAAGGGCAGCAAGGTCTCCACCTTTGAGGAGCTGTTCGACCTAATCGCGTGGGAACACTTGTCCGCCAATTACTTTGTGGAGTTAAGCCAGCACCTCCTGGACAGCAAGCTCACTGACCCTCGAAAACTGGCCGTCGAAGCTGACTGATGGGTGAACACCCGGGCCTCCCGGGGTCCCGTGGGAGACTACGGTCGCCACAGTCAGGGACCCCCCCGCCAGAGGGGCGGAGGGAATCAAGGCCGACCGAGAGAATTCTCGGGGGGCTCCCAGCACAGTCCCCCCAGAGGACAACCTCCGCACTTTCCAGCCGCATCTCCAGCCAGCACCGGGCAACCGGGGAGGTCGGGACCCCGATTCAGGATCACCTGTTTCCGCTGCCAACAGACCGGACACTATGCCAGTGACCCCCAGTGTTCCATGTACCAACAACCCGCAGCGACAACCCCTCCGGCTTGACAAATGGCCTCCGTAGCCCTAGGAGAAGAGATGGAAGACTCCGAAGAATGGGAGCCAGCCGCCATGGCCCTGGTCTCCCTAGGGGACCGAGAGATGGTCCCCGGAACACCCATGCCCGCCAACACGAAGAAGGACCGACAGCAGGTGACGGTCAATGGTCACCGCGTCGAGGGCCTCCGCGACACCGGGGCGAGTGTCACAGCGGTCCACTGCCACCTGGTCTCCGAAGACCAGATCCTGCCCGACGCCTTTTGTCCAGTCATATCTTCGGACAATTCCGAGAGCCTATGCCGGATGGCCCTGGTCCCCTTCGAATGGGGGGGAGTCACCGGTAAATTGAGGGTGGCAGTCCGAACCTCCCAGCCCGTAGACTGCCTCTTGGGCAACGACCTTGAGAGTTCCCCGTGGGGACAAGTGGAACGAAGAGCCCATCTAGAGATGATGGGCCTACCCGAATGGGTATGCACCACCACGCGCTCTATGACTATCAGATTGCCTTCCTCCGAGGGAGGTGAGGCCATCCCGCTGAACACAGTCGCCGTCCCCGAGGTCCGGGACGCACTACCCGAGCCCGACGACCCTCTTCCGGAGGAAGCAACCATCCCCGATGACGGGTCGGTGCATCCAGATCCCGAACCGCTGACCGAGCTCGGGAACCTGCCCGAAAAGGCCCAGTGGCACTGCGAGGGAGGTCCCTCCCGAGAAGAATTCTGCCAGGAACAAGCCACCTGCCCTTCCCTCATTGGACCCCAACAACAGGCCGAAGCCCAAGCAGCAGGCGACCAGTCCGGAACCCACTGGCTATACTGGGAAAACGGCCTCCTGTACAGCAAACAGAAGTCGGCCGAGTTGGGATCGGCCCGAGTACTGGTGGTAACCCTGTGCTTCCGAAGTCTCCTCCTGGGCCTGGCCCATGATGTACCCCTGGCAGGACACTTAGGCCAAGATAAGACCTACCAGCGACTCGTTAGCCACTTCTATTGGCCCAAGATGCGAGCGAATGTGGAGGCCCACTGCAAGTCATGCCTCACGTGCCAGGCCAGCGGAAAGAGTGGGGGGAAACGCAAGGCTCCGCTACAACCCTTCCCCGTTGTTAGTACCCCTTTTGAGTGGGTGGGAATCGACATCGTGGGACCTTTGGATCCCAAGACCGCCCAGGGCCACCGGTTCATCCTCGTCCTGGTGGATCATGCCACCCGCTACCCCGAGGCCATTCCCCTCCGCACCGTGACGGCCCCCATGGTGGGCCGGGCCTTGATGGGGATCTTCTCCCGCGTGGGGTTCCCTCGCGAAGTCGTGAGTAATCGTGGCACGAACTTTATCTCCAAATACATGCGGTCCCTATGGCAGCAGTGCGGGGTATCATACAAGTTCACCACCCCATACCACCCCCAAGGGAATGACCTAGTCGAGCGATTTAACAGGACCCTGAAAGGGATGATCATGGGCCTCGAAGAACCCCTACGCCGGAGATGGGACGTCCTCCTCCCTTGCCTCCTGTTCGCCTACCGAGAGGTTCCCCAAAAATCTCTGGGGTTCAGCCCGTTCGAACTACTGTACGGACACCCCGTCCGGGGACCCCTGAGCCTGGTCCAAGAGGTCTGGGAAACGACTCCCCGGGGGACCCCTCCTGATGTGTTCCGATACATCCTGGCGCTCCGCAACAGACCCGGAAATTCCGAGCACTCACAGAGACAAACCTCGAGGCTAGCCAGGAAGAGATGAAGCGCTGGTATGACCAGAATGCCATGCTGGTCGAGTTTCAGCCGGCCCAACAGGTCTGGGTCATGGCCCCGGTGAGACCCTGCGCCCTCCAAGACAAATGGACTGGTCCCTTCAAGGTGGTCGAGCGAAAGAGCCAAGTCACCTATCTAGTAGATGTGCAGTCCCCGCGGAACCCCCTCCGGGTTCTCCACGTGAACCGCCTCAAACCCCACTTTGTGAGGACGGAGTTGAGTTTGCTCCTGGCCACCGACGATGGGACTGAAGAAGACACAGAGCCCCTTCCAGACCCCCTGTGTGCTAAAGAGACAGATGGCTCCGTGGAGGGGGTGAGACTGTCAACCACCCTCATCCCCCAACAGTCCGGCGACTGTCGCCGGCTACTAAGGCAATTCATGGACCTCTTCTCCCTAACCCCTGGGGTCACCGACTGGTGTGTCCACGACGTAGACACCGGCGACAGCCCGCCAGTGAGACACCGAGCCTACCGGGTCCCTGATCGGGTCCGAACCTGCATCCAGACCGAGGTAGCTAAGATGTTGGCCCTCGGGGTGATTGAACCCTCCGACAGCCCCTGGGCCAGCCCGGTAGTCCTGGTCCCGAAAGCGGCTGCCCCTGGCGTCGCCCCCGAGCTGAGATTCTGTGTGGACTACCGAGGACTCAATGCGGTCACCCGAGCGGACGCTCACCCTATCCCCCGCACCTACGAGCTCATCGACCGCCTCGGGGTCGCTCGCTACCTCAGCACCTTCGACCTAACCTGCGGATACTGGCAGATTGCGCTTACTGAGGGAGCCAAGGAGCGCTCTGCCTTCTCCACCCCGGATGGGCGCTACCGCTTTAGGGTGATGCCGTTTGGAATGAAGAATGCCCCGGCCACCTTCCAGCGACTGGTGAACAGGGTCCTGTCCGGACTAGAGGGGTTCAGCGCAGCGTACCTCGGCGATATAGCCGTATTCAGCTCCCAATGGACCGAGCACCTCCAGCACCTCCGACAAGTACTGCTGGCTCTGCGCCAGGCCGGCCTCACCATCAAAGCCAGCAAATGTCAAATTGGACAAGGCTCCGTAGTCTATCTGGGGCACCAGGTGGGAAGCGGGCAGGTCGCCCCCCTCCAGCCGAAGATCGACGCCATCCTGTCCTGGGAACCCCCAACGACCCAAACGGAAGTCCGGGCCTTCCTGGGCCTCACCGGTTACTACCGGAGGTTTATTAAGAACTATGGCAGCATCGCAGGCCCCCTCACAGAGCTAACCTCCAAAAAACACCCGAAGAAAATACAATGGACTTCCCCGTGCCAAAAAGCGTTCAACGCCTTGAAGGCCGCTATGTGTACTGCTCCGGTACTCAAGGCCCCCGACTACTCTCAGGAGTTTGTGGTCCAGACGGACGCCTCGGAACACAGCATCGGGGCCGTCCTCTCACAGTTCAACGACAAGGGCATAGATCAGCCCATAGCCTTCATCAGCCGAAGGTTGCTACCTCGAGAACAGCGGTGGAGCACCATTGAAAGGGAGACCTTCGCAGTAGTCTGGGCCCTCAAAAAGCTACGGCCCTACTTGTTCGGAACACACTTCCGAGTTCAAACGGATCACCGACCCCTGCGGTGGTTGATGCAGATGCGAGGAGAAAACCCCAAGCTGCTACGATGATCAATCTCCCTCCAGGGGATGGATTTCACTGTGGAGCATCGCCCCGGGACGGACCACGCCAACGCGGACGGCCTGTCCAGATTCTTCCGCTTCAGCGAGGAGAACCCCCAAGTGGATGGGTAGTTCTCCCCGCCTTTCAGCTGGGGGGGGCACGTGTGAGACCGGCCTCGTGGCGCGGGCCCTCCCGACCAGCAAGCCACCCTACAACCGCACCGATCCCCGATGTCACAGACTTCCGGCAACCATGGCCCAACATCCCGATGGCCGGCCAGACCCCAACACGCATGCCCAGCCGAGGGAGAGAGAAACCCCCCAAGCCAGACCGGGAGGCGCCGTCCCTGTCACACCTCTGGTCTCTTCCCCAAGGAAGGTTTCGATCGGCCACCAGGCCCCCGGTGAGCGGGCGCCTCGCCTGCTGGGTGTCTGGAGTCCCTCCCCGACCCACCTGAACAGATCAAAGGGCCAAGCGACAGGACGTCCCGGCACACCGCCCCCAGGCACCAAGACCCCTCTCGGCGAGGACTCCGGACTTCAAAGAGGAGGAGGAGTATAACAAGGGGTGCTGAAGGGATGGGAGGCAGAGAAGACCTGGACTGACGAGAGCCTGCTGACCTGGTCGCGGCTCGATCGCTCCCCGAACCGAAGAACCCCCCGAACTCTGAACCATCTGAGCCCTGCTGACGCTGTCGCGGCTCCCTGAACTCTGAACCATCTGAGCCCTGCTGACGCTGTCGCGGCTCCCCGAACTCTGAAACATCTGAGCCCTGCTAACGCTGTCGCGGCTCCCCGAACTCTGAACCATCTGAGCCCTGCTGACGCTGTCGTGGCTCCCCGAACTCTGAACCATCTGAGCCCTGCTGACGCGGTCGCGGCTCCCCGAACTCTGAACTACCTGAGCCCTGCTGACGCTGTCGCGGCTCCCCGAACTCTGAACCACCTGTGCCTGCTGAGTGACTCGCGGCACTCTCCTCCAAGGGAATCGGCAGAGATTGCCAAAAGAAGCAACATCCCCAAGCTCAAGGATTGAGAGCTGTGCGCAGGATACTCCGCAGAGACACTGAACTCAAAGACTGTCTCGCTACCCCCATACCCCCCATCACGAGATTGCCGCCGCTTGTGGCACTGATTCCATACCTGCCTTCCGGATCATAAAGATCCCTTACGTCCACGATAAAGTATACTGTCTTACGAAGAACTACTGTGTGGTGTCCCTCTGTCAGATAGTGCAAGCTCAGTGTGTGCGATCCTAGGTACGAGACCCTTCCAGGAAGGGCCTCCCCGCCCTTGCTCAGCCTAACTCTGGGAGAGGTGGGTCAACGGGTGGTCAGGAATGTATTCCGAAGCCCCCCGGAGAACGCCTTCCAACAACAGCCTTAACATTCTTCCCCCTCTCGGAATTCCACTCATCCACCACGACATAACTAAATCATTAGTATACACTTAGTAGCCCTGCCCTCACTGCAGAGCCTGATGACTTGGCACCCTCTCTCCACTCTTTCTCTCTAACTTCACCCTCATCTTTTCCTGGCTTTTCTCCCTCCTTCCTTTACTATTTTTTTTCTGTTCATACATATATTGAGCACACTTGGGGAACTCAACTCTCATCTAATTTGGATATCCCACACTCAGCTCCCTACTATCTTTAGATATGCTCTCAATGTACCTCTCTTTGTAGCACCATGTTTGACAAATGGTACACCAACAACCAATATTGTAAGCCTGGGCGGAGTACAAAAAAACTGCTTTAGATAAATGCGGTTCACTGTGACTTTTGGTGCCAGGTGCTCATGCCTCACTGTGCAACCATCGTGAATGGCACCATACACAGCGCAAGCAGGCAGCTGCTTTCTTTCTGCCGCTCAAGTAGATTTTTTACTCGAGCAGCAGCTTTCTCAATGCAAACAGACGGTTTCTCAACGCGAGCAGACGCGACCACTCGCAATGAGAAACGCGTTGATCTCGCCGGGAGGTTGATTTTCCATGCTCACACTCGCCAACTTGACGTTGACGATCGCGAACGAGGAAAAACTCGCCAAGAGGTGGGTTTTCCTAGCTCGCCAACTTAACGTTGACGAACGCAAGTGAGGAAAAAAACTCTGCGAGCTCCAAGTAATGTGGAATTTGGAAAACTCCGCAAATTCCGCGAGCAAAGTAGAGTTCACTTACAATATTGCTTCATTATGTTTACTTAGACTATACGTCAAATGTTTACATATGTGGTCATATGAAGTTCCACAATGTACCCTGTCGTGTGTCTTCACTATCTGTTCCATAACTGCTTATTTTATTTTCAATAAAATTGTTTGAACAAAAATAATGTAATCTTAGTTTTCATGGATAGTGCACCATGTATGATATTGTATTGTTGGACTCAGCAAATAGCATCTATGAGAATCTCAATGCTAGTCTGGCCCTCCTCAGATGACAGAGAATTATATCCTGCCCTTCTGTTGACAGACACTACGCTGGATAATATTAACATCTTGGAGACTTCTGTCCTACTACCAGTAATGAACATTCCCCATCGTGTCTCTACATCTTGTCAGAAGTAATCTGTGAAAATGTGTGAGTGTTAAAAGTGTTCTTTTTGTGTACTACTACTACTTAGGGATGTTAAACTCCAAACACTGTAGCTCCTTTCCCATATGGATCAAACAGACAATACTGCACACTTCTGTCCCACTAGGCCTCCACCAAGTATTAACTAAAGTGTCCCCCGATTACTAAGACTAAACTGATGCTAGTGCTCAATGGTGCTGTGTTTTTTATTTTACCACCTCTATTTTCCCCGTGACTATTTTTCTGCATTGATCCCTACTATAGAGTGGCAGGCTATGGTTTCCCCTTAGGACCTCAACTAAAGTGTGTCTTCAAAGGAACTGAGGTTTACATCGTTTAGCAGAACCTGGACCAAATGTCAAATATATTAACAGTCACCAAAGGCTCCAATGAGCAGATGGTTCAAATAAATTCAATCTTTTGCACAAAGTCACAACCCTTATTATGACCAGCAGAGTCAGACCCAAGAGGTGTAAACCTCTTACAATCAATAGGAATAAAATCACTCTTAAATGAATTCATACCCAGGATAGCATGAGGTCACCGATCTCTTCGATGATTGGTCCTTCTTCTCTTAGCTTCTTCAGGGGTTCCGCCAGTAAATCTGATAAAAGTGATGGTGATGAAAGGAGTAATTTGAGGTAGGATAGAGACAGAGAATTGTTAGAGATTTAGTTTGGCAACGGTTCTATCTTTGAAACAACTCATTTTTATGTTTATCAAATTACCATAGTTGGAAAAGAGCTGGGTATATTGGTCTTCCATTACATTCAACGTCTACAATGACTAAAGTGATCATTAAGGCAAGGCAGAAAATGACCAAATGAACTCATGTTTACCATGTGCCGAAGTTCAACAAATGCAGTTGTGGGGGCTCATTTAAATTCAACACCAAGACCCAAGTTACCACAAGCCAGCCCGTAATACTAAAATCAACTTCTGGGGTAATATGGTTTTCTATCTGTAACCTGGAATGGTCACTTCATCATTTATTGCAGACACACTTTTTACTGGGACTCAAAGTTTAGACAACCCAACCACTATCATCATTGCAATATGGTGGTCAACATTGGATGTTCACATAGTTTACAAGATGTGCTTACATCTGCCTCAATTCAATCACATGAAGCAACCAGGCTGCATGTTAGAAACATTAATCATCCACATAGCTGCTGGAAAACTAGAAGATCAAGTTACTTCCCTTCAGAAAGTCTCCTTCTAACTACAGATTGATCACCTTTATATTAACCCCAGGCACCCGACTGAACACTCTATTTTTAAACATTAATTGTTCAAGCACGTTGGTAAGTGGCTCCGTCAGACTCCACAAAGGTCTTGCTCAGTTCCGAAAGTGATGGTACAGGTGCTTCATCAGCATGCTGACATCAGTTTTGTCTTTCACTCTTGGCCAGCCTTGGACTTCGATCAGTCATGACAAATCAGAGGTGACAATGTGCCAAAACTAACTCGGAAACTTTTAAAATGCACAGTAGTCCAGTCCAAAGATGGTGAAGCAGGGAGGGCAGTGAATAATCTACAGTTGGATAGAGTATGACTGATCCAGGTCCAAGGGTGGCCATATGGTAGTGAAGAATAAGTTTACAGGCAATCTGATAAGATGATAGCCCGTATAAGGAAGAAAGTCTCCAAAACACTGTCGGTACGTGAAATTAAGTCCTCAAGCTGTCCTTGGCCCAGCACTGTGGTACTGGTCCCCAAGGCTGCCCCTCCAGGTACTACCCCAGATCACAGTAACTAAGGGGGATAAAGACAGGCCTGGGTTCTCTATCCCAGAAGGCTACCAGTTTCGGGTGATGCCCTTCGGGTTGAAGAACAACTATTTCACCTTCCAGAGTTGATCAATCAGGTCCTAGCTGGGTTGGAGAACGTCAGTGCCACCCACACCTACACCTACACCGTCAGTTCTTGCTGGGATTACTACCTGGGCCACCCCCAAGAAGGACTTCAGGCTCTGCAGGTCTGACTATCAATGTTGGTAAGTGCCAGATAGGGCAGGGTTCAGTGGTCTGCTTGGGACACCAAGTGAGAAGAGACACGGTACATGCTCCTCCAGGCCAACATTCAGAACATACTGCCTTGGGAACCCCCTTTCTTCCCCTCCAAAGATCCAGACAGAGGTAAAGGTCTTCCAGAACATCACCGGGTATAACAGGAGACTTGTCAGGGGGTGCAGCACCATTGTGGCTCCCTTGACAGAGCTAACTTCTAAGTAGCAGCCCTGACAGGTGATCTGGACGGAGGACTGCCAGACTGCTTTTGACACCCTGAAAAAGGCCATGTGCACAGATGTGTGCTTATGCCCACGCATGCGCATTCGTGAGGAAGAAGCTATCCAGGAGGCAGCAAGTTGGAGCCCCGGGACGCGGCAGCTCAGGTAAGTAATTTTCTTTATGTATTGTTTATAAGTAATTGTAAAATGAGGGCGGGAGGGAGGCGGGTGGCGCGTAGTGGGGCTACGCGAAGTGTGCGGGTGGTCGTAGATTTGCCCCCACTCCGTAATACTTCACGTAGCTTCACTACGCCCACTACGCCCAGGGCTGGTTTTTACACAAGTCGATTGTGGCCTCAGACAATCTGGGGTCAGGACAGGGAGGCATGAAATTCCATTCACCTCTGAGTGAGAAAACCTCCAGAACCTTCTCCTACTTCTAAATTGGCACCAGGTATGAATATTGAACCCTCAGTCCAAACTCTTCAGAATACTTCTGTACCTGTGATGACTCAGACGGACTGCTGTGCTGCTCTGCAAGAAGACATGGATCACTTGACCTGAGTAACCAGGGTTTGTAACATGTTAATTTAAAAACCCTCATTCACGTACATAGGTCGTATGGCGGTATATCTTGGTTCTCTGCCAAATTTTAAAACGTGACATCATTATCAGGCTTCTTTTTCATATGCTTACCTTCACCTGGAGGAAAACCACTGGTTATTACAGTAGTGATCAAGGAAAGGTGAGTGTCAAGTGCTCTAGTGAAGTGAGTTAAAAAATGGGAAATATAAAAACCTTGTATGTCCTGGGCAGTATTTTTAATAAATCTGGAATCAAGGTAAGTAAAAACAGTGTTGTGCGTGGAAAGACGAGTTATCAGTCTAACGCACTAGAAATGTCAAAAAATAGTTTGACATGTTCCAGCCCTTAAAGTTCGCCCATACAGGTCGGCGGGGCTTTCTTCAGGACCTCAGAGAAGTGATAGAGGCTGTGAATAATGGCATCAGCCTTAGAGAACCATACTTTGGTTCGCTATTTTCGAAGAAGGTCATTAGTACCTTCAAGACCGGTATTAAGGGCTCCAACAGGATACCGGTGGGCACATTGAACCTGCTGCTTTTCTCGTACAGAGCGACTTGTGCTCGCTCTTCCTACAGCGCCCCGGGGCACATGGGTGATTAGTGCCTAGGATTATTCTAAAGAGGAAACTGTAGTTGAAAGTATTGTTCAGAGATCACCATATTCTCTGCCTGGAATTATCAACCATCCACAAAACCACAAGCCTGGTCTGAAGTTATCTTCACCTTTTCTTTGCAACCCAGACAACTTCTGATTTACCCACAAGCTTCTTTTTACAAAACGTATTATTGTGTAATCTCCATTCAGTTTATACAGTAACAGCACACTCGACTCACTGCTGAAATTACTACCCTTTGCTGTGTAATCCAAGAGGTGTAATATTCTGGATCAAGATGAACAACGTGTTCAGCTGCTCCAACTGTAACATAGGCAGGTGCAAATTGTTTGCAACTGTATTGTAAACAAGCCTGCAACCCAACTGTGCCCCACAATCATTGTACACTAAGAACTGAATTATGCCAAGTATGGACATTAACGATTGTCAATAAATAATGATAGTAATATGTATCAATCCCCCAGCAGCCTCTTACCGTGTATTTTAATCAACACGGGGAAATTAGGAAACAGAAGCAAGAAATCTTTATTAGACAGAAGATTCCTTCTCTTCATAGGCTCATAGAAATTGAGTTCTAGCGCTCGGAAGATCCTTGAGTAAAACATCTCCGTTCTAAACAGCTCTGCAACAAGATAAAAAAAAAATTAGGACTGTGCATATCGAGTAGGAGACAATTGGAATATAAATATAGGAATGACAGAATATTCAGAATGCAATTCACCTTTTATTATGGCGATGTACTAAATAGAACCACCTGAACCCATGCATTTTAACTAAATAGGCAGCTTGCCCAAGATCACAATTTTAAAATGGGCAAAAATCAACCACTACCCAAAAGATTACTTAAATTCAAAATAACTGCAAATGTACTCTTTGTCCTGAATCATTTGACCATTACATATATTTTTTTGTCCCAGCTATGCAGAGTTTAGGAAAAAGTGACCTATACCCCCATGCCGGATTTTATCGTTTAGGAGACCAGTAGATGCTCTGCAAGTTCATAGATCAAATTCTACAAAATGGTTAGTGTTCGCCATATCAGGGTACCTGCTTTATACTTGGCGCATTAGGTCTAAGTTGTTAACTGCAAAGTAAAGCAGAGGACAACACATGCCTTGGCATAGTATGTTAATAACACTATGACTTTTTTGAAAAATTTTATTTTTCTATTTTGTTTTTAACTGGCCATACGTTTCTATTCACTTTTTATTATTTTACATTTTTATGATTTTTATGATATGACAATCATTCATAGTATATTGTATTTTATCAAGAAAGATTGTTGTTTATACATTTTGTGAATGATCTCTATTTGATCGAATAAAGAATATCAATCTATCTAACTGCAAATAAGTATTTTTCTGGTTGGGCCAGAAACTGAAAAAAATGAAGCAAACGCTACATCTTTAAATTTCCACAACGCATTAACAGAAAAAGCACTGGAAAATCAAAAGTAAGGTTTGTCTGCCAGTCCTTTGGCTTTATCAATGCTTTTTTATCATGTTTTTGAGAAAATATATTGTTGGTCAGCTGCTGGAGCCTCAGCAATAGCAAAACAAAAAAGGAAATTGACTAAAAGCAAAAATATACTTTGGTATCAAAAAGCACATCTTGCCATAGTAGACCCTGGCTCTGAAGGGAACTACTGTACGCAACGATGTGCTCGTCGTGAAAGAGCAGAATGCAGTCACGCACACTAAAGATAGCCCATAGCCGAAGTGGGACGATGCACTGCTCTAATCTGTAGGGGGAGTGATACAACAACAGAAGAAGGCATTAAGAGGGCTGGCTGATAGCCTCAAAGAGTAAGATCGGTGTTTATATTCACTGAAAAAAACAAAGTTTAAAGTAACTTTATAGTTAGGTGAAATGTTCAGTAACAACATAATGTTTTTAACTAAACAAAAGTACAGAAATTCACTAGTTTTAGTTCTCGTAAGTAACTATATCTCGCACCCCACCATGCACAGTTTGCTGATCAATAATTTAATTGCAAATATTGCAGTGATATCATCAATGATGTCATAGAAGAAGTCATGAGTGATGTAATATTTGGGGTAATTGGCAGTGCATGGAGTGGGCATGAGTCACAGTTACCTTCGGGCACGAGTTATAGCTCATTGAAATAACTAGAGCTGGTGAATTTCTGTGGCTTTTAGAGTTTAAAACATAATGTTGTTGCTGAACATTTCATAAAACTAACGTTACTTTAACCTTTGTTTTTTTCAATGAACTTCAAGTTTTTTTTAACCTAAAGTAATATTTTATTATCATATGTAAAGCCAAATCACTGCCATGCATGGCCTTGGGTCTGGCTGTACGGCCTGGTTTGTGGCCACTACCTGTGGCCAACCCCTCACAGGCAGCCAACCCCACGCCTTTGGCAATGCATGGCAGGGGATGGGGGGGTTGGCCAAAGGCCAGGCATAGAGGGCCCCAAAGGGCAACCCCCGCTGGCAAACAAACCTCTCCCGTTCCTTCGCACACAACACCCACTCTATATGTAAAGCAGTCCTATCATCTTTCTCCAGAAATTATCAATAATTGCAATCAAATATATATTCCAATAGTGGCAAACAACATTTAAAGAACTTTTTTGGAGCTACATGTCTGTAACTCTTTCTTTTTACACAGTTTTTATTTTTACATTTAGATATGAAATTTTTTAAAATAAATAGTCAAGATATATCATTTTTTCTTTAAGAAAATAATAAATAAAACAAATATATCTCTGTAATCTCTTATAGCGCTTTACACCCCAGAAACTAAAATGGTAAAAATAACCACATCAAGGCCATGTAGTTATGTGATACATCAGCAACACATAAAATACCTCAATGTGACCAGCCCCTAGGTGACAATGCGATCCCAGCTGTAGCGCAAAAGCTTTAGCCTGGGAAATTCCTTTCAAAATATGGTAAGTTCTCCTAGGGTCATGGTTTCAATGATCCAGAACAATTATGTTTCTTTTTTCTAGTGTTGCTGAGGGGCAGAAGCAGTCACTACAGCCCCCTCACAACATACACACATATTGGCGATGTCTCTGTCCCTTCTAGGGACATCACCAAAAACAAAATATATGTAAATATCTCTCCCAGGGCATTATTGGGTGCTCTTTGAAGGAGCAGTGAATACTAAATCAGTGGCTGCTCATTTATTATTCACTGTTTGCAATTTTTAATTATTTTATGGATGTCCCTGTTCTACCCAGGACACCCAATGTTTTTTGCAGTAGCCGGCATAAAGTATTTTGTTTATGCAAAATGGTGTGCCCCGTGCCCACTGGACCATGCCACAGATATTGCAATGTTGGGTACTATGAGGGCTGGATCAGGGCCCCCACAGCCCCGTGCACCTGCAGGAGCCGGCATGTTTTTCTTTGTTTTTAAATAGCATGTCCTGGTGCCCACCCATAGCACCCCAGGCACCCCACAGCTAGTCTAACGTTGAGGTCTACTGGGAGGCCCAAGGCCCTTGCAGCCCCACCGACTCCCCAGTATGCACCCATCCCGGGTGCAGCAGGAGCCGGCATTGCTTTAACCCCACAAGAACAGTTTTCTTGTGCTCCCATAGAGGGTCAGGGGAAGCAATCAAAGCATTTCCCTGTTCTTGAGTGCAGGCAGGGCCGTTCTTTGTTCTCCCATCAGGTGGGGCAACCGTGGCAAATTCCCTGCCCACGCTTGTGGGGAGGGACACAAACGGTGTCCCAGGGATTGTGGACCAGGGGGCTAGGGTAGGGCTCCATTTTAATTAAGTTATCGGCACCAGGCGATGGGGTGCCTGGGGCCTTGTGAAGACATGGTGAGTGGGGCTACAACCCACTCCCCCTGAAACATGTCATATGCCTCACTAGGGTTTGGCGGAATTTACGAAATTCACTTTAAAAAATCTCCGCAAACAAGCGGAAATATCACGAAGATGCGGACGTTTTTTTCCCGCCCGTTCGCGGTATTTTCTGCGTGGTCGCGGCTCGCCAACTTACCCATGCGGTTGCTCGCGGGCGCGGCCATCTTGTTTTCACTTGTCTCGCGGTGCATGATTGCGAGAAGAAAGACGTGATCGCGCGATGAATGACGTTACTGCGGGCGCGAACTGTCGCGAGACAGCGCAAATGGCTACCAACAATCCAACATCTCGTGGAGAACGCGACCGGATCGGGAAAACTTGTCAGCGAATGCGGGGATTCAGGTAAGGCGATCGCGCGCACGTGAGAATGTATTATTTTACAGTGTGAGCAAGCAAAAAATTTCCGGTAAAATGCGGATTGCGGAAATTTTGACATTTTCGCGCTCTCCGCGGAACGCGAAAATGTCAAATTATCACAATTTCCGCGAGCGGAACGGAATTTTAACCCAGGCCTATGCCTCACCCACTTCCCACCAGAAAGGTCTTTAAATAGAAATGGTGAGAGCCCATGCTTTCTTTTTTTCAGTTTTTATTTTGCCGCAGTTTCACAGCTCCCCCGTGAATTTGCAGCAATGTTATTTTCAAAAAATATTTTGACCCTAGAGAAACCCACCACCAGGCCTGATAAACTCATAAACGGATTGCCACCAAAATACAAAAAATCATTCCTTCTGGTCCAACAGCTAGCTTACTCACAACTTTGATCTAAATCCGTTCTGCGGTTTAGACTGTAGCTGTGTCTAAAGTGGCTATGGCCTGTGCATTTCCATGCGTAAACTAGTCACATACTAGCACATGTTTGGAAAGTATTGCGGAGATTTTTTAAGTGACGCCAAAGTTATTAGCAACACAAAAAAGGCATATCCTATGGAAACACGATGCTAACTATAATTACACCACTGGGTAATATATACATATATTTAAAGTGATGTTATATGTAGGTTAATATGTCACTGATAACATTTATGTTTTGAATTTTAAATTAACAAACAAATTCACCAGTTATAGCAGAGCTAACTATAACTTGCGCCCGTGGGGCTAACTATAACTTTCGTCCAGCCATTCACTACTTATGACCTCACATATTACATCACAGATGACATTTTCTATGACATTTATGACATCACTGATGACATCTTAGCCGTGCACACTGGGAGGTGGCCATAGGGCTTGGCCTGCTGACAGACCCTGTGGTCAAATTCCCAGCAGGTTGCCAACTCCATGCCGGGCACAGCTTTTGGCGTGTGCCAGACAGAGTTGCCCTTCGGGCCCCGGGACCCCATCGAAAACATATATATTGGGGGGAGAGATTGTGCAGCTCCCCCAAGCCTTAACAGACCCCGAGGATGTTATTCGGACAAAATATAGTGACATTAATTTTGAGTTTTTAATATCCTGTCACAGAAGTATCGTGATGCAGGAATATTGTTGACAAAAAGATTGCTTTTTTAAGGTAAGTAATATTGTTTTCAAGAATATTGTTGTTGTTAATATTGTAGACAATAATATTGGTATAAAAAATATTGTTTTTAATTATCTTTATGAGTTTTAAATAATACTGTAATGGTATATGTTACATATATATATATACATACACACACACACACATATATATATATATAAATATATATATATGTATGTATATATATATATATATATATATATATTATTAATATTATTTTAATATTTTTATTTCACCATCGGTTCAGGTACCTTTATACTGAAGCATCCGTAAATAATAAAACATTCTTTAACAAGAAAAAAGAAAAGAGAAAACAAACCCTGAGAACCTACAGAGGTGCAGTACAGTACCATTATGGCTAAGTTACAGAATATAGAGGTACTGACAAAAAAAGGGTTACACAAAGATCAAGACATAAACAGTATAGATAGTCACTCAAATATGTTTAATTCACTGAATTGTACCTGGAGTGCATTCATCCTGATTTTCCAATATATTACAGGGGCCCAAATAAATTTCCCTAATTTCCTAGTCTTCCACCCTTTCTTCTCATACAGACCCTTTTCCAAATTATACGTAGCTAAGAGTCATGTAAGCCATTGTTGAAATGTGGGGGGAATAGGGGCCACCCATGCAGATGACACACAAATTCTAACCAAAGCCATGGCAAGAAATACAAATTCTCGGTGAGCTAACAGCGTTCCTTCTCGAGCCACACCTAAAACCATCAGCTCGGCAGACAGTTTTATTTGGATCCTCAGGGTTTGCCCCATAAAATCCTCTATAGCTCTCTTAGGAGGTTCCAAGGCAGGGCAAGAGGCAAACATATGAACTATATCTGCCTCGTCGGCTTGACAACGGGGACAAAAAATACCATCAGTCTCACCCCATTAAGCAATCTTAGCTGGGGTGTAATAGAGCGGAAAAAGTGTTTTAAAATGTTATGCTTGGAGGATTGCTACTCTTAAAAGGGTGTAGCCAAGCTTAAGCGACACCCTAAACTCATACCCTTCAACGTTCAGCTTCTGCTGGCATTTCTCCGGGTGTTTTTATAGATCATCGCTCTGTAGTTGTCTCAGCTCTCCATAAATCTGGGCGATTGTACACCCATCAGGGTTTTGGACCATAACTGGATCTCTTGAGAAAGCTTTCGCTCTCCCCTTCTTCCTTAAGATAGAGGAACAGATCTGGAGGAATTAAAAAAACTCCTTGCGATCGAGCTTGAAAAGGATTTGGCCTTTCTCAAATGAGATTATACCATCTGAGTCAAAACAATCCCCCATCATCTTCACCCCTAAAGCATCCCATCGTTGCATAATTCCATCGTGAAAAATCTCGGGGAGAGAAGGATTCCCAAATAAAGTAGTATAATAATTCATTCTTCCTAACCCCAGCTTTTTGCTGACGCCAGTCCAGACTGCTACTGCTGCCCCAAGGGTCTTGAATTTAACTTTTTTATAATAACTGTCTTCGCTAAATCTCAAAAACCAATTAGGGGCTACTCTTTCTAACAGTGATTCATATACATCCGGAGGAGCATCGTTTCTCAACTGGTCAATGACCTTTCCACCCAATAACCCTTGGATGGATTGGATCACCGTGGCCCAATAATATATTTTTAAATCAGGGACCGCCCAGCCCACTCTTTCCCTAGATAGGGACATATATCTAAGCGCTCTTCTCGTCTTCCCTTGAGCCCAAAAAAATCGGTTAATCAGCCAATCCATTTCTTTAAACCAATGATTTTCAAATGTCAGAGGTATCGTCCTGAATAGATACAAAATTTTGGGGATTGTCCCACAATCAAAAGATGCAAATTATTTAGCCTATCAAAGTCTTTCTTAAATTTTTGAATCACATAATTAACCCTGGGCAACGAACTCCGCTCCGCTGCCAGAGTTTGGGGAGATTTGTTAACTATGGATTCCATTCAAACCACACAATTCGGGCAAAAACTCGCTTCTCCATGTCACCCACAAATGCTTTGGTAAAGCAACTTTACATGCTGAAAAGCTTATAACCAATTCACAAAAGTGAACTTTGAAAATTATCAGGCAATGAGAGAGGTGATGATTTTGGGGTCCCCCCTAACCTAGGGGGAGGACCAAGCAGATGCCTTGGACACAAAGAGCATATCATGCTGAACGATTCAGTGGTGGTCCCATCCTCTTAGGACCACCCCAAGCACAGTTATGGGCAAAAACACAATCCCAACCAAAGGCCCTGCAAAGCATTATGGGACGAGATTTGCAGTGGGCAGTGAATATTATAGTATCCAATATCAAAATAATTCTACAAAGAGCTGCAGTTTAACTAGTCATTACTAGGTGTCCCTCACGAGTCAAAGCACTGAAATTATTACATCAAGCTGCAGTTCAACTAGTCGTTGCTAGGTGACCCTCAAGTCAAATGCCCTCAAGTCAAATGCTT
This sequence comes from Triturus cristatus, assembly GCF_964204655.1. Lineage (NCBI taxonomy): Eukaryota > Metazoa > Chordata > Amphibia > Caudata > Salamandridae > Triturus > Triturus cristatus. The sequence continues at coordinate 102,532,994 of NC_140595.1, read as the reverse complement.
TTGCATTTAACTCATGAGGGACACCTAGTAATGACTAGTGGAACTGCAGCTTCATGAAAGGGTTTCAATGCTTTTGCATTTGACTCGTGAGGGACGCCTAGTAACGACTAGTGGAACTGCAGCTTGATGTAATAATTTCAATGCTTTTGCATTTGACTCGTGAGGGACACCTAGTAACGACTAGTTGAACTGCAGTTCTTTGTAGAATTATTTTGATATTGGATACTATAATATTCACTGACCACTGCTAATCTCGTCCCATAATGCTTTGCAGGGCCTTTGGTTGGGATTGTATTTTTGCCCATAACTGTGCTTAGAGTGGTCCTAAGAGGATGGGACCACCACCGAATCATTCAGCAAGATGTGCTCTTTGTTTTCAAGGCATCTGCTTGGTTCTCTCCCTAGGTTGGGGAGGATCCCGAAATCATCACCTCTCTTACTGCTTGCTAAATTTTCATTTTCACTTTTGTGAAATGAGTATATGCATTTAAGAATGTAAAGACCTGATCCCTGAAGGGCTGGGCCTACGTCACTCTGGCTTGACTGAAGCCAGTCTGTGTCACTAGGGGAAAGGGTTTTTGGAGGACAGATAACACTTGTCCTGCCTACCTTGATTGACTGGTAGGCAAGAAGAAGACTAATTGGACACCAACGTTGCAGAACAGGTCACTAGCTTTCCCTGAGACTGCGGGGCTGGGCATGTGGCACGTGGCTTGACCGGGACCAGGCTGCACACCCCAAAGCTGACAGGGCATCTAGCTGACACCCCCACGGCAAGTCCTAGTGCAGAGGAGCAGTCTGCAGCATTTCACATACCGGCGGCGACAGCAAACTCCAGTCCGTGGCTGTGACTGGCCACCTGCACTCTCCACCTGCCAGCGGACCGGACGACTTTGTCTGCGGTGTTCCAGGGAAGCTGCCCACACCCCCACCCCTCCCCTGGCAGCGTAGATCGTACTGGCCCCCCGTGACAGAGGGAAAGGGACGGGAACGGGTGAAGCCTCATCTCATCGTCAAAGAAATTCCAGAGTGATACAGTAGTGGTCTTCCATGACACCTGCTACTGTTGCCACGAGTGTCTCCATACAGAGGTAAGACTGAACAGACATAAAAGGTTTAAAACCTCCGCTTTTCTTTTCTTGGAGGAGCACACTTGTGACATTTCTACAGAGGCAACGGGCGGATTTTATTTCTGATCCTATCACGCCCCTTGGCCTCGGATCCCCGTTTTGCATACAAGGGAGACAGCCTGTTATACCGGGGCAGAGGCGGCCGCCCTCTCCCATAATTTAGTTCGATTTTCTACACTCCATCAAAATGCTGGGTTCATCAAAACGCTTGTGCTCCCAAAGCTTGACAGGGTTGGATCAGTTCTTTCAATTTCCATCGACGTTCCACGGCAACATGGCAAAAATCTAGCTGAGCAAAGAAGGACTGATTCTCATATGTCCGTCTGGTATTCGGGCGGTCCTTGGCATACACTTCCTCTCAAAGCAAAAAGTTCCTAAAATAAATTAGTATTGCCCTTGGCATTGCTTTTCATTCTCTACCGGGTTGCAATGTTCTTTTCAAGGTCAAAGGGAAGCGGTGAACCCACTGTATCTCTGTTTCCCAATTTAAGTGCTGGAGTTCTGGAAAGGCTCCCTTCAGTAGCCTCAATATATAGGCCCGTATGTCATCCCCTTCTATTCCTTCTTCAATACCAAGTATCCGCAGGTTATTACGCCTTTGCCTATTTTCAAAATCTTCCATCTTCCATTGAAGATCCGTGAACTGTGTTGCATACGTTTCTGCCTGTGCCTGAGTTCTGACCAAGCCATCTTCAAGTGTGCTAGCTCGCTCTTTAACATGCGTCAGACTCGAGTTTATATTGGTGCAAGCTTTAGCCATTTTCCTTACAGCACCCTGAAGTTTCTTTGTTGCCAGTCAATTGTTCTTTCCATCCATTTGGGTCTCTTCCTGCAGTTGCTTTATAGATTTGTAAATCATTTTCAAAGAGGGTGCAGTGTCCTCCTCCTGTCCCAAAAGATCTGAATAAACACTTTGGGTAGCAGAGTCTTCCCATTTTAAGTTAGGGTCTGCATTGAGTCTGATGTGGTCTTCTGCTTCACTTTCCAATGGATGAGAGTCTCTATGTTTCTTCAGGAGCCTTTTTGTCTGACCACCATATCCTTCTGAAGGGTACTGAGACTGGAGCTGGAGAGCTGCACTTTGCTGCTATCTTCTACATCAGAGGAACTGACTTCAGAGCCATCGGTTACTGAGTAAAATGTATCCCCGAGAACCAAAGTGTCCTCCAACCCCTTAAAGCCTGTTGCCTCCTCGACTAACATATTGGTGTCCAGTTGGGCTGTAATGCCCGCAGGCCATTCTTGTGCCAGGGAGGAGTGGGCTATGTTAACCGGATTGTCCCCCAAATTGAGACTGTCTGCCCAGATTCGGAAGACAGAAGAGGTCTGTGTCTGTTGGCATCCTCAGGGCTTTCCGTAGTAATCTCGCCATGGATCTCATCCATTTGGGTTATCGCCTTGTCGACTGGCTGTATACTACAAAGGGCATCCCCCGTGTTTGAAGAGCTCAGCTGCTCCCCAGCATTGTCTGTATCAAGTTGTTTAATCGTTTTTTTCTTGTGGCTAGCCATCATGCCATTGCCATCAACTTGAGGGGTCGTGGTGAAAACGTCTGTGATGCTATGCTGCCCCACTTGCCCTTGGAGAGCAAGCTGTAACTGTGGTAGTGGTTGTGAATGTGCTATGGGATCTATTGGGCAAGCTTTTTGCCCCTTGGTGCCCGTATTACTGTCATTTAGATAATTTTGCTTTGCATCCTCCTGCATCTTACCTTTCTTTGGGCCGTCCTGGGTCTGTTTCCCATTAACTGATATCATGGTGTTGGAGTTCGTGCAGGCCACCGTCTTCGCTCCCTGAGTGCGATGTGCCAAGATGCTGGAATTTGGCTCTGTACTCGCCTGCGTTTTGGGAGCCTTCAGGCTTGTCGCCCAGTTGGGCTTAGGAGTAACCCCGGGCGTAGTACTCCGCTTCGCCCACGGAGTGTACGTAGCGCTGCCTGCTTCGCAGTTTTCGAAGTAGGCATAGCAGGCAGCGCTAAGCACACGCCAGGGCAAAGCAGAGCTGCCTGCCGCCCGCCACCCGCCTCCCGCCCCCCTCCTTTTAAAATAATGAAAACTATTATAAAAACATTAAATAGTAATGCCTTACCTGTAGCATGGCGTCTCCGGGGCTCCCTCTTTCTAGTTGACAACTTCTTTCCGCAAATGTGCATGCGCGGACGCCCGCGCATGCGCATTTCTCGTGAGAAATGCGCATGCGCGGGTGTCCGTGCATGCGCATTTGTGGAGGGCGGGCGGGAGGCGCGTAGTGGGGCTACGCGGAGCGCGCAAGTGTGCGTAGATTTGGGCACACTACGCGCTGCTCCACATAGCCCCACAACGTCCACTACGCCCAGGCTTGCTTAGGAGGCATCCTCGCTTTCTCCAGTCTGTTGGTGCAGCCCTGCGCCGTGACCCACCCGATCCTTGCGGGCGCTCCTGTATCTCCAGCCCCTCCTCTCCACCAGCCCTCGGTAGCTGCCGATTGGAGCGCTCTCCGCGTCTCCTGGACGGTTGCCAAAACCAGTGTCAGAAGTCCCATAAGAGGATGAAGGATGTCGGAGTCGTTCACCTCCAGCTGGTGAGTCATGGGGGGCATGAATTTACTATGTTTTTAAGGTGGTGAAGGTCCTTCGAGCCCTTAGAGCATTCTCGGAAACAAGGGACGAGCAACAAAGCTGTCTCAATCAGACACCATCTTGTCTCGACCATGTTATATATTTTCAAATAATTGTTGTTAATATTTTTTAATTTAGTTTGGAATTTTACGTTATTTAAAATTTAAATTGAATTAAAAGCAGCTGAATTAAAAGCAGCTGTATTCTGCTTGCTCCCTCCAGGAGGGAGCAATATCATTTCTTTTTCCCTGTCGGCCGGGTTGAGAGCAGGGAAACAGAACACACGCCTGCCCGCAGCTGGCGGGAGCATCTCTAAATCTCCTGCCTGCTGGGAGCAGACTTACATGTTTGTCTTGCCCAGCAGGAACAGCCATGTGTTTCCCCACCCACAGCAGTGCAGGCAGGGGATCTACTGTGTCTCGGGGGTGGGCTTCCCAGGGTAAGGGGTGAGGAAGGTCCCTTTGGTCCCACCACAAAGGGCCTATCGAGGCCTACCCCCTTTCCTGCCATCACACAGGAAATTCCCACTGCCAAATTAGGATGGCAGTGGGAATCCCAATGTGTTTGCGGCGGACGGTTCCGCAGGGTGGTCCTTTTCAACCCGCCTTGCGGAACAAGGACACAGGGCAGCATTGCGGTGCGCACCGCGGTAGGGATTACGGAATGCCTTTTCACCTGCATTTTTGTGGCGTTCATCCCGCCGCAAAAGACAGGCAGAAGCCGAATTCGGGGGCCAGTTGCGGGCCCCCTCTGTGGGGGGGGGTGCACTGGGGGGTACCCATGGTACCCCCCTGCATTTCCATGCACCAAGTGGCAGGCACACGTAGTGCAGGGAAATGCAGTGCAAGCACTTTTGACATCCTGGCTTTCCCTGTGAGGCTTCCACTCCTGGGCACCCCCAAGGTGGAGGCCAGGCATCCTTAGTGTTGTGGGGGCCGTTGTGGAAAATAAGCAAGCTATTACCCAGAGTTGCAGAGTGGGACTCCATGATTGGAATGGCACCGAGGCGAGAATTATCAGGTCCGTGGAATTTTTGAGCCCAAGACCTGCTGAGGTGGGGAATTGAACCCTGGTCCCGGGTTAGACCTCTGCATCAGGGTCTGCCGCTCTAATCATTGAGCCACACTAAAGACGGAGTCTAATTTCATCCCCCCAAGCACATTCAGAAGGTGGAGCTCATCCAGAGCGGGGCTCATTGCAAGAATCTAGAAGTCATGTGAGTACCTCAGACATTGCTTTTGCTCTTGTGTAAATAAGGTAAATAGCGCTATGTGAAAGAGCCTCCTGCTGGGGTGTTTTTCTCTCACTAATGTAATGCCATTCTGCCCATTAAAGTTTTTTTTGTGTGCTTTTTCCAAGCATCTGCGAATTAGACGTTTCATCCTCTGTTTTTTGGGGTGGGTTGGAAGGTTAATGTGCCTGCTGTAAAGAACATGTACCTGATGCAGATCACAAAATGCACATGATGTAAATAGGTTATTGAGTCACTGCTTTTGACAGAGAGATCCTTGTGTTACTTGCATTTTGTAAGTTAAAATCCTAACATAGAACAGTGAGCTATTAGCTGTCATCTAAGAGCTGCATGCAAACTGCAAGGTAAAAATGACAGCGTTAATATGTTTTACCTCCTGTCTTTGTTTGATTATCCTAATGTTTCAAATATAAATTGTTATATTTTTATTGTCGGCACCTGGTAAAGCCTGACCACCATTACCATAATTTTTGGGCAATTTTTGGGCGAAGAACAAGAGGCCCCAGCCTTCTTTGCTGCTCTTTCACCCCGGCTACAATATTTTTTAGATTGGAGTTAGGGCTATGTGTCTGGTCACTCTACATGGTGGTTGGGGTGGGTGCACATTTTGAACATTGTACTCAGAAATGCATTGTATCTCGAAGTCTGGTATGAAGCTCTGTGGTTATACTGAATAAGCAGCTACCTATTTATGACATCTCTTTATTAATGTAATAACTGCTCTTTCACAATTGCTTTATTAATCTTCCTGCTTTCTCAAATTTGCTTGAAAATGCAACATTTGGCCACTCTTTTTTCAAAATTTTCTCAGGGATAAACCCCCCCCCCGAACCGCCCTTAGGTTGTTCGCGCTCGCTCGCTGCACTCAATCGCTACGGTGCAGTATGACAATGATTTTACACCCCACCACTTTCAAATGTCACCAGCCGCCCCTGGCCTGGAGCTCACTCACGAGATAAGCTGAAGCGACGGCAGGGAGTCAGACAGTTTTGAGAGTCAGAAGAGGCATCGAGTAGCTATGCATTAGCTTGAAGATGGTGCACAAGAGGAGCATCAGGAACAAATAGAGATCCCACTATGGTACCAAGGCTGGACTGGACGAACGAGGCATCAGGCGCTTCCTCAGGAGGCTGGAAGGGTGGGGGGCAGGTTTGTTAGTGGGGGACATTTTTGCAGCTGTGCAGTCGCTTTGAAAGCACCCATTGCAGAGTTCCTTGTATATCCAGTAGTTTTCAGGAAACAAGTAAAGTGTCAAGATAACTCTGGTGATTAATGTACCTACTAGAGAGAGATAGGAGTTTTGTCTAGTGGCAGTTTTGACTCATCTAAGGTAGCGCAGAGGGTTAATATGCCTGCAGCAAAGGACGTGTACCATGCAGATAACTGAACAGTATTGTATGTGCATAGCTTAGTGGGTGACTGCTTTTGGCACAGGGGCGTTTTTGTTACTGTTCATTTCATAAATTATAATCATAATCTGAGCTATGAAGTGTAATCAAAGAGCTACACGGAAACTGCATGGTACAGGTTGGGAAGTTATGTATATTTTTTGAGTCTTTCATTACCCTAATGGTGCTAAAAAGGTTTGTTTGAGTAGAAATAAATTCTTATTAGTAAAGCCAACCCTAGCCACTGTGTTATGTTCTGAATCCAGGGTTTGTGCTTTTCTACTCCAAGCACTGTTACATTTCCTATATACTGATTTACAGTTTACACACACATTGCTCATTGTCTCTGTATTTGTGTGTGATGTAGAGTGCTCCAACACCATACACCGGTTTAGGAGGCGCTATTAAACAAATTAAATAAATGTGAGAGAGGGGCTATGGGCAGATGTTAGGCACTGTTGGAGGGTGATAGGGAGGGAATCAGTGAGGAGGCCCAACAAAGATTGTTGTATCCTGGTGCACAGTTAGGTCATTATTCACACTGCTTTAAAAGCTAATACAAATGAATAGAAAATGAAAAATGTGTTTTAGAATGCTCCATTTTTGTCCATTTTTTCTTGGGGGGAGAATCCCCCCCAAACCCTTCTTGTAATGGTCAGGCTCACTCGCTGCATTCATTCTGCACCGTACGGGGGCATTTGGCAAGGGCTCATTGGGATCCCAATCCTGTGTGGCTTTACAAACTGCCTGGGAATAAAACTCATCACAAGAGGTGACCTAAATAATGGTGATTGGTCAGGAAAACACAAAAGGTATGAAAGGGCCAACTAATCTATGAGTCACCTGCAAGAATTTTGCTGGGCCAAAGAAAAAACAGACAATAAACCATCCAACCATTTGGCTTGAAAATGTACAGTTTCGCAGAGAGATTTGCAGCAAGGATGACATTCACAACCTCAGGTGGCAGATCGAATGCAGGAAACACCTGCTGTTCATTCTCTTCACAAGGAAGTGTAGATTGTGCAGGTTCGGATGCAGAATTCCCTGCTGCCGCGACAGAAGAGCCTCTCAAAGTGTATCCCAATCAGAGGACAGATACTCATGCCCGGAAGTATTGTGCAATACGGCGCCCCTAGGATGACTTGGGAGAGGTTGTTTCTGAGCTTCTTCCGAACTCGAGGCAAGAACGGCAGCGGCAGATAGGTGTACAGGAGTCCGCGCTCCATTTTAGCCTGCATGCATATCCTAGAGACAGCATTTTTGGGAAACTCCAATGCTTAGCAGAATTTTTGACACTGCATTTTCAACAGTGGCGAAAAGATCAGCCAGAGTTCTCCCCACTGCCGGATGTCCTTTTCCACCACAGAGCGCAACTGCCATTCGCGATCCACCAGGCATCCACGGATATACTGGTCAACCTGCTAGAAGGTTCATGATCCAGAAAATACCCTGATGCTCCAGCCAACTCCGGACATGCAGAGCCTCTTAGCAGAGGACCAAGGACCCCACTCTGTCCTTCTTGTTGACGTACCACATGGCGGCGGTGTTGTCCATGAGAACCTGCACCAACCTTGCCCTGATGAAAAGCATTCTGCGCCTTATGTGGAGCTCTATTTCCACAAGAGACCAGAGTCCTCTGCTCTCCACCTCTCCCAGATGGCCTCCCCTAGCCAGCAGTAACGCATCCGTCACCACAGTCCGCTCTTGGTGGAAAAGGGAAAGGGGTCTGCCACTGGTCAGGCTGTGGTCGGATAGCCACCACTGAAGATCTTTTGCAATCAGCTCAGAAACCTGGATGATATCTGCCAGGTTCCCTTGGAGCTGGACCCAAGAGACTTCAGATCCCACTGTCAAGGTTCCCTTGGTGCTGAACCGACCAAGGCTTCAGATTCCACTGTCCAGCCAGCATATGCACCTGGCAAAGTGGACAAGCAGGTGCTGCACTAACTGAGATTCAGGATTGAGGCTGAAACATCGGGATCATAGCTTGAATGTCCTAGACTTATTGCAACAGAGGGAAGGCCCTGAACTACACTGTGTCCAGAATAGCTTCTTTAAAAGCAAGTTTCTGTGCAGAAGTCCAGTGTGATTTCCGCTCATTGATCGAGAATCCCAACGATGTCAGCAGGATTGCAGTCAGAGGTGGTTTACTGCTGACTGAGGATAGCCGACTTTCACCAGCCAGTCATCTAGTTAGAGGAAAATTGGTATTCCCAGTCTCTGAAGATAAGCAGTGACCACTACAGTCACTTTGTGAGCACCAGGGGGCGCTGGTAAGGCCAAAGGGGAGCACTGCAAGCTGAGAATGCTCCTGGCCACCTTGTACTACGGGTCACATGAAAGTAGGTATCCTGTAGGCCCAGGGCTACTATTCAGCTGCCGAGATCTAGGGATGACAGAACTTGGTCCAGTGTGAGCATTTTGAACTGGCCCATTCGAAGGACGGCATTCAGATGGCAAAGATCCAAAATAGGATGAAGGCCTCATCCTTCTTCGGTACAAGGAGAAAGTGGGAGTAACAACCGTCCTTATTGTTTAGGCTGTCACTCTCTCAATCACATCTTGGGACAGCGGAGCTCACTCCTCTATCAATTAAATGTAGAGGTGCTCCTCTGAGAGCAGCACTAAGACGGGCAGAAGCTGTGGTGGACAGCAAAGAAATTGGGAGAATAAAGCTCTGCTGGACAAACGGGAGTATGCTGGTGTACCCATCAGTCGGATGTAATGGACTGGGAGAAAATTTCAAATCCTGCTTGCCACAAGGTGGTTGTGTGCCACAAAGGGCTAACCAAAGAGGCTTGAAGATTGATGATGCACAGGGGAGGTGGATTAGGAAAGCCAGTGCCTCTGGTGACCGGCACATGACCACCTCCCCCAAGTCCGTGGCCACGATAGGGCTAAGGGGACTGGAGCAGGGGTGGGGGACCTGACGCAGTCTGTATGCCAATCCATAAAATAGTCCCAGAATGACCAAAACTAATTAGTGTAGGTGTCAAGAGGCCTAAAGTGAGTGCTGTCACTTGGCTTTACTTGAAAATCTTCAGGGTGGAATAAGTATTTTTGCCAAAAAGAATGGATTCATTAAAAGCCATATCCATGAAGGATGCCTGCACATCTCCAGAAAAGCATGCAGATCGCATTTGCGTGTGGCGACAAAGCACCACTCTAAGTGCTGACTGCTGGCACAAAACAGTTGGTAGTATCCTGGCAAGGCCGAATTAAATATTTGGCTGCATCCTGTCCACCCAGAATAATTTGAGTCAAATAGGCCCTGAAATCTTTACTTGCCACGTCCCAGGCGACATGTGTATGGTGGGCAAGTAGATAACTGGCACTGACCGACTGCTATAAATGGGGGTCGCGAATTGACAGAGGTATGCACCTTTGTCCAAGTAGGGACCCTTCCTTCTAGTCAGCACTTAATTGTCAACACAGGAGCTTGGCAGTCTACCACAAAGTGGCGCGGTGAGGCTAGTTTAGACATTATCACAACAACAGTTAATTATTATTTCAACATACAATAAAAATGACTATTACGCGCCGCCCAGGCCATTCTTATAGCTTTTAGGGCCTGAAATAGTCTGAATTGTCAGACTTGTAGGAGTGCGATGGTTAGTAGATGTGTTGGGACTGCCATTGGCAGCGCTGGCAGGGGCAATGTGTGGTGCAGGGCAATGTGTAGTGCAGCCTGCAGTGGCCTCTTGACGAGAGCCCTGGAGCTTCTTTATTTATTTATTTTACTAATTAAGCACTGGCGTCACTGTTTATCGCCTCAACAGGATGTAAATGCAAGGTGACCATTATTGATCTCTGGACCTTCAGAGCTCATTCGTCTGTATGCGCATAGGCATTCAGAGGATCACAGAGCACAAGAGGTCTGTATGCGCATAGGCATTTAGAGGATCACAGAGCACAAGAGGTCTGTATGCGCATAAACATTCAGAGGATCACAGAGCACAAGAGGTCTGTATGCGCATAGGCATTCAGAGGATCACAGAGCACAAGAGGTCTGTATGCGCATAGGCATTCAGAGGATCACAGAGCACAAGAGGTCTGTATGCGCATAGGCATTTAGAGGATCACAGAGCACAAGAGGTCTGTATGCGCATAGGCATTCAGAGGATCACAGAGCACAAGAGGTCTGTAAGCGCATAGGCATTCAGAGGATCACAGAGCACAAGAGGTCTGTATGCGCATAGGCATTTAGAGGATCACGGAGCACAAGAGGTGACTACACAGCATTATGCTGGCCCACATTTTGAAGATTCTAGATTAAATTGTCCCAGTCACACTGCATCCTTATGCCAGCTTCCAGCTCTGCTATGCCGTTACAATGTTGCAATTTCAGCCTAAAGAGGTGTGAATGTTGCCATTATGCAGCAACCTCGTGCAAAGATTCTGTAACACCTCTTACCATGACATTCTGTCTTCTTAGCAAGGCATTAGCTGTAGATATAATGAAAGAACTGTTCTCCACTGAGGGCAGTAAACGTCCATGATCGTTGTTCGTGGTTTGGGGTAAGCAAGGGAGGACAGTTTTAAATAATCTCCAGCAATTCGGACAAATGGAACCTGTTAGTATCCAGCACAGATGTCCTCAAAGGACATCAGGTCCAGAAAATGATGGCACAAAGGCTCAGGCAACAGTAACCGAATCAGTGAGCTGCCACATTCTTTCGAAACAGAAGAAACATTGTATTCCTTTGCCATGGGGTGAAGTATGAGATGCCTTTTGTGGTTTCAGTTCATGGGAGCCGAGATGGAAAAGGCCTGCTGTATGCAGGAAGCACCCATGCCAATAGACCCGACTCAGGAGGGAGACTCACGCTCTTCGAAGACAAACATCGCTTTATTTTCGGTGTCTCCCGCCTGAAACTGCCTCGGCTTCAATTTAAATCAATGTGAAAAATCCATTCCCCCAAGTTTATTTTTTCTACAAAATCTTCCAATCTCCTGTTCTAAAACGAAGGCATGTATAAGAAAGCATGTTCACTTGGTCAGCTAACAAAAACAATTCTAAAAATAAATACATGCTATAAAAAAATAAAGTGACAAAACACTGACAAAGAATAAATAAATATGAATGAAAACAGCTGAAATAATTGCTAGATTTGTAAAAATTTGCAGTTGTGAACTCTGATTCATTGAGTGATCAGCGAAGGTGTTTGCTAAAAGAGAATAAAGCTTCTTTAGGTAAATATGTGAAAAGCTGCAGTGATGTTTCTGCAGGGGCTACTTAAATATTTTGGGGAGTTGAGGCCTATGTAGACCAATCTATATATTTGCCAGCTTCACTGTTCAGCTGTGTGTGCCATTTGAAAATTAAATTACAGCTTGTAGAATGCACAGATAGTTGAATGCACGTCTGAGCAATTACCTTTCAACCAGTCACAGGGGGGGGGGGGGTGGATGGAGGTTCGTGCAGGGGTTCACGCGTGGGTGGGGGCGATTAAATAATATTTGCAAAAAATAAACTTACCTTCCCGGGTGCCGCAACGCCGCGGCTCCGGGCTGGGTCCCGTTTTCCTGCTCTCCTGCTGAACAGGAACCAGGAAGCCTCCCTCCCCTCAGCCAATCCCAACCCTGCAATGGCAGCGTTGTGATTGGTAGGGACGGCGCCCAGCCAGGCACTTATGGGGAGGCCATTTCTCCATGTAGGCTGCATGCAGCCTACATGGAGAAAAGGGAGAGTGTGCATGACTGGTTTAGTGAGCCCCAGAGGGCCAACCAAACAGTCAGGGCCCGCAACATTGGGTAAGCCATTCCTTCCCAACCCGCCCACCCACCTGCCCCCAAACAAGCATAACCTTCTGCTTTCTGGCAGTGCGAGAAGAAGAACCCTTTTATTTTTCTGCTTCTCGCACTGTGAGAAAGCAGTGGGCGATGCTCCTCCGCCCTGATGGAGGAGCCGCTACCAACAGGCACCAATGAGGGACATAGGCACAGAATGTGTAGAACTGTTTCATCTTTACATCCAAAGGTGACACTTTGTGGTGCTGCAGGTTTAATTCCAATAACATGTCAAATCTTTCGGTGAAAAGTCTCCCTGTCTTAGCGAAAGTCGTTTTTATTTGATGTATGTCGAAAAAATAATTTCAAAATATTGCTGTTAAATTGGATCGGTATAAGAGTTTATTGTCATCCAGACATAACTCTTTTTAATAATTGATCTTTGTCTTGCATGAATGAGTCTTTTGCTCCTTTCTTTACAAATCATTTAACTGAAGCACAGGGCATTGCCGTGTCCCACAGGTATTTAAGATCAAGAGTGGGAACAGATTTTCCTGGGTACTCGCTCCATGAGTTCCATTCTTACTGGTGGCAATTTCTGCCCATACCAAGTGCCCCAAGGATTTTTGTCGTGATTAACTCATTTTTGCCTAGTTTTGATAAAGATTCCTTGATAAACAAGGACTTACTTCACTAGCCCAAACTCTAGCAAATCTGTACCTGAGATGTGCTCGGCCGGAGGTAAAAAAGACGCCTACATGTTTTTGAGTGTAAAATGTTCCGATTCTTTGCGTCTCTCCCTCTCAGTAATTCAGACCTATCACACAGTGTTGGTGAGAGGTTGCTGCTGATGACAATTAGGATTGGCTGTAGGGAGGGAGCCTTCGGTTTCTTACTTAAGGACAGAAAAGCATTTATAGAACTCATGTGAGGGATTAAGTTGCATCTCATATGCATATTTTATTTCCCTTTGATTTATAGTTTCCACAGAGATCACAACTTTTGTTTTCTTATTGTTTATTTCCAGGCCATATTTTCCAGTATAACAAGCTAGGGCTGTTAATGATCTTTAATGCTGAATTGCTGTTTTACTGAACAGGACAATGTCGTATGCTTACTGGTTAGATGCAACTAGCCTGTTGGCCTTTTCATCCTGTTCATAGTGGCATTGGTGAGTATGGGCGACAAGTTCTTTTCTCTCCTTCCTATAGATTTAATTGAAGCTGAATTTGACTTTAATAACATCTTTAGGTTGTCAGGCGTGTGTGCTCTCGAATACACCTCAGTGCGCAAGAGAAACTCAAGTTCTCGCTATATTCTGGCCAGATTAGCACATATGAATGAATGAATGAAAGTTTTTATTGCGCGATTGCCTAAAATCATTTGCAATATTCCAATGATAGTGCAATCGTATATATTCCCCTTTAAAATTGTGCACATTGCCTAATATTTAAGAAAAACTGTAAAATATATATGCCCAAAAAAACACCACTGGACCATCAGCAGTTAAAAGTTCTATGCAGCTCCTAGTCTTAAAACAAACAGTAACACATACTAACAGCAGCTGTTCCTTTTGTTCAATATTCCAAATGTGTCCTAGCCAAAAGCCATAGGCATTAAAGTGCTAGTGTGCTTGTAATAGCATGCTAGGGTGTGTATTATAGCTGCCTGAGGACATCTTCGCCTCCTCGGTCACTCAAACGTTTGGATTAGTTGCTTACGGTTTGTTTGTACAGGCCACAGTCAAGCCATCATGCCCTTGTTGTTTGGACAACCGGGCACGCACCTCTGCCATGTATTTCCCAAATGTGCCTAGTTTGAGGTTCTGGAGAACAATACTGATACTGCTTCTGTGCTGGTCTGGGACCCTTTTGACGGAAGCATGGGTTTTACGACATAGTATAGCAGACCTGGGCAGCAGCAAACCAGGTGGAGCAGGGACTCCTCTCGATACTTACAAAATCTGCATTTGGTTACATGTGCCAAAGAGTTCCAACCGGTATTTAGCTCTCTTGTTCGCAAGGGCACCATCCTGGCCCATTGGATGTCTTTTAGGAAATTCCTTCCAGTGCTTGGTTCAGACATGGCTGTGTTCTATTTTCCTATTACGATTAAATTAAACCTTGTTGCCCTCCCTTAGCTAGATAGTTAAGTTTGTCTGCTTGCCATAATTGACGAGTGTGTTTGTTTGTTCATAGCATTCTTAATTGCAGCATAGCTCATCTCTTCCAAAAAACAGTTTTCCATTGCAAAGCCAAGTACCCCCAGAGCTTTTTGCATGTAGCTGTTCCGCAGATTGGCCGGTCCTTCTTATATTGGTCTAAGCACACTTTTTAAGCATCCTGTGAGTGCTTTAATGACTTGGTAATGTTTCGCCTGTGTTCCCAAACATTCATAGTTTTGCTTGACAAGGCCTGACTCCAGGCGGATCAGACTGTTGCGGCATATAGAGGTAACTTAAAGATATATTTGTACACCTGACACTGGGAGTTTTCAAGCAAACTCCCCATTAGATCAGGGAACACTTGTTGCGCATAGCCTGCTATCGCCGGTATTTTTAATTGTATCACCCTCCGGATTGGCAGCGTTGTTGGACTGCACAGCTTTCCCTGAAGTTTGCATAAAGCATTGATTGCTGATTGAGCCTTGGACTTCATTCTTTGTTGGTGTGAAGTTGCCTTCCCAGTATCACTGAGCCAAGCCCCAAGGCAGGTATACGTTCTTCTGGTGGCAATAATCTAGGCGCCCAGTCTCCAGCTGAGTAAAGCTTTTTTTGCTTTATGTCCAAAAGCCATCACCAAGGTCTTGTTTGGGTTCACAACCAATTCATTGCTTTCCTTCTAGATGTTAAGAGCATCCAGTCCCCTTTGTAGTCCAGTTTTGGTGTGATCCAATATTACCAAATTGTCTAGGCACTGTAATAAGTGAACTCTGTTTGGGCCAATATTGGGGATTGCGAGGTTTGCATTTTGACACATCTTCCCCAAATCTGCGGTATATACATTGAAGAGTGTTGGGGCAAGGACACAGCCCTGGTTTAGGCCTCATCAGTGTAGTATGTTTTTGAGATGGTTTCCACAGCTAATTTTATTCTTACCTAAGTTTTGCTTTATAGTAAAATTTCTGCTTACAGTTAATTTACAGGTATTTACATTTTCTTGTGTTACAGTTCAAATTACATCCAGCAGGCTTTCCTTTCACATTCCCAGTACCCCCATCAAGATTGTCACATAATTCACTGTACTTTTTCTTTATTGCAAGTGAGAGGGGCTTGTAAAAAAAAATCTCAATGTTAAAAAATATAAGCAGCAATTTGGCAGGAGTCAGAGCTTGACATTTGACCTCTGTCATTGTAGTACAGCAAATGTGATAAGAGAAAATATGGAATTTAAAGGAATTCTAATTGATTGCTAGACTTTCGTGAATTGTCTTGCGAGTCTCTGTCCCACAGTTTGAGAACCACTGTGCTAGACAACTGTGCAACCCACAGCTCCACAGGAAGATTAGTATCAATAAATTCCAGATGTTTTTACAGTATTTACTGGTTGAGGACAGTGAGCCCAGAGAAGTCAGCCAGAGGTGCTGATCCCAGTATTCAACAAAAATGCTGAAAAATAGCACCTGTCTTGATAGGAATGAATCTTAAAAAGTTGTGATGCCTTCTGGGAACAAACAAAAGAGTGTTTTGGCAACAAAAGAAGTGCTGTCAAAAGAGTTATCAGAATGTGGCAGCAATGTAAAAAGAAATTCCAGAAGACATTCTAACATGCTACTGACTCTGTGACCAACTATTCTCCAATGTTGACAGTCTGCCATCCCTAATGATATAAGTTAAACTCTGCTCTGAGCCTGTTCACTTTTTAGAGATGATCCTTTCAGGTGACTGAAGTGCCGCAGAGTTGACCCATGTTACGCCTGGCGCTTTCCTCCAGTCTCTGATTTTAGTGCCACAAACTGCTTTAGTTTCTTTTTCTTTTAAAAGTGATGGCTCTAGCATCCCCTCATGATGAATGCAGTTTTCTCCTATGCCAGAAGGTTCTAAGGGTTTAGTACTTGACATGGGTCACTAAGGATGTGTAACTGAATGCTCCCTGGAACTACCACTAATTCAAAGGCAGCTTAGGGAGAATCAACCTTGTAATAAAAACTAATTATAATTATTCGCAGGTAACAGGTCACACAGGGTCATCTCTAACTAACAAGGATGAAGATACGAAGGCCAACTATGAGCATGGAATTTCTCTGGTTAGATCCATGGAGTGATTTTGGTTCTTCTCAGCACATGAAAAACTAACACGCGGAAGAGGTCAGACCCTGGTTAGAGTCAACTGGCTCTCAGGTCATAAGCAATACATTAACTTCAAAGGGACACAGTGACTGACAAATCACTTTACGCACCACTTAGATCCGTTAAAGTATAAAAGCAGGGGTTTAGCTTGGGGGGGGGGGGGGTTGAGGCATTACACCCCAGTGATAAATGTATCTTCTGATAAATAGTTGGGGACAGGTGCTTTCAGTCGGGTATTGTGAGGTGTCAGTCGGATTTCAGCAGGAATTTTTCCATACGCGCAGACAAAAATGCACACACTCTCTCACTCTCTGTTTCGAACGTCCTCAAAAACATTGATTATTTTACAAAATATTGTGTTTTCCCCCTTAGTGCTCCTATCGATCCTCATTCCTCTCCCTTCCACTGCCCCTTAGTACCCTCTCATGCACCCTGGTTTTCGTATGATGTATTTAAACATTATATGCCAGCCTCGTTTTGAGAAAATCTGACGCTCACCCCTTCCCCCAATCTTACTGACCAAGCTACAGTCCCATGTAAAAGCACAGTATTTTCTTATTAGCCAATGGTAGGATGCCTACTGAGTTTTTTTGAGCCCATACCTAAAATAGTGAGTCTCAAAATGCAACATGCTATGAACTCAACAGCTTGAACTGACAGAAGGTGACACATATGATGTAAGACCCAATGTAACTCATCAAGATAGCCATTTACTTCAGCTTCCACATTTCCCTTTCTCTCTTCCAGATTTATTTTTGTATAGAGTGGAGTGAGTGTTCATGTCTTTTCCATTACGGGAAAAAATGCTCAGAACAATTTTTGGAAGCTTTGTTTCCCCGATACCGTGCACGCCCGAATCAATATTTTCAAGATGTTAGACTATTTATTTTCTAATAGAATCCTTGCTGCTACACCAAGCTTTTTATAATTCTCATTTAAAGAACAATTGCCTACTAGTACGGTTGAGGCTGGAAACCAGTCAGACTCATTGCTGAGGCGGATCTCTCCAGTACGGCATAGTATGTCCTGAGAGAAAGGGTATTTGCTTTAGGATAAATCTCACTCTACCAGTGACCAAAATAAATGGGCTCCCGTGCATCTGAGGCAATGTAATGCAAATGCTGGCTTAGGGCCATATGTCAAATATGTTTTTGAGGTGATAGACAGGCTGAATCACAAATCAGCTTGTTTGCAACAGCAAAAACATGTTTTAAAGTACAAATGCCAAATTGCAATTCAGTAACTACCAAATCGAAATTTGATTAAGTGATTTGGTAGTTGGAAGGAGTGTGTTTAGGGGTCCCTTTCAACTATCAATTTGCAGTAGTGTTAATGTTTTGCAGCTGAACAACAGGTTGCAAAACATGCATTTTTACCCACTACTAAAATGCAGTGGTAACCATTTGCAAATGGGAAGGGGACACAAAAGATCCACATCCCTTTTGAGAATGTAAACAAAAATATATTTTAGGAGTAGGCAGTGGTCCCACAAAACTTAAAAGTTTCATTTTCTATTTTCCTTGAAAGTAAACGGGCTGCACTTAGAGAAAACAAGATTGCTTTATTAAAAAGCAATCACAGACATGGTGGTGTGCTGACCCCAGCAGGCCACCATCCATGTGATGGCTATCATTCCTAATGGGTCGCATACTGCGAATTACCTATTAATATTAATGAGGAAGGTCAATTTGTGACCCACTAGGGATTAGGGATTACATTTTCCGAATTGCGTTTCAGACTTTCAGTAAGAATCCCAATTTGGGAAAAGCAATTTTTGTACATTGCTCCCTCATCTTTAATAGTATAGTTATTTTGCATCTGTAGCTGCTCATTGGAAAACAAATACAATTCGAACAATGCTTTGTAACATGCACCAAAAAAGCCTGAATCAGAAATCAGACAATGAATTGGACTGCTCACCATGTATGGCGTTCTGCCTAGCCATTTCCTTCTGTGGTAGATCGGGTGCAACATGGCGTCCAATGGTGTCCTGCCAGTTCTGTAACTCTGGCACTGGCTTCAGATCAGGACGAAGGGAATCAGCACCAGCAAACCATAAATTAGGAGTTTCGATGCTTCTGAAAGAGTTATAAATACATGGGAAATTATTTTTAAAATCAAGGTTACACTATTTAAAAACACATTATACTAACTGCATGTCCACAATTGAAGACTGATGCCATGATGAAAAACCAGATTAGTTTGTACTTTCTAGTCTATCATCCAATTGTCCATACTATTATGTGCACTACAACTTTGGCCCAAAACCTGCTCAACCTTGAACAGCCCAACATAGTATGGTGCCGATTCCGATCCTGGAGAAACCGGGTACGAACCGTCGGACGGAGCATTTTTTCCGTCTGACTCGTACCCGGGAAAAAAACATTACAAACATGGAAGTACGAATCGCACGGACACTCCATATCCGTACGATTCGTACAAAACACCGACCGACGAAAATATACATACAAATGTGATCCGGGGAACGCGCCGACATGACGTCGGGACGCATTCAGGCTGCGTTTCACAAACCAGGATGTACGATTCGCACCGACGTCACCCCGCACGGATAAAATTCTCCGACTGCCAAAAACTGCCGGGAAATCAGGACGACGCGCGCAAGGAGCACCTGTACGCGACGGACAGCCATGGACCCGAACCTACGTGTCATGCCAGCCCTCATAGCAGTCCACCTGCTCTACAGGAACCGACGCAGACGCCGCAGAAGGTCAGAACAACACCCAGGGGCAAAGGGGGGGGGGGGGGCAGGGGCAGGACACAAATCCCCCACCCAAGTCACAAATCATACATGCCCTGGACATACCTGACCTTCAGGGCCTGGTCACTGCGAGGGGGTGGGGGCGTGTCCAGCAACGGAAGTGGATGTACACGCGAACCGGCAACACAACAAGTCCGGTACGTACCGTACCCACGCCTTAAGAGCGTGGGTACGAGTCGTACCATGCCCACCCCTACGTCACCCCAACAATGGCGGTACGGCCCGTACCCATGTTCCAAAGGCCCGGGTACGGGCCGCACCCCCACCAGTGTATGTACAGCGCGTACCAACACCCCAACAGTGCATGTACAGACCGTACCCCCACCCGTGTATGCATGGAGCGTACCCAGACCCGCGTATGTTCGGAGCGTACCCCCACCCGTGTATGTACGGACCCTACCTACACCCGCGTACGTATGGTGCGTACCCCCACCCCAACAGTGTATGTATGGAGCGTACCCCCACCCCAACAGTGTATGTACGGACCGTACCCCCACCCGTGTATGCATGGAGCGTACCCAGACCCGCGTATGTTCGGAGCGTACCCCCACCCGTGTTTGCATGGAGCGTACCCAGACCCGCGTATGTTCGGAGCGTACCCCCACCCGTGAATGTACGGACCCTACCCACACCCGCGTACGTATGGAGCGTACCCCTACCCCAACAGTGTATGTATGGAGCGTACCCCCACCCCAACAGTGTATGTACGGACCGTACCCCCACCCGTGTATGCATGGAGCGTACCCAGACCCGCGTATGTTCGGAGCGTACCCCCACCCGTGTATGCATAGAGCGTACCCAGACCCGCGTATGTTCGGAGCGTACCCCCACCCGTGTATGTACGGACCCTACCCACACCCGCGTAAGTATGGAGCGTACCCCCACCCCAACAGTGTATGTATGGAGCGTACCCCCACCCCACTAGTGTATGTACGGACCGTACCCCCACCCCACCAGTGTATGTACGGACCGTACCCCCACCCCACCAGTGTATGTACGGACCGTACCCCCACCCCACCAGTGTATGTACGGACCGTCCCCCACCCGTGTATGCATAGAGCGTACCCAGACCCGCGTATGTTTGGAGCGTACCCCCACCCGTGTATGTACGAACCCTACCCACACCCGCGTACGTATGGAGCGTACCCCACCCCCACAGTGTATGTACACAGTGTATGTATGGAGCGTACCCCCACCCCACCCGCGTACGTATGGAGCGTACCGCCACCCCAACAGTGTATGTATGGACCGTACCCCCACCCCACCAGTGTATGTACGGACCGTACCCCCACCCGTGTATGTATGGAGCGTACATGGCCAGACACAGGAGGGGTGTGTGCAGAGTCCTCCCAGCAGTGCCCAGACACAGGAGGGGTGTGTGCCTATCATTCCCAGCAGTGCCCAGACACAGGAGGGGTGTGTGCCTATCATTCCCAGCAGTGCCCAGACACAGGAGGGGTGTGTGCAGAGTCCTCCCAGCAGTGCCCAGACACAGGAGGGGTGGGTGCAGAGTCCTCCCAGCAGTGCCCAGACACAGGAGGGGTGTGTGCAGAGTCCTCCCAGCAGTGCCCAGACACAGGAGGGGTGTGTGCAGAGTCCTCCCAGCAGTGCCCAGACACAGGAGGGGTGGGTGCAGAGTCCTCCCAGCAGTGCCCAGACACAGGAGGGGTGTGTACAGAGTCCTGCCAGCAGTGCCCAGACATAGGAGGGGTGTGGGCCTATCATTCCCAGCAGTGCCCAGACGCAGGAGGGGTGTGTGCAGAGTCCTTCCAGCAGTGCCCAGACACAGGAGGGGTGGGTGCAGAGTCCTCCCAGCAGTGCCCAGACACAGTAGGGGTGTGTGCACAGTCCTCCCAGCAGTGCCCAGACACAGGAGGGGTGTGTGCCTATCATTCCCATCAGTGCCCAGACGCAGGAGGGGTGTGTGCAGAGTCCTCCCAGCAGTGCCCAGACACAGGAGGGGTGGGTGCAGAGTCCTCCCAGCAGTGCCCAGACATATGAGGGGTGGGTGCAGAGTCCTCCCAGCAGTGCCCAGACACAGGAGGGGTGTGTGCAGAGTCCTCCCAGCAGTGCCCAGACACAGGAGGGGTGTGTGCCTATCATTCCCAGCAGTGCCCAGACGCAGGAGGGGTGTGTGCAGAGTCCTCCCAGCAGTGCCCATGGAAAGAAAAAGGGTGGAGTACCCACAGATCCAATTGCCACAATTGTCAGTCAGGTGCACAAAGACCCTGTAGTACATGTAACACATGTGTGCGAGGCTGGGAGTACACATATGCATACTGCCTAAAAGGGAACATGTCCACATGAAGTCATGTCAACAGACTACATACACAAGTACAGTGATCATCCAGGATGCCACGAATGATGCAGGTGGCGACATCGCACTGCATGCATGGCCAAAGTTGAAGGGGTCCGTCACACACCCAGCTAATGTAGACACAGCTCAGCGCAACATATTGGAAACACCCTGCAGGGAAGATGTCAGGGTACACAGAGGAAGGAACACACCTTGGGACAATGACACCATGCAGTAACTGCTTACATGAACAAAGAAACTTAGCTAACACCTTGTGATGGCACACAGATACCAGGGTCCCCCCTATGACCAGCACACTACTACATTTCCCACACACCCAACACATGATCACCACCCAAAATCATGGAGCAGCCCCACTAACAGCAATACCACAAAAGCAGTAGTGTTGTAAGAAAAAAAAAATGGCTTTATTCAGCATTAGTAAAAAATGTTTGCGTGGATAAAGTTCAATATTTACAAAGCCCATAGGGCAGTCCATTAGTCACAGCTGGATGGGGACACAGTGGGACGCATGTCCCCTAGCTTGCCTGCACAGTTCAGACCACCCTGTCTTCCACAGGGGGGGGGGGCAGGGGGGCATCATGTGGGGGGGAAGGACCAGGCACCGCAGGGACAGGAGGGGCAAGGGCAGGCGTTGTGGGTGCAGGGACGGAGGACTCCACCACAGGGGTTGGGGCAGCGCCAAAGGAGGTGGTGAGTATGGCGCTGCACACGTCAGCAAGGTCCCCCAGTGTATCCCCTGCACCCGAAGGAACCACAGGCCCCAAGGAGGGGGGGGCAGAGGAATGGGTCGCAGCGCCACTGGGGGAGGGTGTGGACAGGGGGGGGCACTCAACTACCCTGACCGGGGATTCCTTTGCCCGCTTGCTGGGTGGTGTCACTGTTGGGCTCAGGGACAGAGCGGCCATGAAGGAATCTTTGCTGGATTCGTGGCCAGGAGAGCTGGGGGGAGTGGATTTGGAGGAAGTGGATTTGGCAGAATGCGGACTCCCAATCTGGCTGCGTGACTTACGTTTGCCCCCGACCCAGTGGGTGTGCCTACCTCACCCTGTGTGTGCGTGCCAGGAGGTGTGCGCTTGCTCTGCCCTGCTGGTGTGGTGCCTGTGTCTGGTGTTGTGTGTGCATGCTGACGTCTGGGTGTACGTGGGACAGGCATGGGAGTGGGAAGTGTGGATGGGGCAGGGGTAGGGGGTGGGACGTAGCGCTGCAGGAGACCCACTGCTGCAGTCAGTGTCGAGTCTATGGACCTCAGCAAGTTGCGTTGGTCAGACTGCGCGGCTGAAATGTCCTCCAAGTATGCCTCCATCTGATTGAGCACTTGGCTGTGGCCATGGAGGACATTAAGCGTCGCAGTCTGACCAACCCGCAACTGCCGCAGGATGTCCACAGACTCGGCATTGGTGGCAGCAGTGGAGACAGGGGCAGGGGGTGCGGTGCCTGGCAAGAAGGAGACACGTGCTGACCGAGCACGGCGGGAAGGGACACGAGCAAGTGGGAGGCCGGTGATCGGAATGGAGGGGGCGGGTAGTGATGGAGCGCTGGTGTCAGCTGTGGGACCAGCCACCGCCCCCTCGGAGTGCTCAGCCTCAGACCCGTCTGCGTCATAGTCGGTGGTGGATTGACTGGACAGGTCCTCCGCTGCACTCCCGTCGGCCTCCGTGCCACTCGATGTGCCAGACAACTCTGCACTGCTGGCACTGGTGCCCGCTCCCTCCTCACGGTCCGTGCCAGTGTCTCCCTCGGTGTCCCCCGACGATGCTGTGGGCAAAATGAAGAGACAGGAAATAATCAGACACCTGTATACAAATGTCACATGACTCAAATCCACATAGGTCACAGTGCATAGCCTGAAAAGCAACATGAGTAACATCTACAATACAAGGCACATATGTAGGCCCTGCAACACACAGTTGGTTGGCCCACCATGCCACTGACCAACTATGGAGAGCATGACACAATAGCAAATCACATGATATGGATTTGGACAGAGGAGCCAGGCACTGGGGACAATCCAGCACAGCATCTGCAGCACACAGCGTTGGCGTAAAAAGGGATGAGCAGGAACCATGTCTATTAACTGTAGGCACATGCTGCAAAGGCAATACTTAAAAACATGCCCAACATTAATGGGTCACTGCACCTTGAGTGTATGTCCAGACAAACATCACACACTGGCCAGACCTAGCAAGGAGGCTTCAGGTTTTGACATGTAGGCCTTGCCCGCACCAACCCCCCCCTACATTAGACAATTTATTGAGACACAGGAAGCACTTACATCTCTTAAGCTGGAATAAAAACACATGGCCTGCAAGAAATCCTGATTGGACACCAAATACCCCTGGTGCGCCGGTACAAATACATCATCTACAAATGGCCATCATCAGATCATTTTAGCAAGACACACAGGCACTGGCCCCCGTGAGTATGAACAAGGGACATTTGGTCAGCCTGTACAGTGGACACATGTAGCAGAGTTTACGTAGACACAAATGGTGCCAGGGTACAATGGCACAGAGCACAACCTATGCTGTAGACACAGAGATTGTCGACATTTTTGGATTACACACATGATACCTAGGAAAAGATGCCCCAGGGGACAGTAGTGGCCACACTACTCCTTGGTCCTGAATGGTAATGACTGCAACACAAGCCACCATCCCTGCACTCTGCATATCTCACACTCATGCACATCATGTCACAGGCCACAACATAGGACATGCATGCTGTAAAGCAATACACTTTAGAGACACACTCCTATGTCTGGACTCAGCATCAGTGACAACTGACATGGACCCCACAAGTACTGAACTGGACAGGGCACAGGCAAGGTCCCAAAACCTGTTACACACCACCCCCACACATGCAGCTGCAAGCATTGGGCACATCGATAAACTGGCAGCCTAGATAACCTTGTGCAAGTGTGACTACACACAGACCAGGGGACACATGCCAAGGAGGGGAAGGGAGGAAGGACAGCACCGCTACACTTTGGGGGCCAGGAACTGCACTGCACATGTAAACCCTGGCAGTGTATCCATGCAACTGTGCACTTACAAATGCTGGTGACACACAACAAACACACATGTACCTACCCCCTTCCTGCTGCTGCTTTTCCCGTAAGCGCCTGTCCATGTCAGGGAAGACGACCGCCAGCACACGCTTGTGGATGTGGGTCAGACGGTGGCGCCCATGGTTCTTTTGGCTCACAGGTGATTCCCCCAGCAGGACCCGTGCGATCCTCCGCGTCCAGCACCGGATATCATGCCAGCGTTTCCTCACCTGGGCTAGGCGCCGCTTCCGACCATCCGTCTGTCTCACGGCACTGACGGCGTCCTTCCAGATCTGCTCCTTGGCACAGGCGCCTGCCTGTGAGGATGAAAAAGTGAGACATCATCAAAACACCTGCGACATGTCACAGAGACATACATTAAAACAATTTGGCTGGTTTTAACAGGGCATAGAATGCATCACACTCATTACACCTGTGTCATAGGGACACTTTCCTCTGTGGAAGACAAAAAGCACTAGGTGGCATTGTAGAGTACACAGGTGGCATGAGGGGTACGACACAATCAATCATCCAGGCTCACACTGTGCATCACAAGCGACACCAGGATTATGTGCAGCACCTCAAAGCAGTCACATGCCACAGGCCCCTGAGGCGCCCTCAGCAGAGTACACAGACACACACAGCCACAGGACAATCACCTGCCATTGCCAACTGCAGCTACACACCTCACTCTGCACATGTGCCACTACACTGTGGGGTGTCACAGGTGTGGGGCTGGCCCATCACCGCAGACACACAGCACCGCTCCCTGCTCACATCAGATGGGCAGGGTATATTCATCCCTCATGCAGCTGGGGTGCTACACTCCACTTATGCACTCACCCACATGACAGGGGACTTACACACACACACCAATGTCCAGGGGACAAACACATCATTTGGACACTCTCAGCACATGTACACTAAACAAACACACATCTGTGGGTACTGCCACCTGTCACACTGGGGGACCACAGATTCACATAAGGACTGTAGTAACAACATTCCCAGGAGGATTAGACAGGCAGAATGTGTATTGCCACATGCAGTGATTGTCACAGTACACACAATGCAAGTGAGGAGAGCAGACATGCACCACAGCATGCTCTGGCTGGGAGACATTAGGCATTCCCCCACCCGGGACCCACCCTACAGTACATTGCATGTGTGTTACACCTGGACACAATGGCCCAAGTAACTGTCACAATAAAGGGGCACAGTTTTTGCTAGTGGACTCAGCACTCACCTGAACCACTGGTCGACCATACAGCATGGGGTACTGTGGGAGGATGACATCCAGCAGGGCTTGGTTCTCCTCCTGGGTGAAAGGCTGGGCCCTCTCCACAGACCTGGACATGGTGCCAGAGGATTCACGAGCAGCAGCAGTGTAGTTGAATCAAAGGATGTGCAGGCAAGTGCTCTCTCATGGGACCTGGCTGCCTTATATCTACCTTGCTGCCCTGTTTCATTCACAGGAGTACAGAGTGATTGGTCACTCACATTTGCATCCTATGTTTCCTCCAATCCCTTTAAACCTACCACAGTCAGTGGCTTTGCTCTTTTTTTTTTATTGAGCATGATGTCAACTCAACATCCACTTTGCAACAATGTAGATTCTTTCAAACCGACTTTAGCTGGGCACCTGATGAAAAAAATTCAAACTTTAAACTCGGTCTCCATGACAACCAGCATGCATGTAGGGCTTTATACTTGTCCCTCATGTGTCCCCTATGTAATTAGGACATTCACACACAGGTACGGTGAGTTCCAGGGCCCTAGGGCTCCCCAAATGCATAGAAACGGCCCGTACACGCGCGTGTACGGGGCATATCACTATGGGTACGCATACGCGAGCAAAGCCATAGTGAAACGGCCCATACACGCGCGTGTACGGGCCGTTTCACTTTGGCTTTGCTCGCGTATGCGTACCCATAGTGATACGCCCCGTACACGCGCGTGTACGGGCCGTTTCACTATGGCTTTGCTCGCGTATGCGTACCCATAGTGATGCGCCCCGTACACGCGCGTGTACGGGACGTTTCTCTATGGGTAGGCCTGCGGCAGCACTCCCATAGTGATGGGGAACGTACACACGCCCTCAGAGCGCATGTACGGTGCATTCCACACCTGACAGTGGTGACAGGCAGCACACAGAAAGGAATAGAGCTGACATACTTGTCCAAGGCTGGACATCAAGGCATTGTCAGTGCACTACTACATGTGTGGGGCACAGGTGTGTCAGGCTGTAATGTGGCACATTACTCCTGAGTTGTGAAGGCAATAGATATATGATGAGATGTGTACAGATGTCATGTGTGATGGTGGACTATGTGCCAGACATCCCCTTCACTCCTTTGACATGTGTGCATGTAGTACAGAACACTTGTGAAAAGTGTCACTGCCATGGCACAGTCAACAACACACGCAACTGTCCCCTGATGCCAGCTACAGGGGTTTTCACACCTGACATGTGACTACCCGCGTTGCACGATGTGACTATGTCATGTATGTGTCGTGTGTTCCCATTAGCTTGCTGTAGGTGTTTGGTCAAATGCATCTGCAGTTGCTGCAACCAACATGTGTCTGTGTGTAGATGGCCATGGCACAGTGTTACGCATACCATGCCACATGTGGAATCCGACGTAAGGTGTGTGTGTATGCATCGACACGGAGTTTCAAAACAAGGACATATCTGCATACTCTCAATGTATGTGGGCTCATTATTGAAATGTAATCCTTCATGGCAAGGTGTGTGGTCTGTCCTTTTTCCATTACATGTGACCTGTGCCTCTAGTGTTCCGCAACCTGTGTTGTATTCCACTAGCTAGTGCATATGCTATGACGCTCTCTAGCCCATGTGCACTGTAACACCACCCCGTGAATATGTCATGCCACACTTGTCTTCACACGGGTTATATTGCCCCATCTAACGTGCCTTCCTCGATGCCTATGTTATAACGCACAGTGCTATGCCATACATATTACAATCTGGGATCCATATCTTTGTCACAGTGCATATGCAACGTTACACTCCCCAGCACATATTTTATATTACAACTTTGGAGACTAGTTAGGTTACACAACACTGCCCTGTGCATATTACACTCCAAGGCGCATATCGCATAGCACGCGCTAATGCCTGTGCTATCTCGCGCTCTCCAATGAATCTGTCATTGCGCACAATGTATTGCATATTATATTTCACGCCCGGTTCATCTTATATCACACTTTTTGGTGCATAGTTTATACCATACACTATATCTAGTTTTCATTTTCAATCGTGCTCTCAGGACTATGTTCTATATAACACTGTGTTCACCTACCCTTTTCACGGGCATTACATTTTGCGATAGGGGTTGGAGGGTCAGGGGGTGTTTCTGCCAAGTGAGCCCGGAGTCACAGTCACAAACGTCCTCTTCTTCCTGAATAAAAGTGAGATTATGCTGCATACTTGTTCATATTTTAAGTAGTTCGCACAGACACACGTTTTAAAAAAAAATAAAGTTCCTAATACCCGCCTTCTCTGAACAGTTAGCTTGCTGCCCCAGCCCCCTCCTCCCTATCCTCTGTTGTGTGAATCCATGGACTAGCCTCCTCCCTCCTGCCATGCATGGTCTGATGTGCTGCCACTGCCCTCAATTTAGTATGATGTACCAGTCCACTCCTCCTGCCCTCCATTGCCCAATTCTATGCCCCATCATTGACCTCCTGCTTAAACTCTGTGCTTAGCTTGCTGCCCCTATTCTCCTTCCCCCTGCCCTCCGATGTCTTTGTGCATGTCCCTGCTCCATCCTTTTTGCCCACCATGTTCCATGGACCTGCCACTCCTATCTACTCTGAGTGTTCTGTTGAGCTGCCACTCCCCTCCCACCTGCCTAGCATTGTCAGATGACTGTAACCTGTCCCTGCCACCCTGCCTGTCCACATGCCATGCCCCTATCCTCTTCCTCCTGTCCTACATGGTCCATTGTACTGCCACACCCTTCTGCCCTCCCTGGTCTGTTGTGCTGCAACTGCTCCTCCTGCCTACCCTGTGCGGTCTGTTGTGAGGCCCCTTCCCCTGAACTTTCTTGTCTGTGCACAGGTCCTGACCCTCCCTTCTATCCTCCATCGTCCTTTGTGCATGCCCCTGCGCCCTCCTTCTTGCCCATCATAGCCATTGTGCTGCCACTAACCCTCCCACTTGCCATGCATGGTCTTCTGTGCTGCCATGGCCCTCCCACCTTCCCTGTGTGGTCAGTTAGCTGCCCCTGACCCCCTCCCACCTTCCCTCTATGGTCTGTGTGTATGCCATCACAGTCTCACTGTTGCTCTTCATGGTGTGTCTTGCTTCTAGTGCCCATCCTGCCTGACCTCCATGGCTATCTTGCTGCTCCTGCCCTGCCCCCTTGCCCCCAGCCCTCTGTTTACATGTGCAGACCCCTACTCCCTCCCTCCTGGCTTGTCTGTTCCATTGTAATGCTCCTGATCCGTCCCTCCTGCCCTTTATGGTCTGTTATGCTGCAGCTTTCTCTCCTGTCTGTCCATTATGGTCAGCTAGCTACCATTGCCTCTTGCCCCTCTGTTCTCTGTTGTCCATGTGCATGGTCCTGTCCCCTCCCTCTTGCTTTCTATGGATTGTTGTGCTGCACTCCCGTCCCGCATGCCCTGTGTGGTGTATTGTGCTGCTGCAAACCCTGATGCCTGCCCTGCAGGGTCAGTTTGGTGCACCTCTCCATGTCCCTCCTGTCCTCTGTTATCCAAGTCCATGTCCCTACCCCATTTCCTTCCATGATCCAATGTACCATACTTGCGAACATTTTGAACTTGGTAAGAGGGAGATTTTGAAAAAAAACTGGGGTATTGATTTTCCCCTTTGAGTTACATTGAAAAAGAGGAGATTGTAGACAGGAGACAGATCAAATAAAGCCCATTTGAGCTTAAAAACATTGGACGTTTCCTGGCTTAATCGGGTCTGTTGGCATGTATGGTTGTACTACCATTGCCTCTTCCTTCTGCCCACAATTGTCTATTACATTGCCACAGCCTCTCTTGCAAGTCCTGTATTGTTGGTGTGTTGCCCCTGCCCCCCTTTCCACTGCCCTCCATAGTCTGTTGTGCTGCCACGGCCCTTCCTGCCTGCTCAGTGTGGTTAAATTGATGCCTTTGCACCCTCCTACCTGCCTTCAATTTTCAGAGTCCGTGCCCCTGGCCTCTGCCTCTCAACAGTATCCTAATGAACAACTAGATTGCTAACATTCTATATTTATTACAAAAGGGTGGAACGCCTGACGTCATCTTGATGTAATCAAAACTGTAATACCTAGAGCATTTCCTTTAGAAATTACATATATGAGAGGGTCTTATTGGCATCAAAATTATGGTTAGTGCTCTAAAAGACTAAAATAAGGACATATTTTCTGAGTTTTCAAATAGCGACAAAGCACTTTTAAATTATTTGTTATCTTTATGTTTTTTTATCCAGTTGACCACTTGATTAAATGTTGCACTTAGGGGAGAGGATGTGGTGTTACTTCCAGAACTGCAGACTTTGCAACTGGGGAACCAGGTTGGAGTTTCTGCTTCAGCTCGACATTCTGTGATTCTGGTCAAATCACTTAGTCTCCCCATGTCTACAACCAAAATGAATTTGTTCTTGTGTGATGTAACCAATGCTCATGTAAAGCACTCCAATACCTGACAAGTCTGCACTATATAACACTGCAAAAACACAAAATAATAAGTGTTTTGCACACTTCTGTCATTGGGCTATATTTGGGCTACATCTGGGTGATTTTGGGCTACATTTGGGCTCTTTTGTCTCCGGTGGCCATCTTGGGAGATTTATTTGTTATGAAGTTTCCTAATTTCCTCATGTACTGCAGTCTAATCAGTAGGAAATGCTTTCAGTTTTTTACTTTGATTCCATCATGAAGGTATTCAGATATGTCACACATTTGCCATACATTCTGAATGTTAGCACTCTAGTTGCTCATTAGATCACTGTAGTAAAACTACTGTTCACCATGGAAGTCTGCTCCTGGTATTAAAAGTGCATGTTTCAGTCTGCATGTCAGAATTTTTTAATGAAATAGAAGAGGATTTGAGAAGTCACTCAAAATGTGCCCTCATTTTCTTTCTTCAGCATTAATCATAATTTCTATGGCAAAATGAACCCCCTCATTGTGTTCCTTTTTAAATTAAATGTTTTAAGTGTTACCAGTTTATTCCAATCAAGATGGCTTCAGGTGTGCCATACTTTTGTCATAATGAAGACAGTAAGCGCTCTACTTGTTTTTAAGAACACTCTGGGACATTCTGTCATTGGGCTATACTTGGGCTACATCTGGGTGATATTTGGGCTACATTTGGGCTCTTTTGTCTCTGGTGGCCATCTTGGGAGACTTATTTGTTATGAAGTTTCCTAATTTCCTCATTTACTGCAGTCTCCTCAGTAGGAAATACTTTCTGTTTTTTACTTTGATTCTATCAAGAAGGCATTCAGATGTGTCACACATTTGCCATAAATTCAGAATGTTAGCACTCTTTTTGCTCATTAGATCACTGTAGTGAAGCTACTGCTCACCAGGGAAAACTGCTGCTGGTATTGAAAGTGCATGTTTCAGTCTGCATGTCAGAATTTTTTAATGAAATAGAAGAGGATTTGAGAAGTGCCTTTTTAAAGTTTCGTTTTTAACCTGTTTTTAATGTCCGTCGGCTCAGATTCAATGTAAATATACTGTACACTGTATATTGTATTTGTATTTTGTACTTTTTATGTTGATTTTTAATCAGCGAAATAAAGATTTACTGAACACTCAAAATGAGCCCTATTTTTCTTTCTGCAGCACTAATCATACTTTTTATGGAAAAATGAACCCCCTCATTTTGTTCCTTTTTAAATTAAATGTTTTAAGAGTTACCACTTTAATCCAAGCAAGATGGCTTCAGGTGTGCCATACGTTTATCATAAGTAGGACTGTTAGCGCTCTAGTCGTTCTTTGGAACACTCTGGGAAGCTGCAGTAGAACACAACAAAGGAATCAACTGACAGTCTCTGCCCTTGTTGGATGTACATGTTTTACTGAGAATGTCAGACTTCATTCTCACATGACTGAGAAAGATAATGTGAATTTACAGAAAATAAGCTCTCAGTTTAGCTTATAGATCACCTTCCAAACCTCTGTGGGAAAAGCATGAGAAAATATTTTTCTCTCAATCATGATTTCCCAGCAGAAGGCTTTTTCACATGGTGAAATCACCTTAGAACAAACCACAATTCATAAAATGAGTATGGTACCATCAACAAATGATTTATAATGTAACTAAAGTCTTAAAGCCTTCTATTAACTGCAATGCTTTTTAATGAGGTGCTATCATGTATATTGGTCCCAAGATGGCTGCCAACACTTCTTGGATGAAGTGCTGACAGCCAATCAGATCTCAGGATGAGATGTGTGGTTAGGCTCCGCCCACATATATATATGATTTTACTTTTGATTTTCTCAGGAACTACTGAACAGATTGACTCCATATATGCAAAAGGCACATCCCTGAGCTGAGGACTACCTCTCTGCCAAATTTCAAGTAATTCTGTTCAGCCGTTCGGGCTGTACCTTGGACTAAAGGTCCCTATGGAAAATTGCATGGGGAAAACGCGTTTTGGGACCCCCTTTTTTCTCAGCCCCCGCTTGACGAATCCTCCCGAGACTTTCAGGGTAGGAGCGGAGCGGAGCGCCCCACCTATTTTGACAATTTCGCGAGGATTCGTCGACCGACGCCAAAGTTATTCCAAATAGAATGTTGCGGATTTCCTATGGAAACACGGTCCTAACTATAACTATCTACTGGCGACCGCCAGTAGGTAATATATATATATATATATATATATATATATATATATATATATATCTTATTACCTTTACAAAAATGATTATACTATAAATACAAATTATTAGTTTAATAATATTTTCTAATTAGCTATATGTAAATAAATATATATATTATTATATATATGTGTGTTTTACTTTTTGAAAATATTTTTTTAAATTTTTTTTTAACTATTACATATATATTTTTTTACATTAGTGTCATTAATAATATATTTAATGTTTACTATTTACAAATATATATATTTAAAGAAACAATACTTTATACAATGATATAAGAGACAGTGATTTTTTTTCTCGAAATGTTTGTAATTTACTTGATAAGTATAGCATAACTATATTTTTGACATTGATATTTATGTCACAATATTTTTGTATGGGGATATTTGGGGGGTTGATATTTTGTCAGTGAACCGGGCCAAAAAAATCCAACATTAAAAATATAGGCAATGCATACTAACATTCTGAGGAATGTGCACGTGTACACAACTGTTATTTCTGCTCCGATAACCAGCTCACCTTCAACATTGCAAATTGAATACTAAGGGGCTCATGACGATGTTGGAGTTGCCACCGACAGACAACATCTTGGACTCAGGTCTGACCGACCTGAGGTCGGCAGATCCGACCGCCTGATTATGATGGGACCGACCACCGTTCGGTCAAATTCCCACTGTTCTTTATGGGAGCTTGCGTTACGGTCATAAAATGACCATAATACAGGCTCCTATAGAGAAATGAGTGCATTTGTAAAACCCTGCACAATGGTACCAGCCGTACAGTGCAGGGTTTCACAGGGGGAGGGTACCCTAGGTACCCCCTTCACCACTGACCTTAGACCACGGGGGCAAAGGGGCCCTGCTAGGTACCCCCAAAGTCGCTTTCCGACAGCCTTTCCATGTCGGAAAGGCCAGCACGGAAAGGTTGTCAGAAACCAACATCGTAATACGGCACAAACGCCATCCATAGGTGATTACGGTGCGGTTCCGATCGACAGGAACACTCTGAGCGCTGGCCAGAACTGAGTCAGAATGACCGTCTGCTTTACATTCCGACCGCAAACTCATAATCAGGCTTCGGGCCACAAACCGACCGAGTCTGCTGGAAAGTCACTGACCACGGTTGGGAAGCTTCTGACTAGAGTTCAGAGGTTTTCCAACCGACATCATTATTGGCCCCTAAATAATCGGAAACATGCAACAAGCAGTGATAATAATGAACTCATAAAATTAAAAACATGAAAACCTGAATCAGAGTGAATACATTTTGGAAATGTATAGTTCATTGGGAAGTATTTTGTTTGTAATGGGTAGGTAACATGGAAGCAAGCATGGATTCCCACAGAAGGGGTATGGTGCCAAATGCTTTGAGACAATATCCTATTAGGCTGTGAATTCCTGCAACTGTAGTCACTTTATAGATTATAGAATAGATTGCTACAGCAGAAGCATTCGCCTACCTTTCAGAGTCCAGAAGCTCTTCATGACGGCTTACTGTAGACAGCCACTGCAACACTCGCACTTGGCGGTCACACTGCTGGTTGTTCGCAAAGTGCAGAGATAGATTCCTCCGAGTCAAAGGATTAACTAGGTGCCAGACAAGAGGAAACATTTTTATGTGTGCCCATAGTGACCATACATATTCTCAAGACAACCCTTCATGTTAATACTACTTGTGTATCTCACAACTAAAGCACTGACAAATGATCTAGCTACAACAGCTGGTCATCATCTATATTTATATCAATGCCTGATGGAGAAATATGTGAAATGCTTTGGGCTGCAAGTTTTCAGCCATTATAAACTACGTTTGTGTTTTATGCATTTATGCAACTATGGTCTCAATCTTCAAAATAAAAGGTGCTCTTTGAGGCAGTCTAAGGAGACTTAGTGGCATATTTATAGGCCCCTATTGCAACCACGTCTCTTTTAGTGACGTTTGATGGTGATGGGAGGTTTGTTTTATTTACAAGGCAGCGTAAAGCAACTTAACGTGGGTTAGCGCTGCCTTGCAAATAAGGCACTCTTTCACGCTGCACTTAGCGTGAAAGGGGTGGGCAATGGGTGTTGTGGTGGGCATTCCACCACAACACCCATTGATTTTGACGCTGCCCCCTATTTAGAAGAGCAGCATAAATAGGAGGCAGGAAAAATCTGGTCTTCAACAGGCGAAATTAGGAAAAATGCTTTATTTCTCCTCGTTTTTGCTGTGTCCACGTGTGAAGCGTTGTGCAGCGCACGTGGAAAGAGTAAAATGCCAATGATTGTTTACAAGCAGGAATATCCCCTTCCTGCACAGTAACAATCATTTAAAAAAAATGCAGTTTTGCAACTTCTATATGTGCTTTATTAACCAGCGCACATAGAAGTTACAAAACGGCATTTAAAGATTGTTTATGTGCAGGAAGGGGGACCTTCCTGCACATAAACAATCTTCCCCTCAACAAGGGCACCTTTGCACTATGGTGCAACGGTGCATGCATGGCATTAGGCAGCTTAATTTAATACCAGCGCAGGGGGAAACGCAGGGCTGCACCGTATTCTTATAAATACAGTGCAGCCCTGTGTTTCTAAAATGACAAAGTGTGTTGTTAGCCTTCTTGGCTTAACAATACGATACGCCACTTTTTAGTAAATATGCCCTCTTGTATCACAAAGGAGAGACAGAGCTGATTTTCGCTCTTTGTATTAAAGGTTCTCCTTTGCAATGTGTTGCAAGGCTTCCATAAGTATTTTTCTAATGTTACCTATATTACAAGTCCTGTTGTATACTAACTTGGTCGTTGCTTGTGGACTAAATGCATCAGAGTGCAGGCGCAGGCCGAGAAAGCAGGCCACTAGTTTAAACGGTGCAGCTAATTCAAATGTGTGCTCGACAGCAATGCTTGTTTTTTGAGACTCATATTAACAAGCTGGAAAAGCAATATTTTCCTGATGCACTTTTTATAAACACAACTATGGCAGCTGAAATATGCTATGAGAGAAACATCAAATAGTGTATAACAATCTCACAGTGTAAAACACTAACCATTGTGTACTGAGTTTGGGGTACAATGCAGGGTTCTACACACCACCTACAGGTGAGAGATCCTCTAACAGGTTTTGTCTGACTCCTAGCACTTTTACCTACTTCAGCATAACTCGGAGTTGGGTAGGAGACACTTGCCAGTTTTCCTTTTTTCAAAAAAAAGTCATAAAACGTCCTTTTAGGGTTTAGAAAAAATGCACCATGTGTGAACACAGTGAGGTGGGGTGTAACACTACCCCTTCCCAGCACTGACAGCTTGTTAAACACTGTTCACCATAACCCTCATCTTTATGCAGGAGATCCGTCAGGTTGACTGAACTTCTTTCAACAGTTAAGAGGAATCACAGTGGCTATTCCAGCATTGCTCAGCTTTTTGATGTCCTTCTTTATACTGTGTGATGTGCATGAGCTGTAATTATACTTATATACATACACAAACAGAATATAGTAACAAAGCTATTGGTGGTAGAAAGTAAATAAAATGCCACAAAAAAGATTTTAAATTCGCCACTGTGACCACCTTAGCGTACAACAAGTCCTCTGAAGTAATTAAATAGCATGACAAATGCACCACATTGAAAAGCATCAGGAGAGATCATTTTATAAGGGATGTTGATTGTTAACGTCAACCTTTTAACTGATAGCTCTTAGAGGAAAGATGTCAGCAGGCAGTTCTATCCCACCCTATGTTTTTTAAGTGATTTTGTTATTAGCTCCTGTGGGTGGGTGTATACTCAATAGGAACATGGTACGGAACAGTAACTATTTCTGCAGTAAAGATGATCGTTTATAGCTTTGCATATCCTAAATAATATTCCGTCATCATCAGCTAAAGATCTCAGAGTCATTTTACATGCAACTCCTTTAGCCTCATTTTGCTTCAATAAAGGCCATCACTAGATTCAAGAGAACCAATGGCATGCTGAAATTGCGATAATTTGACATTTTCGCGTTCCGCGGAAAGCGCGAAAATGTCAAAATTTCCGCATTCCGCAGCTTAGCGATAATTTGGTTCTTGCTCGCGCTGTAAAATAGTACATTCTCGCGCGCGCGCGATCGCCTTACCTGAATCCCTGCGTTCGCCGACAAGTTTTCTTGATCCGGTCGCGTTCTCCATGAGATGTTGTATTGTTTTTAGCCATTTGCGCTGTCTCGCGACAGTTCGCGCCCGTAGTGACGTCATGCGTCGCGCGATCACGTCTTTCTTCTCGCGATCATGCACCGCGAGACAACTGAAAACAAGATGACCGCGCCCGCGAGCAACCACATGGGTAAGTTGGCGAGCCGCAACCATGCAGAAAATCTCGCGAACATGCGGGAAAAAAACTTCTGCATCTTCGCGATATTTCCGCGTGTTTGCGATAATTTTTAACATTTTCGCGATAATTTGCGAAAGTGGATTTCGCAAATTCCGCCCACCCCTAATTAGGATACCCCATAGTTTTTCCCATGGAACTAAGTTTAAAGCTGACTTTAGGTCCACAAAGGCCACGTACATAGAGCCCTTTCCGATTTTCAAAAATTTCCAATACGAAAGTAAAAATCGAAAGACATATTCAAAGGTGCTGGTTTTGGGCTGAAAGCCAAACACTCAGGGTCTGATTCCGAGTTTGGCGTTGCCGGAGCTTGAGGCCTGCTCCCGCACCGCCAAACTCATGTGCCCACCAGGTTATGAGTTTCCTATTGTTGGCATGCTTTTTTTGGCAGTCCCGCGGCGGTGCCTCTGAAAATGGCCACCGCAATGGGATTGCCAAAAAAGATTCCTGCATGGCATGGATGGTAAAGTCCATGCCATGCAGGAACTGGCTGCATGCACACAGGGGGGCACAAGTTCTGCCCCCCTGCATTCATGCACATGGGCTACCGCCAGCCTTTTCATGAAGGAAAGACCTCAATTGCACTGCTGGCAGTCCTGAAACTTGTAATATGCATGGAGGTGCCTCAGGGGCACCAATAGCCTATCACTGAGGCCCTGACTGCCACGCCACCGCCAGGTAAAGGCAGGTTCCCTTGCGGCTGCAGCGGTGTAATGGCCATCAACTGCCCATTTTGGAATGGGGCGGTCCGACTGCCAGTGCAGCAGTGGCTGGACAGCCAACACGATCGTCGTAATTGAGCTCTTTGTGTTTTTAGCTTTTTATGGGTTTTAAAGTGTCCTTTAGTGATATAATTTATTTTTAGGATGTTTTCTGTACCTAAGGAGAAATGTGATTAAAGTCTTAAAACATCTAAAAATGTGTTCAGCAACAGATGCTTTGGGAGGTTGCATAATTGGTAGATATACATATCAGATAGTGAGAACTTAAAAGATGGCGGCAATTACAGAAGTATGCCTCTCCGTGAAAACTTTCTAACCCCAATTCAGGGGGTTCAATCTGGGATCAATGTCTAAACAGTAAAACCCACATCGATGAATTACATTTATAAACAGTTGATTTGCAGTGTCCAGAAAGAGGACGATGGCCAGAAAATCTGACAGTGGTCGCTTGGATACCATGTAAATGAGTCTAGCATGACTCAGCAAGGTGAGTTGATAAAATAAAAAAAACAGTACAGGGTTCAATATTTTTTATAATGCTTAATAATAGAGGTATGAGCCCCAATTCAACTATATTCTTGAAGATAAATGGATGAAAAGCATTGGAAATTATTTGATTATGATCAAACAACATTCGAAGGTTCATATTAGTAAGTTAATGTAAACCACAATTCACACAGGAAGCAACATGTTAATAAACTCTTTTGCTAATAAAATAATAGTAGACTACCTAAATTGGGCTAGGGTAAAATATGTCTTGGAGTAGAGGCTATGCAACCAGGTTCACTGACAGAATGTCGAAACCATAAATATTGTGCTACCAAAATATAGTTCCCAAAATATCGATCACAAAAATATTGTTTTTCCATACACATAATGGTAAGCACAAAAATATAGAGAACAAATGTTGTTATACACTATTATCAAAACAATATGTACAAAAATATAATATATATATAACTTGAGACTAGATATATTTTAAATCTTGATACCAAGTATCCAGGTGGCCTGAATCAAACTGAAGATCTATATACATACTTATAGCGTTACACAGGATAAGATATTGATGAGGTATTGACACCATGCATATAATGATCAGTTTGCCCATAGAATTTATCAATTAAACATTGTTAAGAAGTGATGAAAACAATCCTATTTTATATTAATCATCAGACCAGGGTGCTGCACGTCCAGAATTCCCAATAATTAATTTTACACAGTGTTTTAGTATAGGTATGTTAGTGTATTTTAGGAATATTTTGGTTTTTAATATTACACATTGCACTTTGCACTTATTAGTAATACGCACCTTATTCAACCATATATCTACAAGTACCAGAATGATACACACCATTAGACATAACTGATCGTATTTAAGCAGCTAACTATGATACATGTCCAGGTATTTAAACCTGGACTTTTGAAATTCGAAATTTGAAATTTGAATTTTGAAACCTGTGTGTATAATCTCTACTAATTGTACATTTGCACTAATAATGGCAGCTATTCAACAACGAGTATGGTTAACATTGTTACCCTAAATCCAATGTATTATATTTTAGAAACATAGGGAAACTATTTTAATGTTTTTATAATGTATTTAAACATGTATTGGTTTTAACCTTAAGTTTCTCTTACTACATTGTGATGAATATGGTATGTTTTCTATGTTCATGGTTGTGAATACGAGGTGTTTTATTTGCACTTGTCACTTTAAAAACACAAAAAAATGGAACAAATTATTTAAGCCTATTGAGCACTGCATAGCGCGTCATGTGATCAAGATCCCTAGAGGATCGAAACGCGTCAGGCGAGTGTGAGGGAGCAAGGGGGAAGAACAATAAACTGATTTTCGCACGTACTTGTGGTCCGTCCTCCATTGGTGTTCATGGCCAGAAGCTGCAGCGACGTATGGAGTTTAACGTATATATATATATATATATATATATATATATATATAGTTAAAATAGTAAATATTAAATATTTTAACTTGCAATAGTAGTATAATGTTAATTAATTGTATAGATAATATTTAAAGATATATATAAAAATATACTTATTTAAACACACACATATATGTATATATGTTTCTTGGTGTACACATCTGTAAATTACAACTCAAATTAAAAATGTTAATGATGTATATTATAAATGCCTTTTTATACTATTCTAATATATCAAGTATATATATATATATCTACATATACATACAAATAAAAATAAAAACTATAACAAATAAAGCAAAAACGCTTTAAAAACATTACATTTTAATTATACATAAAAAGTAAACAATAGAAAAATATAAGTAATAAAATAAAAAAACAAATAATAATACATAATTAAACAATACTAGCAAAACTATTACATTTTAGAAACAATAAATATACTATTACCACTTCAGTCAATACAACAGTAGGGAAAAACCTAGTTGTTTTTCATCTAATTGTCGTACTGGTCTTCTTCTTTTTCCCTAAGGTCTCTCTTTCACAGTTGTGGCTGTATGAGTGAGTGAGTGAGTGGGTTTATGAGTTGAGGTATGGGTGAGGAAGTGGATGTGTTTGTAGATATATGAATCCGTGAGTTTTATGTAAGTACTGGTATGGGTTTGTGAATGGTTGTGTGGGAGTGGATGTATGTTCTATGGGGGTATGAGTGGGTGTGTTAGTGATTTTGTGGATGATGTAATCAGTGATGTCATCAGTGATGTCACTAAGTCAAGAGTGATGTAATATGTGAGTTCATAAGCAGTGCATTACAGGTGTTTTCGAAATATAGTTAGCTCAGATAACTATCACTGCAAATCAGTCTTGACCCTGTGCCTCATGGGAACAGTCCAGCTCGAACTGCCAAGCCAGGTCTTCCCTGAACCAGAAACAAGCACCCTGGGACCAGTTTCAGAGTAACACACCTCATCAGTAGGCTAGCTTGAATCCAGTGGCAAAGTGAGCAAAGGAACCATGTCTGAGCATACTCTGGCAACTTAGGGCGAACAAAGCAAACACAAGGAGATATTGGACAGAGCGCTGAAGCTTTTCAGACACTCACCCGCAGTCACAGATCTGGGTGGAATCCATCATCGTTCTTTAGCTCACTTCGCCATCCCAATTCAGACCCAGCCAAATGAAAATCAGTCTTGACCATGTTCCTCACGGGAACAGTCTAGCCAAAACTGCCAAGCCAGGTCTTCCCTGGATCGGAAACAAGCATCCTGGGACTGACTTTGGGGTAACACCCCTCATCCCCCTGGGTAGCTTGAATCAAATGGCAAAGTGAGCAAGGTACCCATGTCTGGGCATACCCTGCCAACTTAGGGCAAACAAAGAAAACAAAAGTAGATGATGGACGGAGCACTGAAACCTTTGAGACACTCACCCCCAGTCATAGATCTAGGTTGAATCCATCATCGTTCTTCAGCTCCCGTCGCTACCCCAGTGCAGACCCAGCCATATGCAAAACAGTCTTGATCCTGTTCCTCTTGGTTACAGTGCAGCCCAAACTGCCAAGTTAGGTCTTCCCTGGACCTCTAACAAGCATCCTGTGACCGGTTTTGGGGCAACATCCCTCATCAGCCAGGCTAACTTGAATCCAGTGGCATATTGAGCGAGGGACCCATGTCTGGGCATTTCCTGCCAACTTAACGTGAACAAAGCAAACACAAGGAGATGATGGACGGACCACTGAAACTTTTCAGACACTCACCCTCATTCACAGGTCTGGGTTGAATACATCATCATTCTTTAGCTCACTTCACCATGCAGTACAGACCCAGCCATATGCAAAACAGTCTTGACCCTGTTCCTCATATGAATAGTGCAGCTAGAACTGCCAAGCCAGGTCTACCCTGGATGGGAAACCAGCATCCTGAGACCGGTTTTGGGGTAACACCCCTATCAGCCAGGCTAGTATCAATCCAGGGGCAAAGTGACCAAGGGACCCACGTCTGGGCATACCCTGCCACCTTAACGCGAACAAAGCAAACACAAGGAGACGATGGATGGAGTGCCAAAACTTTTCAGACACTCACCCCCAGTCACAGATCTGGGTTAAATCCATCATCGTTCTTTGGCTCACTTTGCCACCCCAGTTCAGACCCAGCACATGCAAATTAGTCTTGACCCTGTGCCTCATGGTTACATTCCAGCTCGAACTGCCAAGCCAGGTCATCCCTAGACCTCTATCAAGCATCCTGGGACCGGTTTTGGGGTAACTCCCCATATCAGCCAGGCTAGCTTGTATCTAGTGGCAAATTGAGCGAGGGACCCAACTCTGGGCATACCCTGCCAACTTAACGTGCACAAAGCAAACAAAAGGATATGATGGACGGAGCGCT
Organism: Triturus cristatus; assembly: GCF_964204655.1. Lineage (NCBI taxonomy): Eukaryota > Metazoa > Chordata > Amphibia > Caudata > Salamandridae > Triturus > Triturus cristatus. The sequence continues at coordinate 102,491,202 of NC_140595.1, read as the reverse complement.
GAAACTTTTGAGACACTCACTATCAGTCACAGATGTGGGTTGAATACATCATCATTCTTTAGCTCACTCTGCCACGCAGTACAGACCCAGCCATATTCAAATCAGACTTAACCCTGTTCTTCATGGTAACAGTCCAGCTTGAACTGCCAAGCCAGGTCTTCCCTGGACCGGAAACAAGCATCCTGGGACAGGTTTTGTGGTAACACCCCTTATCAGCCAGGCTAGCTTGAATCCACTGGAAAAGTGAGCAAGGGACCCACGACTAGGCATACCCTGCCAACTTAGGGTGAACAAATCAAACACAAAGAGATGATAAGCGGAGCGCTGGGCCGGAAAGACTCATCCCCAGTCACACATCTGGGTTGTATCTATCATCGTTCTTTAGCTCACTTCAGTAGACTGAACTGGGATTGCGAAGTGAGCTAAAGAACGATGATGGATTCAACCCAAATATGTGACTGGGGGTGAGTGTCTGAGAAGTTTCAGCACTCCATCCATTATCCCTTTGTGTTTGCTAAGGACAAGAAATGTCCTACTCGTCACAGTCACTACAGATTGTGCTACAATTGATCAAAGATGCATTCACCTCCACAAAGCATCCCAGATCTTCTTTCTATGTTGGATTGGCGAGAAAACACACATGCTTTGCATTTTTCAAGCCTAGGAGGTCAGGATCATTTGTCCTTTGCAGAAATGGAGATTCAATTGGGGCACCAGCTATGTTTATACATGTAAGTACTTCCCGTTGAGGTTTAATTTTTGTGAAATGAGCATCAGGGCTAGAACTGCCCCGCCAGGTTGCCCCGGGATGTGTGGCCCTGACAAAATTCAATGGGGGCGAGGTCACACAGCTCCCCTCCCCAGGCCGATTTCGGCAATGGGGACACCTTCCCCCATCCCTCGGAGTCCGGCCATGTCTACCTGGCTGCCCAGTGTGCTTTGATCAGGATACCCCCGCAGTCCCTGCCGGCTCGCCGCCTCTAGCAGCTCACTGCTTGCTACTACAAGCAGTGAGCTGCTAAATACGCAGTTCCCTGCGTGCAGGAGCAATAGTTCATCTGTTTCCCTGGCCACATGACAACAGGCAGGGAAACAGATGAAAACTCTTTTCCCAATTAGGAGGCATCAGTTGGACAGCTCCAGTTTTCTTGGAACAGAATTATTGTTTTCTCTTGATTGGCAGGAGATGTCATAGCTCCCACCAAGCAAAAAACGATCTCCTGAAGGTGAGCACCTCCGGAGTTAGCAGGAGCTGGTCCGGGTTGTGGAAGTTCCTAGGGCTTCTAATGGCTCATGGCCCCCTTCTTTAGTATGCACAAGACGGCCCCGGGGATGTGATGGTCCCTAAGCCTGTATATGGCCTGGCAGGGGGATACGCGGTTCCCGTCTCACTTTTTAAAATTATGTTTGACCTCAGCATGGTGGTGGTCCCCAGGGCCTGGAGAGTCTGTGCAGCCCCCAGCACCTTCTTTAATTTAGCCCCTGGGAAGTTGTGGTCCCAGGGGCATATTAATGCCCTCGGAGTGGGACCTGCGGGGCCCCACTCCTTTTTTTTAAATAAAGCCCAGGCGGGGAGGTGATTGTCCCAGGGGCTAAAAAGAGCCCTTGCAGGGGGTTGCCCATGCACTGCCTCCTTTTTCCAAATACCATCAGGCCCCCGTGACCTGGCACATCCGGGGTCTAAAGTAATTTTTTTTTATTTATGCTGTGAATTTGTAGATCCATTGCGATTTTCGCAACAAAAATTGCAAAAAAAAAATGCTTTTGTGGCCTGGTGTGGTCCCTGGGAAATCCCAACACTAGAGCTAAAGGTCAGGGCATTCCTACCCTGCCCCCTTTTCTTAATTTTGTTTTTTAGTGGGGAAACTTGGCTGAAGCTGAGTCCGAAAATGGCTGCCAAGTGCCAACGCTTCCTGGTTGAAGTGTTGGCTGCCAGTCTGATCTCTGCACGCAATCATGAGGATTCACGGAGGGGTCGCAGCCCTATATATTCAACTTTGGTTTTCTTGTATTAACTTTAAAACTAGTGAATGGATTTATACCGAATAACAAAAAGCACTCTTTCTAGACGAGGAGATAGTTTTTTTTCAAATTTGGTGTAATTTCATTCAGTGGTTCGGGATAGAGTCGAGTTCAAAATTCCCATGGGAATTAACATGGGAAACGCGCTTTCTTTGACACCCCCTTTTTCTCAGCCCCCACTTGACGGATCACCCTGAAACTTTCCATGCACAACTAGAATCAGAAAAAACAATAATTGATGGACAGAATGCAGAACAATGTCATACATTCACCCGAGGACAGAGATTTGGGCCTAAATCCATAGTTTTTTTGCTCACCATGCCATTCCAGTTTGAACCCAGCCATATGCAAATCAGTCTTGACCATGTACCCAATGGGAACAGCCCAGCCCAAAGTGCCAAGTCAGGTCCTCTGTGGACTGGAAACAAGCATCCAAGGACCAGTTTCTGGATTTCACCCATCATCAGCCAGGATAGCTTAACTCCAGTGGCATGGAGAGCACGGGACCCACATCTGGGCATACCCATCCCACTCGGGGTGATAAATGCAAAAACAAAAATCGATGGACAGAATGCAGAACAATGTCTCACATTCACCCCAGTACAGAGATCTGGGCCTAAATCCATCGTTTTTTTGCTCACCATACTATTCCAGTTTGAACCCAGCCATATGTAAATCAGTCTTGACCCTGTGCCCAATGGGAACAATCCAGCCCGAACTGCCAATCCAGGTCCTCCGCGGACTGGAAACAATCATCCTAGGACCGGTTTTGGGGTTTCAGGGCATCCCAAGAGGATATGGAAAAACGTCCCAACTTGCCCACACTTCCTGAGACAATCTGCAACTTATTGCTTACTGTTAGAACTGGGGGTCTCTAGTTGGCCAAATAGGGAACCTTGCTTCTAAGCCAGGGAAAGGGAATTACACTCCTGGATAACCCCTGCTCACCCCATAGGTAGCTTGGCACGAGCAGACAGACTTATCTCAGAGGCAGTGTGTTAAACATTTGTGAACACATAGAGCAATACAGTGAACACACTACAGATGGACACCACCCAGGTTTTATAAAAATAAAGTATTCTTAATATAGACTTAACACAAGACCACAACCGACAAAAATCCACAATAGTGTAATCGAAAATAATACTTCAAGATGGTAAAGGTAGTTAAAAATAGGCTATTCACTCAAAAGAAGTCTTTAGCAACAGATAACCCCCACTGGAGTTATCACGACGTCAAGGTCAAAGAAATCCCAAAGTACAGCGCCGACCGCGAGGTGCGGGGCATTGGGCCCGGAGTCAAAAAAGACCTACACAAAACAGTACCTTGGAAAAGAGAAAACAAAGACAGCTCACGGCGTCATTGGCTCTGTGCGGCGTCGGTTCCTTGCGTCGGGTCCTCGATGCTTGCGTAAAGCAGGGGATGCATCTGTTCTGTACCGGAGAGGAAGTGACGTCACGATGGCGCGGAAACCACGGTTCCGTACGATGTCACGATGCCGATGGATTCTTGACCACCCACGTCACGGATCGGCTCCGCGATGATGTCGGCTTCGGAGTCATGCGGCACAGCAGCAGGCGTCGGGTCTACGTTGCAAGTCGGAGCAGCGCTCACGGCTTTGATGCAGATTACGGCGTTGCTCACTGGCATTGGTGTTGCGAATTCCCACTGTAGCAGCTAGAACAGCAAGTTACAGATGCAGGCAAACAGAAGGGGTGAAGTCCCTTGTATCCCTGAGACTTCAGACAGGAGGTAAGCTCAAATTCAAGCCCTTGGAGAAAAATTCTGCAAGATGATGAAAGTTCCTTAAAAGTTTCTTCTCCTTTTCTTGGCAATGAAGAAACCACTGCATGCCAACCCAGCAAACAGCACACTGGCAGAGGGGCAGTCCAAACTCCTGCAGCTTCTTGGTTCTTCTCCTTGGCAAAGGTTTGTCTTGATTTCCCAGAAATGATCTAAAATCTTGGGGTCTGGGCCCCAATATTTATGCTAGCAAATCCTTTGTCTCTGAAGGCAGAGTGTGTCTGTATCTAGTCCAAACCAGTTCTGGGTGCATTCTGCCAGTGCACACCTTCTTCCTTTGTCAGTGTGGGCCAGGGTCATCAGACACACCCCAGGAGGTGGAGCCGGCATTGTGGAAGGCAGGCACAGCCCTATTCAGGCCCAGGTGCTACTCCTTCAACCACTCCTCATGCAGATAGGCATATTCAGCCTATTGCTGACTCACCCTGTCTCCTGGAGCACCCCAGCCCCTGTCACTCACAAAACCAGACATACAATACACAAGCTAGCAGAGACAGGCTGGATGGTTAGGCAAGAAAATACCTACTTTCTAAAAGTGGTATTTTCAAACACAGAATGTTAAAACCAACTTCACTAAAAGATGTATTTTATCATTCTGAGTTCAGGCATACTAAACTCTAATTTCTACCATGATTCCTGGGTCAGTTAGGATTATAAGATGTTATAATAAAACTGCCCATTCTGGCCTATGGGGACAGGTAGCCTTGCAATAGTGAAAAACAAAATAGCCGTAATTCACGATCAGGTCATGCCACCCACATCAGGGCATGACCTACCTTTTACATGCAATGCACCCTGCCCTAGGGCCTAACTTAGGGGTGTCTGATATGTAGAAAAGGGAAGGTTTAGGGACTGGCAAGTGGTTCCACTTGCCAAGTTGACATGGCAGTCCCAGACTGCACACAGGCTCTGCAAGGGCAGGCCTGAGACACGCTTTCCAAGCTGCTCCGGTGGGTGTACAACCAGTGCTGCAGGCCCACCAGCAGCATTTGATATACATGCCCTGGGCACACGCGGTGCACTGTACTAGGGTTTGATAGTAAATCAAATAATCCAATCATGGAGACACTAATTAATACATGAATTTACAATAGGGAGCACTTGCATTGTGCCAATGAATAGCAGTGGCACAGTGCCCAAAGCATCTAAACCAGCAAAACATATAAAAAACAGAGAAGGCAATCAGTGAAAAATAGAAGGGAGACTCACGCCAATGGTACCAGGTCTAACACTTACCCATTTCTACTAGTGTGGTGTGGGAGATATAGACCCTATGCAGCATCTTTAGTTGCACTAAGCAGAAATGTAGATGGATATCAACCTGCAGTGGCAATGCCAAGGCCTCAGGCCAGACTTCCTCCTGCAGGTCACCCAGACTACCTCCCAACGTTCTCGTAGTTGGGTTAGAATATCGGGGGAGTTATTTATGAGTTTTCGGTACCCTGGAGAGATTGCCTTATTAGTGAGGTGTTCCACCAGTAATCTATTTTCAAGAGATGACGACTCTGGTAGGTTTTCTCGCAGGGGCAGTGCAGCTCGGCAAGCATGTCGGATTTGTAAGTATCGGAAGGTCTAAGTGGGGGATAGTTCATGGGTTTTTTGCAGGTCAGCAAATTGAATTATCTCCTCAGCAGTGCATAAGTCCTCCACTGTGGGTATTCCTATCAGGTCCCATTTATCAAACCCCTGCCTTTCTGCCATAGTTCCCAGGAGCTCAGAGTCCCACGGGGGTGTGGCGTGGGTGATCTTCTTCTCCAATCCTAATTTTCCTAGGGTTGCATGCCATAGATTGACTGTCAGCGCTGTCGGTCCCTCAAGACGGAGGCGTCGGGATCAGTATAAAGTACATGGCAGTAACCTCCCGGCTGTAGGACCAGGCAGGCCATATGGTAGGCCGGCTCCTCCTTAGGCTGGTGGACCCATTGATTAAGAGGCATCAGTCGTGCCACTTTATAGTATGATAGCAGATCTGGTAGCGCTATCCCACCATGGTACCATTCCTTTGTCAGTTTCGCCAGGGCAATACGCGGGGAGCCCCCTTCGACAGCATGGTCCTCACCTCGCTATCTATTGCCTTGAAATACGTGTCAGGCACCGGAAAGAGGGGGTTTTGTAGTACATGCAGAAAGAGGGTCAATGCAATCAAGTGTAGCTTTCCCCAAAAGAGGAAGTGGGAGAAATCTCGAGTGACGGACATCACTTTTAAGGCGAGCCAATAGGCCTAGTAGGTTTTTAGACGTGAATAGGTTTGGGTCTGTTGTGATATGGATGCCCAGGTTCTCAGAAACTATTCTCTACAACACTGGCCTCCCACCTCCAAGGGAGGGGAGGTGCAGGTCCATGCAAAATAAATTTTTACTGATTTAGGCTAGTTGAGCCTATACCCAGAGTATTCCCTAAAAATTAAAAAGATACTCATCAGTCTAAAAATGGATGATCTTGGGGAAGCCCAGTACAGGAGAATGTTGTCACAATAAAAGGATATTCTGTCCTCCAAGACCTCGGTCCATCGCTGGCCTTGGATCAGTGGGTCTCCTCTAATCCATGCAGCCAGGGGTTCAAGAATCAATGTGAATATTAAAGGGGATATCAGGCAGCCCTGCCTAGTTCCTTAGTGAAGGGGAATAGTCTTAGACACTCTACCCTTCACCACTACCCGCGCCAGTGGCTGTGATTATAGCAGTCACAGCCAGAATAAAAACCTCTGGCTGAAGCCCATGTGTCGGAGTACAGCAAAGAGGTATGGCCATGCCCCAGTATAAAAGACAATGCAGACATCAAGAGACAGGATCGCTGCATCCTCATTAATTGTGCGCGCACAGCCAATGACTCCATGGAGTCGGCGCAAATTAGGTACTGTGTTACGACCAGGTATGAATACTGATTGGTCTGGATTGACCAGTTTTGACATTAATGGGGTTAGACAAAGAGCTAGGAGTTTAGCAAGAATTGTTGCCTCTATGTTGAGTAAGGAAATGGATCTGTAAGAGGCACAGTGTTCTGGTGTTCTGCCCTCTTTATGTATTACAACCACTGAGGCAAGTCTCTGTTCCTCTGGGAGTATACCCACCTCCATGCTCTCTTCAAACATTTTTAGAAGATAGGGCCCTACGGTGAATGCTGTAAGCTTTTATAATTCTATGGACCTGCCATTGGGCCCTGTCGCCTTGCCCGGTAGCAGTGCTCGACTAGCCTGCTTCACTTCCTCCTCTGTAGGGTCACTGTCTAATGATGCTACTTCAGCTAAAGAGAGGGTAGGGAGCAGTCTAACAGGTGAAAGGGCCAGGGCTTCCTGCTCTGAACCAGCAACATTAGAGGACTAGAGCTTGGTATAGTAAGTTGTAAATGTATCTGCAATTGCATGTGGGTAACTCAGATACTGTCTGTCTGCAGATTCTAGCACCACTACCCATTGTCTCAATTGGTTCCGCCTTTCCAGCATGGCAGGTAGTTTACTTGACCTGTCTCCCAGTTTGCATACCGGTTGCTGCATAGCCCTATCTGTTGTTCTAGCGACTTCTGTCACTATGTCTTTGTATTCCTGCTGTTAGAGAAGCAGGCTATGTTGCGTGTCTATATGTGCTATGTCCCCCAGTTGGGATTCCAGCTCCAGAATTTCCTGTTCCAGTGCCTCTATCTTAGCATACTTCTCTTATCTGTATCCCATGATCAATAACAGAGCTTCAATAAGGAGGTGACTAAATGCTTGTTTTCTTTGAAATAATGAGTTGTTTATTTTATTAGTCTCTCCCATATAGTTGAGAGTTTCAGGTATCATGGGTTTATGAATATTGTGTCCATCTCCCATGCGGTATCCCGGCGGTATCTTGCCCATATTGGAGAGTGATACAATATGCCCCTTGCCAAGTGCCGCACCTCCCAGAAATTCGATAGGGAGGAGGCCGACGAAATAAGAAAGTCAATGTGGGACATACTGCGGTGATCCCCGAAGTAAAATGTAAAGTGTTGTGCAGAGGAGGTAAGAGCTCTCCAAACATCTATCATTTCCAATGCTTCTAAAACATCTGCCAATTGGTTCCTGTAAGGGGTTATCTTCCTGTGTGGGTAGCGGTCTGAGGTGTCACAGAGTGTCATTTTGAAGTTACCTTCAATCAGGAACTCACCGTCTGGTAATTGGAGCATGAGTGTACCTATATCTGGGAAGGAGGTGCTGTTTAGGGTTGGTGGTAGGTAAACAGAGATGATATTGATCTTTTCCACCTCCCACGCGCCTGTCAGAGCTACATATCTACCCTGTGTGTCCGTCCAAACCTTGTCTATCAAGAGAGGAAAACACTTTCTAAGGAGAATTCCTGTGACCCAGGAGCAAGAAGTGTATCCTGCGTGTGCCACCATTTTGTAGCCCCAGTGGTGCAGTGCCTTACAGGCAATACCTAAAAGATGTGTCTCCTGTAATAGGATAACATCTGTGGATGGTGTTTGATGTATTGTAGACAGGAGGTGAAGCTCCGAAATATTTGTATCCATTCTTGTGGTCATTTGTCTATGTATCAGATCTCTTCAAGCCGTGTTTCTGTAATTGTGGCAGCTTCTTCAATAATATAATTTTTTGTGCGATATAGCACATCCTAGTCCCCTGTCCTAAAGGGAATAGACCTAAGGAAATAGAGGTGTTGAGAATCCCTCCCCCTCACCCTTGTGACATTTTCCCACAATACCGAATCATATTTTATGGAAACAAACCAAACAGGAAGAAAAAAGACCGCCCACCCTGCTTCCCTGCATGACGGACCTGAAACTGCCCACCCCCCCAACTCTGCAGAGACCATGTCGCCCCAACCCAACATACTAAACTTAGGTGGCCGTAGGCCTTCCTCCTCACCCACCACCCATCCCCGTACCTGTATAACATGTAGCACCATCAATTTTGGCCGTATGGACATCATAGTTTGTGTCATAAGGAGTGCAGTTGCCCTACCAAGACATCCTCTACCGCCACAGGGGGAAGGGCGGGGCGGGAGGGAAGGAAGAATATTCTGTCCAGTGTCTGAGTTGGTCCAACAGGAGCATATCGCAGCCCACCACCCACTCAGGTGAAACTTGATGATCTCAGTTTTATAACTCCAAAATGAGTCACTCTCAGTCGTGGGGTACGGGCCCCGTCGCTTCCCTATGGGTTTCTGCGCTCATGTCGCTCAGGTCTCCTGTCAATTCTCTGTTCTCGCCATGTCCTGCCAGGGGCTGTCACTCTATCTGGTTGGGAGTCGTTCGAAGGCCCGCGGTCACTCTCCGCAGTGTGCACCTCGTCGGGCACCCTGGACTGGTGTCCAAACCTCAAGCCATTTCCAGGCCTCCTTCAGAGTGCTAAAGGATCAGGCCTTGCCTACTGATTCAATGCATAGTCTAGCCAGGAAAAAATTGATTATTCACTCTCTTCTCGATTAGGGCCTTTGCCACGTCAAGGAAATTTCGCCCGCGAACTTTCAGTCTGATGTCCGGGTAGAAGGTAACATATGCATTTTCATACAGTACTGGTGGAACAGCTCAGATCATTTGTAGGATCGAGTCACGATGCCGAAAATGAAAAAGTAATGCAAGCAGTGGGCAGGGAGGGGCCCAGGTTGAGGGTGCCCCCCGCACCCTGTGTGTTCTCTCTACGGAGATAAACTTGGAAAGTTCCTGCACAGAAAGTATTTGAGGATGAGGTCCTCTATGAATAGGTCCGCAGGTGACTCCTCTGCGCATTTAGGGACCCCAACATTCAGATGTTTTTCCGATGGGATCTTTCTTCAAAATCTTCCAGCTGCACTTTCAAGAGCGTTTTTGATGCTTCAAGTTCCCCCACATGCACCTTGAGGCACTTAGTGTCTTGTAGCAGATGCACCATTGACTCTTCCACCTCCTTGGCTCTTGCTCCCAGGTTGCGAAGGTGCGCTCTCATCAGGGAGACCTCTGTAATAATAGTGTCAATACGGGATTCTAGTGCGGTGCGTACTCCCTGTATAGCGGACATAATGTCTTGGAGGAACAGAGGAGTTTCTTCTGACATAAGTGGGGTTTTGGAAGAGGATTGGTACTTGGGAGCCCTTCTGAGTATCAGGTCTCCTGGTAAGAGCATACTTGGAAATCTTTGTTTGATGAGGCCCTTTTTTGTTCTTTCTGCCTGTCATCTTGGCGGCAAGGCAAGGTGATCTTTGTATCTAGCAAAGGCGGGGGAGGGGCAGGGGTAATCCCGCCGCCTGCCTGTTGGAGTATTCCAAGTCCAATGGGGCCTCTCGGGTTTTCCCTTGTGGCTTCTCTTGTGTTTGACTGGGTTAATGTGTGTGATCTTATGTTTTCTGGGACTATATCCCAGGGTGCATGCCTCCGGACTTACAGTCAGTCTCCAATACGTTGAGACAGTGATCACCTCAGGGAGGCTTCACTGCCGTATGATGGTGGTGAGATGAGAGGCTCACAGCACACCAGGATGTAGTTTACACCTTACCGTCTCTTGCTGTGATACTGGACAAATAGTGCTTCTCACGTCATCGTTACCTGTTTGCTATGGCAGGTGGCAATCTGTGGCCTTATGGGTCAGGAGACCAAAGTGAGGGCCACAGGACGTTGGCTGCTGTATGGGCTGAAGTTTAATTATTAAAGTCTCTTGAGTCTACCTGTGGCACCCCAAGGGGACGCGGCAGGCCCCAGAGCCAGGACCGCCCTATGACGCTCACCTTGATCCCCTATCAGGTGTCCTTGTATTGCAGGCCATCTCATGGCATCATGGAGGCCCGGGTCTAGCCCCACGCCATGCCCCCAGCAGTCTGAGACTATAGCTGTGGACAGCAGTGCACTGTTCGGGATGCCTAAAGGAGAGGCAAAGCATTAAGCAGACTCAGAGGTTTCACACCACCGCAGGCACCATGCTTGCTCTTCTCAGCCCTCTTCCGAGACGTCTCCAGCGGTCGGCTGGATAAAGTCTATTCATGAGCCGCAGCTGTGTTTCTTACAGCAGGCCTGCTCTGTGCAGCGGTCAATCTTTCCTTGCTCAGGTGGCAGAGGGCCCAGAGCCCGAGACATCCACCCCCCCTGTGTCCTCGCCACCCAGGAGGTACAGTCTATTGGGCAGCACACCACACACGGTCAGGAATCAGCAGGCCAGCTTTTATTTTAATGGGCTCACAGACACACTGGCTCCCAGGCCCGAGGAGGCATTCGAGGCCGCGGATCCTGACAGAATGTCAGGCCTTCCCTCTGCACTGTTCTTACCGGGTGTGGGAGCCGCAATTCAGCCACAGGAGATCCGCGCCGTCACTGTCTCACAGCCTCTGCCCAGAGAGCGAGTCAATGGCGCTTGGATTAGTGGACAGATGTAAGGCGAATAAGGCAGTGGTCCTCGGAGCCACTTCAGGAATTGGCAATCTTCTTCAGCTGTTGGCCACGCCCCCAATTTGAATCAGATTTGTCAGACTTATTCACTACAATATTTTTTCGTCCCCTGGAGCCCCAGTAAATTGAATTTTCATCTGCAATTTCTCAATCTTTGGATCTTGCTCTTGCTGTCGCTCATGCTTTTGACATTTGGATGGCAACAGCCCTTCACTCCGATCACTATTGAGTAATAGAACTTTAGGCTTTTCAGGATCTTCATCAGAGCTTTCACTGACATGAAACTTAATTATTCCATGCCTTCCTTCATGCCTTTCTATACCAGTTCCAAAATGTTCACCCCTAGGTGGATCCACACCGTAAACTTTAGCTCAAGTCTGAACACCACTGAACACCACTTGAATTTACTTGACTCCGTGGCCCTTTAGATTCAGTGATTGTCTCTACCACTTCTTATGCAACTCAAACTTTTTTCCTGTGTGCAGCATGAGTCCTATGTAGGGGTGGGCGGAATTTGCGAAAGCGACTTTCGCAAATTATCGCGAAAATGTTTAAAATCTCCGCAAACACGCGGAAGTATCGCAAAGCTGCGGAAGTTCTTTTTCCCGCCCGTTCGCGGTATTTTCTGCGTGTTCGCGGCTCGCCAACTTACCCATGCGGTTGCTTGCGGGTGCGGCCATCTTGTTTTCACTCTTCTCGCGGTGCATGATCGCGAGAAGAAAGACGTGATCGCGCGACGCATGACGTTACTGCGGGCGCGAACTGTCGCGAGACAGCGCAAATGGCTACCAACAATCCGACATCTCGTGGAGAACGCGACCGGATCGGGAAAACTTGTCGGCGAACGCGGGGATTCAGGTAAGGCGATCGCGCGCGTGAGAAAATGTATTATTTTACAGCGCGAGCAAGAACCAAATTATCGCTAAGCTGCGGAATGCGGAAATCTTGACATTTTCACGCTCTCCGCGGAACGCGAAAATGTCAAATTATCGCAATTTCCGCGAGCGGAACGGTAATTTAGCCCAGGCCTAGTCCTATGCAGAACTTCAGCATGTTTTATTACAGTATTAATTATCAAAATTACCTGGAAGGGGCTACACTAACTCTCAGCCTAGCAGCTCTTTCTGACGTTTTTGCAGACCACTATCCAGTCTACTGTGTAGAGATTGTGACGTGCAATATCCCTTGTTTCTTCTGTTGCCACATTCATCTGATGAGAGACAGGTTGCACCATATCTGCCATTCCTTTGCAGTAATCTAAATCTAGAACAGAGGTTCTTAGCCTTTTGACTTCTGTGGACCCCACTCTGTGGATCCCGCACTGAGTCATTATTGTTAGACGGCCTAAGCATTTTCAAAGATTTGAACTGCAAAGGAATACATGTAAAAAGACAGAAACAAGCATTCATAAAAATAAATTCACAAATGATAAAATATGTTTTAAATCTATAAAAAAAAAATTTGAATTTGAATGGGAAGGCTTGTGCTTTTCTAAATTAAATTGAGGCCACTCATCGTCCATATTACATTCTGTTTAATGCACTTGCTCTGCTCCGACAAATCAATCTGAGTATACCATCTTCATTTTTATACTCCAATTTCACATTTCTTCTGTTGTATCATGTAGTTCCTACCAATCCGTTGGACCTTCACATTGTTTGGGCAACATAAACTAAGAGCTTGGTGTCTAGACTGATTCCAGACACCCCACAGGATAAATTGGCCTATAGACCAGCTAGCTCGCAGTGCCACCGTAAGCACCCCTATCTACCAGGGAGCAAAGGGTTTCGGGTAACCACTGAACATGACAACCCTGATTCCTCAGGGATCGTGAAAACAGTACAGAACCTTTTGCTCAGTCACTCGTGCTTACTTATTTTCAGAGGAATATACAGAGAATACACATTGGGACGTTTTCCATAAAATGTATTGAACCAATGTCATTCTTGCATAAAATACATGTGCGGCAATGATTAATAGACAGAAGCAGATAAACATGATTGCAAGCACCAAAGCGTAAATAGTAGGTAGAGTTCTACCATGGTGCTAAAACAATGTAAAAAATCCAGGCATATAAACAAGGTAGTAATCGGGCGAACTCCTACTATGCGAACTCTACTCTAAGTGTACCTAGAGTGTATGTAGGTGTAGAGCCAAGAACACCCCTAATGGAATATCCAACCGCATTACATGATGGAAAAGAGTGAAGGACCCCCGTCTGGGTCACAAACTGGACACCTCTCACGAGATGCCAGACTGTTGAGTGGTGATCTCTCAGCATGCACGGACCCTCGGTATCAGTGGAAGTACCTCCTCTACTTATCAATCAGGATGCTCATCTTTTATAATAGAAAGCAGCCTTGCTATGTACTCATAGATTAGTGATGTTGTCCTGCATGCTCCCAGCTTTCCCACCACGCATGTCCATTGTCTGTTGACATACATATCACCTCTCAGCTGATCTCGTGCTCCCAGAGTGCTCATGGGGGGGGGGGCTAGCTCAGCCTGCCACCTTCCATGAATGCCAGGCAATGTAATGTCGTAGCGTCCATCATGTCTACCTCATCCTCAGTAGCAAAGTGTTCTGCGACAGAGTGCTGGCCCTTTCGGACGTCTTGGAGGATGGAATCTCAACTGCCAGCAAGCGGGATTTAGCGCAGGCCTAAAGTGTCTTCCCTACACAGTGCGGTGCTTTCAGCTTGCGCCCAGGTCAGCAGTGAGTGGGTTCAGGCTATCACAGGGGAGGGTTCTGATAGTTTCCATCTCTTAGTGATCAAGCGCTTAGCCATTAACAACCCCAGGTCAATAATTCTGGATGTTGCCTTGTGTCTCTTTGATCTGCGGAATAAACCCAAGACGTATGCTCCCAAGTGTGTGCCACTGCGTGCCCGGTGCAGTTCGGTAGTAATGTGCCGCCAATAATCAGTAAGTGAAGGGCAACCTCATAACATGTAGAGCAGTTCTGGGTCCACCAAGCAACATCGAGGACATTGGGCGTCTGTTCGCATAAAATACCTGTTTATTTTAGCTGGGGCAAGTAAGCTCTATGTACGATATAATATTGTATAAGACGGAAACTAACATTTGTGGGGACGAGGGTTGGCCCCTCCAGTATGGTGACCCATTCCTGATCTGTACATGGGTGGGTCAAGGCTGCGTCCCAATGGCGTATCACGGGTGTGAGAGATTGTGCAGTGTGGTGACGCAAGGAGCTGGCAAACCATTTTGTGAGGTACACCCCTATGCCCAAGGTGTGTTGCTGGTTCCTCAACATATTTCCCCACATGGATCACACCTCTGCCAGCAGTAAAGTATACAAGAGGAACTGACCCTGCGGTAGCCCACCATCTTCTAATAATGTGTCACAGGGTATGAGCATGCCGTCGTTATAAAAGTTACCATTGCTCTTTATTTATATACACTTTGTTAAGCTCTCCATATTCTTTTATTTTCTAACCAGTAGGGAAACCCCAGGGCTCTCTGGAACACAGGTTAAGAACTTCTGATCTAGTAGGATGTCACCAGTTATTGAAACTAGTGCAGCTAACGGAATGCTTACATGTTTCATTGCCCTGCCCATAGTCACCTCATGGAGGATAAACCAGTCTTTTTGTCGGGATAATGTCTCATGTTCAAAAGTACAAGAGTAGATGCATCAAGCCATTTCAAACCAGTTAAAGCACACAGTTTTGCCAGTTTGTTCTTGAGAGTACCATTAGCCCTTTCAACAATTCCTGAAGATTGTCGATAACTACCATGGAATTTTTGCTTTATCTGAAATGCTATATAGATGTTGTCCGAAAATTCTTTTTTAAAATGAGTACAATGATCTCTCTTAACAGAAGTTGGAAGGCCATATCATGGAAACAACTGCCCCCCAAACGTTTGGCAGCTGTAAGGCTATCTGATCGACGGGCGGAGTAGGCTTCCACCCACTTTGAGAACAAGCAGACAATAACTAAGATGTTCTTCAAACCAGGGCCAGCTCTAGGGCGGGGCGATCGGTGGCACCGTACCGGGCGCTGACTTGGGGTGGGGGCGTCATTTTTTGAAAGTATATTATCATCTACAAAGTACCTGCTGCCGCCTTCCTGGCCTCCAGCAATTTTCAGGCATCAATTAAAATGTCAAGATAACTACTTTGATTAATCGTCTTCCTGGAAAGAGTCGGAGGTTGGTGTAGTGGAAGGTTTGACTCTTTCTAAGGTAGCGCAAAGGGTTAAAATGCCTGCTGCTAAGAACGTGTACCATGCAGATAACAAAGTGCATGGAATGTAAATAGGTCAGTGGGTTACAGCTTCTGTAAAAGAGATCCTTTTTTACTTGTGCTTTTTAAGTCAAAATCCTAATATAGAACAGTGAGCTATTAACTGTCATGAAAGAGCTGCATGTAAACTTCAAGGTATATGTTAGAGCTATATGATTTTTTGCCCAGTCCTTCATTATCCTAATCTTACCAAAAGGGTTCATTTGGGTAGAAACCAACTCTTGCTATTAAAGAGAACCCCTAACAATGGTGTTACATTTTAAATTCTAAATTTTTCTTTTTCCAGAATAAGGACCCTTAAACTATATTGCCTACTAGTATCGATGACCTGTTACTCCCACACTGCACCTTGTAGTTCTGTGTGATGTAACATTTCCTATACACTGATTTATACCTATGATTGTCTTTGTGTAATGTGTGTGTGATGTAAAGTGCTCTGACACCTCACACTGGTATGAGTGGTGCAAGAACACTAAATGAATCCAAGAGACAGTGGTTGTGGAGACTTGAGGGGCACTTTCCTTCCATCCTACGTCTTGCTTTGGTCATATGTTTCTCTAATTATAGCAGGAAGTTTGCACTCATTCCATTGTATATTCCCCCCAGCATTTTTCTCTTCGATCCATTTCTTTACTACTGTTTAAATGAGCTCTTCACCTCCTGTGAGATTCTCTTTCTCATGCCAGGCAGCAATTTCATTTATTAGAGCAACAGTCTGAACTTGATTCCCCATCTTTTATAGACACCTACAGTGTTCACCACAGTTTGCTATTCGCTCAGCGATAGGTGACCTGCCCTTTTCGATAAATGCCATGTGATCAGCTGCCTACTGTTCAAAACAATGGGCATACACAAACATCAGCATGCCCACCCAAATTAAATCAGGCTTCAAAGGGGCGTTCTCTTAGCTACGGTACACCAAAACAAATCTTTCTTAGACCTGTGTCAAGATTTTTATTGCAGTTGTTACAGTAATCAATGCCAAGATTGATTAGTCCTGATGCCTCCATTGTAAAGTACCTCAATACCTTATGGAGCAACTCCGAAAACCACAATCTGGAAACTTAAACCAAAGGCACTCCCATGACCCATGTACTGAGAGAATCCATAGGTTCCCTCACAGAGAATGCAAGTAGTTTAAAAAACCTTTTATCATGTACAGATACTTTTCTAGTGAAATTGCCATGCCTGTGGTTCAATAGTTGCATAGGTGGAAAAGGTAACCAAGCTACTACACATCGCACAAAATGACATGCTATAGATGAACCAGTAAACAGATGGCTTTCAGCGTGAGCCTACAAAAGTTTGAACAGTCTCTAACTGGGACCCCACCTGAGCCACCTATCTTTCAAGAAAGAACCAAATCCCCTAAAAAGATCCCCATGCATGCAACAGTTATTAATTTTGTAGGCCGCAATGAATTATATATTAATGCAAAGGTATTACCATGTCAAGAGCTTGTCACATGTGTTCTACAAAGAACATAAATAAATACATTTGCTTCAAATAATCTTCAAGGCTAGGTAACAGTCAGGCTCTGCAAGGTTCAGTGGCTACAGTGATTGAAACTATGTAATTCGCTGACTACATAACAATGAACATAGTCGAAATGACTGGACTAGAAGTCCTTTGCTGAATACCTGATAGAGAAGATTAGGATCTGTAATACCTTGGGCGCAGGTAATCTTTAAGTGAAATACACTCCAGATTTGACTTGGGAGAGGGTGTTGCTACTGGAGCTAAACATTAGCCAAGCAAACACAAATGTTGGGATTTTATTCTTCGAAGGAAGCATCACAAAGTTAAAACTAAAAACAATGTGTATCTACAGACTGATCACACAAGATGAATACATAAAGATATGTCCTTTAAATACATTTGACAATTGGTAGACTTGTCTAGTTGGACTCAAGACACATATTGAACCCTTACAAAAGCCCAATCTTGAAACATATTACATTAATAATAGACCTGGATAACATCATTGGTTTTCTGCAGTGTATCCAATGCAAACTAGCTCCTGAGATGGCCATTGTAGTTCCAGAAACAACACAAGCTTGTATGTTGGAAGATAACGCTGTTACCCAACAAACAACAAGCAAAGTAATTCATCACATTTGAGGTGAATTTCATAAACTCAGCCTTCAGACAATGGGCTTACCCTTGGTTTTGTAACAAAAGAAATATTACATTTAAACTAGACAGTTCCATATATCACACACGTTAAATGTTATCATTGAACTACAAGCACATTGAAAAATTAGAGAGATGCTATACACCCTCTCGTCGTTCATTAGGTGACAATCCCCTAGTACAATTGTTGTCTGTGATAAACCACAGTTTTCAGGAAATAAGGTTCCACATTCACTACAATCTCATCACAACGTTTGGAAAAAAACGTATCCCTTTCGGGATTATGGACTGGACATGTAATGGCAAATTATGAAAAACCTACTTTAAGCCAATAGTAAACACAATAACTAACCTAAAGAAAAAGAATACTTTAGCTAATTTGGAACATCAGAGGCATTGGCACATTTAAGAGAGGGATCCGAAAGACCTTAACTGCTTACTTTTCTAATGCTACCTGTGACTTGGTATCAACTAACTGCTTGGAGAAAAATCAAAAAAACGATTTTTCTGAGCAGTTATTTTGCATTCTGATAGAAATTTAGGACACATGAAAGGCACAACTGCATAGCTGGCATCCTCCAGGAATAGCTTGTGCTGACACTAAATTGTCATAGGACGTACAAATCACTTCCTTTCCTAACAGCTTGTTTTATTGAACACATCACATGCACAGTAACAAATACATTTGTTTTTTTATAAAAGCAACCCTTTTGCAGATAGATACTTATTTTTTTTATTTATTAACCTAATTTGCATATGTCTGAGCTATTCAAATGTGTCACAAGTATTGATGTTAAATGAGCAATATAAGTAAAAGCTCTTTCACTGGTCAGGGAAATACATCAGAAATAACAAAACGGCTGGTGACAACAATTCTTCATGCTTACAGCTACTCAGTTCAATGTTTCAGATGCACGCCACAACATGGGAAGACCCATTGAGTATCACTTAACCATATGAAAAACATGATATCTTGTGTGGACATGCACCAGGTCGGTCACTCCAACTTGACATGACCACATCATAATCATCACATTTATATACCACACACGGTTCCAGGGACTCTTGGCGATGGTTTAGTTATTCCCAGTTGTTTACTGCAAGTGTGTCTCCCTTATAGGGAGGTCCATAATGCTAAGCCTTGAGCTAAGAACACCCTCTGCTTTAGATTTAGAAATTCTATCACCGCCAACATTTTAGCAAAAGGCATGTCACTGCAGTACAATATGGAGGCCATGAGAAGAGGATAGAACTTAATAAAATAATATCTAGAAATAGCTTTTGCTATAGAGAAGTAGCAAAGAAATATCTTACTTACACTTGAATGTATACCAAAGGGAGGGGAAATGATAAGACTTAAATATTTTTTTCTTACCTGTTTTTTTATTGGAAGAAGAAGCCTGGTAGTAATGGCGATTTGAGGGCCCGGGCTCAGGAGAGGCATTTCCCAAACTTAGACCACTAAACCAGGCAAAATAGAGGAAACAACAATAGAAAGACTTTTGAACATTTATTTTCTGGTCATAACAACACATAACAATCTAAGGGATGAAATACATTTGAGGCATATGTCGAAAACATCTGGGTGTGCGAAAGGGGAAAACACAGTGGACAACTATCAGCATAGAACCATACCTGCTTATTATTCCCTGTACACAAAGGTACTTCCTAGTAAGATTTCGTCTGAATATGGTGCACCTATCGGTTGCTTATCCATCCTATTCCCACTATGATAAAGGTGTAATGGTTTCCCCTAGTGACGCAAAAACAGCAGTCAGATCTTTTCTTTTTTTGTGACTTACATAATGCTCCAAGGTAAATAATCTTCGTCTCCTTTCTTAGAATTCTTAATATTAGATTATGTAGGCCAGCCTTACTACATCTCCAGTTTCTTCAAACTGAACTGGTAATGCATGCAGTCTGTAGGTTTATCTTAGCCTCCGTCAGGCTGTGCAAAATTGTGGGAGAATATTAAGAAATTTCAGGATATTTACTCGGGTTCCTGGTAGTAACTATTAGGCATATCTTGCCAATTGCAGATTATGTATTGTTTGCATCATGCATCATAAGTACATTTGTCAGCTAGATGTTATCCTGTGGGGAGCTTACCTAAATCGATTTGAGTGATTGCTTTTAATGCTGTTGCGACTGCTGTTATGGAACTGTGCAGTTCTCTTGATTTTAATTACACAGATATTAATCATCCAACATTGCAAAGACTCTTCAATTCTAACCTCAACTATGACTCCAAGACGTTTGGACATTTATTAATTCCAGAAACAAAAGAATGACTGTAACCTAACCAAGTGCCATCAAAGTATTTGGGGTAGATTTGATTCTATTGACTTTGCAAACCGAATGATCAACTAGGCACTGACCAAAAGGTCTATTATGAATTACTAATGAAGAACAGTTTAAAGAAAGTATATATTATACCATTATTGTGAATCACTTATTTAACTGTACATACTTCAAGCCTTTATATAAAAAACTATTCTGGGAATGGGCATGATGATCAGTGAAATGAAATGTCCTTCCCCCCATAAATGATTGTGGATCATAATCCAAGATGAAGCTTCTAGACAGGAGGCAATCAGTTGTTCATGGCTACATGTGCACTATGTTTCTGGCTATAACATTTTTAGGAATCTTCCTCTCTTTTACATCCCATGCCTCCCACTTTAAGCAATAGAAATCTATTTGAAAACTCACCCATTGTCCCACAAGCCAGGCACTGGGCCACCAGGTCAAAGGATCCCGAAAGCAGGGCAAGCTGAGGCTCTGCTCTCGTAAACCCTTAGATTCCACCCACATATAAATGGGAAGGGGAAAACACAAGTTTGTCAGAGATGGAGAACCGCCAAGTGGCATATTCAGCAGAAATTCAAATTCCAGCCCTCAAGAGTCATATAAAGATCAGGTGGACGGAATACCCATTAACTACATAAAGGAGTCTATATGTAGCTACTTTCCATCCCTCGAGAACTAAATGGTTACTTACCAGTGGGAGTAGTTTTGCAACTTGAAGAATTTTCTGTATTCACATGCTGTGCATTATTCTGCCATCTATTGGTTGGGTCCGGAATAGTCTCCTTGTAGTCTCTCCTTCGCTCTCTTAGTTTTTTATGGGCATCATGAACCTTTTGGGTATAAACCCCTTCTTGAGTGTTGTCAGACGTATAACTCGAAAATCCTTTAATGCAGTCACCATCTTCAGATTCTGTTTTCTCCTTTCTTTTCTCCTCGTGGTGTGATATATTGGTTTCCTTTATGTTAGTTAGCATTTTTTCTGTGTTGAGTTTTTAAATACACTTCTACTGGTGAGGTGGGAAGGTCATATGTGAAGCCAGAAAATTCTTCAAGCTGCAAAACTACTCCTACTGGTATGTAACCGTTTCTCTTTGTAGTGTGAAACATTTCTGAATTCACATGCTGTGCATTGATTATAAAGCAGTATTTCTTCCTGTGGGTAGGCTGTGTCTTTTCAGGTGTGTGTTTACGAGCAAAATGTTTCAGCACTCTTTGTCCCACTTCTACCTCCTTGTTGATGTGGATGTCCACACAGGAATGTTATGTAAAGGTGTGTACCGATGACCATGTGGCAGTTGAACAAATGTCTTCTAATGCTATGCTACCTGGGAAGGCGATTGCTGATCCCTTCTTCCTTGCTGAGTGTGCCTGCAGCATTTCTGTCAGTGTTGTTCCCACTGCCTTGTAAAAATATTTTATTGTTTGCACTATCCATGCCACAATGGTTCTTTTGGTGACTGTCGAGCCCCTTTGTGCATGTGCAAAAGACCCTAGGAACTGATGGGTTATGTTCTTTCGAACTGGTACATCATAGTTCTTCAGATGACCAGTGTGTGCAGGGCCTTCTCTGCTTGCATTTCAGGTTGTTGAAAAAAGGCTAGTAAGTGGATGGCCTGGTTAACGTGGAATTTCAATACCACCTTTTGGAATGAACGTTGGGTTTGTTCTCATCACAATTTTGTCCTTCTGTATTCAAAGATACGGTTCTTGGGAGGTGAATGCTTGTATTTCATTGACCCCCCTTAACGAGGTGATAGCAATGAGGAATGCAATCTTAAGAGTTAGGAATTGGAGCTGTGTATTTTACATTGGTTCGAATGGTGATGTCATTAGTTAAGTAAATACTACAGCTAGATCTCATGTGGGAATTGGTGCACTCCTTGAAGGTGATACCGTCTTTGTTTCCACAAGGAAGCATTTTACCGCTGGTGTAGTGAAAATAACCTCTCCCTAGTATGCCCCTTGTGCTACAGTGGCTGCTAGGGGAACATTGATAGAGGAATAGGAGAGGTACTAGTCTTTCAGATGTATCATGAATTTAATGACAGTGCGTCCTGTGCCCTGTCTCTGTGTTTCCTTGCTTTGTTGCACCAGTGTACACATCTCTACCTCTTGTTGCTGTAGCATTTCCTTGTTGTTGGTCACCTTGATTCTTTGCTCTCCTTCGAAAAAAAAAGGTGATTAGATTCTTTATCCTCAGGGGCCATTCAGCCAAACTGAGTGTGTTTGGCTCCAGGTGCCACATCTGCCCCGCCTGCAATGCTAGCATGACTTGGAGTTCTGGGAGTGTGATTTACTGTCCTTGGGGTATCTTCATGAGGTCGGAGAACAATGTATTTTGAGCACACAATGAGACTATCATGATTAAGCTGGAATGCTCCTGCCTGCACTTCTGGATTAGGTTCGGTATGAATTAAATTGGTAAAAAAGGTGCAAACAAATCTCCCTGACCATCATATCAACAGGCGACATGGCATTCCCCAGTAACTCTGGATGGTAGAAACTGGATGATAAGCGTTACCATTTTGCATTCTTTTGTGTTGCGAATAGGTTTATTGGTGTTGTCCTCCATATTTAGAAGATCTGCCTTAGCACTTATGGTTTTAGCTCCCACATGTGATTGGTGCTTGCTTTTCTGCTTAGCCTGTCTTCTTTTGTAATTTATTTTCCTAGTAGGTGTGTAGCTCTTAGCAATATTCTATTCTTTATCACCCATTTCCAAATCTCCTGGGCCACTGTCAATAGTGGGTAGGACCTTGCTCCTCTTTGTTTTTTCAGGTAGCGCATTGTCATTGTGTTGTCGTTTGAACTAGAATTGTTCTCCCTGTTAGATGTTTCTAGAAGGCCTTCAGTGCTAGGAAGCGGTCTTCAACTCCAGCACAT
Organism: Triturus cristatus; assembly: GCF_964204655.1. Classification (NCBI taxonomy): domain Eukaryota; kingdom Metazoa; phylum Chordata; class Amphibia; order Caudata; family Salamandridae; genus Triturus; species Triturus cristatus. The sequence continues at coordinate 102,468,452 of NC_140595.1, read as the reverse complement.
TTATGTGTTGCACTGCCTCCTTTCCAGAGAACTCTGATTTTTAGCATGTCCATGTGAGCAACCCTATGTGTGATGCATCAGTTGTGATGGTCACTGTGGGAGTTGGTGGTTTGAAAGGTTTTCCCACAGTGAGATTCTGTAGGTTCTACCATTGTATCTGTCTCCGAACCTTGTCCGTGACAACCACTATATCTACCCATTCCTGTATTGGTCTCATATTATGTCTAATGGGGAGCTCCGGTCAGCTCCTGTCTTGAATGTTTTGGCTGATTCGTCAAGCAGGGGCCGAGAGAAAAGGGGGTCCCATAACGTGTTTTCTCCATAGGAAACGTTTGTCGTGGCTACTGCCCGAACTGCTGAACGGAATGACACCAAATTTGGCAGAAAGGTAGATCGTGGTCCAGAGTGCACTCTTTGCTTTAAATGGTTTAAATCCATTCAGTAGTTTTTTTTAAATATTTAAGGAAAAAGACATTTATAAATCTGAGCAGAGCCTATCCACACATCTCATTGTGAGATCTGATTGGCTGTCAGCACTTCATCCAAGAAGTGATGGGAGCCATCTTGGGACCAATATACATAATACAGTAAAAAGAAAGTGGGGAAACGCACTATACCCTTGGAGGCTTGGGAAATATAATTATAGAGAGGTAACGGTGCCTACAAGGGATTTTATTCAGATAGCTAAGTTAAACCATTTATAAAACTGACTTTGTTGTAGTGCTCCAAAGAGTGGCTAACTGTTGAACAATCTGTATGTCAATTAGCTTACTTACATATTGATACATCAATAATAAACAGGTGTAAACTTCTCAAATGATAAACTCATTTAATGTAAATGGACAAATGAAGGGTTCACATTACATACTGATTAAACCTTCAAGTCCTTAATATTAACATCTATTACAGAATAATAACAAAATAGAAAATGAATCTGAAACAAACAGAAAACAATTCCTTAGGTGATAAATCTCTGAAGGAAATAGATGAGCTTGTCGACGTTTCGGTCTTGGTGGCAAATATGTCCGCTAGACCATCTTCAGGACGATGAAAGAAGAGTAATAATTGACCCTTATGTCAGGTCACACAAATGTATAAAGCCAGGCGAATCACAGAAATGTTGTAGACTTCCAGGTCCCAAACACAGGAGTAAAGACTCATTCGACGGCTTGATAAGTGTCCCTACGAATGGACATGAAAAACGCAGTCCAAATGGATCTGCTACAGCTTCTGTCAAGTTACACGTGTATGCCTGCCGGTGAGCATGGAACATTCGGAGGGGAAGTAATCTTACATCTAACCGGATGTATTCACCGTGTGCGTGGCACAGCCCATAAAAACCACTGTGGAGCGGTTTGAGCTCATGAACTGCGGTGTAGGCCGTCAGTGTCGACGGCATTGCCTTCTGGCCGCTTCCTGCAGCGCGGATGCTACGGTTTACCCTTGAGAGGACTGCTGCAATATCACCCATCCTGAGGCTGGCACATTGGGGGCCTCCACAGCCGGCACGAACATCTGTTCAGATAGATGTTGATACTTACATAGAAAACATCTTCCCTCTGCCAGCTCACAATTGAAACCTAATAATAACACAGGGATTACCGCTGAGACAGAGGTGAGCTCCCTCTGGGGGAAACTATTTTTTAAAACACGCAAAGGGAGGCCCTGGGTTGTTCTGAGCCCGGCGCCTTGGAGGCCCCTCCTAACTGCACCAGCATCTACAAAGAAATGAATATACATAAGAAATTTTGCCACTGTATCTGACCTCTGCCATCTTGCAATTGAGGCCTGGGGGACTTCGCAGAGACAATTACTGAAGGGGGGTGCATTCCTACTGGAGGAATCTCCGCTTGCGCTCTGCAGGGTGAGTTTCTGGTGTAGCCTTGTAAATCCCTAGCACTGTCACCGCTTAAATTCATTGCAGTGCTTATTATTTTGGAACGCCTCCCCAACTGCTGGATATCATTTAAGGGGGAGGTCCAGTAGGCTAAACTGCCCTTTGAACCATGAAAATCAGCGATGGGCCATAGCGGAGACGCAAATCCCAACATGGCAGGAGCTCCCAACCGGCGACACAGCCCGAGTATGCAGACCTGCACTCCCTACTGCTTACCATGCAGCAAAGCCTTACATCTATTGAGGCCAAAATGGACTCTATGAGTATGGATTTCATTTCTCAACGACTGGAGAAACATAATGGGCGTATCAGTGAGACAGAGCAAAAAATATCGCATCTGGAAGACGCATCATTGGCTGGGGAGAGCAAAATATGGAATGCTTCCTGAAAGTTACTACTGCTAAAAATGAAGATTTAGAGGCGCGTTTGAGCCACAATAACCTCCGATATCACAGGAATACCTGAGTCCACTGCCACTGAGCACATGGAAGACTATGTGGAGCGAATGCTGTTGAATCTGTGTGGGGCGATCTCTTTTTCCAAACTACTGGTGGTAGGAGGAACCCATCGATCGCTGACTGCCAGACCCCCTCCGGGTGCCAGCCCCAGGCCCATCATCGCTCACCTCATGAATTATAAAGATCAGGATGCCGCTCTAAACCTGGCACGGGAAAAACGTGATCTAAACCATGAAAGCAACTCTGTCTTGATTTTCTTCGATTTCACTCTAGCTGTCCAGGAAGCATGCAGGAAATGTGTCCCTATGAAATGGAAGCTGCAGCAAGCCAACATTCCATATGCGATGCTATGCCAGGCTTTGCATCACTCACCAGGAAAAGCAGCACTCCTTCACTACCCCTCAGCAGGCCCAAGACTTCCTTAAAAAACTGTCCTCCCACACTCCCTAATCAAAAGAACATGATGGCAGATCCAGATCGACTTCCCCACTCTCGGAAAATGACTAACTAAAAATCACTGTTGCTTGCCCCGCCTCGGGGCTCTCTCCCTTTGCCATTCGCCATCTCCCTGCTATCAGAGGGAGAACTGCCAACTCAAACCACATGGCAGATCTTTCCTCATTTCACCCTATTCTTTCCACTTACTGAACCTTACAGTTGCTTTTGGCAACACCGAATTTCAACTGGTCCCCGGGCACTCTCGACCACCTGATGCGTTGCACTTAGCTCTCTGATGATACCCCCTGCGGGAATTCCCTAGATAATGCGGTTGTCCTTTTCACTCCTCTTCTTTATGCTTTTTTCCTTTCCTAACACCCGCGATACCTATTCCCTCTTGCACCCTTTCTCCTTCCCTACTTGTCCTTTTCAATTACAATATCCCTCCTTTCTTTATGCCCTAATCTTTCTAGTTTTCTTGTACTATTGGAGCCCACATAGCAATGGGCTATACAATTTATTGTTTATGGACAACCTCTCATCTTGCTATTGTTTAATTTGGGAACTATGGGTGGTAGGAATTCACCTGTGGGTTTGGGCCGTAGGTGTGGGTGGGGGGACATTTTCTGTTCCCTAATGCAGTATTCACTACACTATGGTGCCGATTACGATCCTGGAAAAACCGGGTACGAACCGTCGGACGGAGCGTTTTCTCCGTCCGACGCGTACCCGGTTGTAAAAGCATACAAACATGCAAGTACGATTCGTACGGAAACACAATTTCCGTACGATTCGTACAAAACACCAACCGACGAAAATATACATACAATTGTGATCCGGGGAAAGCGCCGACGTGACGTCGGGACGCACGCAGCCTGCCTTTCACGAACCAGGAAGTACGATTCGCACCAACGTCATCCCGCACGGAGAATATTTTCCGACAGCCAAAAACTGCCAGGAAATCAGGACGACGCGAACAAGGAGTACCTGCACGCGACGGACAGACATGGACCCGAACCTACGTGTCATCCCGGCCCTCATAGCAGTCGACCTCCTCTACAGGCTCCGACGCAGACGCCGCAGAAGGTCAGAACAACAAAGGGAGGGGGGAAAGGGGGGTGGGGGGGCAGGAGCAGGGGCAGGCCACAAAACCCCCACCCAAGTCACACAGCACACATGCCCTGGACATACCTGACCCCCAGGCCATGGTCACTACGAGGGGGTGGGGGCGTGTCCAGCAAAGCCAGCGTCCGCCACAACGGAAGTGGTTGATGACGCGAACCGGTAACACAACAATACAGGTACGTCCCGTACCCACGCCTTAAGAGCGTGGGTAGGAGTCGTACCACGCCCACACCTACGTCACCCCAACAATGGCGGGACGGCTCGTACCCACGTGGCAAAGGCCTGGGTACGGCCCGCACAAGCATTCCACAGCGTGGGTACGGATATGTACGGACCGTACCCCCACCCACGTATGCATGGAGCGTACCCCCACCCCAACAGTGTACGTACGGACCGCACCCCCACCCGCGTATGCATGGAGCGTACCCCCACCCCAACAGTGTACGTACGGACCGTACCCCCACCCGCGTATGCATGGAGGGTACCCCCCACCCCAACAGTGTACGTACGGACCGTAACACCACCCCCGTATGCATGGAGCATACCCCCCACCCCAACAGTGTACGTACGGACCGTACCCCCACCCCCGTATGAATGGAGCGTACCCCCCACCCCAACAGTGTACGTACGGACCGTACCCCCACCCGCATATGCATGGAGGGTACCCCCACCCCAACAGTGCATGTACGGACCGTACCCCCACCCGCGTATGCATGGAGCGTACCCCCACCCCAACAGTGTACATACGGACCGTACCCCCACCCGTGTATGCATGGAGCGTACCCCCACCCCAACAGTGTACGTACGGACCGTACCCCCACCCGCGTATGCATGGAGCGTACCCCCCACCCCAACAGTGTACGTACGGACCGTAACACCACCCCCGTATGCATGGAGCGTACCCCCCACCCCAACAGTGTACATACGGACCGTACCCCCACCCCTGTATGCATGGAGTGTACCCCCACCCCAACAGTGTACGTACGGACCATACCCCCACCCCCATATGTATGGAGCGTACCCCCCACCCCAACAGTGTACGTACGGACCGTGCCCCCACCCGCATATGCATGGAGCGTACCCCCACCCCAACAGTGTACGTACGGACCGTACACCCACCCGCGTATGCATGGAGCGTACCCCCACCCCAACAATGTACGTACGGACCGTACCCCCACCCGCGTATGCATGGAGCGTACCCCCCACCCCAACAGTGTACGTACGGACCGTACCCCCACCCCCGTATGTATGGAGCGTACCCCCCCACCCCAACAGTGTACGTACGGACCGTACCCCCACCCGCGTATGCATGGAGCGTACCCCCACCCCAACAGTGTACGTACGGACCGTACCCCCACCCGCGTATGCATGGAGCGTACCCCCCACCCCAACAGTGTACATACGGACCGTACCCCCACCCCTGTATGTATGGAGCGTACCCCCCACCCCAACAGTGTACGTACGGACCGTACCCCCACCCCCGTATGTATGGAGCGTACCCCCACCCCAACAGTGTACGTACGGACCATACCTCCACCCGCGTATGCATGGAGCGTACCCCCACCCCAACAGTGTACGTACGGACCGTAACACCACCCCCGTATGCATGGAGCGAACCCACACCCGTGTATGTTCTAAGCGTACATATCCTGACATAGGAGGGTTGGGTGCAGAGTCCTCCCATCAGTGCCCGGACATAAGAGGGGTGTGTGCAGAGTCCTCCCAGCAGTGCCCAGACACAGGAGGGGTGGGTGCCTAACACTCACAGCAGTGCCCAGACATAAGAGGGGTGTGTGCAGAGTCCTCCCAGCAGTGCCCAGAAACAGGAGGGGTGGGTGCCTAACACTCCCAGCAGTGCCCAGACATAAGAGGGGTGTGTGCAGAGTCCTCCCAGCAGTGCCCAGACACAGGAGGGGTGGGTGCCTAACACTCACAGCAGTGCCCAGACACAGGAGGGGTGGGTGCCTAACACTCCCAGCAGTGCCCAGACATAAGAGGGGTGTGTGCAGAGTCCTCCCAGCAGTGCCCAGACACAGGAGGGGTGGGTGCCTAACACTCACAGCAGTCCCCAGACATAAGAGGGGTGTGTGCAGAGTCCTCCCAGCAGTGCCCAGACACAGGAGGGGTGGGTGCCTAACACTCCCAGCAGTGCCCAGACATAAGAGGGGTGTGTTCAGAGTCCTCCCAGCAGTGCCCAGACACAGGAGGGGTGGGTGCCGAACACTCACAGCAGTGCCCAGACACAGGAGGGGTGGGTGCCTAACACTCCCAGCAGTGCCCAGACATAAGAGGGGTGTGTGCAGAGTCCTCCCAGCAGTGCCCAGACACAGGAGGGGTGGGTGCCTAACACTCACAGCAGTGCCCAGACACAGGAGGGGTGGGTGCCTAACACTCACAGCAGTGCCCCTGCAAAGAAAAGGGTGGAGTACCCACAGATCCAATGCCCACAAATGTCAGTCAGGTGCACAAAGATCCTGCAGTACATGTACCATATGTGTGTGAGGCTGGGAGTATACACATGCATAGCGCCGAAAAGAAAACATGTCCACATGAAGTCATGTCAACAGTCTACATACACAAGTACAGTGACCACCAAGGACGCCACGAATGATGCAGGTGGAGACATCGCCCAGCATGCATGGCCAAAGTCTAACGAGTCCGTCACACACCCAGCCAATGTAGACAGAGCTCAGCACCACATATTGGAATGACCCTGCAGGGAAGATGTCAGGTTACACAGAGGAAGGAACACACCTTGGGACAATGTCACCATGCAGTAACTGCTTACATGAACAAAGTTATGTAGCCAACAGCTTGTGATGGCACACAGATACCAGGGTCCACCCTATGACCAGCACAAGACGACAATTCCCACACACCCAACACATTATCACCACCCAAAATAATGGAGCAGGTCCACCAACAGCAATACCAGATAGACAGTAGTGTACTAAGGAAAAAGAAATTGCTTTATTCAGCATCCAAAAATCTGTTTGTCCCTTGAAAGTTCAAAAGGTACAATGCCCATAGGGCAATCCAAAGTTCAAATCCAGGTGGGGGACACAGTGGGACGCCTGCACAGTCAGACTCCTTTGTCTTCCAGAGGGGGGGGCATCATGTGGGGGGGAAGGACCAGGCACCGCAGGGACAGGAGGGCGAAGGGTAGGCATCGTGGGTGCAGGGACGGAGGACTCCACCACAGGGGGTGGGGCAGCGCCAAAGGCGGAGGTCAGGATGGTGCTGCACACCTTAGCAAGGTCCTCCAGCGACTCCCCTGCACCCGAAGGAACCACAGGCCCCAAGGAGGGGGGGGGGGTCGGAGGGATGGGTCGCAGCGCCACTGGGGGAGGGTGTGGACAGGGGGGGGGACTCAACTCCCCTGCCGGTGTCCTGCCTCCGCCGCTTGCGGGGTGGTGCCACACTGGGGCTGATGGACAGACTGGGCAGGACTGACCCTGTATCCGACTTTTGGCCAGGAGAGCTGAGGGGAGGGGATTTGGAGGGAGTGGATGTTGTGGAATGCGGACTCCCACTCTGGCTGCGTGTCTTACGTTTGCCCCCCGACCCAGTGGGTGTGCCTACTTCACCCTGTGTGTGCGTGCCAGGAGGTGTGCGTTTGACCTTCCCTGCTGGTGTGGTGCCTGTGTCTGTTGTGGTGGGTGCATGCTGACGTCTGGGTGTACGTGGGACAGGCATGGGAGTGGGAAGTGTGGATGGGTCAGGGGTAGGGGGTTGGACGAAGCGCTGCAGGAGACCCACTGCTGCAGTCAGTGTCGAGCCAATGGACCTCAGCAAGTTGCGTTGGTCAGCCTGCGATGAGAAAACGCCCTCCAAGTATGCCTCCATGTTGGTCAGCACTTGGCTGTGGCCATGGAGGACATTAAGCATCGCAGCCTGACCAACCTGCAACTGCCGCTGGATGTCCACAGACTCGGCATTGGCGGCAGCAGTGGAGACAGGTGCAGGGGGTGCGGTGCCTGGCAGGAAGGAGACATGTGGTGACCGGGCACGCTGGGAAGGGACACGAGCAAGTGGGAGGCGGCTGATGGCAATGGAGGGGCGGGGAGAGATGTTGTGCCGCTGTCAGCCGGTGGTGCAGCCTCCGCCCACTCGGAGAGCTCAGCTTCGGACCCATTAGCTTCATATTCTGTGGTGGCAGTGGACAGGTCCTCCGCCTCACTCTCCTCCGCCTCAGTTCCACTCGATGTGCCAGCCAAGATGTCACCGCTGGCACTGGTGCTCGGTCTCTCCGCTCGGTCTGTGCTGATGTCTCCCTCCGTGTCCCCCGACGATGCTGTGGGCAAGGTGAAGAGACAGGAATTAATCATACACCTGTATACATATGTCACATGAGTCCAATCTACATAGGTTACAGTGCATAGCCTGAAAAGAAAGATGAGTAATATCTACAAAACAAGGTACATATGTAGGCTCTGCAACACACAGTTGGTTGACCCACCATGCCACTGAAAAACTATGGAGAGCATGACACAATAGCAAATGACATGAAATGGATTTTGACAGAGGAGCCAGGCTCTGGGGACAATCCAGCACTGCATCTGCACCACACAGCGTTGCCGAACATAGGGATGAGCAGGGACCATATCCATGAACTTTAGGCACATGCTGCATAGGTAATACTGAAAACATGCCCACCATGACTGGCTCACTGCACCTTGAGTGTATGTCCAGACAAACATCATACACTGGCCAGACCTAGCAAGGAGATTTCAGGTTTGACATGTAGGCTTTGCCCGCACCAACCACCCCCTAAATGAGACAATTTGTTGAGACACAGGAAGCACTTACATCTCTCAGTCTGGGTGAAATACACATGGGCTGGAAAAATGCAAGATTGGACACAAAATACCCAAGGTGTGCCTGTCCAAATAATCATGTACAAATGGGCATCATCAGATGATTGTAACAAGACACACAGGCACTGGCCACCGTGAGTATGAACAAGGAAAATCAGGTCAGGCTGTACAGTGGACACTTGTCCTACATTTTACGTCAATATACATGGTGCCAGGGGACAATGGCACAGAGCACAACCTATGCTGTAGACACTGAGAGTGTCCACATCTTGTGATGACACACATGACACCTAGGAAAATATGCCCCAGGGGACAGTAGTGGCTACACAACTCCATGGTCCTGAATGGGAATGACTGCAACACACGCCACCATCCCTGCACTATGCGTATTGCACACTCATGCACATCATGTCACAGGCCACAACATAGGACATGCGTGCTGTAAGGCATGACACTTGAGAGACTAACTCCCATGTCTGGACTCAGCATCAGTGCCAACTGACATGGAACCCACAAGTACTGACCTGGACAGGGCACAGGCAAGGTCCCAAAACCTGTTACACACCACCCCCACACATGATGCTACAGGCATTGTTCACGTGGATAAACTGCGAGCCTAGATAACCTTGTGAAGGAGTGACTACACACAGACCAGGGAACACATTGCAAGGAGGGGAAGGGAGGCAGGAGAGCACCGCTATACTGTGGGTAACAGGATCTGCACAGCACCTTTAAACCCTGGCAGTGTATCCATGCAACTGTGCACTTACAAATGCTGGTGACACACAACAAACACACATGTACCTACCCCCTTCCTGCTGCTGCTTCTCCTGTAAGCGCCTGTCCAAGTCTGGAAAGACCACCGCTAGCACACGCTTGTGGATGTGGGTCAGACGGCGGCGCCCACGGTTCTTATGGGTCTCAGGTGAGTCCCCCAGCAGGACCTGTGCGATCCTCCGCGTCCAGCACCGGATATCCTGCCAGCATTTTCTCACTTGGGCCAGGCGCCGCTTGCGACCCTCCGTCCTCCTCACGGCACTGACGGCGTTCATCCAGATCTGCTTCTTGGCAGAGGTGCCTACCTGTGAGGATGAACAAGTGACACTACATCAATACACCTGGCACATGTCACAGAGACACATATTAGAACAAATTTGCTGGTTACAACAAGGCATAGTATGCAGCCAACGCATTGCACCTTTGACATAGGGACATTATCCTCTGGGGAAGGGCAAAAGCAGTATGTGCCATTGAAAGTACACAGGTGGAATGAGGGCAACGACACAATCAATGATCCAGGCTCACACTGTGCATCACAAGCTACACCAGGATTATGTGCAGCACCTCAAAGCAGTCACATGCCACAGGCCACTGACGCTACCTCAGCAGAGCACACAGACACACACAGGCACAGGACATTCACCTGCCATTGCCACATGCAGCTACAAACCTCACTCTGCACATGTGCCACTAGACGGGGGGGCTCACAGGTGTGGGGCTGGCTCTGCACGTCAGACACACAGCACTGCTCCCTGCTCACATCAGATGGGCAGGGTATATCCATCCCTCATGCAGCTTGGGTGCTACACTCCACATATGCACCCACCCACATGACAGGGGACTTACACACACACCGATGTCCAGGGTACGAACACATCATGTGGACACTCTCAGCACAGGTACACAGAAATAACACACATCTGTGTGTACAGTCACCTGTCACACTGGGCTGACCACATAATCACATGAGGACTGTAGAGGCAACATTCCCAGGAGGCTAAGACAGGCAGCATGTGGCATGCACCATGCAGTGATTGTCACAGTAAACACAATGCAAGTGAGGACGGCAGACATGCACCACAGCATGCTCTGGCTGGGAGACATCAGGCATTCCCCTCCCTGGGAACACTGCATGTGTGTCACACCTGGACACAATGCCAGAAGTCACAGTCACAAAAAATGGACACAGTCTGTGCTAGTGGACTCTGCACTCACCTGATACCCTGGTCGCCCATACAGCAGGGGGTACTGTGGGAGGATCACATCCAGAAATGCCAGGTTCTCCTCCAGGGTGAAAGGCTGGGACCTCTCCACAGACCTTGACATGGTTCCAGGGAATCACGAGCAACAGCAGGGTCGTCGAATCCAAAGATGTGCAGGCAAGTGCTCTCTCATGGGACCTGGCTGCCTTATATCTGCCTTGCTGGCCTGTTTCATGCACAGGAGTACAGAGTGATTGGTCACTTACATTTGCATCCTATGTTTCCTCCAATCCCTTTAAACCTAGCACAGTCAGTGGGTTTCATATTTTTTTTCTTGAGCATGATGTCAACTCCACAACCACTTTGCAACAAAGAAGATTCATTCAAACCGACTTTTGCTGTGCACCCGCAGAAAAAAATTCATACTTTAAACTTGGTCTCCATGACAACCAGCATGCATGTAGGCCTTTATACTTGTCCCTCATGTGTCCCCTATGTAATTTGGAGATTCACACGCAGGTACGGTGTGTTCCGGGGCCCTAGGGCACCCCAAATGCATAGCAACGGCCCGTACAGGCGTGTGTACGGTCCGTATCACTATGGGTACGCATACGCGAGCACACCCATAGTGATAGTGAACGTACGCGCGTGTCTACGGTCCGTATCACTATGGGTGTGCTCGCGTATGCGTACCCATAGTGATACGGACCGTACACACGCCTGTACGCTCACTATCACTATGGGTGTGCTCGCGTATGCGTACCCATAGTGATACGGACCGTACACACGCCTGTACGCTCACTATCACTATGGGTGTGCTCGCGTATGCGTACCCATAGTGATACGGACCGTACACACGCCTGTACGCTCACTATCACTATGGGTGTGCTCGCGTATGCGTACCCATAGTGATACGGACCGTACACACGCCTGTACGCTCACTATCACTATGGGTGTGCTCACGTATGCGTACCCATAGTGATACGGACCGTACACACGCCTGTACGCTCACTATCACTATGGGTGTGCTCGCGTATGCGTATCCATAGTGATATGGACCGTACACACGCCTGTACGCTCACTATCACTATGGGTGTGCTCGCGTATGCGTACCCATAGTGATACGGTCCGTACACACGCCTGTACGCTCACTATCACTATGGGTGTGCTCGCGTATGCGTACCCATAGTGATACGGACTGTACACATGCCTGTACGCTCACTATCACTATGGATAGGCCTACGGCAGCACTCCCATAGTGATAGGGAACGTACACAGGCCCTCAGAGCGAATGTACGGTGCCTTTCACACATCACAGTGGTGACAGGCAGCACACAGGAAGGAATAGAGCTGACATACTTGTCCATGGATGGACATCAAGGCATTGCCTGGCAGTACTACATGTGTGGGGCACAGGTGTGAAAGGCTGTGATGTGGCACATTACTCCTGAGTTGTGAAGGCTATAGATGTATGATGAGATGTGTACAGATGTTATGTGTGACGGTGCAATATGTGCCAGACATGCCCTTCACTCCTTTGACATGTGTGCATGTCGTACTGCACACTTGGGATGAGCGTCACTGGCATGGCACAGTCAACAACACACGCAAGTGTCCCCTGATGCCCGGTACAGGGGTTACCACACCAGACATGTGACTACCCACAGTGCACGATGTGTCGATGTCATGTATGTGTGGTGTGTTCCCATTAGCATGATGTTGGTGTTCCCTCAGAAGCATCTGCTGTTGCAGCAACCAACATGTGTCTGTGTGTAGATGGCCATGGCACACTGTTACGCACACCAGGCCACATGTGGTATCGGATGTAAGGTGTGTATGTATGCATGGGACACGGAGTAGCGTAACAAGGACCTTTCTGCATCCTCTCAATGTATGTGTGGTGAGTCACGACATGTACACCTTAATGGCAAGGTGTGTGGGCTGTCCTAGTGTAATGTCATGTGACCTGTGGCTCGAGTGTTCCGCTACCTGTCTCTGCAATCGACATCCTACTTCTGCTGATGTGTTGATGTATGTCACTCCTGTGTTGCGTCTGGCTGTTCACTTACACTGGGACACAGCTAGTCCCATGCCATGGGATGTGGAGGTTTACAATCTCCGTGTGTAGCTGGGTCTTGGTAGGAGTGTCACCTGGCAGCCATACGTGTCCAGGGCATGTAGCACATACCTGACTCCCTATGTAGCATATGTGTATTGACAGATTAACATGTGCTCTGTACATATAAATTGTTGTCTTCCCCGACCAATTCCGGACTTGGCTGACATGCGGGAGAATGACTGTATACGCTGCTACCGCTTCCCCCAACCGTTGATTGAGGAGTTGACGGCAAGGCTGGCACCACACCTGCAACCGCTGCACAGGTATCCTACGGCACTGACACCCAAGCTGAAGGTAATGGCAGCCCTACATTTTCTTGCCACGGGTACCTTTCAATATACCATAGCTCATGTTGGTGGCATGTCCCAGAGCATGTTCAGCCGTGTGCTGCATGATTTCTTAGAGGCCATGTTGCTTCACCTGGATGAGTTCATCCATTTCCCAACTCCTGAACAGTTGACTGGGGTCAAGCGTGGATTCTATGCCCTGGGAGGGATGCCCCATGTCATTGGGTCCATAGATGGGACACATGTGGCTTTGGTACCACCACAGGCACAGGAGGTAGCGTACAGGAATCGCAAACACTACCACTCCATCAATGCCCTTGTGGTGTGTCTGTCCAACATGGTGATTTCACATGTCTGTGCTCATTTTCCAGGATCAGCACACGATGCCTACATCATGAGGCATAGCAGGGTGCCTGATATGATGATGCAGCTGCGCAACAAACGAGCATGTGATGTTGGTGGGTACACTCTGTCTGTCCTGTATTTTGCGTAGACTTCCAGCGCGACCGCTTCTCCTGTCCTACTTATGTCCATGTGGTTTCCATGTAGGGGACGCTGGCTATCCCAACATGTCATGGCTGATCACACCTCTCCGCAACCCCAGCACGCCGGCCCAGCTCTGCTACAACACCACCCATGGCCGGACAAGACGAGTGATAGAGAGGACATTTGGCCTCCTGAAGAGCCGATTCAGGTGCCTACACAAGACCGGCGGCGCCCTCCCATATGCCCCGGCGAAGGTCTGCAAAATCTTCATGGTCTGCTGCATGCTGCACAACATGGCAGTTGAGAAAGCTGTGCCACTCATCCTGGATCAAGATGATCAGGACCATCCACCCGTGGAGGACGAAGGGCTTGGCAAAGGGGCTAGTGATGTGGAGGATGTGGTTCCGCAAGAGGCCATTCGGAGTCGGCTCATACGCGACTTCTTTGCTTAGTGGTGAGTACCAGTGTCGGAGTGTGCACGCATTGGTCCCCGTGTGGCATGTGTTGCGATGTGTGTGTCCATCTGCATGTATGCCACGTGAGTCAGAGGTGTGTGTGGATGTGTCACTCGAGTGATGGTGCCAGTGATGAGTGTATTTCCACAGTCATAATTGTGACCTAGCATGTTGTCATCCTTACATGTGTCGAGTACATGCACATGCAAGTGGCTGTGCTTTTTGTGGCTGACTTCTTGTGTGTCTCTCATCCCCAGGTACTTGCGCATGCCATCTGCTGGTTGCATTGGTGTGGCACTGCTATTCCTCATGGACACGTCATCGTGTGCTGACTCAGCGTTACACGCACGGACAAGTTTGGAAGTCTCCTTAGGGTAAGGGATGCATCAGGGGTGTATTGGGTGTGGCAGTTGTTTACGATGTGTGCACATTGCCCCTGTCGATGTTTGGTTCCTCTGCAGACATGTCACATCACCATGGGACACATTACATGTAGCTGGATACACCTGAATAGATGGTCAGACTTGTTGACAGTCATCTGTGATGGGATAGTGGATTGTGATGATGGCATCAATGTGTGTAACACTGCCCTCGGACACATACGGTTTGCATTGGCTTGACATGGTGTGGGACTTCCACATCAGAGGATCAATGGTGTATGGCAGCCTCTCCGTGAGCAGCAGGGGGTGTTTAGCTGTTACCCGACACTTGTGTGCCAGTTCCATGGCTATCACGCTTTTGTGCTGCAGAAGGGGGGTTCCAGTGTGGGACCCACATGTTACTCCACATGACCTGTGTATGTGTACTCCGAGTTGCCTCTGCATTCCGGAATGCATTACTAATAAAGGTGTCCCTATGCCTCCAAGGTGCCTCTTCTCAGTCAATGCTGGTGTGTTGCCACGGTGCATACGGCATGTTTGGCATGGTTTTCCGTGATAGTGGCTATGTGTCTATGTGTTGTAGAGTAGCAAGATGCAAGCTGTTTGTGTGGGATTAGACTCTGTATTGTGCATGATGTCCATGACTGCGTGGGTATTGTGACATGTGCCATCCCCATGCATCCAACGTTGGCCAGGCCACCATTCTCTGCATCCACCTGACTCAAGCTTGCAGGACATGGTTCTGCCACCTGTCTACACATACCTGGGTGCCCCCAGGACACTCCACATGATCCCTGACCTCTGCGCATGACTGTTGCTGTATTCAATATGTCTGTCGGCACGGTTGTGCGGCCACCCCCTCAGCTGGTTGGGCCCATCACGGGTGTGTATGGTGCTCCATCTCTGTCTTGCCTAATACATTGTGACCCATGTGTGTCCTGTGCCAGACTCAGGCCCCAGGGTATGGATGGTTGAAGTCATATGAGAACTCAGGCATGGTTAGACTTTACAAGACACATGTACGGTAATAATGCAAAAGGTAGGCATCATCTCTTGATCGTGTAACTTTTTATTTGTGTTGGGGTACGTGTTGGGGGGGGGGTATGACAAGAGGGGCTTTCCGGGTGTGTGGAATCCAAAGTTCACTGGGGGAGTTGGTGTCCTTGCCATTGGAAATCATCAAAGTCCATGCCACAGTCTTTGTCAACATTGGTCAGACAGTGACCAGCAAGTCCATGTGGCAGAGAATGTCTTTTGCTGATGTGCTGCTGTTGGTCCAGTGGGCCAGGTGCCAGGCCAGGTGTCCTGGGAGATGGTGCTGTTGCGCCGACCCTCTCGGTCTTTTCCGTGGACGACCCGCCCTCCTGCGGGAACCCTCAGAAGCAGGCCGTGACGATGTTTGGGATGCTCCGTCAGATGTCTCCTCCTCCTCCTGATCCCTCCCTGTGGGTGGTGATGTTCTTGCCCTGGTGGCACACGGAGGGTTGCCCATGTTGTCGGCTATCCGACGGAGTGTACGGTGAATTCCCGTGAACACCGTTACGAGCTCAGCCTGTCTGTCCTCCATCCGCCCTTGGTGTCGCAGTAGACAGGCATGTTGCTCCGCATGTTGCTGGGCCTGCTGGGTCTTGATCTCCTCGAGGGTCCCCTTCATCTCGTTGAGGGTGGACACAACCTGGCTCATGCCGGTGGTGTCCTGCCGGTATGTGTCCAGGATGTTTCTCACATGGGAATATACCGGTTCCGCAGCCAACTGGTCAGGCTCGCGCCTCCGCCGTCCTCCACTCCCACCACCCCTGCCCACTTGCACCTGGCCTGCCGTTGTGGGCACATCGGGTCTCCGGGACCCCTGAGGGGTGGCATTAGCGTTGTCGCCTGCCTCCTCCTGGGTGCCCGGTACACCGTGTCCCTCCTGGTCAGCCTGGCTGCGTTTTGTTGGTGGGGCAGGGATCCTGGGTGTCTCCTGGGATGTGGCAGGAGTGGGGGTGGTGGTTGGCCCAGTTGTACCTGACGCAGGTGCTGCAGGTGGTTGGACACCAGAGGGGCCAGGTTGGTCGGGGTCGTCCACAGAGTGGTGAGAGTCGTCGCTGCCGGTGGGATCGTCATCCCGCAGAGCCGGGTCCTGTGAGTCTTCCCCCCCAGTGTTGGGGGGTGATCCACGACGTTGACCTGTGTGTGAGAGAGACAATGTTATTTTTGTTCCATGCTACATCCATGTTTCATTTATTTCAAAGTTGGCACATTTCCTCTGGGTATTTGGATATGTCTTGCATTCCACTCACAGTGCACTTGTGCATGGGTATGTCCCTTGGCCACAGCTTTTGAGACTTTACCTATGTATGACACGGTCTTACTTGCTGCGTCAATTGTGACTGCAGTCAGCAGTGGAGTGAGCAGGTGTGGCGAGCCATGCATTGGCGCCTTCCGTGTTGCACTGTACGTGGGCACATGGAGTTGTTCCACACACTTATATAATGCATGTAGCTGGCGTTGTGCTCGTGCACAGGTTGAGACATGGCCCAGTGTTTTGCCATGGAGAAGAGAGGGGGATTCAGGCACTGGCCACCCTTGTCTACATGCATGCAGTCCACCTGCTGACGAGCAGACATTCCCACACCACCCAAGGCTGAATTGGTCTCCCTGTGTCTCCCTTTCTCACTCCCTCTCTGTCCCCCTCTCCCTCCCTCCCTGTGTCAGCCTCCTCCCTCTGTCCGTCTCCCTGTGTCTCCCTCCCTCTCTCTCCCCCTCTCCCTCCCTCTGTGTGTCAACCTCTGTCACCTCAGGCCAGCTTCCTAGGCACACACTTTTTGCAGATCTTTGAATGGCCTTTGGCTTGTTCATGTGAGTTTGTTTCTGATCTCCAGGCACCCATTGGGTGTAGTGTCTGTGTCTGCGCTGCTGCTGTGGTGGTGTGTGCTGCCACTCTTTCACAGTGTTGGCTGTTCATTAGCTGCTGTCATGTGCAAAAAGTGCCTTCACCCCCATGTCTTAATGCAAGGCGTCCGCCATTTGCTGGCAAGTCTTTCCTGTGTGGGGACACACTGTTTGTCTGGCTGTGACCTAGGCCATATGGGCAGAGGGCATTGATGTCTGCTTGTGAGTTGCACTATGTGGTTTTTGAGGCCCACCCTCCCGCCATCCGGGTTACCGTGTCTTGTGTTGGTGTTTTCTGTGGCATGTGACTTGGGATTGTCCAGCTGGGTGCATGGGGCATGGTGGCGCTAGTGGCATGTGCGTGTTTATGGAGTGTGGTTGAGTCATGCAATAGCTTGGGGTGGTTGCGTGCATGATTGTGAGTTTGGTTGTGGATGACGTTCCCCCATGTGAGGTGAGTTGTTTGTGTACTCACCAAGCTCTCGGAGTGCTTCTACTCCCTCCACTGCCACCACCGGCAGTATGGCCATCACCCTCTCCTCCCAGGGATGGTATTGTACGTGTGGCGGCCCTCCTCCAGTGATGTTGGCCTGGTTGTGGTCGTCGGTCATTTTGGCTCGGACCCTCCTCCGCAGATCGTACCACCTGGCTTGGCATTCATGCCTGGTCCTTCTGGTGGACGCAACAGCATTCACAGCATCGACAATCCTCTGCCACATGGCTGTTTTTTCGGAAATGCTGGTCTGTCTGACCAATGTTCCAAAGAGGTGTGGCTCGACTCTGAGGATTTCGTCGACAAGGACCTCCAACTCTTGGCTAGTGTACTTTGGATTCTTGTTAGTGGGCATGGTGAGGGGTGTGGATGGTTGTGGGGGGTGTGGGTGTGGATGGTTGTGGGTGTGTGGGTGTGGTTGTGCATGTGTGTGTGTGAATGTGATGAGGGGGTGTTTGTGAAGGTGGTTGTGTGAAGGTGTGCAAGTGTAAGGTGTAGTAAAGGTTCAAGTATGGTGCTGTGGGTTGTCTGTGGGGTCTGGCAGCAGTGAGTCTGTTGCAAAGGCTCATGGTTTGTGTGTGTGGGCGCTTTTTATTGGTCCATTGGTGGGTGTGGCTGTGTTTGAACTTTGGGTCGGTGTGTTATAAGGAGTGGTTGTGTTTTGGGCCTCTGTTTGGGAGTTTGGCAGTTGCAGGTATGTGAATGTGTTGTATTTGTGCTTGTTGGACATGTTTTGTGGCTTTGTGCGATTCGAATGGAGTATTCTTGTGTTGTTTTGCTTTGTCCTGGTTGTGTACGTGTGTTTTTAGCGTGTGTACGGTGTGTACATCGGCCATTTTGTTGTACAGTGCTGTCCTTGTCTCTGGCTTGGTACGACTCGTACATGCGCGATGTTGGGTGAAGGTGCTGGTGTTGGGGCCTGGGGTGCGCTCCGTACTTAGGCTGTTGGGGTCGGGGTACGCTCAATACATACGCGGGTGGGGGTACGGGCCGTACATACACGGTTGGGGTGGGGGTACGCTCCATACATTCGCGGGTGGGGGTATGGGCCGTACATACACGGTTGGGGTGGGGGTACGCTCAATACATACGCGGGTGGGGGTACGGTCTGTACATACACTGGTGTACATACATGGCTGGGGATACGGTCCGTACATCCACTGTTGGGGTGGGGGTATGCTCCATACATACGCGGGTGGGGGTACGGGCCGTACATACACGGTTGGGGTGGGGGTACGCTCCATACATACGCGGGTGGGGGTACAGGCCGTACATACACGGTTGGGGTGGGGGTACGCTCCATACATACGCAGGTGGGGGTACGGGCCGTACATACACAGTTGGGGTGGGGGTACGCTCAATACATACGCGGGTGGGGGTACGGGCCATACATACACGGTTGGGGTGGGGGTACGCTCCATACATACGCGGGTGGGGGTACGGTCCGTACATACACTGGTGTACATACACGGGTGGGGGTACGGTCCGTACATCCACTGTTGGGGTGGGGGTACGCTCCATCCATACGCGGGTGGGGGTACGGTCTGTACATCCACTGTTGGGGTGGGGGTACGCTCCATACATACGCGGGTGGGGGTACAGTCTGTACATACACTGGTGTACATACATGGGTGGGGGTACGGTCCGTACATCCACTGTTGGGGTGGGGGTACGCTCCATACATACGCGGATGGGGGTACGGTCCGTACATACACTGGTGTACATACACGGGTGGGGGTACGGTCCGTACATCCAGTTGGGGTGGGGGTACACTCCATACATACGCGGGTGGGGGTACGGTCCGTACATACACTGGTGTATATACACGGGTGGGGGTACGGTCCGTACATCGACTGTTGGGGTGCGGGTATGCTCCATACATACACGGGTGGGTGTACGGTCCGTACGTACGGGGATGTACATGCACGGGTGGGGGTTCGCGCGTACATACGAGGACTGGGGGGATGGTTCGGCGCGTATATACGGGGGCTGGGGGGGGGTGTTCGGCGCGTATGCGGGCACGTGTCTCCATGGTTGCTATGGGAGTTCGGTGCGGACGGTGTTTCTTCCATACGGTTGTAAGATCGGACGCACAGGATGGATCGTACTTGCGCGGTCGGACGTCACTTTTCACATTTGTACGGTAAATCGTCCGGGGACGTGTCAGACACATTTTCCGACCCGAGGACGTGTGGGGAATTATTCCCAATGCGATTCGTATGGACTTTTTCCCATGCGAATCGTACTTGGCAGTTTGTACGGCACTTGTACGATTCGTACGGTAAAAAGACCGGATACGAATCGTATGGGGAAATTTTTTACAGGATCGTAATCGGCACCTATGTCTTACAGGCATGAAACAACACGCTCATGCAATACCAGCGGTCAATGTACCCTCAGACATGTGCGCACACTTCACTGTCACTCCTGATTAGCAAGGGACATGATCCACATACCACTGCAGTTCAACATATAATCTGCTGACATGGAACATGCGTGGCCTACCAGAGTGCAGACATATTCTCTGGTTTACCTAGACCGGCTTAATGTCCATATAGCCATGTTGCTGGAAACCTATCTGGATCCTGAGACCTCACCCCCTTTTGCAGGGAAATGGACTGCCCACCGATGCTTTGCATCACACTCCACATATGACAAAGGTGTGGTCATTTTACTCAGATTGACTGTCCAATATTGGCTGTCCGGCTCCCTCCAACACTAGGAAGGCCACTGCTGTGTAATGTGGGGGCACACAACTGCATACCTAGTCACCTTAGTGAACTGTTACGGGTGCAATTCCGATGATGCCCCTTTCTTTGACAAATTCTGGGGACTAGTGATAGACATAGGATCCACTCATGTAATTTGGGAAGGCGATTTTAATGTTATATTAAACCTGTTCATGGACCAATCTCACAGCTCCCCCGGACCCCACAATATGGCAGGCATTATGGCTGATTACCAGTTATTTGATGCATGGTGAACCCTACATCCTACACAAAAAGAGGGTACATGCCACTCCTCAGCACATTCCAGCTTCTTCCGCATCAACCTCTGGCTGCTCTGAAAAGGGTTATGCACCTGTTTGGTCAGAGCAACACATCTCAGATCATTCACCTGTGTTGATGCAGCTGCACCTTCCGGCCAGAGACTCCCCATATAGATCGTGGCATCTTCAGCCCCCAGCATTGCTGGATGATTGCTTCCACAAAGCGATAAGTCAGGAGATGCAGGACTTCTACCCCAGGACCTTAGAAACTGTCTCAACATTAGCCTGCATCTGGGAAGCTTTTAAAGTCACCATACGTGATATGTGCATTGCCCAGGGGAAAGGCACCCTACAGGATTGTAGGGAATCACTTTGAAACTTGATGAAGCCATCAAACTAGCAGACGCTCAAGTTGTAGAGACCCAAGATAGGCATGGACGGGCATGGCTACGCAAGTTGGTAAAGGAGTACCAAGCTGAGGCAGAAAGCAAACTGCTTTTCCGATCCCACTACCATCGGGCCAGGGGATTCAGGGAGGGGGAACGGCCTGGAAAAGCACTAACCGATGTCATACGCACTCCCAGATTTCAAATGACATTTTCGGCATCGCAGATGTGATGGGTACCCTACACACAGAATCGGGGGGAAGCCTCCATATCTTCTCAGAGTATTACTCTACTCCATACTCCACACATAAGAAATGCCCTAGTGACTTCTCATCCTACTTTGTGGATATCACCATGGGCTGGCTGCAGATATAGAGAAGGACGAGATCCGTGTGGCCATAATGCAGCTGCGGAGCAGTAGGGCCCCGGGCCCTAATGGGCTACCAGCTGACTGCTATAAGTGTTATGCTGATATATTAGTACCCACTCCTAAAAAAGTTTATGAAGAGGCAAAGCAATCTGGGGCCCTCCCACTAACGATGCGGGAAGCAACGATCAAAACATTGCTTAAACCGGGAAAAAATCCCGACACCTGTGGCCCTTATAGTCCTCTTCCTCTAATTAATTGTGAAACGAAAATATTGGCCAAAGTCTTGACAAACAGACTGAGTTTGTTGATGGGGAATTGGTTCTACTTGACCAGGCAGGTTTTATACCCGGGAGAGCCACCTCCCATAACCTACACACCCTCTTTGCATTACTGAACGATATATATCCCAAACCGGATGCGGTCTTTTTAGACGAAATCAAGGCCTTCGACTTGGTGGAGTGGGATTATATGTTTATGGTCTTAGGAAGAATGCCCCCCCCCCCCACTGCTCAGGTCAACGGTGACCACTCCACATAACTTCCGGTTACGCGTAACAATAGACAGGGGTGTCCCTTATCACACCTTTTATTTACTCTTGCCATGGAGCCATTGGCAGTCAAACTTAGACAACATCACAGGGACTGAGCTAAATGCTATCCATTCTGGCGTATACTAGTGTCATTGTTTGCCGATGATATCACCCTTTATATTCGCAACCCACACACTAGCTTGAACCCTGTACTCGGAGAGTTCATCTGGTTCGGAGAGGTAGCTGGCATAAATATAAATTGGAAAAAGTGCCAGATGGTTCCCCTTTCTCCCAATACCCCTACATTCTCGATGGACTACCCACTGACCTGGTGTGACTCAGAAATAAAATACTTAGGAGTGGTAGTCACCAGGGATAGAGAAGAGACGCTGCGGGCAAACTATGGCACTGCCATTGCATCTATCACTAACTCAGTACCCAGATGGATCTCCTTGCCCCTATCGCTGGCTGGGCGGATATCCCTAGCAAAAATTGTAATATTGCCCAAATTGCTCTACATCTTTCTCAAAAGACCATACAGCCCTGGACGGACTTTTTAACGCGCACTTCAAACCCAACTAGTCAGATTGGTGTGGAGAAGAAAAAAACCCAGGGTGAGCTGGAATACACTTGTTTAACCATTTTTCCGAGGAGGCTTTGAAGCCCCAGATATGGAGCTCTACTTCCTATGTGCGCAGGCCCACTACGTGCACTACTGGTTCCAACCTCCACCATTTATGCCCCACCTGGCCATTGAGCAGGTGTATATGGCCCCCATTCCCACTACTTCCTTCCCCTGGAACCTGTGTTCCTGAATAGAGCTATATTTACACCACAGTGTCCTGCTCTAATCGTGCATGGCGCAAGCTCGCCAGGAAAATTAGTGAGCACCTTCTGTACTCACCATTATTGCCCCTTCAGCCATCATCTCATCCCAGTCACACACGAAACGATTTGCCGTAACATGCTCAGCAAAAGAGGAATTAAGAACTGAGGGACTTATATCATGAAGGGTTTTTTAAGGATCAGGAAATCTTACTTCAAGGGGGAAACGTCACTCTATTGGAAACATTTATATACATCAGACTCAAGCATGATGTCAAGGCCAACACCCCGATTTTCCCCTGCAACCCCCTATACTAGATATCCTACATACCTTGTTACAGGCGACCACACCGGCGCATGCAATAGCTAGTTTATATCACACTGCTCAAACTGAATGCCCTTACATGCGAGATGACTCCAGAGCGGGATGGGACCAAGAACTCAACACTTCACTTAATGATAAGCAGTGGGTATATTCCCATCAGCAAACGGGAAAGATAACAGCCAGCAGTTGGCTAAGCATCATACATTTTAAGTTCATACACCGGATCTATTATACACCAGAGAGGCTATACAGATATAAGTTGAGATCAATTGACAGGTGCGGGCAAGAGGGGGAGGCTTCTTGCATTTGGCGTAGCAATGTGCTTTTATCTATACCTTCTGGACAGAGGTGACAGCCTCCCTTTCCAAAATGGTGAGCACCATTGTCCCCATGTCCCCGATTGTAACACTCCTGGGCTACACTAAGGAACTACAAAACACACATAGACAATTCCTATCGCTGGGGCTACTCCTGGCAAAACAAAGGGTGGCCTGCAGATGGGTTAGAGGGTAAATTCCTAAGTTTAAAGATTGGAGAATGATCTCATATACTGTAGAGACCAACTCACAACATATGCAGAGCTATTACGTACGACTTCTCACCCTAAAGATATCCGGGATCCTCTACTGTCCTACTTACAAGCATAGCCAAATGATGATTCACACAGAGAGGCTGTCACCTCTTTCTGTTCACACCCACATAGCTGAATTTCAGTGATGAGAGAGGGATCAGACCCACGCATGCAGGCACAGCATAGTCCCAAAACTCGTGCCCTTGAGGCATTGTCATAATATGGTAAGCAACGCACGGTGCATAGTAGGGTCACACTACTACACTGCAGATTTACCACTTCATGTACAGTGTGCTTGGACAATGCATGTTCACCCAGCGGAGGTTGGATTGGCTGAAGACATTCTAAGGGTAACACATGCCTGTTGGATAACTGTACTGTATGACAAATTGTGTATGGGATACTGTACTTATGTATGAAAAACTAATAAAGAGATTTTAAAAAGTACCTCTTTGTCCTATAAAGAGATGAATGGAAATCCTGGATTAATAGGGATCCTCCACCATACCAGTGCTAACTGCAGACATCTCATGCCTTAGACCATGCCATCCCATGGTCCAACGAACTTGCTTTTATTGGGGGTTCAGTTCATATTGGACAGGTCTCATCCGGAGCCTTCAATAGGGTGTAAGACCTCTACATGAGAACATCAGGCCCAGCAGATTTGTACTGCTTGACTGTGGCCCACTGTTTGACAGAGAATGTCTTTGCCATGGATTGAAGTTTTAATAGCCTTTCCGTGGAGGTAAAAGCTTTTCCCAGTTGTGCGCCCAGTATTTCTCCCAAGAGCTTACATTTTGTACAAGTTTCTGTGGAAGACTTGTTCATGTTCAGTCTTACTCTTAGTATTTGTAACACAATGATGCAAGCGATCAGAGAAGGTGTTGCCTCTTCCCTTTATTGGAGCGTGGATTAGCCTAGTACAGGTATATCTAGTGATCCTGACCCCTGAGGTAAGCAGCCACTGGTGCTAGACACTTGATAAATATCCAGCACCCTGAGGTCCATAATAGGTTTCCATTGTTCTGTGTTCTTCCTTATCAGAAATAATATCAAATAAAATCCCTGATTTCTTTGGGCTTTTAGGACCATCTCTATCGCTCCTTTGAATTTGAAGAACTCTATCTTGCTGCCTTGCAAGAATATCCAAACAATCCTTTATCAAGGTGTTTGGAATGGACCATGCAGCAGCTTTTTTTTTTTTTTTTTAAATAGTTTTTATTCGTCAATATACACATAGATTGCAGGCCCCTGAAATCCCAGAGGTATCTGCCGAAGCATTACAAACATAATATCATTGACGTTTTACATTAGTAAAATACATGAAGATGCACTTCATATGAAAAACAGACCCCCGACCCCCTCCCCCCACCAACTCCCGGATCCCCCCCGACCGCACCAAACCATGACCAACAAGCAACATCCTGTATGAGCATAGACTAGACAGTTCCGACCCCGGGCCCAGATTAAGCCCTCCCTCCCCAGGGGAACTAAAGGGACCCCTCTTCCTGCTCCTCCGGGACTGGCTCCAGAGGGATACCCCTGTAATCTGCCCAACGCTTCCATATCTTATAATGTTTACGTGGACACCCCCTGGCTGCAAATATGGGGAGCTCCAAACCCATGCTAAAGTCCAGACCCCTCTTCCACACGTTCAGAGAAGGAGCCACCGGAGCCTTCCATGCCGGGGCAACATCCCTCTTGGCCAGCGTGAGGCCCAACAGTAGCAGGTGCCTCTTATAAATGTTTCCTCCAATATCAGGCATGACGTGCAGGAGTGTCAGCTTAGGGTCTGCGGGAAGATCCCAGCCCAGCACCTCGGATAGGCAGGACAGCACCCCTCTCCAAAAACGGGATAATGAAACACAGAGCCATACCGTGTGAAAGAAGGAGCCCTCCTCCCGCCCACATCGGAAACACTCCGGAGATGCGATTAGTCCCGCCCGCCACAGCCTCCTATGTGTAAAATAAACCCTGTGCAAGTTTTTTAATTGAATAAGGCGTAGTCGAATAGCTATGGCTGAGCTCCGGGGCGAGGCCAGCACCTCCATCCAGTCCGTCTCATCGAGGGGACCAACATCTCCCTCCCATTTCCCCTTTAGATACTGGAGCGAGGAGGAGCTGTGAATGACAAGCGTTCTGTATATCTTGGAAATTTTTCGCTCTTGGAGGTCCACCATGAAGAGCTTCGTTTCCACAGGGCTAAACTCAGCTATGGAATCCAATCCCGCTAAGCTGGGGGAGAGTGCATGGCGGAATTGGAGGTATCTATAGAACTGTGTCCGGGGCATGCTGAATTCTTGTTGTAGATCTTGAAAGGACTTCAAGGCGCACCCCCGTACCACATCGTCTATGGTGGAGATGCCTATCCGATCCCACCCCTCAAACCCAGACAGGGCCGCCATCTGTGGTAGTCACCCATTGTGACACAGAGGGGTTTCGCGCGTGAGCACGTTCCACCACCCAATTCGTGTCAGCGCCTGGCACCAGATCTGAAAAACTACCTGCGTCGCCGGTGGCAACCGTGCCTGATACGGGGCGGAGTATAGCAGGGCATGTAGTGTATGTGGGGTCATAAGTCGCCGTTCCACCGCGTAGGCCGGATCCCCCCTATCCCCATACCACCACTCGTTCAGGACCAGCAGGTGGGAGGCCTGGTAGTAGGAAAGCATATCTGATTGTTTCCTGACGCCTCATTCTGGGACGAGTCTGATTCCCTACCAGGGGTGTATGAGGGCGCAGCTTTACTGTCTCATCCGTCCATATGAATACTTCCTCCGGAGAGTCAAAGAACAACGTACGGGACTCATAGACAACCCTCAGGCGAGCTGGATAGAGAAGAGCGTAGGAGAGATGAAGTTCTCGCAGCCGAGCCTTGGCCGCCAGGAAAGATTGGCGCTGCTGTTGGACCATGCACGTGTAATCTGGGAAGACGAGGATGCGGGAGTTGTCAAAGTGAAGAGGCTCCTTCTCTCTGGCTTGGCGGAGAATGACGTCCCTGTCATGATAATTAAGGATTTTAGTGATGACTGGCCGCGGACGGGCACCCACCGGCGGCTTCTGGGTAAGTGCCCGGTGCGCTCGCTCCACCACGAAGCAGCGGGACAGCGACTCAGGTGGGAGCCAGCCCTCGAGTCATTGGGAAAGAAAGCGCTCCATATTGCTCCCCTTGCAGCCTTCCGGAAAACCCACAAAGCGCAAGTTGTTTCTGCGGGCCCGTCCTTCTGCATCCTCAACCCTGCCCGCTAGGCCCCGCTGGGTCGACTCCAAGGCCGCAATCTGCTTCCTCAGCGTCGCCACCTCATCCTCAACTCCCGACACCCTAGTTTCAGTCTCCGTGATGCGGGCAACCGCATTGAGCAGGTCCTGGCGCAGCAGCATAACTTCCGACCCAACTGCCCCAATCTTGGCATCCAGCATGTCTCGAGATTGCGTTATAGCTGCCAGGAGAGCTGCGTTGTCCGGCGCCGCGGCCGAGAAGACCCCCGCAGCCGTCCCCGCCAGGCCCGGGCCCGTGAATGTATCTATCGGCCCCTGTTTCGCCGCGCCTCCACCATGTTTGTCCTTGGTCATCGTCTCAGACCCCGCTCCAAGGCCCCAGCCGCGCAAACCAGACGGGCCCGAAGGTATGTCTCCTCTGCCACCTACGACGCGGCCTACGGGATGCTGCCCCTGAGAAGAGTCAAAAGCACCAACCGTCTGGTGGGAGCTCTAGGGATCAGGGTCCTGGCTTCCCCGCCCCAGGCGCCAGGCCGCCCACGTCTGATCCGCGTGCCACCGGCCTTCAATGGACTAGGCCCAATCACCACCAGTAGGATCCAGGCGCCACCTCTAGGATAATGCCCCGGGGAGGGCGCGACGTCCGCACCCACCCAGCCGGCCGACTGAGTCAGGTCACACCATCTCAGGGGTCAAGGATATTGCAGCCCTCTCTGTCTGGGCCGGATTTCTGTGGGTCCGTCCCAGCAGCCCCCAACAGGTCCCCTCTCCCCCTGCGACCCGAATCGGCTGCCAAACCCCCGGATCACTGGTGTGGGGGGTGGGGAAACGCAGTGTACCGAGAGCCGGGGAGCGACGCTGACGTGGGGCCCAAAGCCCGGCCGGTTTACTCACCGCACCTCACCGCTTCGTATGCCCCTCCGGGCCAGGGCGCTCCAGAAAGCCACCACAGGTCCCCTCCCGGCTGGGCTGTCTCTCCTGCCTTAGGGCGCCGCTCCGCCACCTGCCACTCACGCCCCGTCCGGCAATTGCTGGGCTCAATGCGAGTCCCCGCCGCTGTTCCACACGCGAAGGCCAAGCCCCGCCTCCCCGCACACTGGAGGCCGCGGCTCACACCGCCGCACCAGGCCGGGAACGCCGCTCAATCGTCTGGCGTCTCACAGGGGACCCCAGACCTCCAGGATCGCTCGGGCTGCCGCCACTGCCAGTCACACCCCACCGCCTCGAAGCAGGGCGCCTCAGCTCCGGGAAAAAGGATTAATATACGGATATATGTAACGGGCGGGCGGGAGCCGGCTCAAAGCTCGTCCACCATCTTGGCTCGCCAAGCCACGCCCCCCCATGCAGCAGCTTTACAGATGTCAGCTATGGGCATGTTCCCAAGAAAGGTCGTAGTATCACCCATCTTGCGGATGTAGAGCTGCATGGGGTGGTAGGTAGAGCCCTTTTGGCTTTAAGGTAACAGTGCTGGAAACATTTAATGATCCACCCGGCAATACTGCCAGGTGAACTTCATGAGGCAGTGTAAAGGAAATAAAAAACTGTTGTGTTTTACGGAAAGGTTTGGTCCTGTCTACTAATACATGAGAACATGTTTTAAGTCAGGAGTGTGAAGTGCTTTCTAGGCTCCTAGTCAGGACATGGAAAGAAGACCAGGAGCACAATTGTTTGGTTAAGGGGGAATGGGGAGACCACCATAGGTAGGAACTTGGGGTTGGTCCTAATAACTAGCCTAGCAATATGGACCAGGAAGAAAGGTTCCTGTATTGTGAGGGCCTGTAGCTCACTAATATATCTAAGGATGTTATGGCTACCAGAAAGGCAACCTTCCTGGAGAGAAACTACAAAGAGAAAAAGTGCTGTGATTTGAAGCGAGCTCCCATGATGCTTTTTGTTTTTTTAATCATATGGAGTTTAGTTCTGTGATCATGTACACACTGTTGCATTTTCTATCACTGACGGTCTAACTAAATTAAATACTGCACTTGCTTTAAAGAGTGGATTTCTGCCTTTCGCAAGTGAGCATGGAAAGCCTTAAGAGGAAAGAAAAAAAATGTTATTTCAGGACTGGGACAGAAAGCGTTGAGAAGTAATTTGAGAAGTAATGTAAGAGGATTGTCTACAGACAGATTCTCTGATGACATTTGTTTAAAGGAGTTGATCATAGTTAGATTTCCGCATGCATGATATAAATAAGAAAACTTCTGCGGTATGAAGCATCTAATGGAACTAAAATTCAGAGCAAATCCAGGTCTTCGTCGTCTAGGTAGACCTAAAAGAATAAAGTGGATCATTTACAAAATACATTCTATTACATGATACTACTGTTTTAAAATTGCACTGGAGATTTCCTGCCTGAAGTCAGGGATTGAGGTACAAGAATCTCTGAAACAAAACTGAAGTACAAATGTTGTTAAGGGTTTTCAATCTTTTGAATAGCCATCATTTACCACATTTAATGGTTTCAAGAAAAAACAAGTTACTTAACTTCAGTAATGCTCTTTCTGGAGATTCAGTACTTTTTTAATACTCTTCTGAAGTTAGGAGCCGCAAAATCTTAAATAGTACCCCCGCATGCCGACAGGTGACGCCCACTGCTCTGTGATGAGATGCTCCACTCATACTTGATGTACGGGGACCCATTTAGGTGCCTCACATAAGCTCTGACATCACTTGCTTTGTGAGCCATCTGCTCCTTCAGACTCAGAATAGAAAACCCAGATTGGTGGTTACCAGTGTGCAGATCTCTAATTGAAATCTTTTTAAAGCAGGAGAGTCCAGGTTACAGAAGAGGGAGGTTGGGAAGGTCTGTGAAGAATTCACAGTCTCTACCAAAAAGAACGTTACCTAACAAATAAGAAACTTGTTCTTCTGATAGAGACCTCTCACCACCGATTACTCTCCTTTTGTAGATACCAAAGCGGTACCTCCCAAGAGATGAGTCTGTGAACTAGCTTAAAACAAAAGGTTATGCAAGACCGAGCAGGCAAAGTACCCCTCTCGACTGGCTTGATTGTCCTGACAATAGTGCTTTGTGAACCTGTAGAGGGCACCCAGGTAGCTGCCTGGCAAATCTCCAAGACAGGCACTCCATTTGCCAAACCAGCAGCAGCCTTCGCTCGGGTGGAGTGAGCCCATTAGCCCTTCAGAGGCTGTTCTTTGGCTAATGCATAGCTGATCTTAATTCACAGCATGTTCCGGCAAGAGATGGTCCTCTTCTGTACTGCCTTTCCTTTTTTCACTCCAGCAATTCCAATGAAGAGCGGATACTCCACCCAGTGTTGTCTGGTACTATCAATATATCGAGATAGAAACTAAGAGCCATCATTAGACTTAATAGATGGAATCTCTAGTCCTCCTTGGAGGTGTGAGGTGGAACAAAGAAGAATGATATTCTGTACAACATGAAATAGAGTCACTACCTTCTGAAGGAAGGAGGCACAAGTCTGTAGAACGTGCTTTTCCGGTAAAAGATTGTATAAGGAGGGTTGATAGAGAGGGCTTGCACTCACTCACCAGCCGTTCCAATGTTATGGTGACAAGAAGGACTGTTTTGTGGATGAGGAGCCGAAGAGCAAAGCTGTGGAGAGGCTGGATAGGAGCGCACATGAGGGTGGGAAGAATCAGGTTCAAATCCCTTTGTTGCAAAACATATAGAGAAGGGAAAAACATATACTGTAAACCCTTAAGAGAGCACAACACTGTGGATGACTAAAATAAAGAAGGCTGGTCCAGCAACCGTAAAAAGGCTGAAAGAGCAAACACAAACTCATTTACAGTGTCCAATGCAAGCCCTTGCTTAGTAAGAGATAAAACAAGCAATACCACTTGGAACAATTTCACATAAAGTGCGTTAATCAGCTTGGTAGCACACTACGCCTCAAAGTTCCCAGCAGCTGGTATATACAGGCTTGTTTGAGGAATGCCTGGCTACTAAGATGATGCCAACAGCTTCAGTAGCCAGGTCAAAGACACACAACTGCTAACTCTCCACATTGCCCAAGCATGGAGGTTGAGCGTGCACAAGTTGAGATGCAGGACCCTGCCGTGCAGCTACAACCGGAGGACCTCAAGAAGAAAAAGCCTGATCACAGGACCAATGCTCATACCTAGGAATCTGGGATACCAAACTCTCTTTGCCCCATTTGGGTCCACACGTATAACTTGGACCTGGTCAGTCCTAATCTTCTTCAAAACTCCAGGCAAGTGGGGTATCGGCGGAAAAACATACCGGAGTCCTGAGTTCTACTCTAGGTGGAATGTGTCTCCAAGTGAGACGTTGTGAAATTTCTAATGAGCAAAAGAGCTGACATTGTGTGCCCTCGGTGGTGGTGAAAAGACTGAGCCATGGCTCTCCCAATTCAAGGACAAGTCCTTGCACCACATCCAAATGAAATCCCTATTTGTGATTGGCGAGGTGTCATCATCTGAGCTTGTCCAACCTATCATTATGAGAACAAGTGGCAAATAACCAGAAAAATCCCCTAGTGTTCCAGCCATGGTCAGAGATGCAGTGTCCTCTGGCACAGGCTCTACAACCCCACCCAGCCCTGCTTGTTGCAGTACAATCAAAGGTATCTGAGGCAAGTGTTCATGTTCCAGTGAACTAATGGAGAATCGAGTGTTGTACAAAGCGAATCTAGCATTGCAGAAGGTACGTACTTTTTCAGAGGTAGAAACATGAACGCTTGCCTCAAATACCTTTGATTGATAATCACGTATACAGTTTCATCTATACATTTATTGCATCAACCTCCCTCGTGGACGTAGTCTTCCACCACAGCTCTAAACAAATTCTTTGAAACCTGGTCCTGATGATGACCTGAATTACTTATAGGTTGAAACGTGGTCAACCACCCAGCGCATCTTTGGGCATTTTATGGTTCCTTTAATTTGTTGATTACTTCATGTACTCTCAATATTCTGTTTTGTAACCAATCTTCAAATCATATATTTTTTATTGTTTTTTTCGCTGTTTCTCACACTGTTTCACGTGTCACTTGCGCAGTTCACTTCTGGCACAAGCACTGATGTGCACATGAATGTTTGAGTTACACCCACATACTATTTAAATAGTGCTAATATGATATTTGTTCTCACTATTTTTTAAATTAAGACCGCTCAATACATGATACACAAACTTTTGTTCTCTCCCTTTTTTCCTTTTCAACTGTAATCGATGTTTTACACTTTACATACTTGCCTACAAATAGTAATTGAGACATTGTTGAGTGCTATGCTAGTTCTGATGTAGGCATGCAGAAGAACATAATTCTATGAGCTATTGTTAAGACAATGTTTCATATTGTGTTGTACATATCCATAGTGCAGATGCTGAGGAAGCAATCAGAACATTTTTGTAACCTCAAGAAATGGGTTAGTGTTAAGAGCCTTTCAGGTTTACGAAATTGTTTTTGATTAGTCAATGCAACCTAACCATGAGCATACCATGCTGAGTTTGCAGTTATTTTAATTAATATGTATAATTTGTGTATACAAACCCCTCATTTTGATAGAGCGGAAGCGACTTTCCATTTTCCTCCAGAAGCTCTGTCCAATTATGCTGAGATTTTTTTCCTCACTTAGGCTGCTGTCAGTACTCTTTTTGAGTCTGAAGCTTAGAATTTTGGAGTGATTTTATTGACTAGCAAGGGTTTCTGTTGTGATTTGTTATTCTGTATCTAAAACTTCAATTATGCATTTCTCTCTAATGTTTTTATTATCGATTGTGTATTAAACCTTTTAAACTTAGGCCCTGATTATAATGGCGGACAAACTACTGTCCGTGTGCCATCGTTCTGGGTATGGGGACCGCCCACCTATAAGGCGGTGGTCCCACATATGCTATTACGATGCGACCGTCACCACCGCGGTCACATCTGCCATTTTTAACATTGCGGCGGGTGCTGCTAGCTGCAGCACCCACCGCAATGCTGAAAAGGCACCCTTAATATTTCTCTGCACAACGTGGCAAGCACTATGAGGTGCCTGCCACATGGTGCACGGAACTCTCCCCACTGCTCTTGCACCAGGACCAGGGATGAAGTGGGTGCCCGCTACAGGCCATCAAATACATTTCCGCCTGTTGTTTCATGGTGGGTTGACCGCAGCGAAATATCAGTGAAAAGGGATATCATAATCCCGACAGCAGTGCCTGACAGGCACCGCTGCAATGCTGGACTATGTGGGTGCTGCGACAGGTGGTCGGAAAATGACCACCTGTCGGAACCGAGGCAGTCAGTCTATCCCACGGCCATGTTTCCGCCCGCCATTGTAATCTGGTGGGTGGAAACCACACTATGATGGCGGAGGGCTCACCACCGACAGGCTGTCGGGGGCG
Organism: Triturus cristatus; assembly: GCF_964204655.1. Lineage (NCBI taxonomy): Eukaryota > Metazoa > Chordata > Amphibia > Caudata > Salamandridae > Triturus > Triturus cristatus. Next base: position 102,435,087 of record NC_140595.1, on the reverse strand, counting down.
GGCCATCCGCCATTGTAATGACCCCCAATATTTTGATCTAGCACTCAGTTCTTGAGGGGTCCAAGTTTCTAATTATGATTATACTCTGCTACATTTGTGTTGTTGATAGGAAGGATCGTCTCTTACAGGCAGATCAACGAGAAGACTCACATAGCTGAACTGACTAAGGTAAATTTTAGGGTTCACTAAATTTGGGGTTCAGAAGAGTATTGGAATTCATCTCCCACATCGTAAAGTGTCAGTCACATGCCAAAAAGCCACAGCATGGGTTAGCACAACTACTCAAATTACTGCGGTTTTGTTGAAGGCCCCCAAAATTTGGGTTGTTGCAGGGCAAGACTCTGAATCAGTTTTGAGAGAGTGGGGGATGGGACAGAGTCCAGCTTGGAGTACTTGTTTTTTTTCCCTTGGACTTACCTGAGGATTTAGACCGTACGGATAATCTGTTGTGGGAACAGCCTCAAAAGTGTGACTGAGACCTGCCTTAGGTCATTGACTGGTCAGAACGTGGAGCATTGCGGAGTATAGCCACAAAGAGCTTTACTTCCTAGTCCTGGATGGCCTTGGGGTGCTTCAAAGCACAGTAAATGCAGGCCTTAAAGAGTCGAGGTCTGACCGCATGTACAGCAGGCAACCCACGAGTGGTGGGTCACAGACTTCAGTTTGCTACATTTCCCACATGGATGGAACCCTGTAAATTTAGGAGGTGACATTTTCCCTTGCACACTGTAGCATTTTAATAAAAAATTCAGTTTCAAGAGAGGCGAGGGGGAGGAGGAGCCTAGCGCGCAACCAAGATGGACGCGTAGGCACAGGGCTCCCGAGACCCTCGCAGCCTCCCACGTCTATCCTGGCTATAGTCCTGCTATCTTGAAGGAATATTACGGGTGAACCGAAGCTGAGGTGATTCCTGTTTTCGGAACTTAAATCGGACTTCGGGAACTCGATTTATTCGGTCCTCCAGAGAGAGGCCTGCCCCGCGGCGCCACCCCGGACTCGGGTTGGCACTGTCCCCGAGCTCCAATCGAACAACAACGGTTCCAAAGTCTTGGGCGGGCCCGTCCCCCCCTGGTTTCACTTTCGTTTTTGACTTTCCTCTACGGGTCTGGTGGTGGGCGCCGCAGTCGCTCTACGTTTGGACCGATCTGTGGCTGTCGAGTGGCATTGACAAAGGGGGCTGTCCATCACTGAGGTGGACTTCCCAGGGAGATCGCTACGCCTAACAGGTATACTGGATCTGCTCTCCCTGCTGTGTAATGGCGGCCCGGCTGGACGGTGACAAGCAAAAGTCTAGAGCTACCCGGAGAGGTGGCTACGTGCAAACGAACAACATGGACCGTTATGCCCAGCAGAAGGGATCTCCCGGTTCGAGTGGGCTTTCGGATGCGGTCAAGGAGGGCCCGTCACCCTCGACGGAATTGACACTGCAAGATGTCATGGGTGCCATTGACGCCATGAAGGCTTCGGTTGGCCAGCAATTCGACTCGCTGGCCCACAAGCTGGACACCGTGTTGATCGATGTCAACTTACTCAGGGCGGACCTGACGAAAACCAGTGACAAGGTCAAATCACTCGATCTCACGACATCGGGCCTCAAGACAGATGTCTTTGAACTGCAGACGGAGATCCGCAGTTTGCGGGCCCTCAACGACCTCTCTGTTAAGAGACTGGAGGATTTTGAAAGCAGGGCCCGGCGGAATAACGTGCGCATCATCGGTGTGCCGGAGGGGTCGGAGGATGGGCCGGTCGATCTCTTTGTGGAAGATCTGATCCTGAACAAACTAGGGCCGAAAGGCCTCAGCAACTTCTTTACGGTGGAGCGGGCCCACAGAGTTCCGGGGGGCCGGCCGAGGCCTGGGGCCCCACCGCGACCTATCATTGCCAGGATCTTCAACTTCAGGGACCGTGACGCAATCCTGCAGGCCTCCCGTGTGAAGGGCCCAATGAAGTATGAAAATGTGGACATCAGTTTCTATCCTGATTTTACACAATCGATACAAAAACAGCGAATGGAATTTATGACTGTCAAGCGGCGGCTGAGGGACATGGGCTTGAAGTACTCTATGCTTTTTCCGGCCAAGCTACGTATTGAACTGGAGGAACGGACTTATTTTTTCGACCGGCCCGAGGCGGTTGAGGACTGGCTTGACACCTTACACCGTCGGCGCGGCAGGGAGGAACGAGCCGAGGATGAGGGTGGTGGACCAGCGGACCAAGTGTGAACGACTGACTGGTGGTTCCTAGACACTTTTGTGTTCACCTCCGACTTGGGTTTGATGTACTGTTTTTCTTTTTGTTTTTTTTTCCTCTTCTTTAGGACTGTATCACCCTTCCTTCATCATTGGGGGGTAGCGGGGTTTCTGGTGAGATTCTTCCTCCTCGGGGGGGTTTTCTTTCTTTCCGTAGAGTATGTTCATGTTAGGGCGACAGGCACACTGCGAGTTGGGGTGGCTGAATGGTCTTGTGCAGGGGTGCAGGGTGGGGGGGGGTGTAACGGGAGTTGGGGGGGTGGCGGTAGGGGAGTTGTTTTTGGGTGGCGTTTGTTTTGTACCAGGCAACCAGTGTGCTGTTTTTTGCTCTCAACGTGGGTGGGGTGACCGTTGTGGTGGAAATGGGGGGTAGGGGACTGCGCATTTTAACATGGAATGTCAATGGTTTGGGGGACCGATTGAAGAGAGGGGTGGTGCTACAATATTTGAAACGTCTCTCTCCTGATGTAGTTCTGTTGCAGGAGACGCATTTGGTGGGACACTCATGTCATGCTATGAATAGAAGGGGCTACCGTTTAGTGGCTCACTCTGGTTTTACTACCGGATCCAGAGGGGTGGGCATATTGGTTCGATCCTCTCTCCCGCTGGAAATTGATGAGGTGATGCACGACGACCGGGGGCGTTACGTGGTGTTGGTTGGCTGGTGGGAAGGACAGACCTTGTGTTTGGTCTCAGTCTACGTCCCCCCTGGGTTGCAAACCACCACCTTTGCGGATTTGGGAGGGTTGCTGCTTGGGCTCCCGGAGGGCCTCTTGCTGGTAGGTGGAGACTTCAATTCTGTGGTATCGGGTAGAGAGGATTGGCACCCTCCCAGAGACCTCCCCGGGGCGCACTCTTGGCTGGGTGGCTTTATCGACACTATGGGGCTTGTGGACTGTTGGAGATCGATGCATCCGGGGCTCGCCCAATTTACATTTCACTCCGGCGCCCACGGCTCCTTATCTAGATTGGACTATGTGCTGATGCCGGCCGCCCAAGCTCAAATGATCGGGGAGGTCAGACATCTGGCTCGTGGCATCTCTGATCACTCCCCGGTGCTGTTACACTTAGATGTGGTCTTGGGGGCAGGGGGGAGGGTGGCACCGATCAATCCCTGGTATTTGCATGACCCCACAACTCGTGCCCTTTTGGTTAAGTCTCTTGACTGTTATTTTGTAGAAAATCAGGGTTCAGTCTCATCGGCCGTAACATTGTGGGAGGCTTTTAAGGTGGTCATCCGTGGGCAGGCCCTATCCTTGATCTCCCTTGCTAAGAGACGTAAAAATGAGGAGGTGGTACGCCTGGAGTCTGACATAAATGACTTGGAAGAGGATCTCGGGCGGGGGGTCACACGGGATAAACTCCATGCCCTTTGCCTTAAACAGTCGGATTATAGGGTGTTGGTTACGGATGCGGCCAAGCTCGCTAGTCGGCAACAACAGGGGCGCTTGTATGATGTTGGTGACAAGGCTGGAAAGTTGATTGCATGGCTGGAGAGGAGAGAGCGAGCGAGTCGTGTGGTCCCGGTGATTGTGCGTACTGATGGTGTGAGTGTTACGGATCCGGGGGAGATTGTGAGCTGTTTTGCGGACCATTTGTGTGACGTCTACTATCCGGTCTCGGAGAGGCCAGAAGATGACTCTCGTCAACTGCTACTAGATATTGCATTGCCGTGCCTCTCTGTCGATGATAAAGAATTGCTGGATGCGGCGTTGACGAACGATGAGATAGCATCGGCGATTCGCTCGGTCCGTTCAGGAAAGGCTCTCGGCCCTAACGGTCTTCCGATTGAGCTTTACAAGCTTCGTCCAGATAGGCTGGCACCTTATCTCCGCGAGATGTTTATTGCATCCCGAGAGGCCGGCTCCCTTCCGCGTGATCAACGTCTAGCAACTATTGTGGTGATCCATAAAGAGGGCAAGCCGCGTGATTGCTGTGCGTCTTATAGGCCTATCTCACTCCTAAACGCTGAACCTAAGATTCTCGCTAAAGTGCTCGCTAATCGTCTGATTAAAGTCATTGGTGACCTGGTGCATCCGGACCAGTCTGGTTTTATTCCGCACCACAACACCGCGCTGAACCTGCGGCGCCTGACTGGAGTGGAAATAGTTAATTGTTCCCCTCTGCAGTCCAACACTTTCCCTACTATTGCACTGACTGGAGTGGGAATGATAAACATTACCCCTCCGCTATCCAACACTTTCCCTACTGTGGCACTGACTGTAGTGGGAATAATACATTTTACACCTCCGCAATCCAACACTTTCCCTACTGTTCCTCTGACTGGAGTAAGAATAGTACATTTGGTCTTTGCAATCCAACTCTTTTCTTACTTCCTTTACAGTCCACCACTTTTCCTAATCTTGCACTGGCTGGAGTGGGATATTAAATTTAATTTTTCTGCAATCATAGGTGCCGATCACGATCCGGTAAAAAAATTGCCCGTCCGACTCGGATCCAGTCTTTTTACCGTACGAATCGTACAAGTGCCGTACAAACTGGCAATCACGATTCGCATGGTAAAAAGCCCATACGAGTCGCATTGGGAATAATTCCCCACACGTCCTCGGGTCGGAAAATGTGTCCGCCACCTCACCGGACGATTTACCGTACAAACGTGAAAAGTGAAGTCCGACCGCACAGGTACGATCCATCCTGTGCGTCCGATATCACAACCGTATGGAAAAAACACCGTCCGCACCGAACTCCCATTGCAACCATGGAGACATGTGCCCGCATACGCGCCGAACCACCCCCCCCAGCCCCAGTGAGACCGCGCCGTACCCCCCCCAGCCCCCGTGAATACGCGCCGTTCCCCCCCAGCCCCCGTGAGTACACGCCGTACCCCCGTGTATGTACACCCATGTACGTGTCGAACCCCCCATGTATGTACACCCCTGTACGTGTTGAACCCCCGTGTATGTACACCCCTGTACGTTCGAGTCGTACCCCCACCCGTGTATGTACGGTGCGTACCCCCAGCGCGTACAGGGGTGTACATACACGGGGGGTTCGACACGTACAGGGGTTTACATACACGGGTGGGGGTACGACTCGAACGTACAGAGGTGTACATACACGGGGGTACGGCGCATACTCACGGGGGCTGGGGGGGGGTACGGCGCATACTCACGGGGTCTGGGGGGGGTACGGCGCGTACCGGGCCCCCTATTCTGGTCGTTTTGCGGCGTACTTCGCTTCTCCGGCACTTTTTGGGTGCCGTAAAAATATTGCCGTCCGGACTGCTGTCGGTTCGAATCGTACTTCCTGGGTCGTGAAATGCTGCCTGACAGCGTCCCGACGTCACGTCGGGGCATTCCCGGATCACATTTGTATGTATATTTTCGTCGGACGGTGTTTTTTACGATTCGTGCGGAAATGGTGTTTCCGTGCGAATCGTACTTCCATGTTTGTAAAGTTTTACGACCGGGTACGAGTCGGACGGAGAAAACGCTCCGACCGACGGTTCGTACCTGGTTTTTCCAGGATCGTAATCGGCACCATAGTTTCCGTCCTATTGCTTTGACTGGAGTGGGAACAGTAAATTTTACACCTTCGCAATTCACCTCTTTCACTATGCTTGCACTGACTGGAGAGGGAGCAAATTTTAAACCCTCCACTTCTATAACACACTTCCCCTACTGATGCACTGACTGGAGTGGGAGTAGTAACTTTTACGCCTCCACTATCTAACATGTTCCCTACTGTTTCACGGACAGGGGTGGGAATTGTAAATGTTACCCCTGCGCACTCCAACACTTTCCCTACTGTTGGATTGACTGGAGTGGGAATAGTACATTTTACCCCTCCTGAGTACAACACTTTGCCTACATTTGTCTAAATTGTAGTGAGAATAGTTTACGCATTTTATAGTCTAGTTTATATTGTTTAAATGTATATTATTATGTTTTTGTTTATTGAAAATTATAATATTAATGTTTTTAATATGTAATACATTTTTTGTGAATTGCAATTTTGTATTTAGTTAAATGTTTTATTTGTAATAAAAATGATGTTTTAAATATATTTTATGTTATATATATATTATTGCATTTACAAAAATTATTACATTATACTATAAATTAAAATTATTAGTTGAAAAATATGTTTAAGTTAGAGCTATGTAAATAAATATATAGATATTAATATATATGTGTGTTTTACTTTTTGGAAATAATTATAATTGTTTTATTTTTTTAAAACCATTACATCTATTTTATTTTTATTGCATTAGTGTTATTAATAATATATTTAATGTTTACTATTTACATTTATATATTTTTAAAGAAACAATATTTTATACAATGATATGAGACAATTTTTGTTTATCTCGTAATGTTTGTAATTTACATGATAAGTACAGCATAACTATATTTTTGACATTGATATTTATGTCACAATATTTTTGTATGGGGATATCTTCGGGGTTGATATTTTGTCAGTGAACCGGGCCAAAAAAATCCAATATTAAAAATATAGGCAATGCATACTAACGTTCTGAGGAATGTGCTCTTGTACAAAACTGTTATTTCTGCCCCAATAACCACCTCACCTTCAACATTACAAATTGAATACTAAGGGGCTTATCACGATGTTGGAGTTGCCACCGACCAACACCATCTTGGACTCAGTACCGACCGACCTGATGTCGGTGGTTCCGACCGCCTGATTATGATGCAACCGAACACTGTTTGGTGGAATTTCCACTGTTCTCTATGGGAGCTTGTGTTACGGCCATAAACCGACCATAATACAGGCTCCTATAGAGAAATGGGTGCATGTGTAAAACCCTGCAGAATGGTACCAGCCGTACAGTGCAGGGTTTCACAGGGGGGTACCCTGGGTACCCCCTCGACCACCGACCTTAGACCATGGGGGCAAAGGGGCCCTGCTAGGGACCCTCAAAGTCGCTTTCCGACAGTCTTTCCATGTTGGAAAGGCCAGCACGGAAAATCTGTCGGAAACCAACATCGTAATACCGGCAGCGCAAATGCCATCCATAGGGGATTACGGTGCGGTACACTCTGAGCGCCGGCCGGAACTGAGTCGGAATGCTTGTCTGGTTTACATTCCGACCACAAACTTCGTAATCAGGCGTTGGGCCACAAACCGACCGAGTCTCCCGGAAAGTCTGACCACGGTTGGGAAGCTTCGGACTAGAGGTCAGAGGTTTTCCGACCAACATCGTTATTGGCCTTTAAATAACCGGAAACATGCAACACGCAGAAATAATAATGATCTCATAAAATCAAAAACATGAAAACCTGAATCAGAGTGAATACATTTTGGAAATTTATAGTTCAGGGAGAGGTATTTTGTTTGTAATGGGTAGGTAACACGGAAGCAAGCATGGATTCCCACAGAAGGGGTATGGTGACAAATGCTTTGAGACAATATCCTATTAGGCAGTGAATTCCTACAAAATTAGTCACGTTATAGATTATAGAATAGACTGCTACAGCAGAACCATTCGCCTACCTTTCAGAGTCCAGAAAATCATCATGAAAGCTTGCCGATGAGAGCCACTGCAACACCCGCACTTGGCGGTCATACTGCTGATGATGGTTCGCAAAGGGCAGAATTAGATTCTTCAGATACGAAGGAATAACTAGGTGCCAGACAAGAGGACAAAATGTTATGTGTGCCCATAGTGACCATACATATTCTTAAGACAACCCTTCATGTTAATACTGCTTGTGTATCTCACAACTAAAGCACTGACAAATGATCTAGCGACAACTGCTGGTCATCATCTATATTTATATCAACGCACGATGGAGAAATATGTGAACTGCTTTGGGCTACAAGTTTTCAGCCATTATAAACTATGTTTTATGCATTTATGCAACTATGGTCTCAATCTCCAAAATAAAAGGTTCTCTTCGAGGCGTGTAATGAGACTTTCTGGCATATTTACAAGCCCCTATTGCAACCACGTCTCTTTTAGTGAAGTTGTGATGGGAGGGTTGCCTTATTCACAAGGCAGCGTTAAGTCACTTAACGTGGGTTAGCGCTGCCTTGCACATAAGGCACCCTTTCACGCTGCACTTAGCGTGAAAGGGGTGGGCAATGGGTGTTGTGGTGAGCGTTCCACCACAACACCCATTGATTTTGACGCTGCCCCCATTTAGAAGAGCAGCGTAAATAGGAGGCAGCGCCAAAATTAAGACCAGGAAAAATCTGGTCTTAAACAGGCGAAATGAGGAAAAATGCTTTATTTCTCCTTGTTTTTGCTGTGTCCATGTGTGCTGCGTTGTGCAGCGCACGTGGAAAGAGTAAAATGCCAATGATTGTTTACAAGCAGGAATATCCCCATCCTGCACATAAACAATCATTTTTTTAAAAAAAAGCAGTTTTGCACCTTCTATGTGTGCTTCATTAAGCAACACACATAGAAGTTACAAATCGGCATTTAAAGATTGTTTATGTGCAGGAAGGGGGACCTTCCTGCACATAAACAATCTTCCCCTCAACACAGGCACCCTTGCACTATGGTGCAAGGGAACATGCGTGGCGCTAGGCAGCTTAATTTAGTACCGGCGCAGGGGGAAACGCAGGGCTGCACCATATTCTTATAAATACAGTGCAGCGCTGTGTTTCTAAAATGACAAAGTGTGTTGTTAGCCTTCTTGGCTTAACAACACGATTCGCCACTTTCTAGTTTTAATATCCCCCCTTGTATCACAAAGGAGAGACAGAGTTGATTTCAGCTCTTTGTATAAAAGGTTCTCCTTTGCAATGTGTTGCAAGACTTACATATGTATTTTTCTAATGTTACCTATATTACAAGTCCTGTTGTATACTAACTTGGTTGTTGCTTGTGGACTAAATGCATCAAAATGCAGGCGCAGGCCGAGAAAGCAGGCCACTAGTTTAAACGGTGCAGCTAATTCAAATGTGTGCTCGACTGCAATGCTTGTTTTTTGAGACTCATATTAACAAGATGGAAAAGCAATATTTTCCTGATGCACTTTTTATAAACACAACTATGACAGCTGAAATATGCTATGAGAGAAACCTCAAATAGTGTATAACAATCTCACAGTATAAAACACTAACCATTGTGTACTGAGTTCGGGGTGCAGCTAACGGAATGCTTACATGTTTCATTGCCCTGCCCATAGTCACCTCATGGAGGATAAACCAGTCTTTTTGTCGGGATTATGTCTCATGTTCAAAAGTACAGGAGTAGATGCATCAAGCCATTTAAAACCAGTTAAAGCACACAGTTTTGCCAGTTTGTTCTTGAGAGTTCAATTAGCCCTTTCAACAATTCCTGAAGATTGTTGATAACTACCATGGAATTTTTGCTTTATCTGAAATGCTATATAGGATGTTGTCCAAAAATTATTTTTTTAAATGAGTACAATGATCTCTCTCAAAAGAAGTTGGAAGGCCATATCATGGAAACAACTGCCCCCCAAAGGTTTGGCAGCTGTAAGGCTATCTGATCTCCGTGCGGAGTAGGCTTCCACCCACTTTGAGAACAAGCACACAATAACTAAGATGTTCTTCAAACCAGGGCCAGCTCTAGGGCGGGGCGATCGGTGGCACCGTACCGGGCACTGACTTGGGGTGGGGGCGTAATTTTTGCAAGTATATTATCATCTACAAAGTACCTGCTGCCGCCTTCCTGGCCTCCAACAATTTTCAGGCATCAATTAAAATGTCAAGATGACTGCTTTGATTAATCGTCTTCCTGGAAACAGACGGAGGTTTGTCTAGTGGAAGTTTTGACTCTTTCTAAGGTAGCGCAAAGGGTTAAAATGCCAGCTGCTAAGAACGTGTACCATGCAGTTAACAAAGTGCATGGAATGTAAATAGGTCAGTAGGTTACAGCTTCTGTAAGAGAGATCCTTTTGTTACTTGTGCTTTGTAAGTCAAATTCCTAATATAGAACAGTGAGCTATTAACTGTCATCAAGGAGCTGCGTGTAAACTTCAAGGTATATGTTAGAGCTATATGATTTTTGCCCAGTCCTTCATTATCCTAATCTTACCAAAAGGGTTCATTTGGGTAGAAAAAAACTCTTGCTATTAAAGAGAACCCCTAACAATGGTGTTACATTTTAAATTCTAAATGTGTCTTTTTCCAGAATAAGATCTCTTAAACTATATTGCCTACTAGTATCGATGACATCTTACTCCTACACTACACCTTGTAGTCCTGTGTGATGTAACATTTACACCTATGATTGTCTTTGTGCAATGTGTGTGTGATGGAAAGTGCTCTGACACCTTACACTGGTATGAGTGGTGCAAGAACACTAAATGGATCCGAGAGACAGTGGTTGTGGAGACTTGAGGGGCACTTTCCTTCATTTTACGTCTTGCTTTGGTCATATGTTTCCTTAAGTATAGCAGCAAGTTTGCACTCATTCCATCGTATCCTCCCTCCAGCATTTTTCTCTTAGATCCATTTCTTTACAACTGTTTAAATGAGCCCTTCACCTATTTTGAGATTTTCTTTCTCATGCCAGGCAGCAACTTCATTATTAGAGCAACAGTCTGAACTTGATTCCCCATCTTTTATAGACACCTACAGTGTTCACCACAGTTTGCTATTCTCTCAGCAATAGGTGACCTGCCCTTTTCGATAAATGCTATATGATCAGCTGCCTACTGTTCAAAACAATGGGCATACACAAACATCAGCATGCCCACCGAAATTAAATCAGGCTTCAAAGGGGCATTCTCTTAGCTACGGTACACCAAAACAAATCTTTCTTAGACGTGTCAAGATTTTTATTGTAGTTGTTACAGTAATCAATGCCAAGATTGATTAGTCCTGATGCCTCCATTGTAAAGTACCTCAATACCTTATGGAACAACTCTGAAAACCGCAATCTGGAAACTTAAACGAAAGACATTCCCATGGCCCATGTACTGAGAGATTCCATAGGTTCCCTCACAGAGAATGCAAGTAGTTTAAAAAACTTTTTATCATGTACAGGTACTTTTCTAGTGAAATTGCCAAGCCTGTGGTTCAATAGTTGCATAGGTGTAAAAGGTAACCAAGCTACTACACATCGCACAAAATTACATGATATAGATGAACCAGTAAACAGATGGCTTTCAGTGTGAGCCTACAAAAGTTTGAACAGTCTCTAACTGGGACCCCACCTGAGCCACCTATCTTTCAAGCAAGGACCGAATCCTCTAAAAAAAATCCCTATGCATGCAACAGTTAGTCATTTTGTAGGCCGCTATGAATTATATATAAATAAAAAGGTATTACCATGCCAAGAGCTTGTGACATGTGTTCTACAAAGAACATGAAAAAATACATTTGCTTCAAATAATCTTCAAGGCTAGGTAACAGTCAGGCTCTGCAAGGGTCAGTGGCTACAGTGATTGAAACTATGCAATTCACTGACTACATCACAATGACCATAGTGAAAATGACTGGACTAGAAGTCCTTTGCTGAACATATGAAAGAGAGGATTATGATCTGTAATGCCTTGGGCGCAGGGAAACTTTAAGTGCAATACACTCCAAAATTAGCTTTGGAGAGGGTGTTGCTACTGGAGCTAAACATTAGCCAAGCAAACACAAATGTCTGGATTTTATTCTTCTAAGGAAGCATCGCACAGCGCTTAACTGTAGTTGTCATGAAGGATCAGCACAGCAGCAGTATTCCTGTTACTATGATTCAAAATACCAATAGGGCTCAAATTGTCAGCATTTTGCTACAAAACCTGTTAAAACTAAAAACAATGTGTATCTGCAGATTGATCACACAAGATGAATACATAAAGATATGTCATTTAAATACATTTGACTATTGGTAGACTTGTCTAGTTGGACTCAGGACACATATTGAACCGCTAAAAAAGCCCAATCTTAAGACATATTACATTAGTAATAGACATAGATAACATCATTGGTTTTCTGCAGTGTATCCAATGCAAACAAGCTCCTGAGATGGCCATTGTAGTTCCAGAAACAACACAAGCTTGTATGTTGGAAGATAACGCTGTTACCCAACAAACAACCGACAACAAAGTAATTCATCACTCTTGAGGTAGATTCCATAAATTCAGCCTTCAGACAATGGGCTTACCCTTGGTTTTGTAACAAAATAAATAAAAGATTTAAACCAGACTGTTCCATATATCACACACGTTAAGTCTTATCATTGAACTACAAGCACATTGAAAAATTAAAGAGACGCTATACACCCTCTCGTTGTTTATTAGGTGACAATCCCCTAGTACAATTGTTGTCTGTGATAAACCACAGTTTTCAGGAAATAAGGTTCCACATTCACTAGAATCTCATCACAATGGTTTGGAATAAAACGTATCCATTTCGGGATTATGTACTAGACATGTAATGCCAACTGATAAAAAACCTACTTTAAGCCAATAGTAAACACAATACCTGATCTAAAGAAAAAGAATACTAAAGAAAAAGAATACTTTAGCCAATTTGGAACATCAGAGGCATTGGCACATTTAAGAGAGAGATCTGAAAGACCTTAACTGCTTACTTTTCTAATGCTACCTGTGACTTGGTATCAACTAACTGCTTGGAGAAAAATCAAAAAAACGATTTTTCTGGGCAGTCATTTTGCATTCTGATTCTGAAATTTAGAACACATGAAAGGCACAACTGCATAGCTGGCATCCTCCAGGAATACCTTGTGCTGACACTAAATAGTCATAGGATGTACAGATCACTTTCTTTTCTAACAGTTTGTTTTATTGAATACATCACATGCACAGTAACAAATACATTTGCTTTTTATAAAAGCAACCCTTGTGCAGATAGATACTTATTTTTTTTGTTTATTAAGCTAATTTGCATAAGTCTGAGCTATCCGAATGAGTCACAAGTATTGATGTTAAATGATCAATATAAGTAAAAGCTCTTTCACTGGTCAGGGTAATACATCAGAAATAACAACACGGCTGGTGAGAACAATTCTTCATGCTTACAGCTACTCAGTTCAATGTTTCAGATGCACGCCACAACATGGGAAGACTCATTGAGCATCACTTAACCATATGAAAAACATGATATCTTGTGTGGACATGAACCAGGTCGGTCACTCCAACCTGACATGACCACATCATAATCATCACATTTATATACCACACACTGTCCCAGGGACTCTTGGCGATGGTCTTAGTTATTCCCTGTTGTTTACTGCAAGTGTGTCTCCCTTATAGGGAGGTCCATAATTCTAAGCCTTGAGCTAAGAACACCCTCCGCTTTAGATTAAGAAATTCTATCACCACCAACATTTTAGCAAAAGGCATGTCACTGCAGTGCAATATGGCGGCCATGAGAAGAGGATAGCATTTAAGAAAATAATATCTAGCTTTTGCTATAGAGAAGTAGCAAAGAAATATCTTACTTACACTTGAATGTATACCAAAGGGAGGGGAATTGATAAGACTTAAATATTATTTTTCTTACCTGTTTCATTGGAAGAAGAAGCCGGGTGGTAATAGTCATTTGAGGCCCCAGGATCAGGAGAGGCATATCTCAAACTTAGACCACTTAAGCTAGAAAAATAGAGGAGACAACAATATGAAGACTTTTGATCATTTATTTTATGGTCATAACAACATATGACAATCTAAGGGATGAAACAAATTTGAGGCATATGTCAAAAACATCTTGGTGTGTGAAAGGGGAAAAACAGTGGACAACTATCAACATAGAACCATACCTGCTTATTATTCCCTGTACACAAAGGTACTACCTAGTAGGATTTTGTCTGTATGTGGTGCACCTATTGGTTGCTTTTCCATCCTATTCCCACTATGATAAAGATGTGATAGGTTCCCCTAGTGACGCAAAAACAGCAATCAGATTTTTTCTTTTTTTGTGACTTCTATAAGGCCCCAAGGTAAATAACCTTCGTCCCCTTGCTTAGAATTTCCATTTAGATGATGTAGGCCAGCCTTACTACATCTCCAGCTTCTTCAAACTGAACTGGTAATACATGCAGTAGGTAGGTTTATCTTAGCCTCTGTCAGGCTGTGAAAAATTGTGGGAAAATATTAAGCAATTTCAGTAAATTTACTTGGGTTCCTGGTAGTAACTATTAGGTATATCTTGCCAATTGCAGATTATGTATTGTTTGCACCATGCAGGTTATCATAAGTACATTTGTCTGCTAGATGTTATTCAGCGGGGCGCTTACCTAAATCGATTTGAGGGATTGTTTTTAATGCTGTTGCGACTGCTGTTATGGATCTGTGCAGTTCTCTTGATTTTAATTACACAGATATTAATCACGCAACATTGCAAAGACTCTTCAATTCTAACCTCAACTATGAATCCAAGACGTGTTGGACATTTATTAATTCCAGAAACAAAAGAATGACTGTATCCTAACCAAGTGCCATCAAAGTATTTGGGGTAGATTTGATTCTATTGACTTTGCAAACCAAATGATCAACTAGGCACTGACCAAAAGGTCGATCATGAATTACTTATGAAGAACAATTTAAAGAAAGTATATATTATAACATATTCTGAATCACTTATTTAACGGTACATACTTCAAGCCTTTTTATAAAAAGTAGTTCTAGGAATGGGCATGATGATCAGTGAAATGAAATGTCCTTCCCCATAAATGAGTGTGGATCATAATCCAAGATGAAGCTTCTAGACAGGCAATCAGTTGTCATTGGCTACATGTGCACTATGTTTCTGGCTATAACATTTTTAGGAATATTTCTCTCTTTTACGTCCCATCCCCCCATTTCATGCCTCCCACTTTAAGCAATAGGAATCTATTTGAAAACCCACCAATTGTCCCACAAGCCAGGCACTGGGCCACCAGGTCAAAGGATCCCGAAAGCAGGGCAAGCTGAGGCTCTGCTCTAGTAAACCCTTAGATTACCTGTGGTTAGTGGTGCACTCCTTGAAGGTGATACGGTCTTTGTTTCCACAAGGAAGCATTTTACCGCTGGTGTAGTGAAAACAACCTCTCCCTAGTATGCCCATTGTGCTACAGTGGCTGCTAGGGGAACATTGATAGACGAATAGGAGAGGTACTTGTCTTTAAGATGTGTCATGAATTTAATGACAGTGCGTCCTGTGCCCTGTCTCTGTGCTTCCTTGCTTTGTTGCACCAGTGTACACATCTCTTCCACTTGTTGTTGTCACCTTGATTCTTTCCTCTCCTTGGAAAATTGAGGTGATCAGACTCTTTATCCTCAGTGGCCATTCGGCCAAACTGAGTGCGTTTGGCTCCAAGTGCCACATCTGCCCCGCCTGCAACGCTAGCATGTCTTGGTGTGCTGGGAGTGTGATTTACTGTCCTTGGGTTATCTTCATGTAGTCTGAGAACCATGTATTTTGAGCACACAATGAGACTATCATGATTAAGCTGGAATGCTCCTGCCTGCACTTCTGGATTTGGTTCGGTATGATTGGAATTGGTAAAAAAGGTGTAAACAAATCTCCCTGACCATCATATCAACAGGCGACATGGCATTCTCCAGTGACTCTGGATGATAGAAACTGAATTATCAGCTTTACCATTTTGCGTTTTTGTGTGTTGCGAATAGGTCTATTTGTGTTGTCCTCCATATTTAGAAGATCTGCTTTAGCACTTATGGTTTTAACTCCCACACATGAGTGGTGCTTGCTTTTCTGCTTAGCCTGTCTTCTTTTGTAATTTATTATCCAGGCAGGTGTATTGCTCTTAGCAATATTCTATTCTTGATCACCCATTTCCAAATCTCCTGGGCCACTGTCAATAGTGGGTAGGACCTTGCTCCTTTTTGTTTGTTCAGGTAAAACATTGTGATTGTGTTGTCGTTTGAACTAGAATTGTTCTCCTTGTTAGATGTTTCTAGAAGGCCTTCAGTGCTAGGAAGCGGTCTTCAACTCCAGCACATTTATGTGTTGCACTGCCTTCTTTCCAGAGGACTCTGACATTTAGCATGTCCATGCGAGCTACCCTATGTGTGATGCATTCGTTGTGATGGTCACTGTGGGAGTTGGTGGTTTGAATGGTTTACCTACAGTGAGATTCTCTAGGTTCCACCATTGTATGTGTCTCTGAACCTTGTCTGTGACAACCACTATATCTACCCAACTCCCGGTTGCCTGTTGCCATTGATGTTGGATCCATTCCTGTATTAGTTATATATATATATATATATATATATATATATATATATATATATTAGGCCTGGGCAAAAATTTCGTTCCGTTCGCGGAAATTGCGATAATTTGACATTTTTGCGTTCCGCGGAGAGCGCGAAAATGTCAAAAATTCCGGTTTCCGCAGCTTGGCGATAATTTGTTTCTTGCTCGCGCTGTAAAATGATACATTCTCGCGCGCGCGCGATCGCCTTACCTGAATCCCTGCGTTCGCCGACAAGTTTTCTTGATCCGGTCGCGTTCTCCATGAGATGTTGTATTGTTTTTAGCCATTTGCGCTGTCTCGCGACAGTTCGCGCCCGCAGTGACGTCATGCGTCGCGCGATCACGTCTTTCTTCTCGCGATCATGCACCGCGAGAACAACTCAAAACAAGATGGCCGCGCCCGCAAGCAGCCACATGGGTAAGTTGGCGACCCGCAACCATGCAGAAAATCGCGCGAACATGCCGGAAAAAAACTTCCGCATCTTCGCGATATTTCTGCTTGTTTGCGATAATTTTAAACATTCTCGCGATAATTTGCGAAGGTTAATTCCGCAAATTCCGCCCACCCCTAATATATATATATATATATATATATATATATATATATATATATATATATATATATATATATATATATATATATATATATATATATATGTATATATATTATCTACTGGCAGTCGCCAGTAGATAGTTATAGTTAGGACCGTGTTTCCATAGGAAATCCGCAACATTCTATTTGGAATAACTTTGGCGCCGGTTGACAAATCCTCGCGAAATTTTCAAAATAGGTGGGGCGCTCCGCTCCGCTCCTACCCTGAAAGTCTCGGGGGGATTCGTCAAGCGGGGGCTGAGAAAAAAGGGGGTCACAAAACATGTTTTCCCCATGCAATTTTCCATAGGGACATTTAGTTCAAGGTACAGCCCGAACGGCTGAACAGAATTACTTGACATTTGGCAGAGAGGTAGTCCTCAGGTCAGGGGAGTGCCTTTTGCAGGTCTGGTGTCAATCTGTTCAGTAGTTCCTGAGAAAATCAAAAGTAAAATCATATATATATGTGGGCGGAGCCTAACCCCACATCTCATCCTGAGATCTGATTGGCTGTCAGCACTTCATCCAAGAATTGTTGGCAGCCATCTTGGGACCAATATACATGATAGCACCTCATTAAAAAGCATTGCAGTTAATAGAAGGTTTTAAGACTTTAGTTACATTACAAATCATTTGTTGATGGTACCATACTCATTTTAGGAATTGTGGTATGTTCTAAGGTGATTTCACCATGTGAAAAAGCCTTCTGCTGGGATATCATGATTGAGAGAAAAATATTTTTCCATGCTTTTCCCACAGAGGTTTGGAAGGTGATCTATAAGCTAAACTGAGAGCTTATTTTCTGTAAATTCACATTATCTTTCTCAGTCATGTGAGAATGAAGTCTGACATTCTCAGTAAAACATGTACATCCAACAAGGGCAGAGACTGTCAGTTGATTCCTTTGTGTTCTACTGCAGCTTCCCAGAGTGTCCCAAAGCACAACTAGAGCGCTAACAGTCCTACTTATGATAAACGTATGGCACACCTGAAGCCATCTTGCTTGGATTAAAGTGGTAACTCTTAAAACATTTAATTTAAAAAGGAACAAAATGAGGGGGTTCATTTTTCCATAAAAAGTATGATTAGTGCTGCAGAAAGAAAAATTAGGGCACATTTTGAGTGACTTCTCAAATCCTCTTCTATTTCATAAAAAAATTCTGACATGCAGACTGAAACATGCACTTTCAATACCAGCAGCAGTTTTCCCTGGTGAGCAGTAGCTTTACTACAGGTATCTAATGAGCAAAAAGAGTGCTAACATTCTGAATTTATGGCAAATGTGTGACACATCTGAATGCCTTCTTGATGGAATCAAAGTAAAAAACTGAAAGTATTTCCTACTGAGGAGACTGCAGTAAATGAGGAAATTAGGAAACTTCATAACAAATAAGTCTCCCAAGATGGCCACCAGAGACAAAAGAGCCCAAATATCACCCAGATGTAGCCCAAGTATAGCCCAATGACAGAATGTCCCAGAGTGTTCTTAAAAACAACTAGAGCGCTTACTGTCTTCATTATGACAAAATTATGGCACACCTGAAGCCATCTTGATTGGTATAAACTGGTAACACTTAAAACATTTAATTTAAAAAGGAACACAATGAGGGGGTTCATTTTGCCATAGAAATTATGATTAATGCTGAAGAAAGAAAATGAGGGCACATTTTGAGTGACTTCTCAAATCCTCTTCTATTTCATTAAAAAATTCTGACATGCAGACTGAAACATGCACTTTTAATACCAGGAGCAGACTTCCATGGTGAACAGTAGTTTTACTACAGTGATCTAATGAGCAACTAGAGTGCTAACATTCAGAATGTATGGCAAATGTGTGACATATCTGAATACCTTCATGATGGAATCAAAGTAAAAAACTGAAAGCATTTCCTACTGATTAGACTGCAGTACATGAGGAAATTAGGAAACTTCATAACAAATAAATCTCCCAAGATGGCCACCGGAGACAAAAGAGCCCAAATGTAGCCCAAAATCACCCAGATGTAGCCCAAATATAGCCCAATGACAGAAGTGTGCAAAACACTTATTATTTTGTGTTTTTGCAGTGTTATATAGTGCAGACTTGTCAGGTATTGGAGTGCTTTACATGAGCATTGGTTACATCACACAAGAACAAATTCATTTTGGTTGTAGACATGGGGAGACTAAGTGATTTGACCAGAATCACAGAATGTCGAGCTGAAGCAGAAACTCCAACCTGGTTCCCCAGTTGCAAAGTTTGCAGTTCTGGAAGTAACACCACATCCTCTCCCCTAAGTGCAACATTTAATCAAGTGGTCAACTGGATAAAAAAACATAAAGATAACAAATAATTTAAAAGTGCTTTGTCGCTATTTGAAAACTCAGAAAATATGTCCTTATTTTAGTCTTTTAGAGCACTAACCATAATTTTGATGCCAATAAGACCCTCTCATATATGTAATTTCTAAAGGAAATGCTCTAGGTATTACAGTTTTGATTACATCAAGATGACGTCAGGCGTTCCACACTTTTGTAATAAATATAGAATGTTAGCAATCTAGTTGTTCATTAGGATACTGTTGAGAGGCAGAGGCCAGGGGCACGGACTCTGAAAATTGAAGGCAGGTAGGAGGGTGCAAAGGCAACAATTTAACCACACTGAGCAGGCAGGAAGGGCCGTGGCAGCACAACAGACTATGGAGGGCAGTGGAAAGGGGGGCAGGGGAAACAAACCAACAATACAGGACTTGCAAGAGAGGCTGTGGCAATGTAATAGACCATTGTGGGCAGAAGGAAGAGGCAATGGTAGTACAACCATACATGCCAACAGACCCGATTCAGTCAGGAAACGTCCAATGTTTTTAAGCTCAAATGGGCTTTATTTGATCTGTCTCCTGTCTACAATCTCCTCTTTTTCAATGTAACTCAAAGGGGAAAATCAATACCCCAGTTTTTTTTCAAAATCTCCCTCTTACCAAGTTCAAAATGTTCGCAAGTATGGTACATTGGATCATGGAAGGAAATGGGGTAGGGACATGGACTTGGATAACAGAGGACAGGAGGGACATGGAGAGGTGCACCAAACTGACCCTGCAGGGCAGGCATCAGGGTTTGCAGCAGCACAATACACCACACAGGGCATGCGGGACGGGAGTGCAGCACAACAATCCATAGAAAGCAAGAGGGAGGGGACAGGACCATGCACATGGACAACAGAGAACAGAGGGGCAAGAGGCAATGGTAGCTAGCTGACCATAATGGACAGACAGGAGAGAAAGCTGCAGCATAACAGACCACAAAGGGCAGGAGGGACGGATCAGGGGCATTACAATGGAACAGACAAGCCAGGAGGGAGGGAGTAGGGGTCTGCACATGTAAACAGAGGGCTGGGGGCAAGGGGGCAGGGCAGGAGCAGCAAGATAGCCATGGAGGTCAGGCAGGATGGGCACTAGAAGCAAGACACACCATGAAGGGCAACAGTGAGACTGTGATGGCATACACACAGACCATGGAGGGAAGGTGGGAGAGGGTCAGGGGCAGCAAACTGACCACACAGGGAAGGTGGGAGGGGCCATGGCAGCACAGAAGACCATGCATGGCAAGTGGGAGGGTTAGTGGCAGCACAATGGCTATGATGGGCAAGAAGGAGGGTGCAGGGGCATGCACAAAGGACGATGGAGGATAGAAGGGAGAGTCAGGACCTGTGCACAGACAAGAAAGTTCAGGGGAAGGGGCCACACAACAGACCGCACGGGGCAGGCTGGAGGAGCAGTTGCAGCACAACAGACCAGGGAGGGCAGAAGGGTGTGGCAGTACAATGGACCATTTAGGCCAGGAGGAAGAGGATAGGGGCATGGCATGTGGACAGGCAGGGTGGAGGTGGCAGGGACAGGTTACAGTCATCTGACAATGCTAGGCAGGTGGGAGGGGAGTGGCAGCTCAACAGAACACTCAGAGTAGATAGGAGTGGCAGGTCCATGGAACATGGTGGGCAAAAAGGATGGAGCAGGGGCATGCACAAAGACATCGGAGGGCAGGGGGAAGGAGAATAGGGGCAGCAAGCTAAGCACAGAGTTTAAGCAGGAGGTCAATGATGGGGCATAGAATTGGGCAATGGAGGGCAGGAGGAGTGGACTGGTACATCATACTAAATTGAGGGCTGGGGCAGCACATCAGACCATGCATGGCAGGAGGGAGGAGGCTAGTCCATGGATTCACACAACAGAGGATAGGGAGGAGGGGGATGGGGCAGCAAGCTAACTGTTCAGAGAAGGCGGGTATTAGGAACTTTATTGTTTTTAAAACGTGTGTCTGTGCAAACAACTTAAAATATGAACAAGTATGCAGCATAATCTCACTTTTATTCAGGAAGAAGAGGACGTTTGTGACTGTGACTCCGGACTCACTTGGCAGAAACACCCCCTGACCCTCCACCCCCTATCGCAAAATGTAATGCCCGTGAAAAGGGTAGGTGAACACAGTGTTATATAGAACATAGTCCTGAGAGCACGATTGAAAATGAAAACTAGATATAGTGTATGGTATAAACTATGCACCAAAAAGTGTGATATAAGATGAACCGGGCGTGAAATATAATATGCAATACATTGTGCGCAATGACAGATTCATTGGAGAGCGCGAGATAGCACAGGCATTAGCGCGTGCTTTGCGATATGCGCCTTGGAGTGTAATATGCACAGGGCAGTGTTGTGTAACCTAACTAGTCTCTAAAGTTGTAATATAAAATATGTGCTCGGGAGTGTAACGTTGCATATGCACTGGAAAAAAGATATGGATCCCAGATTGTAATATGTATGGCATAGCACTGTGCGTTATAACATAGGCATCGAGGAAGGCTAGATGGGGCAATATAACCCGTGCGAAGACAAGTGTGGCATGACATATTCACGGGGTGGTGTTACAGTGCACATGGGCTAGAGAGTGTCATAGCATATGCACTAGCTAGTGGAATACAACACAGAGGTGTGTGGCACTCAGCAGGCAATGGTGGGTGTAACACAGCATTGGGCTCTGCCAGGAGCGCGCTGTGACTCTCAAGTAATGTTCGTCCCCTTTCCAGAGCGTAAAATAAAAAGTATTACACATCCGGCAGTGGATGTGTGTTTTATTAACCGTGAGGGGGGTTTCTTGCACAGTTTTGGTCGAATTTTTGTCGAATCCCCTTTGAATGGCTTGGTGTGCATGTGTATTAAATGGGCCCGTCAATAGCTACCCATGTTTGTATAAATAAACGACAAGGGTGTCTACCGGGATTAGGCACGGAAGGGCATCAGACATGTCAGAGCTTCACTAGTGGTGTAAATACATTCCACGTGGATTCATTTTATGCATAGTCGCCTTTTAATGAATATCACGCAAATCGTCATGGTGATAGGTACGTACGGTTTGTCCAGCATGTCCTAGGTGTGTCTATAAATATATATTTTTAAAAATAATAAAAAACAGTGGCCGGCCCTGGGGATTGGGGTCAAAAAAATATAATTAGGAGACAGGCCCTGGGGGATGGGGTCATCAGGGCCAATAAATTAGAATAAGAAGGGGAACCACACAGCCCCCTTCTTAAAAAATTAAAATAAATAAAACACTGGCATCGTGCCGGAGGCCACGCCCCCTCCTTGCAGCACTCTGCAAACGCGCCCCCTGGCGAGTTGTAAGTTGGGGAATTAATTCCTCTTCAATACTGAGGGTCCCTGAGGGCCAACTAGCCCAACAGGCATCTCCAGTATGCGCCAGGGAGCTGCGCTGCAGACAGGTGTTCTGAGGCCAAGCCCCTTTTTACACCTCTCTGCAACGCAGCTCTGTGGCGCTTACTGGAGGTACCTAGTGGTCTAGTTTGCCCCTAGGGACCCTTAGGATTCAAGGGGACTTAATCTCTCAACTTAGAACAGCCACAGGGCGCGTTTACACAGTGGTGAAGGGAGGGGACGGGGCCTGAGGTCACGTGTGCAAACACGCACTATGGCACGTTTTAAATTGGGGATATAATTTCCCTTCAATACTGAGGGCCCCTGGGGTCTAACTAGCCCACCAAGTGCTTCCAGTAAGCGCCACTGAGCTGCATTGCAGAGAGGTG
The DNA here is from genome assembly GCF_964204655.1 of Triturus cristatus. Taxonomy (NCBI): domain Eukaryota; kingdom Metazoa; phylum Chordata; class Amphibia; order Caudata; family Salamandridae; genus Triturus; species Triturus cristatus. The sequence goes on along the minus strand of NC_140595.1, from coordinate 102,412,052 downwards.
GTCCAGGCCGTGCCACTTTTTACACCTCTCTGCAACGCAGCTCTGTGGCACTTACTGGAGGTACCTAGTGGGCTAGTTGGACCCTAGGGACCCTCAGGATTCAAATGAACTTAATCTCCCAACTAAAAATGGACACAGGGCGTGTTTACACAGTGGTGAAGGGAGGGGACGGGGCCTGAGTTAACGTGTGCAAAAACGCCCTGTGGCCTGTTTTAAGAAGTAGTTTTAATCCCCCTGCCCTATTATATACTAGGGGCTTACAGAGGAGGTCATGCTAATCACAGGGGGACCCCAACGCATAATGTTCCCTAGTGTATGTAGGTGTTTTCACTGTATTCTAAGTGTCTTTTAACATAGCACTGGCTCTAGGACTGGTTAGTCAGACTCAGTTACCACCAGTATCCGTCTGAAAAAGTTGAGGGTACAGGATGATTTTGCAACAAGGCTTCTTTCTGCTCTTCTTTTTGTTCTTTCTGCACGTTATCCTTCTTCCTGCACTTTTCTTCGTCTTTGAGGACCTCTGTTGCTTCTTTCTGCACTTCTTTTTTTTCTTTCTGTGCATTTTTTCTTCTTTCTTCACATGTCCTATCTCTGTAGGCATAGTTAGAAATTAGCATTTAAAAAACCTTTGAAATTCACAGAAAAAACCATAGGTTTCAGGCACGTTATAGTTAGGAATTAGCATTTAAAAAACCTCAGAAATTCACTGAAAAAAACATAGGTTTCAGGGGTGTAATAGTTAGCTGGACTTTTCACTTGTACAAAACCATTGAAATTCCCCCGTTATAGTTAGTTCAGCTAACTATAACTCGCGCGCCCGCAATGCACTGCTGATGAAGTCACATATTACATCACTCATGACATGGTCAGTGACATCACTCATGACATCACTCATGACATCTCAAATGACATCACTGATGACATCACTGATGGCATCATCCTTGTGATAGAGTGGCAGACCTCCTCTCACCCTAATATAACCTTTGATACACACATTAAAAAATAGAGACTAAAATTTTCAAAACAATGGACATACCAATACCAGTTACAACAAACTCTTCAGTAATTCTAAGATCCACATACACATCCACTCATTCACCAACAGTCCTATACAGTCACTCATACATGTACTCACTCATCATATGTACTCATACACCTATACATCCTGTTACACAATGCCACTCATCAATAGAGTTACTCACACACATAGTCACTCATGCTAATAAAGAATCAAACATACATTTACTTGCATATACAGTTATACACACACCACCACACTTACTTCTACGGAAACTTACACATACTTAGTCTTTTAAACAATCACTTATAGAAACACATACTTATTCATACAGGAACTCTTTCAATCTCTCACTCTCACATATACTCACTTATATACACCAATAGTCACATATACTAGTTTAAAACATATGTAGTTACTCATTAAGACACTATTGAGACAGTCATTTACTCACTAACACACCCATACACACACTCATCCACCCATACAGTCCTGCACACATGCTGTCTTCAACACATACAAACAGTGAGTCACTCATTCATGCACCTATGCACTACGTAATACCCCCCACCGAACCATGCAGACACTCAGACTGATACTCAAAAAACCAACTAATAATCTATATAGACACCCATGTAGCTACTCACCAACCCATGCAGCTACTTATACACAAAGTGAGAGACTGATACAGATATTTACATATTTAAACATTACTCACTAAGCCATGTATTCACTATGATACACTTAATCAGTCAGTTACACAATCAATTTTTCAAAAACAAATCATCCATTTAGACACTTATATACCCATTTATTCTTCCATCGACCTTGAGATATACGTATATAAAACATATATAAGTTTCAGAAAAACACACATTCACTGAATGATGTCATCAGTGATGTCATCAGTGATGTCATTTGAGATGCCATCAGTGATGTCATGAGTGATGTCACTGACCATGTCATGAGTGATGTAATATGTGACGTCATCAGCAGTGCATTGCGGGCGCGCAAGTTATAGTTAGCTGAACTAACTATAACAGGGGAATTTCAATGGTTTTGTACAAGTGAAAAGTCCAGCTAACTATAACCCCCTGAAACCTATGGTTTTTTCAATGAATATATATATGAATATATATATTATTACCCGCAGTAGATGGCGGCATCTACTGCGGGTAATAAAAGTAATTAAGCACAAGTTGGTGTCCGTTTCCTGCTTTCGGAAGGTCCAGCAGCACGATTCTTCCGAATTAGTTGGATTTCGAGGATATATATATATATATATATATATATATATATATATATATATATATATTCACTGGAAAAAACATTGATTTCAGGCCTGATATAGTTAGGAATTAGTATTTAAAAAAACCTTAGAAATTCACTGAAAAAACAATAGGTTTTAGGGGTGTTATAATTAGCTGGACATTTCACTCGAACAAAACCATTGAAATTCCTCTGATATAGTTAGTTGTACTAACTACATCTCGCGCGCCCTCAATCCACTGCTGATGATGTCACATATTACATCATTCATGACATGATCAGTGACATCACTGATGACATCTCAAATGACATCACTGATGACATCATCCACGTGTTAATCAGATACACCTCATCATACACCAGTAAAACCTTTCATCAAATTCGTAAAATACAGAGTGCCAGATTTAAAACCATTGACACACCAATACAAGTTTCTAAACACCCATTCAGTGATTCCTAGATCTATACACACATCTAATCACTTACCTATAGATTCACTCATACATGCTGTCAGTGATCAACAGAACACTATAAAATATACTTATACACCTATATCGACATTACACACCAGCACACATCCTAATCACTTATGAACTCATCCTACTCACTTATGCAAACAATGGATCATACTTACTTTTACTTAGCTATACACTTATAAAAACACCACTTCATCTATTCATATAGATAATAGCTCATACTTAGTGTGTTATAAAATCACTATTACAACTATACAGTTATCCATACAGTCACTCATACAATCATGGAGTCTTGTGTATACTTATTTATATACAACAACTGACACATACACTGGCTTTAATTTTTCTAGTTTGTTGGACATGTACCATTGAGACATATATTTGCTCATCGCCACACCCATAAAGATATTCACTCACCCAAACAACTGTAATAACATATAGTTGTAACTTCATATACCTACTGAATTAAATATTCACACATCTTTAGGCAGTCACACACCCCCCACCGAACCACACACACATTCACACTCCCATACAAATACTCAGGCAACTAATCAATAAATAATATAGACTTTCACGTAGTTAGTAACCAACTAGTGCAGCAGTTTACACAACAACAAGTGACACAGATATTTACACAGTTTAGTCACTATCCAATATATTTAGTGAGACACTATAAATTAGTCAAGTAAACAGGCAATCACACTGCTACTAAATCCTCCATCCAGATATTCATATTTATATATCCACTCATTCTTCAATGCAAATTGCTATATATATAATACATATTTAAATAACGAACCAAACCTCATTCACTGGATGATGTTTCTTCAGTGAATTTCTAAGGTTTTTTAAATGCTAATTCCTAACTATATCAGGCCTGAAACCTATGGCTTTTTCAGTGAATTTCAAAGGTTTTTTAAAATGCTAATTCCTAACTATATCAGGCCTGAAACCTATGTTTTTTTCAGTGAATTTCAAAGGTTTTGTAAATGACAATTTTTAATGTATTAATTGTTATACTGATTGTTTTGATACTGATTTACTAAATTTTTTAAACTGTTTATTTTTAGATATTTTATTTTTTTAATTACATTACAATACAAAATATACTTTCTCAGAATGAATTACTTTAGTTTAAATACTTTGCAAATAGGCAATAGACTTTTAAGTACAGTAGTTACAGTTGTTGCAATGGGCAACACAATTTCAAACACAAAGCCACATTGAGCTCAATGTGAATTTCTAGTCAAATGCAATTAGTTACTTTATGGATTACTTTTCTAACCACAGGACTGGATCCTAGATTCAGTCCTTTGACATCTCCTATACACAGTTGAGTAAAAGCATTTTGGTTACAGTAGTGATTTTTAAGGATTATTATTGAATTTTAAAAGTTGACACTTAGAAATGTTTTCACATAGAATCACCAATGTTATCCTACGGCAGAAAATTCACTTAGCAGGTAAGTAGTGTTATCGTTAATTTTTCTTACTCAGTGGTGGATCCTAGATCCAGCACAGGTGAATCTCCTGTAAACAGTTGAAAGAATGTGTTTAAGTCATACAGACGATTTTTTAGGAATATATTTAGAAACTTTTCCGCTTAAAAGCACACAATGGATTCCTATGGAAGGAAATACAAGTTACTGTTAAGTATGCTTAAAATTACTTTTCAGGGTCAGTGCTGGTCTAAAAGATGCAGCACTGGGTTCTCTCCTGATAACAGGTGAGTAAATCGGAATTCGTAGTTCATCTGATTTTAGAGGAATATTTGTACGTTTCAAAAATGGACACAGAAACTTTTCTGCTGAAAACCACACAATGGATTCCTATGGAAGGAAATACAAATTACTGGTAAGTACACTTAGAATTACTTTTCAGGGTCAGTGCTGGTCTAAAAGATGCAGCACTGGGTTCTCTCCTGATAACAGGTGAGTAAATCGGAATTCGTAGTTCGGCTGATTTTAGAGGAATATTTGTAAGTTTCAAAAATGGACACTTAGAAACTTTTCTTCTGAAAACCACACAATGGATTCCTATGGAAGGAAATACAAGTAACTGGTAAGTACGCTTAGAATTACTTTTCAGGGTCAGTGCTGGTCTAAAAGATGCAGCCCTGGGTTCTCTCCTGATAACAGGTGAGTAAATTGTAATTCGTAGTTCGGCTGATTTTAGAGGAATATTTGTACAATGGTGAAGGAAGGGGGCAGGGCCTGAGGTGACGTGTGCAAACACGCCCTGTGGCGCGTTTTAAGTTGGGGAATTAATTCCTCTTCAATCCTGCGGTCTCCTGGGGGCCAACTAGCCCACCAGGTACCTCCAGTATGCGTCAGGGAGCTGCGTTGCAGAGAGGTGTTCAGAGGCCACGCCCCTTTTTACAACACTCTGCAATGCAGCTCCATGGCGCTTACTGGAGGTACCTGGTGGGCTAGCTGGCCCCCATGGGACCTCTGGATTGAAGAGGAATTAATTCCCCAACTTAAAACACGTACATGTATACATGTATACATGTTTCTGCCGTGTGGTCCGGTTGGGTCTGTGGCATTCATCAGGACCTAAAGTTAAAAATGGGCTCCGTTCTTACCGGCCATATGGTGATAAGATGCCACTAGGTGGGGTGACCTGTGTCACACTCCACGAGGAAAAGGATTCATTGCGAGGTCCTGAAATAGAGACCTAAATGCCCTATGGGAGGAGGGCATCGAAGGGAAGACCCCTCTATTCAAACTGACTTTCTGTAAGGCGAGGATTGGTCAATGATGAAGCATGACACCAAGTGGTGTGTGAGACCAGTCGACACATTTTGTGAGATGCCCACACTCACAACTTAAACCTCACCGAGGTCACTTCTCTGGGATTGGCCCCATTTTGTGTTGAACATTGTATGTTGGAGGCTGGCCTGCTCCTGGTGTCCCTTGCCTCTAGATCCCTCCCCCAGGTGACCCTGGGGATAGAGTGGTTATATGGTCAGTGACATCACTGATGACATTAATGATGACATCTCAAATTACATCACTGATGACATCACTGATGACATCTCAAATGACATCACTTATGACATCACTGATAAAATCATCCAGTAAGTGTGATTGTTTCTAAAAGGTTTAAGAATGTGATATATACATGATAATTCAGTCAGTATGTGACTGACTTTATAAGTGAGTGATTATATGTGTCTGGGTGAATGTATGGATGAGTGACTAATCTGTGTGAATGTCTGTATCAGACTGTCAGTTGGTGTGTAAGTGGCTGCATGTGTTGGTGAATAGGCACATGAGGGGCTATATGAGTTATTGATTGGTTGTCTGATTACCTGTATGGATGCCTGAGTGTCTGTGTGTTGTGTGACTACTTGCATGGATGTGTGAGTGGGTGATTAACTGGTTGTATGGGTTCACGAGTGCATCTGCAAGGGGCTGTATAAGTGAGTGAGTGGGCATATGGATGTGTTGGTGAGTGAATGGATGTCTCAGTGGTATATGTGTGAGTTACTGCATATGTGAATGGCAGTATATGTGAGTGTTGGAGTATATAAGTGACTGTATGTGAGAGTGAGTGATTGTGAAAGTGGCTGTATGGATGAGTGCGTGCTTGTGTCAGTGATTGTATAAGAGAGTAAGTATGTGTTAGTATCTGCATGAATAAGTGAGGTGGTGTATATATAACTTATAGGTGAGTATATGGCATTGTGATTGACTCATTGGGTGACTGATTAGGTGTGTGAGCAACTCTATGAGTGATTTGCAGTGTGTGAGTGTCTGTATGGGTGTATGAGTGCATATAATAGTGGCTGTATTGATGAGTGGTAAATATAGTGGACGACCCAATCTACCCTTGAGGGCTCGGGCAAAATTGATGAACAGGTAAGAGGTGCCTTCAAGGGATTTATTCAAATACTTAGTTGAGTAGTTCTGAATCTCAATTATATGTAAGGTTTTATGATTTGCTTACAAACTCAATTATTTTCACAATTTATACTTTAGACAATATAATTCTATCCAATTATGCGTCAATCATATGAAAATATATCTCAAATGAGTATATATCCATCAAAAGATAGGAACAAATTTATCCAAAGCAACATAAACAAAGAAAGGAGAAAATACGGGTGTATATAAAAATAATAAAGTTTATCATCAAATTTCAAAAAGGGTCCTTGAGGTAAGAACAGTTACAGTTATATTGGAAGGGAACATTTCAGTTATTCATGCCTTCACTGTAATAGTTATCAAACACTTTTTCACAATTACAGACAGAAAGTATGTCTTCCGTTATTCTCTATTAACTCTATACATTAGCCATATCTATTAATATTTAGTATTCACTTGTCATAGATGAACTGTTGCTATTCCTTCAGGAATCCTCTGACTCTTTCTTCTACTGGTGACTTATGCTAGAGGGTGTACAGGAAGAGTCACTTGCTTGCATGGTTACTCCCTTTCAAGGGTTCCCCCTCTTCTACTTCTGCAGCTGTAAAGGGCTGTCTGGCGCCTGCACTGTACTGCCATTATGGTGGAGTGGTGGCCTTACTCCGTTGGTGACTTAAGGTTGCGTGAGTGGTGTGTGGCTGTACAACTGCTCCTAAGACTGTTCTTTTCCTCTGGATCATGCCTCCTCAGAATATTCCCTTATACTGAAGGGCTCCCATGGCCTTGGCTCTTACATGGTCTTTTTTAATGCTCAGTAGTGTCTTATCACTGCCTCTCCAAATAGACTTTTCCCAGTGAAAAGCACGTTCATTATAGCTGACTGGACCTCCTGCTTGAATGCAGAGATTCTCAGCCAAGTGTTTCTGCTTAATGAGGTGGCCATGCAGACCTGCCCACTGACAGTTTCTGCTGCATCTGCCATGTATTGGCCATTGTCTTTGCTTCATGTAGCAACGTATTCAGCCGCTTTTTCCACTCCTCTGGCAGGTGTTCCATGAGCTCCTCCATCTCATCCCACCCCTATCTAGCAGGGTATTCTAGTAGGCTATCCACTGCGTTGCTGCTGACCTCTCAACTTTTTTTGCCCTCCATTTCTACTCTCTTGCTTTCATGAGAAAGGGTAGCCCCCCAAACACAGGGCTATATGCTCTCTTACATGCTGTTGCCACAATGAGGGAGTCAGATGGCATGTTCCCCGGATGTAGGTTGTGTCTTTCTAAGAGAAGCAAAACTTCTTTTATACCCTTGGTGTTATGGATTGGATGCAGCTGGTCCTTTGAATGCATCTCTGTCCTGGTCCAGCATATTGGGTAGCATTGTGAGGAACTGGTTACTCTTCTGGTCGGGCAGTAGTGTTTCAAAGAAGAAGCATGCTCTGACTGCCTCTCTTCTAACTGAACCACATAAGTACCTGCAGGTCTCTTGATGACTGTGTTGTGTGCAGTGATGTCATCTGGCGGTGATGGGTTGAATGGATAGGATTCTACCCCTTAGTCTGGATAGATGTCTTGCCATTCATCGGTTGGCTCTCTCATTTCTGAGAGTTCTTATTGTTGTTATTCCTCTAACTTGAACCAATCCTCTTCCATTTCTTCCTGGGGTTCTTGAGTGATTGTGTTTTCCAGCTCAAAGTCGGGTGCTTTGATGCCTACGGCTCGCCGAATGTCGTACCAATGTGCCCGGGTCTTCGCAGCCAGAATTGAGCAGCTTTTTGCTGTCTCTCTCCCATGTATTGGAGCCTCTATTGAGGTTGAAGCGGGTTTCGAGGGATTGTCTCCAGTGGTGTCCCTTGCCTTGGCCCTGTGTGGCTCTTCGGGCTGACTTTTGCTTATAATCAAAGTTTCAGCGCTCCGTCCATCATCTCCTTGTGTTTGCTTTGCTTATATCAAGGCCATGCTGTATGATACAGGCCTGCCATTTCTGTGGGTGACCCCAGACATAGCAGAACTGGTTAAAGAACGACTAAAGGAGTATTTATGGACGCAGGATTCAGGATTTTAAACATGTTAAAGCGGGAAGTCCAACAGACTATTTCCTAGACATTAGTCTCATTCCAGCTTATGAATCATTTCTTGAGATGCTTCCTGTCCCCATCCCATTGTAACTTCTTTTTAAATGGAGGTATGGAGTTCTGCCATTAAACAGTTTTTATATAAAATGGGGTGTACAAATATTTTAACTCTAACAAGTGTCCTTCACGTGACTTAGCGAAAGAAACTCCACATAATTTTTCCTTTTTCTGTCCTGCTTTTGATAGAGCACGAAAACTATGGATTCGGCCAGTATGTAACCTCATGGGTTTCCATCATCATGCGCACGCACTATGCGCTTTACGTTCAGATACCAGAAAGGGAACTGCTGTTAAGATGACAAAATCTTTGTATGCCACTTTATTCATCCATATGTGAAATGTTAAATCATTGGAGCAATGATATTTTAAAAGCACATTTTCCTCTCTGTATCCACGTTGAATGCTGCTATGATATTATTGGAGTTTCTTTTTCTCATGTTTTATGTTTTTTATTGACTGTGATTTTGTGGCTTGTATGTGATTGTGTGTATTTATTGTTTTTCATTATTTTCTTTTTAGCCTTTTAACTGCTGTACTCTGTTTTATGGATCTTTGTATCAGAAATAAACATTTTGTTTGGCTATTACACCTATTTTAAGTGGAGCAAATTAATTTCAGCTGGAGTTTATTATTGAAGTCCAAGCCTTAAGTGAACAATGTTTACAGTCATTCTATGTTGAACAGTCCATTTAAAGGCCTTCACGATGGCAGCATCAATTATGGATCCAGGATTGCTTAATTTCCTTCATCGAATTAGAAGTTCACATGCTAAATGTAGGCCTGTTGCTTTAGCTCCATGTCTATTCAACCAAATCTTGTTTTGGGTCTGATGTGCATTTTTGATGTTGACGTCTGTGGTTGTCTGTTTCTGTCAACCGTCTGTGGAATCAGGCAACAGAAATGCAATAAAGTTGCCCTGAACGTGAACCGGATGCATTTTATTATATAATTGTTAACCGTCTCATTTTGTTGGGGTCGAGACACAAACTTTTTTTCTGCTACTGTCTGAACAAGGCATACCAATACCACTATTAACAGCTGTCTCATACCCAAGGCATGTTGCTAGAAGTCCTGTAGATTAGCCAGATGTCCCACTCCTGAAGAAATCCCCTCTAGACCTCTATGTCCGCAGCAACTGCTGGAGCTGCCCTCATCTACCCTTCCTCAGCAGCAAGATGATCAAGAAAGCAGCGTACACATCCTCAAGAGAACATCAACACCAATAACCTATGCCGCTATCTTTCATGCTCCATATATCCTACCAGAGCAGACCCTGCCAGCAAACAAGTGGTGGTCAACAACCTCTTGACCACAGAGAAGGTTTAATTCTACTTCACACTTCCATCCTATCCTCATTAACATCCTAACATAGCAAATGAGATTTGCCAGTAATGTCCTCCACTGGCTCTCCTACTACTTATCTAACTGACTTCAGCGCATCGAGATGGGGACCTCGTGATCCCAAAAGCATGACTCACCCGAGGAGTACCCCATGACTCACCTGAGGAGTATCCCATGACTCACCTGAGGAGTACCTCATGACTCCATCCTGCCACTAGGCATCTTCCAGCTACATGGAGCCCCGTGGAAACTTACTCATCGGTCATATCAAAATTCACCAACAACGATGACCCACAACTCTACATGAAAGTGTTTTGTGCTCTCCACATTCAGAAACTCAAGCATTGCCCCACCTCATTCAGACCCTGATGTAGACAGACCACCTACATGAAATTCAGTCAGACAAATACTGAGTTCCTCAATAAGGAGAACAAAAATGAGTCCAAAACTGGAACAAGAACAGGAATTGGAATGGCCTCAACACTAAACTATCAGACACAGCCAAGTCACTCAGGTTCATCATTGACACCAACCTCTCTGTCAAAGAACAAGTCACCCAGAGGACATAGACGGAATGGTACCCGCATTCCCACTTGGAAAAAAAAAGTGAAAGTGTTTGTTTGGAAACCTATTCCAGCCCTCATACTTGAGTGTCTGGATTGAAGCAAAGTCTTGCTCCGTGGCCTCCAGATAGTACATGGAGCCTCAAAAGGCTTGATACCAGCCATGACAGGTCTTAACAGAGGCCTAAAGAAATGCAGTCACATCACTGCAACCCTGATGGAACTCCTGAGTCTCCCTTAGCATGCCCATATCACTTCCAAGACCTGCTGCATCACCTACATGGCAACAACGAACAGCTCCCTCCCTACCCCGCTGACAAATGAAACATTACTGCCGGATCTTGACATACCCACATCTAGATCTTCAGACTGGGGATGATAAACTGTAAGAAGGAGAACAACAGGAGGTGAGACTGTTCCATCAACGCAATAAGGATCTGGATCTTTAGAAATGTTCTACCCGCTGTAAATGTCTTTGGATCAGAGTACTGGCTGCAGGCTCTCGACAAGCTTTGAACAGCCCTCCGCTGTTCTAGGCTAGGTTTGCACTATACTAGCACCCATATATACATGAATACATTCTAAGTTACAAAATCTCCTTGAGACCTTATGTCTGACACAATTAACAAAAGTAATTTCCCATTATACTCTGAAACAATCAACGAGCGAATATTGAGAGGTTGAAACCAGATTGGGCTAAAATAACAAACACTTTCTCTAAATGTAGTCTCAGGCTACTATTACATACCTGAAGGTTCAGAAAGGAACATACTTGGGTAGAGTCTATTTTTGAGGTAATTTTATTTCCCAGCAAATCAACCTAATATTCTAAAGTGATCTTTTCTTGCTGCAGAGGAAATTAAGTTAAAGCACAGACTTGATCATGGCAAATGATGATGCCGTTAAATTTAGTTTTTAAATAAAAACAAATCAAAGTGGAGCACTAAGAACCAACAAAGCATTTCTGCAAAGCTCAAAATACATTTTGCTGGATAAACATAATGAAGTATATTATATTAGCTACTATTGTGTTTAACTAGTTTATAATCCAAAGCTCTAAAAGGAAACATTATTTGCAAAACTGTGTCGGCTGTGAAACTGATGGCTTTTTGCTAAACTCTCAGAGCCATCTAATTAATTTGCAAAACTCAAACTTATCACCGACTGTAGAACTGAAAGTATAGCTATAACTTCAGCACAGACATGAAGCTAGGGGTAAATTGAAATATTAAATCCTGGCAAATGAACATGAATCAGTATGTATCTGGTAATGAGGAAGACGTAAGGGATGCAAAAAATTATTCCAGTGACATTATTACCCCTACTTGGTGTAAAAAACATTTTATTTAACTTTTGTAAAAATATTTTATTTTGTCAAGTGATCACTTGTTTTATCCCTTTACAAAACCCCTCTTAGTACGCCTGTTCTTGTCTGATAACATGGATTTTCCTGTATGAACAAGTTACTTACCGTCAGTTTCTCATAGATATTCTGTCTAACTGCTGGTTCCTCACCTTTTGAATATACCCCATGAGTCAGAATGGATCCCAAAAATCTTTAGCAGTACTCCTGAGAACTAATGGATGGCATTCTGACCCACGTCATACCACGCTATCCAAAGTGTCATCGTTTGCGTTGTCTTTAGCCCAGGAAGACCTTACTTTGGGCTTCTATAGCGGTTCTTAATCTTTTGAATTATATGGGCGGCCACTAAATCACTCCTGGAATCAGCAGACCCAGCTTCAGCAATTTCAAAGATTTGATCAAGATTAAATCAAACAGATTTATAAATTATTACATACTTTATTTAATTCGCAATCAAAAGAAGGCAAATAAATCGAAATCATAATTTTAATGTGAATGTTTGAGCTTTTCAAAATGTAGTTTTAGTTCTAAAAGGCAAAGCTATATGTTAGACTCATGCATTTTGCATTGTTTTTTTCACTCCTAGTGCCCGCTCTCTGTTTGTAGGCGCATACCAGTGCTGCATCATTGGGGCCATCCATCGTTCGTACTAGATTCAGTTTTCTGTACTTGTGCTGCTCCCATGAATCAAAATCAGGGTCTGATGTGGGCATAAAATAATGTGTACGACAATTGTCTTTTGGCCTTAGCTCTGAAGTTATTCTACGAAGATTGGTAAGTTTAAGGGGAAATGGCAACCCTATTTGTAAACGTTGGGAAGTAACAAATCTGATTATAAGCTCATGTTCGCCACCTGTCAAAAGTTAAAAGAATTCTGGCTTACCGTGGGTAAGACGATCTCCCTCTCATTGGGTAGTTCTATGGAGGTAAGAACGATCTTAATCATGTTTGGGATAAGACAACAGGATGCAGGGGGCCTATGTTTAATCACAAAGCAAATAATCTAATGTTCTATTTAATTTTAATTGCGAGAAGAGAAATCTGCAAATTATAGACTCAAGCCTCTCCACCCTCTTGGCATGCGTGGAGAAACTCTGTGGTCTTTTTGAGAAGATGGATAGATGGCAAGATGAGAGAAAGGAGGGTGGTGACTTTTGGGATTTGCTGAGGTTCTGATCAAATGTATTCGTCCAATGATTACATCTTCTTAAAGCAGTCAGACAATGGAGTAAGATAGATTCAGGGAAGCCCAGTTAATATGCTTAAATAGGAAAGTCCAATATTTGGAGCACGTGGACCTTAGATACCGTAATGGTTCTCATTTCAATAATTGGAGATGATACGAGGACAAAAAAAATAAAACTAATTGGTAAATTTGGATGTATGAGAGGTGGCTCATTCCAGCAACTGAGAACAGTAGCTCCATTTTGGATCCACTATGGTTCAGGAAGTACCCACTAATTTGAGATTCATGGCCCCAAAATTCAAGTTTCTCGGACTCCGTGTTGGTCTTGCTTTTTAGAAATAAATAGAAAAGCATCCTTGAAACAGGCATTGCGGGGTAGATCTTGATCACTTAAAACCCTAAGGTGGGAAAAATTTAGGTTGGTGCCAAAGAAAGATGATGGACATGTATAGCATTGCCAGCAAAGGTCACTTTGTGGGACAACACACTAGCCAAACAAGTGGTGGACAGAAAAGTGGGCCACTTTAAGTGATAGAAATCGAAGTTAAGGGTATGAAACCACAGGAAAGGAAAAAGTCTAGGACTCCTGTTACCATGTTGCCTTTGGGAGGTAACAAAGTAGATCTCTTAGTCTGCAGAGTTAAAGCGCGGGTTTTTGTCGAAAAGCAGTAGTAACAATTTCTCGCCTTTGCCTGCAGCTTGAAAGCTATAGTTCCCAATTCGCAGAAAGGCTATTTCTTTTGATTGACCTGATGTGCATCTGCATTCCAGGTGAGTCTTTAGATGTGAAATAACTTTCTCCAAGGATGCTTAGTGCAGTGAGGAGGCTAGCACGTGGTGACAAATCAAGCAGGAGTTTTACGATAGCTTATTTAAGGAGTGGATAAGATATAATTGTTTTAATTACTGGTGGATGAATAGCAGAGGGGTGATCATGATCTACACTTTAAAGGATAGTACAGATGATGGAACATGATGAGGCCGATTACAATTTCGTTCGGAAAGCCTCCGTCTGCAGGTCTGAGGCTTTCTGACCGACATCCTTGGTTTAAACTTCGACCACCTTATTACAAAGGATACAGTTGGATTTAAACAAACCGGTAATTCCGGCTGGCTTCCAACGGGCTCAAGGAGACCGTCGTCCAGCCGGAGGCTGCTCATAATCCCTTTAGGATGGTATTTACTGTGCAGGGGTTATAATGTCGGTTTCAGACCGGTATTTCATGTCAGGCTTTCCAACATTGAAAACCTGTTGTGGAAAACCTGTCAGAAAGTGACTTAGGGGGCCCCTAGCAGGGCACCCATCTCTCAGTGACCACTGGTTGTGGGCCTGGATAGCATCTATGGTCCCCCCTGTAAATGCCTGCTCCATGTGGCAGGCACCGTGAGGTGCCTGCCACACAGAGCAGGGATTAACAGAAGCTCCCATTTCTCAATGGGAGCCTGTGCTGAGGCAGGTTTCAAACTGCAGCACAAGCACCCATAGAGAAATAGGACTTTTCGATGCACCATGTGCGGTCGCATCGTAATAGGGGTGCAGGACCGCCGACCTATGTTCGGTCGGTTTTCACACCAAGACAGCCACCCCACATAGCACTAGGTCCCTTTATGTCTTATTTAACTTTGCTGTAAGTCAGCACTGAGATTTTATTGGGTAATGAGACTTGCGAAAGTGGATCAGTAGTAGTTTCCGAATAAATTTCAGCCCCATTATCTCCTCTAGGAGACTGGTCAAGACACTCACATGAAAATTGTTCTCATCCATCAAAACCTATTCCTTTCAAGATGATAAAAGGCTTCACCTTTAAAGCATTATGTCTCATCAACTCTGCCCACTGGTAAAACCCTTTTGCTTTTATCTCACCACTACAGAAAAAGTGCAGTCTTGAATCTGGAAAACGACAGAACATTAGACAGCCACCAAAATTAGATTTCATGCAAAATCGTAAAAGTTTGACTTCAAAACTAAATAGCAAAGACTAATGCAGCTTCCAGTTAGGAATCCAACTGCAATGCAGCAGCACACATGCCACCTTTCAGCTATGGGATGATTCAGTGCATTTTCTAGGCAACATTAATGCTCATGTCCTAATTAAATCTAGTTTTCTAGCAGCTTTCATCACTGTTCATCATTAAGCCCTTCTCCCAATTCTCACCAATCAAGTGGGATATAGAGGCACATTTCTGAACTAGAATTTTTAATTAATAATAGGAATAACTTACTGTATTTATTTGGAATCGATTCCCTCAAACATTTTCTTGTTTAAATGTCAAGTCCCAATTGGATCATGACTCTCAAAAAAAATTAACGATGACCTCAACACAATCATCATCATCAACAACTTTATTTCAGTTTAAATAAAAAAAAACATAACAGTGCATGTTATAACATACATATAAAACATGATAACATTTAGATATTTAATTTCAATGGACAAAGTTAAAAATACTACCACCAATAAGCAAAAACATTAAAAGGTACTCAAAGCCTAGCCCTAATATCTAACAAGAGATCTTTGTCAAGTGCTCGAGGTCGCTTCCTGGCACCCTATTGACCCGGTTGAGCTTAAAGTGCATGGTGCATCAAAATATTATTTCCTCCCGACTGATCTTAATCTAAAATGGCATATAGAGCTTAAGCGATTGGCTACTGAGTAAACAAGACAACTTCTAGGGTCTGCCCTGCATACTCTCAAGGCATTATGCCCATCATCTAGCGAAAGGAGGTGACAAAGAGGGATAATCCAGTTAACACGCTGTGTGGTAGAAGCCCTGTAGGCGCTCCTCATCCTCCACTGCCTGGCATCTCACGGGGCAAAGTTTGGAAGAGTTGACATTACTCTTCCAGGTGGAGGTAAAACAAGCAGTTGGTAAAATCCCCAATCTAAATGTAATTTAAGGAGCCCTAGACATTGGCATATTCACATAATCCTTAAAATCTTCAAAATAAGAGCCACATTTAAAAGACAGATACAGATCCGTAAGACTGCCCGAAGGAACTGCAGAGATTTTGGATCCAAAGACAACATTCCAGTAGTGATCTTTAATAAGACCACGAGAGCTGCTGGTCATTGATGTCAGGTGATACCAAAAATGTGGACAATTGCAACTTAACCAGTCATGTTCTGGATTAGGATATCCAAGGGATCCTTGGGGCCAGTTAGCGTGCTAGAATGTCAGTAAGGCGCTCTCCTTCTGGAGCACGTTGCTTGGTTGTCCATACCTGTAACCGTATAAAACAGGCATAGGACAGGGACAAAGAGCTTCCTAGCTGTGCAAACCAACCAGTGGAATCTGACAATCTCATCCCTAGTTAATCAAATTCTAGCACCCTTTTTAATTTGGCTCCATCTAAATCCACATTCCCTTTAATATTCTTTCTATGTGTAAATATCATATATTTTGTTTTAGATTTGTTTATTTCAGGGCCGTGGTCTTTGCAAAATTGATTGGACTTCCCAAGAGAACATTGAGTCCCAAGGCAGTTTTAGATAAAAGGAGGGAATCATCTGCAAATAGCCAACTTGGTACTTTAGAGCCAGCAAATTTGGGTGCATCATTCACACAATTCATTAGGTAGGGAATAGATCATTGACAAATAATGAAAATAGTGTAGAGGCAAGGACGCACCCTTGCCGAACACCACGCCCTATTGAAAAGTTCTCTGTATTTTCCCCCGGGTCCCATTTGACTATGGCAAGATTATCGGTGTACAAATTTCAAATCAGCATCAGTAGCCCTAAAGGAACCCCAATTTTCATAATAACCTCCCAAATTTTGCCCTTGGGACAAGGTCAAATGGCTCTCAAAGATTTACAAAGGTGACAAAAAGCACCCCCAATCAATGTCGACGGCTTTCATTTTAGGGTACAAAAATGTAAAGTTCTGATCCACATTACTTGTATTGGCAATAAAGCCTGCTTGAAGGTGTGCGAGAGCCAGAGGAGGGACTGAGTGAGGTAAAGAATAAGTCAGGCGCCCCACCACTGTACGCTCCACTGCTGTACCCATAGCACTTCACTTATATCACTTCACCTATGATGGGGACGCACAGCTGTGCAAGGGACGGGCTCATTACGCAGTGAGGGTGCAGCAATTGTTACAGGGGCATCTGGGCAGGTAGTCCAGGCTGAAAAGGAACAGTTGGCAAGGGAGTGGCGCATCGCGCAGTGAGGGTGCAGCAATTGGTACAGGGGTCTCTGGACAGGCAGTCCAGGCTGAAAAGGAACAGTTGGCAAGGGAGTGGCGCATCACGCAGTGAGGGTGCAGCAATTGGTACAGGGGTCTCTGGACAGGCAGTCCAGGCTGAAAAGGAACGGTTGGCAAGGCAGTGGCGCATCGCGCAGTGAGGGTGCAGCAATTGGTACAGGGGCATCTGGGCAGGTAGTCCAGGCTGAAAAGGAACAGTTGGCAAGGGAGTGGCGCATCGCGCAGTGAGGGTGCAGCAATTGGTACAGGGGCATCTGGGCAGGTAGTCCAGGCTGAAAAGGAACAGTTGGCAAGGGAGTGGCGCATCGCGCAGTGAGGGTGCAGCAATTGGTACAGGGGCATCTGGGCAGGTAGTCCAGGCTGAAAAGGAACAGTTGGCAAGGGAGTGGCGCATCGCGCAGTGAGGGTGCAGCAATTGGTACAGGGGTCTCTGGACAGGCAGTCCAGGTTGAAAGGGAAGGCCAATACAGCACAAATGTATCCAATCTATGCCTACACTCTGCTCTGCTGCTACCTGAGTTCTATCATTGGTTCTATGACACCTGTCGCTCATTAACTCGAGCAAAGCTTGCATGGTGAGTCCCCATTCTTGTATTGACCCTTCACCACAAGCCATAGAGAAGTTCACCCACACACTCTGGAGTCCTGCCCCTGAGTAAATGCAGGACCTCCATGGGGTATATCTACAAGTTCAAAAATATATGGTAAAACAAAAAAGAACAGAACCACTGTGCATAGGGCTGAGGAAAAAAAAGCATTGGCAAAGCAAGTTGGTCGGTCTTTCACGTGCAACACCTGTATATACAACCAATCACAAATGCTGTTCCATGTCTGGAATGCTCGAATTCTGTTTATCACGTTAAACACTGTCCTACCTGTTTTGTCAATGATCTGAAAAAGTATCATAAAATAATTGCTTACTCTATGGACTGCATATAGTTGATAAGGAATTGAATGTGACATAAAACGTGATGGATTCAGTGTACTGTTCAGATGTAAAAATGGCCCTCGTGCATTTCAAGAAAAGCACTTGCCAGCAGGCGGCGTGATACACCAAAGAGGCAATGGAATGAGGTAAGAAAGTACACTCCTCTGGAAGAGCAAATCCCTCTCTAGATATATTTTAAAGAATTGGTAACCCTTAGCTAAAAAGACATTTGTGTTTTCAAGCAAGACCTAAAAGATAGATCTACATATAAATTGCTTAGATATAGCGTAATATCACACATCAAGATGTTTCCTGTTGAGATGTCGGTCACCATACCCACATCAGTATGTGGACTTATTGGAAATTACATGCCCCCTATGACAAGGCATAAACAAGCATTGGGAAAGCCAGGCGGCCTCACCATTATGGCCTATTGGCGTTACCAATACTTTTTGGCAAAGCTGTGCAAGTTTGCAAACGTTGTACCACATTATAAAAAAAGAAATGTATGATGACACATGATGCACATTGAGCATATGAGTCATGAGACTAGTGGTGTTGCGTCATTCAGTTGGCATGTTCGTGCATCGCCATGCATGCACACACCTACTGATTGGGGTGGGCGCCATTTTCTTAATGTTTTTAAAAGCAGAGTGGCCCAGGACAGATGCTGGAACCTCAAAATAAAAACATTTTAATGACCAATGGGGTGTGGGAGTAACAAAGAAGGAGATGGGAGGGAAGCAAGGTGAGTTGGTGGTGGAGCAACAGATGGGGAGCAGTACTTACAAGCCAAAGAGGAAGCAACGGGCAGAGTGGGGGGGGAGGAGCAACACTGAGTGCGTGGGGTCAGACGCGTATGGGGGCCGAATGCACCTGAGGAAGTAAGACAGAGTGCCCTGGAAGGGGTGCGAGATTTGAAGGGAAGCACACAGAGAGATCGTAAAGAAACATGCCCTCTCAAGGTAAAAGTAGGAATGTAAGCAGTTCACGGTTATACATTAGACAATCAAAAGAATGGTAAAGAGGCTATGCTCTAGGGGAGGGACAAACACAAGAAGATCAAGCCACCAAGCAAGCCCTCAAACAAGAAGCAAACAAATGAGGGTGACACTAAAGCCTAAAGGATGTAAGCAATAGCTGGACCCCATACCCACTGTTTTCTTTTGGTATGGTCCACAAGAGGTTTTGGCTACAAGCAAAAATATTTTTGGATTCAAAAAGTGCACTTTGCCAAGCAGTTCTTGACACTGAAAGGAACTATTTTGTGTGTGAATGTGCTGCTTGTTCCAGGGTACAATTGTGTATCTCACAGTAAAGTTATCAAATGGCTGAAGTGGGGGAGTCATTGCTCCATGCTTTATAAAAGTCCAATTGATTAGGAGGGCCGGTTGAAAGACCCAATAAGTATATTATATAAATAATTTTAATAAAATGAGAAGGTCCCGGCTAACACCAGATCTAAGAAGGTCAGTCCTCTTTCTACTAGGCTGAATCAAACCTTTGCAACTACTGGCATGCAATTGCCCGAGGTTAGCTGTGAGATGGTCTTGGCCTAATGAGGTGTTTATTCCAGACTGTTCCCAGACGTACAAGCAACATTATTCATTTATTAGAGTGAGTGGAAATGGCACATGCAGAAATTGAACAACTGATTTCCTTCTAATGGTGGGGTTTGGCTTTTAGCCCATTCTATAAAGGAGGCCTTTATTCTCATAACAAGGACTAATGTAAAGAAAGGAAGGCTGCTTTCTAGTCGATAAACCTTGACACAACCATTGACTTAAACTGCGTCTGCATGTCAATTCTGTGTCTGAAAATAGATTTCTAATAGTGCTTAAACGCTGCAGTTCATTGTTGCACACAGGTGTAACAGGAGTGGCGAAATGGCACTGCTAATGTAATGTAGGATGCCTACATTGCCATGGTTACTATAAAGGGCGAGGTTTGTGCTGCCACTTTAGAGGTGGGGTACATACAGATAGGATTAGGATTAAGAAGCTAATGCAAATGGAAAAAAACATTGTTATTGTGGTAGATTCTCATCGAAATAAAGCTTCAGAGCGACCATAAATTTGAATTAAGTCTGAATTATTCCATGAAGAGACCCACGACTCCTCTGTAGCACTGCACCTTTCAAAGTGCTACTTTCATCCCATTCGCGAACCATATCTTAATACAACACTTCTATAAATACAACATGAAAAAATACAAACGCCGTAAGTAACAATCTCTAAATCTGATTGGAGCAATTCCTAATCTACCAGTCCTGATCAAACTACTACTCCCATCAGCGCACCCAGCATTCTCAAGTATTGCATTCACCCTATCTGGATTAACTGCATTATCCACAGCTTTCTGTCCATTTCGAGCATTGTCAGACCAAGTGCAGAGATGAGACCGGTCACCTCTGCTCACTTCCGCACCATCACCACTTCGAGCGTTGTCAGACCGAGTACCGAGATGAGACCGGTCACCTCTGCTCACTTCCGCACCTTCACCACTTCGAGCATTGTCAGACCGAGTACAGAGATGAGGCCGGTCACCTCTGCTCACTTCCGCACCTTCACCACTTCGAGCGTTGTCAGACCGAGTACAGAGATGAGACCGGTCACCTCTGCTCACTTCCGCACCTTCACCACTTCGAGCGTTGTCAGACCGAGTACAGATATGAGGCCGGTCATCTCTGCTCACTTCCGCACCTTCACCACTTCGAGCGTTGTCAGACCGAGTACTGAGATGAGACCGGTCACCTCTGCTCACTTCCGCGCCTTCACCACTTCGAGCGTTGTCAGACCGAGTACTGAGGTGAGACCGGTCACCTCTGCTCACTTCCGCACCTTCACCACTTCGAGCGTTGTCAGACCGAGTACAGATATGAGACCGGTCACCTCTGCTCACTTCCGCACCTTCACCACTTCGAGCACTGTCAGACCGAGTACAGATATGAGGCCGGTCATCTCTGCTCACTTCCGCACCTTCACCACTTCGAGCGTTGTCAGACCGAGTACTGAGGTGAGACCGGTCACCTCTGCTCACTTCCGCACCTTCACCACTTCGAGCACTGTCAGACCGAGTACAGAGATGAGACCGGTCACCTCTGCTCACTTCCGCACCTTCACCACTTCGAGCGTTGTCAGACCGAGTACAGATATGAGACCGGTCACCTGTGCTCACTTCCGCACCTTCACCACTTCGAGCGTTGTTAGACCGAGTACAGAGATGAGACCGGTCACCTCTGCTCTCCTCCGCGCCTTCACTACTTCGAGCATTGTCAGACCGAGTACAGAGATGAGACCGGTCACCTCTGCTCACTTCCGCGCCTTCACCACTTCGAGCGTTGTCAGACCGAGTACTGAGGTGAGACCGGTCACCTCTGCTCACTTCCGCACCTTCACCACTTCGAGCACTGTCAGACCGAGTACAGAGATGAGACCGGTCACCTCTGCTCACTTCCGCACCTTCACCACTTCGAGCGTTGTCAGACCGAGTACAGATATGAGACCGGTCACCTGTGCTCACTTCCGCACCTTCACCACTTCGAGCGTTGTTAGACCGAGTACTGAGGTGAGACCGGTCACCTCTGCTCACTTCCGCACCTTCACCACTTCGAGCATTGTCAGACCGAGTACAGAGATGAGACCGGTCACCTCTGCTCTCCTCCGCGCCTTCACTACTTCCAGCGTTGTCAGACCGAGTACTGAGATGAGACCGGTCACCTCTGCTCACTTCCGCACCGTCACCACTTCGAGCATGGTCAGACCGAGTACTGAGATGAGACCGGTCACCTCTGCTCACTTCCGCACCTTCACCACTTCGAGCATTGTCAGACCGAGTACAGAGATGAGACCGGTCACCTCTGCTCACTTCCGCACCGTCACCACTTCGAGCATTGTCAGACCGAGTACTGAGGTGAGACCGGTCACCTCTGCTCACTTCTGCACCTTCACCACTTCGAGCACTGTCAGACCGAGTACTGAGGTGAGACCGGTCACCTCTGCTCACTTCCGCACCTTCACTACTTCCAGCGTTGTCAGACCGAGTACTGAGATGAGACCGGTCACCTCTGCTCACTTCCGCACCTTCACCACTTCGAGCATTGTCAGACTAAGTACTGAGGTGAGACCGGTCACCTCTGCTCACTTCCGCACCTTCACCACTTTGAGCGTTGTCAGACCGAGTACTGAGGTGAGACCGGTCACCTCTGCTCACTTCCGCACCTTCACCACTTCGAGCGTTGTCAGACCGAGTACAGAGATGAGGCCGGTCACCTCTGCTCACTTCCGCACCTTCACCACTTCGAGCGTTGTCAGACCGAGTACAGATATGAGGCCGGTCACCTCTGCTCACTTCCGCACCTTCACCACTTCGAGCATCATATTTGTTGTCTTTTATAATGTTTGCCTGCTCGTCATTTAGTTTAACAAGCGGATTCGCATTCCGCCATCCCTTATTCTCAAGCAAAACTGCCATTTTAGACCCTTCATGACTTTTGTGGGCTTTGAAAACTGACTCTCCTTTCACTGGTCTCATTGTTTTTTTTCACCGATACTTAATCCGCAGGCATCACATTCCTTTCCTTCGCAGGTTTTACATTGTCAAAATACTTCTTACTGGCATTTGGTTTGTTTCTCGCATGTTAAACAATGTCTACTAAATCCGAAACAGTATTGAGGAGGCCTACTTTATCACCCAACCGCCATAAAGCCCTTTGACGACTCATCAGGGGTAATAAGCGCTATATAAATACAACTACAGTTACAACCAGGCAAGATTCAAAGCAGATAATGGCTTCCTACCTTTCAAGGAAACGAATGGGGGAACACAGGTTTCCCATCCCATCCTCCAAAAATG
Organism: Triturus cristatus; assembly: GCF_964204655.1. Classification (NCBI taxonomy): domain Eukaryota; kingdom Metazoa; phylum Chordata; class Amphibia; order Caudata; family Salamandridae; genus Triturus; species Triturus cristatus. The sequence continues at coordinate 102,388,840 of NC_140595.1, read as the reverse complement.
TGGCAGATTCTTCTCAAAATAAAGCTTCAGCAATGCCAGAAACTTTCATTAAGTGCGAGTTTACTCCATGAAGGACAGCACTGCAACCTTCAAAGTGCCTGCTCACATCTACCCATTCTAGAACCTCATACTTTATGACATGGACATGTTCCAAATAAGATGCACGAGGAAAGAACCTGGAAGCTGCATCCCCAGGTATGCTAGGGGTTAAAGAACGGAATGTGTCTAAGGCTGTGACTACATAATGAGGGTGGGTGGAATACAACCGGCAACATCATGCTGATGGGTCTAGACGTGTGAGGCTTTTTCAATCACATCATACTAGGCCAGGAGATGGTTTTCACCATCAAAGGATAGAAACACTGGGACCTCGTTTTATAATTGCAGAAAACCGAAATCATTCCCACTGATTGGTCATTATGCAAGAAAATGTTTATTTAAGGATTAAAAAAAAAAAACAGGAACGCGTCATAAAAAGAATCATTAAAAAAGGGAAAGACATCTTTCTAGGGGAAGCTGTACGTACATCACTGGGTCATTTGTTTTCACAATCTACTTACTCGACAAGACCTACAAACAGACAACTTTCTCACACTATCAGACACTCGCAGGCAAAACAATACAACACAAGGTCCTAGTGACAGTATGCAGATCTGCTTCCAAACTCTGTGGGCCCAAACAGTGCACAAAAGTATCATTTTGAGAAGGTAAAATCTCAATCTTGAATAATAAGGACACATGGATTCTATCAGGAAGGGGCGCTTTAATAAGCAAACATCCCATCAGTTTGGTAGAATTTTAACATTCATACATTTAAGGTGAGAGGAAACATTTAGGTTCTGCCTGGGATGGGCACCCGTGAAAAGTATGAGTACAGCCATAAGCTAAGTTTGAGGTTACTCATGTCAGTTGCATTTAGTTTCCATCCTGGAAGCACACACATTTGCTCACAACACAAGGCAGGAGTAAATGGGTTACAACATGTTTGATTGGGAGTGTATAGACAGCAGGGGTTTCTCCACCAGAATATTTGCATGTTAGAGTTACAGGTTGAAATACACGTTTAAACATGAACAATCTCTGGTCTGGACAAAAATCTGGATATGCCAATATGAGAAAAGAGAGTCCTCCCTGAAATGTACACAAATACTTGTAGGATTCTTTGGAACTTCTGAAAAGTCCAAGATTAGTTCCAAGCAAAAGGAGCAATGCTACAAGAGCAAACCTTAGAGATTTCCAAATGCCCCTTCATGGATCAGACACACAGAGATGCTGCACACCTTTGCAGGGGGAAGCATGGATGAGCAGCCATGAGGAACTAGAGCAGTTTAACCACCAAGAAGGGCAAGGCCTTCTCAAGACAAATTGCACATGCCTCTTCTGCATGAAGAAAAGGGATTAATAAAGCATTTCTTTGCTGAGCTTTTACGAGATAATGAGCATTCAAGAGGTGAAGACAAGTTGTTGCTCTATAAACATTCTAATTGCGATTTCTTCTCTGTCTCGCTTGTTCTAAACCTGAATATAAGGCCTCAGGCATCTGCCATGATTAAGTCACTTAGAGTGGAGAGTCCCAGCTAAATTGCTCAGCGCAATGCTGTGATGCAAAATGTAGTGCCATGCCATTGTGCAACTTTAATACTGGCTGCACCTACTGTTATGAGCGCTCTCAAGACCACATACTTCGAGCAGTGTTTCTGTTTTTAAAGGACGTTTCTGAGCACTCTATCAAGCAAACCAGAACAAAGCTGTTGATTTAAAACATAACCTGAATTTGCATGGTTGTTGGTCACCCATTAACCGGATAACGTGGCCCGCGTTTAAGTACTCCACAAACATCAGAGTGTGATTTACAGCTGCCAAGTCCAAATCACAGGCAAGGTCGACTGAGCAGGTATCTTTCTGCAGTCAGTAAATGGAGTGCTTTGATTTGCTAATAACAGTCGTGAATACAATCTTCTATTTATACATGGCCACTTTCACTGCTGTATAAATGAATACCTATATTTGTGTCCATATTTAGTATGAGGTTTCACCCTGGAATCAAAGCCCTGCAGGGGAACTGTACGTTTTCATTGAGAGAGCCCCTATTTTAGATTTAGTGAATCTACAGAAGAGCTGAGATATAAAATTAATCTAAAAACTGCAGCATTCCAGACATGGCTCCTATATAAAGACCAATAGCCATTGAAGATGTTCCGGAACTACCACTGTTGTAGGAGAATAGTCGCAAAGGTGGGAGGGATGCTCCCAGTTAGGACACCAAAGCAAGTAGTAGATTCCCAGGGCAACTTGTATCAACTAGTACTTAGTGCATACCAAGGTCTAAATAAAGTAGATGAAATATCAACTAGAGGGGGAAATGCAGTGGCGGCTGCTACCTGGAAGCAGCAGTGGGCCGGGTGGTGGGAGGGGCAGAGGGTGAGTTAAAAAGAAATCACATACCTACCGGCCGGCCGGCCATCTGGCCAGCCGCCGCCTCTCCTACGTCCTCTTCCTGGCTTCTTGGTGGAGACAGGAAGCAGGAAGCACCAGGGCTCCAAGGCTCCCAGCTGCCAATAACAACGCTGAGCGTTGTGTGGCTGGAGCGGTGGGCATGTTCTCCACGCAGGCTGTAATGAAGCCTGCATGGAGAACACGGTATGTGCACATGACTGTTTTGGGAGTCCCGAGAGGGTCGGCCAAGAACTCATGCTTTCTTAGGGAGTGCAAACCACTCCACCCCCTGCTCTGGGAGCAGCCCCACCCCACAAAGACGCCGCAATGGGGAAAACTAAAATGCTAATAACCTTGAGTTATTATTTTATTTTTCCTTTTCTTTACACTGCAAAAAGCAGTGGTGATGCTCCTCCACCTTAGTGGAGGAGCCACCACTGGGGGAATGTGGTAGGAAAGGTAAAATATGAACACGCCACAGAAAATATAAAACACACAGTGTATGTATAAAAATGTGCTTACTTATTACAAAACACTCACTGACACATTGGTGTATCTCCTACCTAGTGATATCAACACAAATACACAACAATACTTCAATGCAAAAGGTAAGTAACCAAAATAAACAGTGGTCTCCAGGGGGAGACCAAACTACATACTAAGAAAGAGGAATACGGACTGCGACTGAAATTGGGACTTTGACCAGGAGACTCAGAAGAGCTGGGGACATAAGGAACCACCCAAGGTAAGTACCCAGGAACCCCATCATGGCTGTGTGCCGAGTGGAAACACAGCTACGTACTCGATGGAAGTCAACAGGGAAGTCATAGTTGCAGTTTTGAAGAAGGGCTCTTCCCAGTGGAAACTGAAGAAACCCCATTGAAGACAGAAGGTTGGAGAGTCACCCCACCCAACGATATCCCAGGAATCAGGATATCTACACCACGGAAGCCGGGTACAAAGGTGTGAAGTGACGTCAGAAACCGCCAAAGACCACAATGGAGGACTTCAGTAAAGATGCAGCTGGTGAAGAAGGTGCAAGAGTGCAGTGTAATCTAAGAGTGGATTCTTGAAGAGAAGAACCTGTAAGCAGAGGGGACAGAGTCTACACCACTCATAGTAACCAGGAGGCACTAAAGTGCAATGCCCACCAATGTCAGAAGATGCAGGAGCAATGACGGTGACCTTCTCGCTGCAACTATGAGGACCAGGCGGCGCTGAGGAAGACCAAAAGCTGTGAATGAGCTTTCCCACATCGGAAGTCGTGAACCAGGGGGTCGGTGTCTGGCAGGAGCACCAACAAGCCTTGGCAGCAGCAATAGGCGTGGAAAAAGATGAAAGAGCAACGTTGGGACTAGCAAGGTCCAAGGGACTCACCTAGTGCAGGAGAGTCAAAGAAGGCCCAGAGAAAGCAGGGCAGCTCACTGAAGCAGTAGAAGACCCTCAAGAGGACCCACATGCCAAAGGCACAGGAGACACAAGAGGACCTTGAGCAGCTCACTAAAGAGGAAGGCCCACTGTGCAGAGGATGTAGTGAGGATGCTGATCTTGGCAGAAAGCGATGCTGGAGGCTAGAGCTTCTTGTAGTCCAAAGATCTCTGAAGTGCAGAGGCAACAAGCCTTGGCAACGGCAAGTCAATGCGGTGCACAGGGGTTTGGTCCCAGCAGTTCCGACGAGGGATACTGGCCTCAAAATTCCACAGAGGACAGGTCATGCCTAGATCGAGCTGCAGAACCACCACCTGTGTGGCTGAGCCTTTTGAAGTCCATGGGACTTCAGGAGCAGCAGACTGGTCAGCTTCATTCCGAGAGAGATTACATTGGGTGTCCTTGATGCCCACAGGTCTGTTGAAGATCCTGGAAGATGAACAAACACAGAATTGCAGAACAGCAAGACCAGGAGCAGCAGGAGTCATAATATTGACCATAATAGTGGTGGCTCACCACCCTTGACAACTGTGTGACTACAGGGGGTCACCATCTTCCCTTGTGCCAGTTCGGGCGATTCAAAAAGTGAAACTCAATCTTAAATAGGACAGTGTGTTTGGACAATACCAAATTATACAGGTGGAGTAACCTTAAGCATATGGATATACTAGGGTTTGATTTCCAGAAAGGAAATCTAGCATAGGGATCCGTCAGTCCTGATGAAAGTCAGTAGAGACACGGATTCTAGCTGAAACAGATCGACCATTATGCAGAACGAAGGGGTGAAGGGTGCAAAATACACTCATTTCACCACCATCTCAGGGTATCAATTACCTTTTTAATTCTGACAAGGGAATCCAAGAATAGAAATATTATTGGGATATCCCTTAGTTCATTTTAGACTTATTTTCTGCACCTTTTCTTGGATCCTTCTTTTCCTTTTCTATTTGTTTGTATTGTCTCCCTCACCCTATTGCTCCGCCTGAAGCGTTGGTCTGCGCTGAGGCGTCGCAGCAGCCCTATGATGAAGCATGCCACAAATTTTTGTGGGTGAGGGCAGTTTTACAAAGTGATGTGCTTTGCTACTTCTTTACTGTAGATTGTGACTATAAAAATATTGCGACTATAGGAACCTTACTTCTTTCCTGTGTGTTGCTGCTTACCTAGAGGAGGTCGAAGTAAGGTGCTATCCTCCTCCCCCTTCCTTGTGTGTTGTGCCCAGGTACACAACCTGGATCTGCCCTTTCTGGCACTTTGTGGCATTGACAGTGAGGCCTGCCTTTTGCAGGGCCTCTAGAACATTCCTGAGGTGGGTGAGGGGATCCTCCCAGGTGGGGCTAAAGACGGCAATATCATCTGGATATGCTGCACTAAAGGCTTTCAGACCTGTGAGAACTTTGTTCACCAACCTCTGAAATGTGGCAGGTGCATTCTTCAAACCAAAATGCATTACAATAATTTGATAATGCCCACTAGGGATTGAATATGCTGTCTTTGGCTGGTCATTCTCAGAGAGTCTATTTGCCAGTGTCTTGCTTTCCCCTTTCAGATAATACAGCTCCCACACGATGGCTCAACACTCGGCGAAGCAAAAGACATAACACAAAACAACACCTTTAGAAAAGGGTTTTATTTTACAAAATGCAAGGTCTCTCTCTTTTAGAATAAGGCTTGGGGTTTTATTTTACACAATGCTCTCTAACAGAAAGGCTTTCCCAGATGCCAAATGCAGAACATTCAAATATATGTAGAGATATATATGTTCATATGCAAGCAATAATATAACAGCTAAATGCATGAATAATACTGATGAATAAACAAGCAGCAAATAATATGAGATAAGACTCAAGCAAATATACTGGACGTCCTGCAAGAGATCAGAAAGATATATATCTATATATTCACTGAAAAAACCATAGGTTTCACACACGTTATAGTTAGGAATTAGCATTTAAAAAACCTTGCAAATTCACTGAAAAAACCATAGGTTTCACACATGTTATAGTTAGCGGAAATTTTACTGATAAAAAACCAATGAAATTCCCCGGTTATAGTTAGTGCAGGCAACTATAACTCACGCGACCGCAATCCTCTGCTGATGCTAATACTGTATTTAGACACTTATTTGCCCATGTCTTCTTCCATAAATTTTTAGCTATACATATATTACAAATATTTTTTTTTCATAAAGACACATATGTCATCAGCTTCGCGCACCGTGCGCACATGGAGGACATATGATGCACTTCGTTTTGAAAGGTAATATTTTAATTTTTCACACCTGTTATAAGCCATGCACAAATGGTGCCCTTCGGGCACCATTTGCACACGGGGTGGGGAGAGTGTGGATAATTTTTTTTTTTAAATATTTTTTTACCGTACGCGTACGGTAAGCGTAATCGGCGAAATTAGCGAAAAAATAAAAATTCCGTTTTTGGCCTTGGGGGATCTTTGGGGACTCCCTCAACATGGCTAGGTGCTTTGGAGCTGTCCAAACAGCCCCTTTACATGTTTTTGTGCTTTGTATTTTAATCCACACTCTCAGTGCGAGAGAGAAAATGGCAGCCGCCACTTCCTGGTTTCGGCCGATTCGAATGTTTACTAAGATCTAAGAGCCAATCAGAATCGCGCTCGCGCACATCACCGTACGCGTACGGTAAGCGCACCGTAAGCGCACCGTAAGCTGGCTCAGATATATATATTGATTTAAAGGCTATTTTCTCAGAATCTACTGAACAGATTTACACCAAACCTACAAAAGGCACTTCCTTGACCTGAGGACTACCTCTCTGCCAAATGTCAAGTAATTCTATTCAGCCGTTCGGGCTGTAGCTGTGTCTAAAGGTCCTATGGAAAAATGCATGGGAAAAACGCGTTTTGGGACCCCCCTTTTATCTCAGCCCCCGCTTGACGAATCCCCCCGAGACTTTCAGGGTAGGAGCGGAGCGTAGCGCCCCACCTATTTTGAAAAATTCGCGAGGATTCGTCGACCGGCGCAAAAGTTATTCAAAATAGAATGTTGCGGATTTCCTATGGAAACGTGGTCCTAACTATAACTACCTACTGGCGACCGCCAGTAGGTAATACATGAAATGATTACTTTGGATGTGCACCTCAACTCACTCACACATCACAAAGAAAACACCTCAAATGATCAAAGCCACTGGCCAAACATCACAATGGCAATAATCAAAGCTCAACACTTCAAATGACCACAGCCACTGGAACCACGCATCACAATGGCACTAGTCAAAACTCAAGGCTTCACCTGGTGCAAACACTGCTTATCAGCCCACTCCTGACTGGGGAAGTTAAACAGCCGTGGTTGAAAGCCTCAGCAACCAGGGTTCCATGCTCCGAAGTAGACGCGTCCAAACTCCCGGTTTCTAAGTCAACAACCCTCAGCTTTATAATCTCAAAACACACTAGAAGGTTCGGGAGAGACCTCCCCCCGGCCCAGAGGAATCTTACCAGAACTGGCCAGCTTCCAAGCAAGCACTCCCATGGTAGGAAGGAGTTCTCATGTCCCCTTCCCCAAATCTTGCATGTTCCAGCCTTCGTCTTGACGAAGCTCACAAAGCCTTCCGGGTACATTAAACAATCTCTCACAAAACCAATCCTTGAATGTGATTAACCCAAATAACTTGCAAGGGCTGCTGTGCACGCAGATAAAGCTCAAGCCAGGCAGAGTCAGAAAAAAGGTTGACACAAGGCCATGTCAAAGGCAATAGTAAGTACTTCATAATTCTCATCAACGTACAACACAATGCACAATTGTGCACTACTGCTTATAGATTCACATACTTCATCTCTCAATGTCCTATAGCATCACATACTTTATCTCTCAATGTACAACACCGAGCACATGTGTGCATCACTGCCCACAACACTGCACTTCGAGACCAAAAAGTACAGTCCACACTTCTCTCGCCCTCTCATGCTTTCAAATGTACATCCCACACTCTCTATTCTTGGCAAGGCTATCCTACTCCGTGACAGCTCCCACTGAAAGACTGCAAGATTACAAGAAAGAAACTTTTAAGAGAAACAGGAATATGCAGGACATTGTACATTCAGGCTAGGATAAAATACACACCAAAGTCAATTAAAATAATGGTAGTCAAAGGTCATCACAGGGTATCAGACCACAAGAGTTCCTCTAGCACTACAGCTAGTAGCCAGCAGTCAGGTCAAATGTACTTAGATACTTGGCTGAGGCCAGAGTATCAATCATGGACTCAACATTGTCCATAAGCCAGTGACATCCAGCTGGTCCTCTCCCTTACCAATGAATCCACACCCACCAGAATCAACTTTCACAGGATGAAGTCTGTTGCCACCTGGATGAAAGACAGGTGCCTTAAGCTCAATTCAGAAAAGACCGAATTACTTATCCTGGAACCCGCCCCGTCAGCCTGGGATGAATTCTGGTGACCTGCCGTTCTTGGAACCCCTTTGGCCCACATAGACCACGCACATAACCGCGGCATTATACTGGACTGCTTGATCACAATGAACATCCAAGATCAATGCCATATCCTCATCCTGCTTCCACGCGCTCCGCCTACTTCGAAAGACTTTCAGATGCATGCCCACAGAATCCAGAATTACGGTCACCCGCAAACTCATCACCAGTAGAATCGGCTACGGCGACGTACTCTAAGATGGTGTCACCCAGGAACAGCTCAGGAAACTTCAGAACGTACAAAATGCCGCAGCCAGACTGGTCCTCAACATCCCTCTCCGCAGCCACATAACACAACACCTCTGAAAACCCCACTAGCTCCCAGTCAACAAGATAATCACCATCAAGCTCGTCACACATACCTACAAAGCTCTCCATGATGCAGGACCAGCATATCTGAACCACTGCCTCTCATTCCACATGCCCGCCACACAACCTCGCTCCGCCCAACTTGCCCGGGCCACTGTCCCATGGATTCACAAGACCAGAACCGGAGGAAGATCCTCCTACCTCGCCGTCAAGACCTGGAACACCATGCCCCTCCACCTCAGGAAATCCCCATCACTGACCGAATTCAGAAAGGATCTCAAGACCTGGCTCTTTTACTGAACCTCCACGCCCAGATGGATCAGCAACCCCCTCCACCTCAGTACCTTGAGACCCTCACGACTGAGAAGCCGCACTTTACAAACTCCTGATTGATTGATTGATTAACTAACCCAAGGGTGAGCCGAAGGTTCAATGACCCCAAATTCCAGAATCTTATGGACCTCAGTCCTGATGAAGTCTCTGACATGGTCAGGCTGTCTGTAGATTTTACTCTTGACTGGCAGACTGTCACATGTGTCCACTTCATGGCTACACAAAGTGGTTTGGCATGGAGTCAGAGAGAACAAGTTTGGAAACTAATTCAAGACTTGCCTGCAATCAGCTTGCTGCTGGTTTGTGAAGCTGCCTGCCAAGGCTACTCCATCAACAGGGTCCTGAGAGAGCAGGACTCTCTTTCTCCTGTTCCTCAAGGCTTTAGGCAGTTTCAATGAATAACTCTGTTAGGACTTCTCAGAGTACCTAGGTCCACCACGTAGGTGAACTCATCTTTATTCTCAAGGATGGTGTGGGGGGGTCACTCCACTTGTCTTGGAGAACTGCTGGGGCCACAGGCTCCAACACCCACACTTTCTGTCCTGGCTGGTAAATAGTCAGAACAGCCTTTGGTAATACCAAACTTTCTGAAGCTCCTTGCTGGCCTCAAGGATTTTGCTGCCCATAATAATGTACTCAGACATATGTGAATGCAGGCCAAGGCTATAGTCCACAATGTCCCATTTAGGAGGTTTGAGAAGTTGCTTCCATCCCTCCTTAACCAGACACAATTGGCCCCTAAGTGGATTTCCAAACAGAAGTTCAAATGAGCTGTAGCCCACCCCCTTCCGAGGAACTTCTCTGTAGGCAAAGAGAAGGCAGGTTATTAAGACATCCCATTTTCACCGCAGAATTTCTAGGAGTCCCATGCTCATACCCTTGAGGGTCATGTTGATCATTTCAACAAGCCCATTGCATAGTGGACAGTGTGGTGTGTTAAACTTGTAGTTTACACCACACTCTTTCCACATTGCATTTATGTAGCAAGACATGAAGATTGTATCTCTGTCTGACAAGGCCTCTTTAGGAAACCCCACTATGGAAAAGAGTCTTAGCCACCACAGGGGAATAGCTTCTGGATACCTAGTGGCGTGGTCCACCACCACTAGGATGTAACTGTGTCAAGACGCTGTTGGAGGGTTCAAGGGAGAACAATGTCTATCCCTACCTCCTCAAAGGGAACCCAACCACTGGAAGTAGAAGTAAGGGGGCTTTTGTGGGGACATCTGACTTACCACTGGCTTGGAAAGTGACACAGAAGCGGCAAAACTCATTGGTGTCTTGAGACATGTGGGGTAGGTGAAAATGAGGGACACGCCTGTCCCAAGTCGTGCTTTGCCCAAGATATCCTGCAAGGGGAATGTCATGTGCTAGAGAGAGAAGAAAACCCTAGTATTTCTGAGTTATAACCAACCTCCTGGTGGCACTAAGCTTGGGGTCTCTACTCTCAGAAAACGGAAGCCCATCTTTCCAATAGATCCTATGGGACCCACTGACGTTCCCTGCCTCCTCAGCAGCAGCTTGCTGTCTGAGTGGTTCAAGAGAGGGGCAGGATTTCTGCTCCAGACTCAAGTCTGCCCTAGAAGGGACCCCTGCCCCCAAGAACTCTGAAGTGTCAGGCCCAAGTTCCTCTGAGACAATTCCTAAACAGGGGCTAGGATCATCTCTCTCTGGAGACTGATCCTCACTGGGAGTCTGTGGGAAGGATAATTCCTAACCCTGCCTGCTCCTTTTCTTAGAACCTATCATGTCCATTTTATCAGGATCCAGAGCTTCCTTAGTGCCTAACTGTTTGGCTTGAGCCATAGTAACAGCAAATGCACTGGTAGAGATTCCCATCATCACTGCATGTGTCTTGATCTCCACTGCAGACCAGGCTGAAGTTTCCAAATCATTGCCCAACAGACAGTCCACAGGTAGGTCTGAGGGAACCACAACTATTTTACGGCCAGTTACCCCTCCCCAGCTGAGATTTAAAACTGTCAAGGAATGATTAGTCCTGACATTGCTTTCATTGGCCACTTGGTAAAGTTGACCAAGTATGATTTGGTCAAGAGACACATGTTTCTCTGTCACCATGGTGACACTGGCCCCTGTGTCCCTGTATGCCACAGCTTTTTGACCATTGATCAGAGGTCGTTGCCTGTACTTGCCCAAGTTAGTGGGACTTACAAGTAAAGTAGAAAGTTCCATGCCACTGTCATAGACAAGGACTGCCTGAGTGGGTATTCTGACTAGGCCAGAACCCACGTAGGAACCCAAGGTTAAACCTACATCCCTTGGAGGCACTACTAATACTTGTACTTCTGCTAGGGGTGCTAGTTGACTTAGGAGAAGTAGTAGTAGGTTCTCTGGTGTTAGCTTTAGAGCAATTGGCATCCCTTGCTCTGTGGACTGTCACTTTACCCAGGTAACACCAAGGTTTCTTGCCAAAAAAAGAGGAGTTTTGAGACCCACCCCCAGAGAAAGATATTTGGGGACCTTGTGAAGACGCATTTTTGTCTTTACCTTTCTCTCTACCCTTCTCTTGCGCCTAATAATCTTGCTTCTTCTGGTCACCTCCACCATCATTGTTTTTCTGCTTCACCCTGTTGCAGACCCCTTTGTCTGCCTTTTTTCCCAATTCTTGGGGAGAGGCCAGATCAGAGTCCACCTGGTACTGGTACAGCTGCTGATTTGGACAGTAATTAAGGATGTGCTCCCTCATCAATAAATTGCACCATCCCTCATAGTCATGCACATTACTCCCATGAAGCCAGCCTTCCAAAGCCTTAATAGCACTGTCTACAAAGTCAACCCAGTCTTGGGTGTGTGCTTTCTGTGTGTCCCTACATTTGACCCTGTACTATTCAGTGGTCAAACCAAACACATCTATGAGGGCACTCTTCAAGACCACATAGTTGTCAGCATCTTCCTCCTTGACAGTGAGACGTTTGTCTCTGCCTTTGCTAGCAAAGGAGTGCAACAGGATGGCTGCGCATTGCCCTTGAGGGACCTTCTGTACTTTACAGGCCATCTCCAAGGCAGTGATCCATTTATGGATTTCACCCCCCTTCTGGTAAGGAGGTACTATCCTGCTCAGGTTCCTAGCATCAAAAGATTGCTTCCTGACCCTAGGGACACTAGTGGTGCCACAGTGGGACTCTAGTCCCAAGTTCTTCCTAGCCCTCTGTACGTCCAAAGTTTCCTTATCAAGGGCCAGCTGCTCTTGCTTGATTCTAAGCTTGGCTTTCTCAAGCTTAAGCAGGTGGTATTTCCTCTCTAAGGAGTTCTCCCTCTGACTGGAGATGGAGGTCACTATGGAAATGTCAGAGGCATTGGAATAGACAGAGGAGGATCTACACCTTCCCTGCATTCTCCACACTCTCCCAGGAAGAATAAAGGTGGACCTACCTCTAGGGACTCCCTCTTGAGTATCTGTACTATTCGCTGGGGATCAGAGTTCACCAGTGTGGCGTCATCAGACTCCTCCTGGTCATGCTCAGAATTAGTGTCACAGGGGTGAACCACCCCTGACCCCTCTTCTGGTGCTACTCCCCTCCCCCACATTTTCTGCCCTTCTGACCTCAGCTTTCTGGAGGTCATCCTGCAGCAGCAGCTCTAAGAGTTGCTGAGTGTTAAGGTTGCCACCTGTCTTTAACTTCCAAGATGCAGCCAGGGTCCTAAGTTCCTGGAACGTAAGACCACTGTATCTAGAAGATTGGGACCCGCTGGCTTCCCCAACTAAAGACATGGTAAACTAGGTGTAGTGTGGTTTTGCACCTACCTACCCTAGTGGAAACTAAACTTAAAAAGGATTGTAGAAACGGTTAGGCCCGACCCTCTACTAACAATCCAAAAGGTGCAGTGGAGCTTACTACTTTACAAAAAGTATTTCTATGTGCCTAATGCTGGTGAGGTTTTTCATCTCACCAGACCTAGATTTGCTGGTAAAACAGTGCAGGATAAATCCCAACCTCGGCACACCAATGTAGGAGACTGGCTTAGTATATGGTGCACACATATTTAAGTGAAACACCTTGCACTAATCCAGACAACCCTTATGGTGATTTTAGTGGTCTTCGACAACCTTAGAAAGCTCTTTAGGTGGTAGATGTGGAGAGCAGCCTTCAGGCTTATCCAGAAGGAGAGTTAAGCAGCTTGTTTTACCAGATCTAATCTTATAGTTTAGGTCAAACGAAAAAGAACCACACAGTGTAATTGTACCAATATGTTCATTTATTACACAACATTCAATAACACATTGGTATATCTCCTACCTGGAGATATCAACACAAATATACAACAATACTTTAATTGCAAAAGGTAAGTAAGCATAATACATAGTGGTCTCCATGGAGAGACCAAACCATATTCTAAGAAAGTGGAATGCAAACTGTGACCGAAGTTGGGACATGGACCAGGAGACTCAGAAGAGCTGGAGTCACAAGGAACCACCCAAGGTAAGTACCCAGGAACCCCATTATGGCTGTGTGGATACACAGCTGCGTAATCAATAGAAGTTATAGGGAAAGTCACGGTTGCAGTTTATAAGAGGGAACCTTCCCAGTGGACCTTGAAGAAACCCCGTGGAATACAGAAGCTTGGAGAGTCACCCCATCTGTGGATACCTCAGGAACCAGGATACCTACACCAAGGAAGCCGGATGCATAGGTGCGAAGAGATGTCAGAAACCGGCGTAGACCACAATGGAGGACTTCAGTAAAGATGCAGCTGGTGAAGAAGGTGCAAGAGTCCGGTGGAATCCAAGGGCGAATTCTTAAAGAGAAGAACACGCAAGGCAAGGAGATAGAGTCTATTCCACTCGGAGGTGACCAGGAGCACGGATGTCAGAAGATTCAGGAGTGATGACAGTGACCTTGTCGCTGCAGCTGTGCGGACCAGGCGATGCGGAGGAAGACCAGGAGCCATGCATGAGCTGTCCCACGTTGGAAGTCGAGAACCAGGAGGTCGGTGTCTAGAGGGAGCACCAAGCCTTGGCAGCAGCAACAGGCATGGTAAACGATGAAGGGACAACATTGGGACAAACAAGGTCCAAGGAACTCACCAAGAGCAGGAGAGTCAGAGCAGACCCCAAAAAAGAAGGGGAGCCCGCTGAAGAAGAAGAAGACACTTGGGATTGACCCACAGGCCAAAGAAACAGGAGTCGTCCACTCACCCACAGGTAACCCCTTTTATAGAATAGCACTCATTACAACGCATACCAATACAACGCATACCATTACAACGCAGGTATTAGTACGCGTTGTCAATTACAACGAGATACCTTTACAATGACTATGCCTTTACCGCGCATGCCATTATAACGCAAAAACATGCGTGGTAAAGGTATAGTCGTGGTAAGAGTTTCTAAGGTAAGCGACAGTCATCTCACTACATTTACACTACCCAGCATGACCCCCTAAACTACACATACACCACTACACTACCCTAAACCCTTAAACACTACCCCCAGCACGACCCTCTACACTACACATAAGCCACTACACTACCCTAAACCCTAAAACACTACCCCCAGCAGGACCCCCTATACTACACAAACACCACTACACTACCCTAAACCCTAAAACACTACCCCCAGTATGACCCCCTACTCTACACAAACCCCCCACCCCCTAAACCCTTTAAAAGTAACCCCCACCCCATGCCCAAACCCCCTTACCTCTCTCTCCTCGTGGTTCCTCTCTCCTCGTTGTTCCTGCTTCACGTCGTTTCTGAGGGGCGGTGCACGTCGTTCTCAGGAAACGGAACAGCCTCTGTTTCCTTACAACGACGTGGATGGTCTACATTTTTTTAGAATGCATGGTCATTTACTATACATACCTTTACAACGAAATTCGTTGTAAGGCATGCGTGGTAAATGACCATGCGTTCTAAAAAAGTGCGTAGTAATTTACTTTGCGATGTGCAACGCATGAGTGGTAATGCATGCATTGTAATGGTATTGCGAAGTAAAAAACTCGGAGAGCCAAGGGCTCCCTGGACAGCCTCATATCTGAGTATGCAAGGAGGGCACCAAATGTGCCCTTCAAAGCAATCTGGTGGTGCTGGCAACCCCCCCACCTAAACCCAATACACTGAGTCCTATCCGGGAGGTGGTCACACCTCCCTGTGACAGGCAACCTGTTGTTCCACCTTCCCCTGCTTGAGCTTAGCTCAGCAGCAGGAGGGCAGAATCGTGTCTGTGGTCTGCAGCAGCACTGGCTTGCTGTCAGACCCTGAAAGGCTGACACCGGGAGTACAGGGGGATACCCCAAGGGAGCCCTCCAGTACATAGGATCATGCTACCAACATTGGAATCAGTGTTGGGGTAGGATACCAACATGTTTGATACCAAACACGACCGGGTTCGGTGCAGCCACTTTATAGTTAGACATCTCGTAATGACTGATATCCACTATATGTATTAAAATGGCTGACCACATTTACAAATCTGTAGAATCGGCTCCGGGGTTTGTAGGGGTGTCCTGCTCATGCAGGGGCATCCTCACACTTATAACCAAGCACCATGCCCTCAGGATTGAAAGGCCTGCCTTAGGGGTGACTTATAGCTTTTAAGTGTAGTGACCTCAGATATAAGGACACTTATATCTGTCATAAGTGGTACTAGCACAAGCTTACACAGGCTGCAATGACAGGGCTCTAGCCACAGTTTGAGTGGTCTCTCCTGGGTGGTACAATATATCCTGCACATATTGCAGTATTTCAAATAATTGATTTTGGAGAAGTTTAGTTGTGATTTATCTTGTTTTTTCCCTGCTCTCTTCTCCATATTCATTTAACTCTATCAGGGACCCTCCAGTTTTCTTTAATGGTAAAATATATCCTGCAGCCCAGGGGAGACCCCTGTTGTACGTACGTCCTGCACACCTTAGTACCATACAGTAGGAACCTACAAGGATACACCAGTACCCAATTGTGGAGGTACCAAATTACTTACCATGCAAAATACAGGGAGGAATGAGTGGCTGGGGTCCGGATTAGCAGGATCTCATCTTGACTAGTCAAAAAAATACTGACACCAGCAAAAAGTGGGGGCAACCATGAAAGCAGAACCTACTTTCCTACATGAACACAATGGGATAAGTAACTTGAAAGAGTTTCAATTAAAAGCCAACTCATATTTAGTGAGCATGAAAATATTTATGGGTTCAGCACATGAGATCACCATCATGCACTCTGTGCTTCCAAACAGATTGTAACCTGATTAGACAATCGATGTAGGAATATTAAATTATCTCAGAACTCACTGAGGTCTTTGGTACACAATCATGAAAGCATACACTCTATTTAAATTACATTAAACACAAATACACATGTATTCACGAGTAGAAGAATGCATTGTTGGAAGTGCAATAAAGAATGTGTAGAGGATTAGGCCACAGTTTGGGGTTATTATGAGGTCACAGCTCTTTCAGTATTTTTCTGTTTTCAATCTGTAACCTGTTAGCAGTAGCGGCTGCTACCGGATGGGGGTGGTGAGCAGGGGGTTAATTAACAAATCAAAACACTTACCTCAATACGGCCGGCCGCCGCCTTCCACGTGTTCCTTTTTTCCAGCAGTCCGGCCTGCAGCAGGAAACACCAGGCTCCCATGAGCCAATCACAATGCTGCAAAGCAGCATTGTGATTGGTCTGAGCGCCATGGATCGGCATTCAGACTAGGACAGGGAGCTTGTGCATGTTCCTACCAGGCTGTGTAACGCAGCCTGGTAGGAACATGAAAAGTGAACTTGAACCGTTTGGTTGACCCAAGAAGACTGGCCAAACAGTTCATGCAAACTTTGGGAGTGCAAACCACTCCTCCCCTGCTCTGGCTAGCCCTGGCCCTCACTGCACACAACTTGCATGCAATGGGAAAAATAAAAGGACAATAACGATACGTTATTGTCATTTTATTTTTCCTTTTTTCGCAGTGGGGCAATGCTCCTCCGCCTTAGGGGAGGTGCCGCCACTGCCTGCAAGTCAATTATTATTTGGTGTTATTTCATTAAGCATTGTGTAAATTGTGTATAAAAAGAGCTGCCTGTGAAGCAGCAATTTGGGAGAGACCAGTAGCCTTCCTGTATGTAAGGATAGTCTTTCTTCCTTTTGTGCATTGCCGAGAGGAGTCTGTGTCCTTTTTCCATTTCGAAAGTTTTAAGTCACACTGCAGCAGTTGGGGAAGCAGCCCAAGAGGTCTCTTTTTGCCCCCACTTGACTGCTGGCACTGGAAGACTGCCTACTCCCCGATGCATGGACTATTGAGCACTTTTTGATGAGGTAAGCAGACATCATGTTCTACTGAAGTTCGGCCTGTGCTCAGAGGATGGGGAGGATCCAGGGACTGCTGTCTTTTAAAGGTGAGGACATAGCGGATTACAAACCTTGTTTGTGTACTGATGTGGGTTTTGTTTTTGGGCAATGCGAAATGCAGATGTAAATTTAATGTAAATATAAGGTTATAAGAGACATAAGGGTATCACATGCAAGAGTGTGTACACCTGTTGCACAATTGTTAAGGTGCCTACATAACTGGTTAACTTAATATTCCGAATAATATTTTTTGGGTAATCAATTTTATAGATTCTTTGCAAACAACAGAACACACTGCTGCACTGTGACAAATGACACATTTGATTAGTTCCCAGTCATAACTATGCACTCGCCAAGCCAGATGTATTGCATAGTGAGACTTCAGGTAACTCACCTCCCAATTTTATTTAGAAATCTGTTTATTGGAGTTTAAATGACATACATCACATCACGAAATAGGATAGTGAACAATTATAATCAGTGTACATAGGAATATTCATGCAGATACAATGCTGACTGCAATAATGTGGAGCAACTCACAGTCCATGCCCATACTGAGAGCCCCAGCAGCTATGGTCACATGTGTTAAATCGCTATTTATCTCGAGATCATCCCCCGAGGTAACTCACCTCCCAATGACACAACTTCAATTCATCAGCCCCAGCTATTTGCCCCATATGCAGTCATACTTAGTAGGACATCCTCTTGCAAACCGCCTTCTCTAGCATGGTGCACCAGTCCACCCTTTATTGCCATTTAGCGATGGTTGGGGGTGGGATCCTTCCAAGCCGCTGCAATGTCCCTTTTGGCCACCAGAATGGCCATTCCTAGGAACGATCTATCAGATCAGGTGCCGTCCATTCCCTCCATCACACCCAGGAGGAGGGCAAGGGGATTGTGTGGGACAGTCCAACCCAGTTTAGTTTGCTCAGTTCTGTTATTATTGCTGTCCAATAACTGGTGAGGAAGATGCAGGACCAAACCAAATGATAGAAATCTGGGGGTTCCGCTGCGCATCTAGGGCATATAGGGGCGGGGAGGAATTGAGCCTGATGTATGCGGACTGGAGTAAGGTAGGCGCAGTGGAGATAGTATATTTGGATTAGGCTGAGTCTGGCAGAAATGGTGAGCTTGCGGGAGCCAGAGGGCCCAGAGTCGAGGGTAGACAGGGTATTGTTTACCAGGGTTCGATAGATTTGGTAGACTCCCCCTTTCCCTAGGTTACCCATGAGGATTTTGGCCTCTAGCAGGCTGAATTCAGGGAATGTAGCATTTTCAGGGGCGTGAGGGGCAATGAAGTGCCAAAGTTGAAGAAATTTGCAGAACTCGGTGGAATGCAATTAGTATGTATGCTGCAAGTCTTGAAAGGTGCATAGGGGCCCTCTCATCCACATGTCCCCAAGGCACCTAATTCCTATCAGGTCCGACGTCCGCAAACCTTCGAGCGCCCAAACCTTCCCAAGCCAATTTCCATGCCACAGAGGTGTATGTAAGGTGGGTTTGGCATCCCACTGAGCATATTGCAATGTTGTGCACAATGCCAGAAGGGCCACCGAGTCACTGCCAGGATTATTTAAAGGATCGGAGCTCCGTAGAGCATGGCCTGGCTCCCCAGCTCCAACCGATAGGCTGGATCAGACCAACCTCCGTTGAACCAGTCAAGTATCACCAGGAGACGAGTAGCCAGGTAATACAAGAAAGGGTTTGTCATCCCCATACCTCGATCATAGGGGGCCCTTGGCAGTGGGCGAAGGCAATTCGTGGCCTTGAGTTATCCCAGAGGAAAGCTGTAATTATACCATTGATGTCCTGGAACCACCTGTGAGGGATGTGAAGCAGAAGGTTTTGGATTACATATAGTAACCTGGCCAAGACCATCATTTTGAACAGGGCAGTTTTGCCAAGGGGATCAAGGGGGTGGGATAGCCATATGCAGAGGTCCTCCTTTACTCGCTTAAGTAAGGGGTTAATGTTGAAGGACCAGCTCATATCTGGATGGAGGGCTACCCAGATGCCAAAATATTTGAAGGAGAGGCGCCTCAAAGGAATGGTGGTCTGCCAATCTATGCATTCTCGCGAGCTATGCAGGGGTATTACAGTGGATTTGGCTGGATTAAGGTGCAGACCTGAGGCCTCGCAGAATAGCCGAAGGAAATGGAGGCCGCGAAGCCCCAAACATGCTGGATCTGCAAGAAAGAGCAGGACGTCATCCACATATAAACCGATGCAATTCTCGGGTACACCCTGCCAGTGCCAGCCTTGTATCTGCGTGACCACCTGAATAATAAAAGGTAACGGCTCTATTGCGAGTGCAAAGAGGAGGGGGAATAGACATATTCCCTGCCAGGTTCCTCTTTCGATAGGGAACGTCTCCGAAAGCCTTCCATTGACAAGGACCCTGTACGACAGATTAGAGTAGAGCACCTTTACCAGCATCGTGAAATGCAAGCCAAGTCCTGCTCTCTCCAGTACATTATTCAGATAAAGACATTAAACCATGTCGAAGGCCTTTATGAAGTCAATTAGTAATAAGGCTAAATATGGATTGATGAGGTGACGATGTGAGAGTGACACGTATAGACTCCGCAGGCAATGTCTCGTTCTTTGGTGTGGCATGAAGCTACATTGATCAGAGTGTATTAAGCTGCCAAGCACACGTTTGAGACGCGTGGCCAGGATGGTCGCGAATATTTTAACTTGGGTATTGATGAGTCAGATTGGCCAATAGTCTGAGCAGGAGGCCAACGCGGGGGTCTGTTTTGGGTATGACTACCACCGTGGCCATATCAATGTCCGGGGGAAAGGTGCCTCTCTCTGCCACCTCCCCGTACAGAGCATGGAGATGCAAGCCCAGAGTTTCCCAGAGTGTTGCGCAGTACTCCCCCAAAAAGCCATCTGGGACATGTGTCTTTCGAGTTGCAAGCGATGAGATTGCCTCTTCCATCGCCTCATCAAGGCCCTGGGCTTCTACTTCTGAGAGCCTTGGGAGGGGGATATCTCATAGATAGTGGGAACTGGAGTCTAGTGGACTTGATCGATCCGTGGAGTATAGCATCTTGTATTAATCTGCAAAAGTCTGTGAAATTGCTACTGGAGTGCAAGACGTATGCCCTTGATTATCCTTCATTTCTAGTACTATTCGCTTGGCCAGGGGATGGGAAGCGAGCCAGTGAAGCAGCTTGCCATTTTTATCACCCCATCCATAAACGCAGGCAGTGGAGGACCTCCACATAGATTTGGCGGATTTAAGTGATATGTGACAAATTTTTTCCCTCAGTAGATTACGTTGCCGGCGCTCATGCTCGCTAATCGCAGTAGCAGTGCACTGCTCAAGGCGAAGGGCCTGGGCCTCTATTTGGGAAAGGCGCTGTTCCTGTGCCTAATGCTTGCGATTGAGATGCCCTCTTGTGTAACCTCAGATCGTGGCCTTACCCGCCACACATAGTGTGCCCTGGGATTGTACTGTGCCCTCATTGAATTGGAAATAGTGTTTGAGTTCCTCCCCAATCACCCGTTTGTACTCCAAACCCTGGAGGGACTAGGCATTGAGCCTCTAGATGGGTCGTAGAGTACCCATAGTTTCTGCAACTTGGAGGAGGAGAGGAGAGTGATCCGATATACCTTGTGCTAGGATTTGGACACTCGTGACCGAGCGACAGTCAGGGGGCAGGCATAAAGACTAGATCGATACGGTAGTGGGTGTGATGCGCAGCAGAGGTGTGGGTGTATTGGAGCTCTTTAGGGTTCCAAATGTTCCAGATATCACAGATGCTCAATTTAGATGCCCAGTCTACAAGTCATCTAGCACCTAACTTTCTATGAGAGGAGGGCATCTCTGGCAGTGTCTACAACTGCGTTAAAGTCCCCTCCAATTATCGTCAGACTTTGGGGAAGGGAAGATGTTACCTCCATGGTGGTACGGAAGGTGTCTTCAAGGGTCACATAAAGTGATACCAGGTTAATGGTGGACTTGTCTAGGGTCCCCGTAAGGGCCACAAAACGGCCCTGAAGGTCTTTAATTGTGTGGACCGGTGTGAAGGGAAGGGACCGGCACAGAAGAATCGCCACTCCTCGGGATCCCCGGGAGAACCCTGAATGCCAAACCCTATCAAACCCATGGTATGCCAAAAAGGGACAAAGGTTGCCCATAAGATGTGTATCTTGCAACAGAAGGGCATCTGGGTCAATTTTCCGGGAGTACTTCAGGATCACTGTACGTTTAACTTTATCTAAGAGACCGTTCTCATTTCAGGAAAGGATCTTGCGGGGTTCACCCTCGTAGTGGGGCGTTATCATGTCGACTATGTGTTGGCATGTGGGGCCATCGGTGTGGGCAACCTAGTGGATCTGAATGGCTAGGACCTGGGAGTAGCTGGGGAAGTCCGACCTCATTGTGGCATGTGAGTGTTAATGTCTCCCCGCTGTCATGTCCAGTGTTGCAGAAGAACACAGAAATTAGAAAAACTATAGTAACAACAGTCCCTCCTCTTCCCCCAACCAACCCCCACCCTATACTTCCCCAGCTGAAGCATCTGTCACCCAATTTACCCAATTTACTAGAATCAAAACAAAACAAAGTACGCTTTGAAGTTGACTTTGGGAGCAGAGTGATAGACCCCTCCATGTGTTAGGATTTCCAGTCTTCTGGAGTATGAATAGTGGTGATAGTACATCAATCGCAATTCTTACGTTTTTTAAATGTGGGGACTGCTCAATAGGTCCGTGTCCTCTGATCCCAATGTTGTGGACCCAGAGTGTCTCTCTCCAGTGGCCTTTTTGGGGCCATCAATGCGCTGTGGGAGGCTCGATGACCCCTGCGGTGTGGGGGACCTCTGTGTCCCCCGAGGCATGGAGGCAGGCGAGGCAGACACCGCACTATGAGCATTAGGACCTCAGCAAAATCGAATACGGCGTCTGTGGGAGCCTATGGGTTAGGCTGGTTGTGATGATGTCTGAAGGGCCGGTGCAAAAGTGGTTACTCTAGGGCAGAGTGGTCATTTCTCAGTTATCCAGGTCAATGCCATCTCCAGATTCTCAAAGAAAAGGGTTTTGCTCTGAAACTCTACCCTGAGGTGGGCCAGAAAGGAAAGTCTGTATGGGAGATTAAGGGCTCGTAGTTTCTGCTTTACCGAATAGTATGATCTCCTTTGCACCTGTACCTCCCTAGTGTAATCAGGAAAAATCATTACTTTGGAGCCTTGATAGGACAGGGTTGAGCGGGTGCGAGCTTCACAGAAAAGCATCCCTATCTTTGAATTTTAGGATCTTGGTAATGATTTGTCGGTGTGGGGCTCCTGGTGGTGCCTCGGGTGTGAGGGCACGCTGAGTGCGTTCCACAACAAACCATGCTGAAAACACATCCGGAGGCATCCCGGATTTGAGCCATTCCTCGAGAATGGTTCCACCCCTTCAGGGATGCCCACGAAGCGGAGATTGTTTCGGCGTGATCGATTTTTGGCATCTTCTTCTTGCTATGGAGTTTACTCATGTGGGACAGTAGCTGCTTGATCTGCTCTTTCAATCAATTAAATCAATCACACCCGTAGGGGTCTCAAGGCTCCAGTCCATCAAGGAGGGGGTCTGTTGAAGAGCCAGGTTTTGAGGTTTCTTGTGAAGATGGGGAGAGATGTTGTTTGTCTTAGATGGAGTGGGAGGGCGTTCCAGGCTCAGGCCGCGAGGAAGGAGAAGGAGCAGCCGCCTGATCTGGTCTTTCTGGTGCAGGGGTCCATGGCGTAGGAGAGCTGGGCTGATCATAGGGTCCTTTGGGATGAGTGAAATTTGAGTCGGCTGTTCAGATATGCTGGTCCGATGTCATGAAGGGCCTTGTGAGGGTGGGTGAGCATCTGGAAGGTGACTCTAGCTTCGATGGGGAGCCCAGTGGAGTGTGCGCAGGTGCTGGGAGATGTGGCAGTGTCTTGGCAGGGCCAGTCTTGCGGCGGCGTTCTGGATGTTCTGTATCTTGCGTGTGAGGTTTTTATTTATTCCGGTGTAGAGTGCGTTGCCGTAGTCGAGTCTGCTGGTGACCAGGACATGAGTGATGGTCTTTCTGTGTTCTAGGGGGATCCATTTAAAGGTCTTGCGTAGGAGGTGGAGGGTGTGGAAGCAGGAGGACGAGACGGAATTGATCTGGAGGTCCATTTTGAGTTCAGAGTCCAGGATGATTCCCAGGCTGCGTGCGTGGTTCGTGTGGGTGGGTGGACTTCCGAGGGCGCGGGGCCACCAGGTGTCGTTCCAGGCATCGGGGTGTGGGCCCATGATGAGTACTCCTGTTTTGTAGGTGTTTAGGTGAAGGCAGCTGTTTTTCATCCATTTGGCGATGGCTTCCATGCCTTCTCGATAGTTGTGTCTGGCGGTGTTAGGTTTGTTGGATAGGGAGATGATGAGTTGGGTGTCATCTGCGTATGACACAATGTTGAGTCCGTAGGTTCTGACGATGGGGGTGAGCGGAGCCATGTAGACGTTAAAGAGCGTAGGGCTGAGGGATGACCCCTGGAAGACTCCGCAGATGGTTGGTGTAGGGTTCAAGAGGAAAGGGGGGAGTTTGATCCACTGCGTTCTGCCAGAGAGGAAGGAGCGGATCCAGTCGAGGGCCTTGTCTTGAATCCCTGCGTCGTGGAGTCTGCGTATTAGGGTATGGTGAGAGACGGTGTCGAACGCCGCTGAGAGGTCGAGAAGGATGAGGGCTGCTGTGTCTCCTTTGTCCAGTAGGTTGCGGATGTTGTCTGTTGAGGTGAGGAGGGCGGTTTACGTGCTGTCGTTTTTTCTGAAGCCAGATTGGTAGGAGTCGAGGATGTTGTGCTCTTCGATGAATGTGGGAAGTTGGCTGTTGATGGCTTTCTCGATGACTTTCGCTGGGAAGAAGAGCAGGGAGATGGGTCTGTCGTTTTTGAGGTCAGTGAGGTCCACTGAGGGTTTCTTGAGGAGGGGGTTGATCTCGGCGTGTTTCCAGTCGTCGCGGAACAATGCGGTTGATGGTGTGGCGGAGCATGGGTGCGATGGTGTCTCTGTTGAAAATGTGATGGGGGCACGGGTGCGTGGGGGCCCCGGAGTGGATTGAATTAATCTTCTTCAGTGTGTCTTCGGTGGTGAGGGCTGTCCAGTTGTCGATCGTTGGCTTCATGGTGTCGGAGTGGTTGGTGAGGGTCACTGTGTTGGTTTTCTTCGTCGAAGTTGTCGTAGATGCTCTTGATTTTGTGGTGGACAAAGGTGCTGAGTTTGTCACAGAGGTCTTGTGAGGGTGGGATGTCGGTGGATTCGCTGGTAGGTTGGGTGAACTCCTTGATGATGTTGAATAGTTCTTTGCTGTTGTGTGCGTGGGTAGAGATTCTGTCTTCGATCGCTTTTTTTTCTCGTTTTTCGGATGAGTTGGTGGTGGACTTTGGTGGCGGCTCTGAAGTTGTTGTGGGCTTCTGTGGATTTGGTGTTCCTCCAGTCCTTTTTGAGGCGGCAGCAAGTGCGTCTGGACTCTCGAAGTACGGTGGTAAACCATCTAGCTTTATTAGCGTGGGTGTTGTTGTTTTTCTTGAGGGGGGCTAAGGTGTTGGCGTTATCGTTGATCCATCTGTGCAGGGTTCGGGCTGCGGCGTTGGGCTCGCCGTTTTCCACGATGGTAGGGGTGGAGTTGCTGAGTGATGAGGTTAGCTGGTCGTCGGTGCTTCTGGTCCAGTTTCTTCATGAGAGCAGGTGCAGGTGTCTGTGGATGGTGGATGTTCTGAAGGTGAAGTGGACGCATCAATGGTCGGTCCATGGGAGTTCGGTGGCTAAAGGTGATGGAGTTTCCTGTAATAAAGAGGGGGCCGAGGGTGTGTCCTGCTGAATGCGTGTGTTTGGTCACGATCTGGAGGTGTCCAATGTTGTGGAGGTTGTCCAGGAGGGATGTGGTGCTGGGGTCCCGTTGGTTGTCGAGGAGAAAGTTGAAGTCTCCCAACAGGGTGTAGTTGGTGGATTCGATGGCATGTGGGGAGATGTCCGTGATGGATTCGGCAAAAGGTTTGCGGTGTCCAGGGCGTCGGTAGATGAGGGTTCCTCAGAGGGTGGTGGTGGGGCTGGCCAGTATCTTGAAATGAAGGTGTTCCATGAGGTCTGTGGGCTCATCAGGGAATGTGCTCTGGTGGAGGGTGGCTTTGTGGACGATGGCGATTCCTCCTCCCGGGAGGGTGGGGCGGTCCTTCCTGGAGATTTTGTATCCTTGGGGGATGGCGATGGCGATGTCCGGTCCCGAGGAGATGTTGGTCCATATTTCGGTGAGGAACGCTACGTCCAGGGTGGTGCTGTCGAGGAGGTCCCAAATTTCGGTGGCGTGTTTATGGAGAGATCGGACGTTGAGGAGGATGCATTGCAGGGTCTTCGGTCCAGATGTGTTCTTGCGGTTGGGTTGCGCTGGGTCTGTGGTCTTGGCAGTGCTGCAGGTGTGCCGAAGCAGTCACATCTGAAGGGTCCGTGGGTTTCGGCCGGTGACGCTAACTTGCAGTTGTTGTTGTGGCCTGGGTCGAGTGCATGGAGTGCCGCCGGGTCTTAGTGTTGGCGGTGCGGAGATCCAGGGTTCCTGGCACTGGTCGCGGTCGGGTCGCGGATGGGTGAAGATGGGCTTGCCTTTGGTGCGCCTATGGCAAGCAAGCGGCGCAGGCGCGCAGCGGCCGCCATTAAGTAGGGGTCGGGGAGGGCTGGACAGCTGGGAGGCGGGTAAGGGAGCAGGATTGTCGCGCTGGTTGTGTTGGGGGGAGGGGCTCCGAAATTTGGCTCAAGTTGCCACCTCTGATTACGGGCACACTGTCAATAGGCCCAGTCAGCCGGCAGTTCCTATGTGGAGATGCTCTTGCAGGTGTCTCTTATAGGTGAGCTCACCGGCAACCAGGTCCACAGGTCGAGTATGTGCTGCACTTTATTCTTTATAGAGCAGTACGCCTGGTATGTCATTTGGGCAACAGGGGGAGAAGGGGCCCGAGCTGTTTCCAATAGAGCACTGTCCTCAAGCACCACATCTTTGTTTTCTTTCACTGGCTCAGAATCACTCAGGGCCCAGTTTCATGGTTCACTGCCCCACGTCACCGAGGCCTCGGTCTCCGTCTTGGTGTTGTCCTGCCGACCACAGGCCAATTCCAGCCACCCTACCTCGCCGCAAGAAATTGGGAGGCAGAGGGAATGTTGTGGGCATGGTGCTGATAGGCACGTCTGCTCAGCAGCCCACATGGTGTCCCCCCCTCACAGGACCCACCTGCTATCAGGATCCAGGTGCAGCCCCACCTATCCACGGGTCCGGCATCCACCACATCCTCCTCCGGCAGTGCGGCAAGACGAATGCGGCTGAGGGAAGGGAAAGGGCCCAGTTCACCCCAACAAGGCCCCGCTTCCAGGTGCAGAAATGTTTAGGTTGTTCCATGGGCTCAGGTCTGCCCAGGATTTGTGGCTCACTGCTTCAAACTCCCAGGATCCTTCTGCTGAGGGCCGATCTTCGACTCAGTATCCTGACGATCCCAGCCCTCGTGTCTCTCCATCAGAAGATGAGGGAGAAAGAGTATGTGTGCGGCCCAGGTGTTCGGTGGCCCCAAACAGCAACACCGTCTTTCTCATGGGGATCCACCGGTAAGCAGGCACCAGGCGTGTTCCTGTGGATATGCAGGTTGACTGTCCCCTGGACTTCTCCCTTAAGCTTGGCGCGGTGTAGAGGGGTACCTTAAGTCAGCCTTAATGTACCGCCCTCTGTTCAGGCAGTACGTTAGGCTTGGTGCAGTGTAGAGGGGATACCGTCCTAACAGCGGGGGTTTTCCCGGATCCTCTCTCAGTGAGGCAGATCCGTACCCAGTACCTAGTAATCAGCAGGCCCCGCAGACCCGAGCGGCCCGCCGCCATATTGTCTACTCACTGACACCGTCGGGGGCTGCTGCTTTTAGCCTTCATGGCACCAGTCGACGCACTCATCAGGTAAGATCCACTGACATTTCGGGGGATAATCATTGCATGATGTTTGGAGGGAGTGCTACTCTTGAAAGAATGTAGGGATGGGAGCGGATGACAGAGGGGTCCGGAGCACTCTTAGAGTGTGACCACCATCTTTTTTGCTTGAAGCCATGCCAGTATCCCCAAATTAATGTTGGAAGGGGTTAGTTTGGGGAATTTGAAATTGGAAGGTGCCAATATGTGTTCCAATGCTTGACACAGAGGGACAGCTGAAAAGCAGGTGCCGCTAATTAGCTTCAGATAAGACTTGAACACTGAAATTACTGCCCTGGACATAATGTCCCGAAAGTCACTTCATGGTCTCAAAGACGCATAGTTTGAAAGGAATCTCCTCTGGCCAGGGGGGTCCGGTTTCATTTAATAAAAGTGGAATAAAGATGCTGATTATCGCTTTGAAAAAGTAGATGTTTTCATATTTCTTATGCCAATGGTGAGTGTGTGCTTGTATAACCGAAACATGGCCACAGTATGAGGTTTGTTGTGTAATATAGTATCACTGAAAGAGACTAAAAGTTTACATTTTAATGTGCATCGCATAATTGGCAGAGACAGAATTGGATGTTGTGATGTGCACCGCATAAACGGTAAGACAGAGTGGCCGTTTTTCTTTTGCATCACATAATTGCTTAGACATCAGTGGACAATTTAATGTGCATTGCACAATTGGCAGAGATAGAATTGGATGTTGTGATGTGCAACACATTAGTGGAAAGACTAAGAGCCAAATTTATTTACATCACATAATTACTAAGACATAATTGGACACTTTAATGTGCATCACTAAATTGACAGAGACAGAATTGGGTTTTGCATCACATAAGCGGAAAGACTAAGGGGTTGATTAGGGTGCCGTTCGGAAGGGCTCCAAATCGGATTCGGGTTTGCCGAATCCGATTCAGAACTCTTGTTTCTGACCGAATCGTACGCACTTCCCAACAACTGATTACGATGTCCGTAAACCATTAGGGCTGTCCGAATCGGTTCTGAAAGGCATTCGGACAGGTTGCGTCTTTCGGAGCCGAATCGTACAGCTCTATGGACTCGGTGTCCAAGCGAGCAATTATCATGACCGATTAGGACAGCCGTTTCGAATTGGTTTCTCCATAACGAATTGGCTGCCGGACCTGCGTTAATCTTTTTACAGATACACATGGGGGGGGGGGTCTATGAATAGATTTCAAAACCTTTCCTACTGACAGGGAATAACATGAGGTACCCTTGAAATGCTTGATGTTTATGTGTAATGTGCAACAAGGGCGTCTGTTGTTGACAGTATTGAATGGCGGACGCCCTTTGTTTTCCTACTTTCCCTTCAAAGCTCCTCTTTGGTGAAAGGGGGAAAAAACTACATTCCAGGGGGACAACTAACTTTCCATGCCATGGGCGCAGTTTCTAGTTTCTACACCATATACTATGGCCTTAGAAGAGAGATAAATAAGATAATCAGGGATAAGCTAAGTTCTACAAGTTTTAGGGGCCTGAGCATATACACTGGGCACTAGACAGTAGTGTCCCAGTATGGGGATTCTAAAAACCGACACAAATCAGCAAAAAATGAGGGTTACCATGCAAAAAGGGCTATTTTCTCAGTCATTTGTTTGCATGGGGTGATATTAACTGTCCATTATGAGCTCAGGAGCAGTGAAAATGCAACTTTTCCCTATTTCCGAACTGAAAAACTCATAATATTGCAGTTACCTACCACACATATTTTACTAGGCTTTACAGGGTGGAAATCTGGAGTGTGGGGGTGTTTGAAAGCCAATGTGTATAAAATTAGTACAGTAGCTGCAATCCCGATGTGGGTACACTCATTAATTTGCACCAAAGTCCTTATTACCAGCTGAACTAAACTAAGGACACTTACAAGCTTCACATCGAATAAGAGCAGATGCCTGGAAACATCTGATATAAGTAAACGGAGAAGCAACTTTGCTGTTTCTAGTGACTCAAGGGGTGGGCGGAATTTGTGTAGTCGCACTACGCAAAGCTCTGCGAAACGGTAAAAAATCTTTGCGAACACGCAGAAATTCTGTGAACATGCGGAATTGCTTGTTCGCGATGCTTTTTTCCTGTTCGTGATCACTGTTTGCGTGCTCGGGGGGAAATATCTCATGAACACGCATTTTGAGAACGCGAACAAGCGAAACATTCTGCGAAGCCGCGGAATGCAGAATTTTGGGTAATTCCGCGTTCTCCGTGGAACGCGAAATTACCCAAATTCTGCGAGCGGAACGGAATTTACGGCCCAGGCTAACTCATGATGATGAAGCCATCATTTAAGGTTTAAAAGACACCTGGCTTCATGGCGGCTGCCTCGACCTTGCAAAGCATTTCCTGTGGATGGTATGCGGTGTGTCTGCTAACCCAGTAAGTAAACTGGCAAGCATTTAAACCCTGGGACGAAATACAACACAAAAATCTAAATTGAAACCAATGGTTTCATTTTTTCGAGAGCATGAAGCTATTACGGGATCAACTGAAGATAGGCTAATGAGTCTGGCTAAGGACAAAGAAAATTTTTAACAGTCAGTGTCTGCTATTGCTGCACAAATGCTTGAAGATAGAAACCAAATGGCATGTTTATATTTGCACATGCTAATTGACATTACTGTTCATTTGACTTGTGCAAAGCACACAGCCACGTCAACAGGAGCAAACGATAGATAAAAAATAAGGTATGTGATTAAAACCCTTAATATTTATAATATCTCCACATAATGAGAAAAATGAGAGAAAGTAGAATTAGCATATACTGTACCACTACTTGAGCAGAAAATGTATTTGCAAGACAAAGGGTTCCAGGTAATAACTCCTGAGTTCTCGGGAGTGCCCAGGGACCACTGAAAAACCTGACATGGAGTAGACCATAAACAGGTCTCTGATTTCAACTTCTAAGAAACTAGTGGGCATGTAGAGTCCAGCAACTTCTGTCCTCAGTCTATGGCCTGTAGTCACCCAGCTATAATTTTTGCTGCAGCAGCAGTGGAATTGGGGTCCAGAGAGGGGGTTCTTTTGCACCCCAATAATAGTTTTTTTTCACTACCCAACCGTGGGCTGGGGGCGCCATTTGTCTTGCTTATATGAAGACCTATTGTATACTTGCAACACCACTCATGGCCTGAGCATTGGAGGGATGAAACACGTTTGGGAGTATTAGAGATGTAGAAGGAAAGAGGGGACAAGGTACAAAGTAAACTTGCATCGAACCAGTACCTTGACACCAAAGATGCAATGACACCCAGCAAGATCTCTATAAGCGACTAGAGACCCCTAATGTCTTTAAGGGTCATCCTTGTTGCCGTCTCCCCACAGAAGTCACCACTGTATCCTGTGCATATAGTTCACCAGTATTGAGGGTTCTGTCACTTGCAACTTAAGTAAGAGACAAAGCCACATAATCAGATCTCACAGCTTTGGAATTTTTATGCAAAGAGTTGGCTACCACCTATGCCACCACAACAACTCCTGCCACCTGACCCCCAAAACTGCCAGCAGTCATTAGGCTGCCTTGCAGCCTCTCTGACTAATCGGATTATTCAGGGGAAAGTCATTCGTTCTGGAAATGCTGCACAGTCCTGTCAGTGCAGTAAGACATGACATCGAAAGTCCAATTAGTGCACATGAAGATACAAGTTACTGTCAAAGGCAGGAACGAGTGTAACAGTGATGATGACGCTTGTACTTGGAACTCAGTCCCACTAGTAAATCAACTTCATACTCTGATCTGGAGCTCCACCTTCAACCATGGTCGGCAACAATGACTCACATTCTCTCAAATACTAAGTACCTTTGGAGAGACCAGTTTAAATATTTGTATGGGGATTGCTTCAAGCTTCTAAGTTACAGGTTTTTTTATGTGTTCCATACTGTGGCAGAGGGTTATCAAATGGCGATGCCAATCTCCAGGTCGGTCGATCCACACCCCCTCTGTTCTCTTCTAATTGCGATTGGATTGAAGGAGATGTTCTTGAACAAATCCATACAGAGGATCAACTGAAAGGGCCGCAGCCCCAGAAGAAATTGAAGGAGACTGATTCTTTACACATTTCCTACCTCACCTGTAGATCTTAGTCCTACATATACATCTGTCTTTCTTGGTCAACGACTCTCAAGATCAGAATATTTCATTAACATGAAGTAGATGAAAAGGAAAGCAAGGCTTCATCTACGACAGCCTAATGCTACTATTATACCTAAAAAGACACAAAGACTTCTTAAGTTTGCATTTATTTAGTAATGATCTCAGAAGCCTATTCTGGGACATAATCCAAAGATATATCGTATACAATGATGCATTCTGGCATTCAATGGGCAATGAGTGATTCGAAAACACATAACTTGAGTCTGATTCAGATTTAGCAGACCTTTACAAAACAGAACATACCTTATATGTGGCAGTCGTGTTAGTCCAGGGTAGAATACAGAAGGTGGTCATGACATATAGAATACGCTCCGTACACTACCTATGGCTACAACTCCATCTCTGTGCATTCTTACAGCTTGAACCAAAAATCTCAAACTTTAAACCAAAAATCTTAAGGTAGTTACTGCATTAGAGTGGACAGCTGCGGCTGCTGCAGGTAAGAGCGGTGGGGTGGTGGAACCAGGTGAGGGGGTATTTTGAGAGACGACCACAAGGGAATTTTCCCTCGTAGTCATCTCTTAAAATCCCTCCTCACCTGGCCCCACCGCCCCAACACTCTTACATGCAGCGGCTGACAGTGAATAAGTCCCTGATCAAGAAAACTTGATGTCAAATGTATCAAAACAAAAAAGTGTGTATACGAAACTTGGAAATTATGCAAAGGAAAGATGTATGAAAACATTTGATAATATAATTTTTCTCCTTTGGAAATAGGGTCTACTAGGGCAAAAATGTATTTGCATAACTGAAAATTGTTAGGTTTTAAAGTTAATTTTCTTGAATTGTGAAAGTATCGCAACAAGTCACCAAACCACTTTACACTGTATTCTGGAAAATTTAAGATGTGAAAGTCTTGGACATATCTGTGACAAAGTGACAGAAGATATGAAATAAAAAAATTAAAAAAGCAAACTGGAAGGTGTACCAAAATAGCACCACGTTCATGGAGTGGCAGCATGAGAGTAGTGACAGGAAGTTCCATGCAGGGATCTCTCGGTTTGAAGGACATTTCGCTCGACTGAGCTATTCATCTAACTATTAACTTACCTGAACTAACACATTATGACAGCAAAGGTACTGACAAACAGTAGAAAGCCTTGATTTTCTGTGTGAACTGTTTCCATTACAAGAAGAATCAGAATAGCCCTGTCCAACCTGCACAGGAGGATAATGGCTTCCATGCATTTGCTAATATCAGATTCATTTCAATCTACAGTTTCTAGAGCAGGTTAAGTAAACACAAGCAACACGATTGAGCTCCCCAATGCTGTTTTAAGTACAGGGGTTGGTTCATCGCACACTTACCGTGCACTATAAACAACATCCAGTGGGGAGAAAAAAACAGCAGTTCAAAGAGACTGCCTCTCTTGAATGTGAGTGATGGTACATGTAGACCAAAAAGAAAACCCTAACAACTGCTGGTCTGTGAAAGGACAACAACAATACCTTAGAGTTACTCAGAGTTGCCATTACTCAACAGGTCTTTTACCCAAATCAATTGGATTCAAATTATGGACCTCAGCATTTTTAGTCAACTTCGCCAAAATTCTTTGGTGGGGAAATATCTCATATATGTAACAGTGCCATTTAGCTAGCATTTAATAAATAAAATTAAATCAGAGCGTGTATAGAATTTGCTGTATTCAGCATTAGCAATTCAGAAAGGTGTGTCTAGTGTCTCACTTCATCTTGGTGGTGAAATATACAGCCTGCTAGAGGACTTTCAGGGAAAAAGATTCTTGGGTTTCCAGGTAAACTTATAACATTGAAATCCAGCCTTATATCCGTACCAGAGAACTGCAGGTGTTTGCAGAATCATAAAAAAGGCAATCTGCAAAACAATGAAAACATTTTGTTTTTTAAATGGAGGGTCTCTGCCAATCTACTTCCTCCAAATAAAATAACCTCCTTGTCACTTCATGGTTATATCATTGTGTGAGACCAAACTGATGTGAAAAAGAGCCTTAAGTCGAACGTCAAAAGTATCCTGAACTAGGGACAATAGATAGAGTGTTCACAACTACCAATATTTAAGTGCCACGTTCCTAACTGGTGCCACTCGACTACTAACAAAACCCATTCACACTAGAGACCCTGACACGGCATCATTAGACTAGGGAAGTCTTACACGAAAGCAGGAAAACAGAAACAGATTATGAAATGGCAAACAACATACTACAGGATAGCGGGTAACTGACACTACTAAAACAAGCATTGGTAAAGCCAATAGGTCTCACAAATGCAACAACTATTGGCTTTGCCAGTGTGTTTTATCCATTTTGTACACCAGCGTGGCTACTGTTCAGCATGGTTGAAGGTTAGTGCCATAGAGGAGAGTGGCAGGGGTTGTCATGGGGAAGAGTGGATTAGAGTGTCGTAGAGTGAAGCGGCATAGAGTGGCATGTATTGGAGTGGCATAGAGTGTCAGGTATTGGAGTAGCATAGAGTTGCGTTGAGTGGTGCACAGTGGAGTATCGTAGAGTAGAGTGGACTGATGTAGAGTGCACTGACATAGGGGTGATGCAGAGCATAGAATTCAGCGGCGTACAATGCAGCGTCATAGAATGCAATGACATAGATTAGAGTGTTGCATAGTAGAGTGCAGTGGTGCAAAGAAGAGTAGAGTGGCATAGAGTACAGTGGCACAAAGAAGAGTAGATTGGCATAGAGTACACTGGAAAAGAACGCAGTGGTATAGAATCGAGTAGAGTGGCATAGAGTGCAGTGGTGTAGAGTGGTGCACAGTAGAGAATAGTGCCGTAGAGTGCATTGGCAAAGAGTGCATTGGTTTAAAGTAGAGTGTCATAGTGAGCAATGGCATTGAGTACATGAAGTCCTTACTGGCACTGACTAATCAATTTCACTCACATGTTCTAACTATGCAGATGACACAAATGCTCCTTAAACTGGAAAGCCCCCCAAAAATGGAAACTCACAAATTTTACGTTTCCTCTGAGCCGTGGATCAGTGGATGACATGGAGCCATCTCAAATTTAATGCTTCTAAAATAGAAATACTCACATGTGGCGATTGGATAAATTATGACCCACTCACCGCATGGCCTGACTATCTGGGAACACCGCCTAGAGTATCAAATGAAGTAAGAAACCTCGGCATTGCTATGGACTCCAAGCTATCAACGAGTGTCCAAGTGGACAAACTAGCAAGATAAGCTTTGTTACTATAAAAACTGTGTGACACATCTTCCCCCACCTGAGATTTCCACACACGGTCCAGGCTACTATCTCTCTTGTTCTGTGCAAACTGGATTACGCCAATAGCCTCTGCCATGGATCATCTATAACAACTATAAAAAGGCTATAACGGATTAAGAACTCTGCTGCTTGACTGCTATTACCTATAAAGCCCCAAGCCCATATCTCCCCTGCCTTGAAGGCCCTACATTGGTTACCTGTTGTCAGAAGAACCACATTCAAACTGCTTTGTATCACCCACAAAGTGATACATGGAACAGGACCGCTCTTCATCAAGAATAAAATCACCAAATACATTCAGCAAAAAAACCTCAGCTCTAGGTCAGCACCTCAGGTCAAAATCTCACCATACATAAAAAAAACCATAAGGGGCACATCCTTCTCTGTTAAACCAGCCAAACCATGGAACTCTTTACCCCCAAACATAACATCTACAGATAACTACATTATCTTCAGAAGACTACTCAAGAGTTGTCTCTTCCCCAGATAACTACCATATTGAAACATAAATATAAAGCATACCCCTGTGAATATAAGCATTTTTGGTCTATATAAGTGTACCCAGATATGTGTATTGCTTTGTATAAACGTGCATGATAATTATGTTTATAAATATATATATAGGTATTCATTAGTTCTGCTGAACAAAGGTACATATTCCTTATGCTTATATTGTTCTGTGTCTAACATGTTTTTAGGGGATTTCATAAATAAGTAAATCATTATCACAACTTTATCTACAATTGCTTCACTAATGAATTACAAAAACAGATTATGAAAACAAATAAGTTAACTTAAAGTACAGCAACACTTGAAAATATCAATTTATTAAATACAATTTAAATCTACATATATTACCTTGCTTATACAGAAATACCTTCCATGTACTTATGTATCTTTATATTCATTACTTTTACTTCTAATACAGAGTCTCCATTGTACTACCCTATACCTCTCTCAATATATCCTCTACCTCGACCAGAAGGGGCCCATGCAGGTAAGAGCAGTGAGGTGGCGTGGCCGGGTGAGGGGGGGGGGGGGGTGTAGACAGACAAAGAGGGAAAATGAATTATTTATTTAATTTTCCCTCATCGCCATCTGTCGAAATCCCCCCCACCCGGCCCCACCTCTCTTACCTGCACGGGCCGCGGCTGACCTCGACTCTCTGACTCATCCAAACCCCATTCTACTACTATGATCCACAAAATAACCCTTTCTAGACTCTTCCATCGTCTACCCCTCATTGCATCACCTCATACCTCTTTAAACATTCGGATATCCCAAACAAGCCTTTCTAAACCCTTCCCTCCTCCTACTGCTATGAGCTCCAGTAAAATACACTTTAGACACTTTCCTCCACTATGCTTTTCAATGATGTTTATCTATGAAATACATTCATGCGGGAACTGAACATACTGCACAAATGTCTGCTAAATAAATTACAGATTATTCATCTTTAAAGAGATGGGAAAACGTTTCAATGAGGCTAATGAAACACACAATCACTTAAACGTTCAGGCTGTGAAAGTGAAATCAACAAACAAGGGTACTACACAATTCATAGGACCAGACAGAACTGTGATTAAGGCTTTAATGAAAACCTGACCAAGTGAAGTCTGTCATTCATTCAAAACATCATAGTTATGCTGCTGGGCACAAGAGATAGCTTCTCTTCACAGAGCCAATGCTCTAGACGTAATAACTAAGTACTTAGGCAAACGTTTATGCCTGTTGTATCACAGAGGTAAAGCCATTCTTATGAAGAAAGGGAGATAAATGATTCACATATGAGCAGTAAGAATACCTGAAAATAGTTGTCTT
This sequence comes from Triturus cristatus, assembly GCF_964204655.1. Classification (NCBI taxonomy): domain Eukaryota; kingdom Metazoa; phylum Chordata; class Amphibia; order Caudata; family Salamandridae; genus Triturus; species Triturus cristatus. Next base: position 102,352,434 of record NC_140595.1, on the reverse strand, counting down.
TGGTCTGAACAATGGTGGATGTAATTCAGCCATGTCTTGTTTGTCAGATGAAGGAGTGGGAGGCTGGACAGGATGCATGTTCCCTGTCACATAAAATCTCTTCTAAACTGGGTACACTTAGGATTCTAAAAGTGATTCAGGGATCAAAGTCTGGTTTAGGAGGCAATCTATAGACTTGGGTCGAAGGGGTGGGGCACTACCCTAAACACTATTGACCGACAGGACAAAGGCATTTTAAACATTAGCTACTGGGTTTAAGAAAAGCATCAGCAAATAGGATGCTGCCGGGAAAAAGAAAAATCAAACAACATGAACTGAGTAGTGCCACATATCAAACAGAGAAGAACTGGTGCTTAGGAGATATGCAGTTCTCCTGGAATAGATGCAACATTAGAGATCAAGATACAAACAACATTTCTTTACATTGGATGGCGAATGGTAACAGGCCCCCACCTGAAGGACAAAACATGGGACGGTTTCAGTATCAGGTCCTTGCTGAGCCGGCAGTCTGTTGTGCAAACTATGATTGCCACTTTGCATCCATGGCTTGCTCCATGCTTCCGATGAATTGCAGCAAATTTTCAGAGTTGTATTTGTAATAAGCACTATCAACGCTCACTAATTTTCAAAAAACAAATGCACCCCTAAAAAAAGAAAATGGCAATGGATGTACTCGGGTGCATCATTAAGTCTATCGATTGGTAAACCATCCTCGGAAAAACATGCCCAGAATAGATGATGAATCCTTCAAATCCGTGCCCATTTGATCCTCTTTCTTCAGGATATCAGTGAATTGTTCAAGGTCTCCTGGAAGTAGAAGGGAAAAAAGCTTTTGTTTACATTGGACATAAATAAAATGACAATCAAAACCAAAGATCAATGGGTTTAAGCCTTCATCTCATGTGTTCAACAACAATAGCTGTAGTATTGTGCTAAGCTGGCAAACAAAATGTGCATTTCTTGAATTAATGAGCTATCAGAAACAAAGATTGGCAGGTTCCTAAAAAGAAACACTGATTTTACCTCTTAAATGCCACTTTGATTTTGTACAACTGTCCATTATGAAGAAATAAAAGCACGTCAATGTGTTTCACATCAAACAGCACCAATTCTGTCCCTGAAGCACTTTCCAGCACAAACAAGCAATTGACAAGGAGGAAGTAAATAAGGCCTGCAAGTGTTGGCCCATAATGTCTCTATGAAATCTGTAAGGATTTTTAGGAAAGAGACTTTGGACTGAGCAAGCTATGAGTAGGCCACCTGTTGGTCAGTTACAAGCAACACAACTACCACCAGTCTCAAGCCCCAAAATGTAATTTGCAGGGTACCAACCAAACATTGGAAGAGGAAAGTCAAGGACCTCGCCAAGACCCACATTTCTAAGATAAAGAGTGTTTTGGAGAGTGTAGGGTACCCGTGTGTGCATTGGAAATGGGCTCTCTTTTGCAAGCAGTAGAAGATGCAAACCCAAAGTTGGAGGCGAAAACAACTGCTAGCAGCAAAAAAACATGTTTCAAGTCCCTTTGAACAAAGAGTACAACCAGTTACAATGAGGTTTTGAGATGGTCGGAGAAAATGTGCTTGGAAGTTTTTTTATGATGTTGCCCTCATTAGGATATCTGTAAAAGAGGCAGTTGTCTTTTATTGATATAGTCATTAAGGAAAGCGTGGATTTATGAGTTCTTTTTATTTTATACGAGATCTACATTGTCGTCTGGTTTAAATGCTGGAGTATTATTTACTGCTATGGAATTAGTAATGAGGGGTTGATTAGAAAGTATGCAATACTCTGTAGAATTGTGATATGTGCAGAAACTACTGCACATACTGCAATTCAGAGTCACACAGTCTTTCCCACATGGGGAATTTCTCGAGTTTGTCAAAAATCTACAGTATTAATTTTGGCTGTGTCAGTTTTTGCATGTCAAACTGCACCCTTTTTTGGAGGGGAGCACTCAAAAGTGGGATTGATTGCATGCAGTAAGTTCCAAAGCCTGAAGATTTGGATTTTACCATTTCTGATAACTATCAAACCACTCCACCCCCGCCCGAGGCGCTCTTTGACTCATAACCGATCCCTTGTAGCTCACATTTTCCTTCCTCTCAAAACACAGGGGGATACAAGCATGTTGTGGGAGCTTAAAAGCCCAATCTTCTCTTGCAGACAAAAGGGAAATTGTAGAATAGACCAGACAGCAATCTATCCCTGTAGCTGCTCCTTCCCTTTAAAGACGTCCAGTCACCATTACTGGGGTCCTTGCCTTGTCTTGTGCATGTAATATGTTTGTTTGACATTTAGGGAACTGATCATGTGTTCTAGGATGGTGGTTTCACTGAATGCTTCCCTCGTTCATTGTGATGCGACACTCAGCTCTGACTGTTCTTGTACCTTTCCCAGAACTAGAGTTATCTGGTGGTCTATGGAAAGTCATCATCTTGCCTTATAGTAGAAGAGGTGTGTGTGTTGCGCAGACATAAACCTACCCCTTTCAGCTTTCCCATGTTGCTGCCTCCTATGTACCAAATGTGGTTCTGTGGTTCAGTGCTATCTGGGTAGAATACATGTCTTACCCTTGGTCAGTTCCACCACCCCTATCTATCTACTGGAGTCAGGAATTTGGCCAATACCAGAATCAAGACCAGGATGCACTTCTTTGCCATTCAAGGGGGAAAACAATATTTTGAAGAAAGCAGGCAATTTGGTTGCACCAGTCTTATGCTAGTTCGGGCAACAATATACTGCTTCAAGTCACTAACATTTTTTTTTCTGACTCCAATTAACCCTACCGAACAACCACACTTGCAGAGGTTAAACCTTTGCGCATAGTTGCTCTCACTCGACCAGAGGTCTGCCTATCCTTGGTTCATGGAACCCCAGGTGCTGTAACTTGGGGAGGAGACAACTTGACTGGCTTGCCCTGCCCTGTGTGGAGAGGAGCTGCCTGAATGTTGAAAGGTCTACACAACAACCACAAAACTGAAGATCTGAGTGGATTGCAATTCAAGGAAAAGAAACTGCCCAGAAAACACAATAGTGTTCCACCTTCACTTGCCTGAATGAAGAAAAGACAAAAACTATCGCTTCTGAGGGACGCTCCATAGAAGCTTTTCCTAGACATCAGAGACTGCCAGACTCATCCCCATAGAACCCTGTAACTTTAGCATACTTCTACCTGCCTCTACCAATTCTGATCCTAGAGATGTGAAAGTTCAGATTCTTCACTACCCTTGGAATGAAGTTCGGTCTCACTGGCTGAAGGCAATAGACCCACTTCTGAAAGTGGTTAAAATCTTTCAAATAGTTCCAGATCTGTAGATATAGTCAATATGTTGTGGTTCGTTTCAAATCTTAAAGTTCAGTTCCTAGTGGTAGCTGCTGAAGCCTTGGGGTCGAATGAGTGTCCCCAGTCCCATTTTTTTCCCCCACCCATTGATATTTCAGATGTGGTCTGTTGGTTGCAGAACGGGCCCTATCAGTAAATATCCTAAGGCATGCCAATGTGGGTTGCAATCCACTATTACAAATATTACCTTTTGAAAACATTACAGCACGTTAGGTCGTTCGCTGGCTTTGTCCAATACTGTTGGTGGCTGAATCTTGGTTACCAGACCCCTATTCCCAAAGGAGATGGACAGGAAGAATGCTCGCATCTTGACACCATTGTTATTTTCATCTTGATGGGGTCCTTGTTTGAGTAGTCGGTTTTTGGCTTTTTAGAAAAATGTTTGCGGTTTGTATGTTCACAAATGTAATATCAACAAATGAGGCTTCTGCCTAATTAGTTTTCCAGATGCACCCGGAGTCAGTAGCCGTACAGAGGGCCAGACAAAGAGCAAGATTCCTACCTCTTATTTTATCTGGCACGTTGGACCCATTAACTGGATGTCCCAAGACCGCTTGTAAACACTAGATTATAAAATCAGGCGAATTATGATGCCCCAGAATGATCCAAGCACTTCACCATAGCTTAATACCAGTCATAGGGCTAATAGTATACAGAATCCAGTGTCTTACAAGTAAACACTGTAAAAATCTTTGAGGTCATATTTTGGCCTCAGAATGCTTCAGCACCTTCTGCTATTCTAGGTCTTCCTGTGTAACTGTCCTTTAGCTTACCTATAAATAAAAGCCGATTGTTCTTAACGACTGAGCACCGACTGTACAATGAGTTTGTGGAGCATCAGTCATTGCGTTGTGCTTTAACTGAATTTCTCACTACCAGACTGTTTGACTTTGAAGACCTCTGGAAAGCAACTGCATAAAAGGAGTAACTTGGTTATCAAACTGGAGTGCAATGGTACAGGTGACCTATAGTGCAGTGGCATTGGTGGTTGGTGACTCATGGTCAATTGTTTTAGCTGTTCGGGCGCCCACTAAAATGGGGGAGGGGGTGTTGAAGTAGCAATTTTCCTGTTTAGGTCTCGCCTAGCGTTGCAGCGCGAATGCGCTGCCATCGCTTTGCGAGGCATGCAGCATATACTGTAGTGTGGAAGCATTGTGGCGTATGCGCTGCCATCGCTTTACGAGGCATGCAGTATATACTGTAGTGTGGAAGCTTCGTGGAAGCTCCACCCACTCTCTGCCCATTGGCTTTTGTCTTAAATGCTGCCTTCCGATTGGTTTGAGGCTTGTTAGTCCCTCCTCATTCATCATTTGTATCCTTCCACGGCTATTGGCCCCTTTACTCCTAGCACTATTTTCTTTTAGGCCTCGTCTAGCGCAGCAGCGCGCATGCGCTGCCATCGCTTTGCAAAGCATGCAGTATATACAGTGGTGTGGAAGCTCCTCCCACTCTCTGCCCATTGGCTTTTGTCTTAAATGCTGCCGTCCGATTGGTTTGAGGCGTGTTAGTCCCTCCTCATTCTTCATTTGTATCCTTCCATGGCTATTGGCCACTTTACTCCTAACACTATTTTCTTCCCTGTCTCGCCACCCCATCGACCCCTCCCTCAGTCTGTGACTTTTCAATCTCCCCTGCCCCTCCCCCCCACTCTCGTTCGTGTTTTCTTGCCTGCCGGCACTTCCGTTTTCATCTTTAGTATTGCCACCTTGAAATATGCGCGTTCAAGATGCGTGCTGTACAAAAACTTCTCTTGTTTAATGAACTAGATTTTAATGTTACTCTAAATATAATAAGACTCTAGGCAACATTCGGGGTATGCATGGCAACTGACGCCTCTTAGTTCACAAATGGCATTGTTGTCGGGCAGGAGGAGCGGCAGTGTTGTAACTAATGCTTAAAACAAGAACTTTTAATAACTTCCTCTCAATTCAGTGCTATAATCTTGTGTACTGAGGAGACGCGCTAAAGAAATGCACTTTTGTGAATTCTGAAGAGACATTATCGCACATTTACATCATGCTTACTGTATGATTAACATGCCGATCATTTTCATGTCTCGTCAACTGGCTCGCATACGCTTGGCTCTTCTCCGGCTGGCTCTACCTGCTAATTAATATATTGGCTTGCGCACCTCTAACAAAGAGAGATACATGGATACATGACAGTGAGCCCAGTAGATGGTAGAAAAATAGACTGGTGCAGACAAACAGACAAAGTCAGTCTCCATTGCCTCACGTCAGAATCATCACTTTCAATAACCTGGAAATCTGCCGGCAACTCCCGCATGCCCCAACCTCATCCCCCTCACCTATTCTTAGCAGAAGCGGCAGATTCTGAGCTGTGCCCTGCTGGTGCAGTGGAGCACAACAGAGTCTGTAGAAGCGCTAGGATCCCTAGCCTCTCCGGGTGGGCACCTAAGCCTTCCGGGTGCCTTCACACTCAGGATAAATGAATACATTTTGTTCTGTGCTTTAGTCGCCCCTCTGTGATCACTGTCTGGTAGATGAACCTCTGTGTTAATAAAAACATTCAAAGAGGTGGTTGGGTACAAACAAACAACAGCCACCATACCGTACGTTTTGAATGTGTAGTTAAATAACTGCTCATCGAGTACCTCATTGGCTGATCATTCCATGGCACTACCAAAACTACATTTGGACACATTTGCTCAACTGTAAAAGACTTCCTTCTATGGGTCATTTCACAACTCAGGGCTTTGGGGTTAGGTAACCTACTTTGGATGCTGTGTAAAAGAGTAAATACAAAAATTAATGCAATGAAACTAAGCAACCAGTACTGTCACAGTGAAAACTGACACGCATTCTGGCATTTTGTTTAGTTAATGTCGATTTCCTCATAGATGCGAGTAAAGTACTCTTAATATCTTAATGAAATCTGCACTCTTTTAACTAATAGCACCGGGCGACCTTTGACAACTAGGCAATGAATACATTTTCATGAACCCCCCAAAGCCGCCCTGCCCCCGCCTCGATGGCAAACTTCATTGCCTCCCAGTGTTTTGGCGATAACCAAGACGCAGGATAGTGAGTCAAATAGTCCAGAAAATGAAAGAGAAGCCGGGATTCAGATGCACATGCTCCAATCCAGATCGCGTTGTTTAGTCTGTAAGCACTACTTTTATTAATGATTATCGCATTATTAAAGCACCACAGTGTGCATGTGCGGCGACACTTCACCCATGAGTTACGTGCCAAGCAATTGTTGACACAATCCACACTGCGTCTTTTTCAATATATTTATTACGAAGTGCAGGACCTTTCCAAGGGATTTTGCATTCTACATACATTCACTCCAAAAATAAAACGTGTAGGTAAAAAAGAAATTGCCATTTACAACGTCAATAGCTCTAACTCACAAATGCGAGACCTATTTGCATTGCAAATGCTTGTTTTAGGTCAGGCATTAGTCAATATCTTTTGATTTTACTAATCATTTCTGTAGAATATACTCCCTTATAAACTATTCAACTGTCTGTTATTGTCTCATTCACATTTTCCGTCTACGACGTACAGCATGGGTCAGTGAATCAGCCCACTTCAGCCATCAGTGAACTAGATTGTGAGTGGCAACAGTCTTCCTTTTTGCAAGGGGCGCATTTACATGAAAAGTAGTTCCCTTAGGTCTCAGTGACTATGGTATTGTGTGCTTTCTGAGACTAAAAACAGACTGTTTTGCTTTTAGCCATTTGTTTTTTAGATGTAAGTGCGCCTTGTTACTTTTGGAATACCCGAATTAACTGTTTTCTGCCTCGGGATTTACTGACAGACTCAAAATGTCATATTTTTGTAGATATATCCGTATGACTGTCATTTACTTTACTATTTTAAGCTCTTATGATGGAAAGTTGAGTGAGTTTTGTTCAATTCTTTATCATACAATAATGCACAAGTAATTTGTTCACATTTTTAATGAAAATGAAAGTTTCTTTGTTCTTTATGTCGATCCTACATTTGTTGAGCTTGGAACTACAGTCATTTATTTCATTTGAATAGTATCACTATCCTTGTATCTGTAAGCATCAGGGAAAAAAAATCACTGCTCGTTTGTTCAGCACTCAAAATTAGCAGCCGGTTTAAGGTCAACTTGACGTTGAGGACCGCGAGCAAGCAAAAAATAACCACAGCACTACGCAACACTACGCTACGCGTGTTCACACTGTGCTATGTGCAGTTCGCGTAGTGCGAAGTAGCGCGAACTTCGAAAACTACGCGAGCTTAGCGTAGTGCTTTGCCCAGGCTTAGTAATAATCACTGGTCCAACCAGCCGGAGAGAAATAATGAGCTCATCAATGCCAGAGGATTCCAGGGCTTGTACTCCACTTGGTGACTAAGGCTGGAAGGTGGTCCTGGAGAAGTCCCTATGATCCTCTACTCCTACAGGGTCACGGTGTTCTAATGGCTGAATTTCTCTGGATTGGTTCTTACTGGCCCGATGCGTGTTGCGTATGGGGCTTCAATATAGCCCTTTGTCACTGAAAATTGGCTCACCACAGGAACAAAGGGGATGGGCAAGTTTGACCCGTGAAATAGGAATCTAATCTGGACAAAGGGAACGGCCTGGAGTCACATAGGTGTCAGGGGAAGAAACTGGGGATTTGTTTGTGAAGGCTGATATGTCCGAGATGGACGTAACCATCACTGAGGAATTGTGTACAGCAAACGCATGGGTTCTAAATCTATGCACAGCATTCAACAGGTTACCTATGAAGCAGTCTTCTTGCCAAGGCATACAAACATTCATACTTTATACAACTCCCAGACATGACGAATACAAGGGACTCCTGAGAACAAATCTTTAACCCAGGGGAGCTAGCAGGCAGGATACCCACTGGGATAATGTTAAAAAGACCCATGCCGCTGGATTAGAATCATGCTTGCACCAAAGCCAGTCATCGCATAACATGGGTTCAGGAGGAAATGGCAATCCTAGTTCAGAGAGTACACTTTGAGCGTCCCACCCTTTTGTTTTTAAAGCTCTGTTTTTAGAAAGACAAAATAACTCCAACCGTGGACTACCAGGACTGTTGAGCTCACTGGAGGACAGTGATGTTCAGTACATATTACAGAGCAGGATGGCATTACTGGGGACATCTCCTAATAGAACCATTTTTCAGAGCCCTTCAGTGGTGTGTACATTTATCCCTGAAAGCAAATAAGAGGAATTAATTTTTTTAATAATCAATTATATATTTGGAGGCAGAGTGTGCATTTTTGGGATCCACTTCTGCACAAAGCCTGCAGTCTTGCTGCTTGTAGATTCCTCTGCAAGATTGTAAAAGCACAAGTCCAAACATGACCTGGAAAAGCAACCCTCTGTCCTTTTGGGCTTTTCAGACCTGACTTGTTTTTCCCCCACAGGAACCAGGAGGCAAATCAGGAGCACAGTTATATAAAGTCAGGAGCACATGTAATAGTTTGTCATCTTCCTCTGGAGGGAAGATGACAAACCAATCTCTTACCTGTAAAATCTCACCAATGCCCCATAATTGGGTTCTTGCCTTCTTCATATTCGAATGTAAAGTATGAAGCCACAGAGGCTCAGCGTATGTAGAACTAGGCAGATATTTGCAGAATGAGTGGTGAACAACAAAGACTAGCTGTGAGTCTGCAAAAGATGGGTGTATGTGTAGGCTGCATTCCTCCACTGTGGATGTGTCAACTTCATACCCTTTGTTCCCTCAATCTACAACCCCATACTGAAGCTGTCTGAAGTCCACGGGAAAATCATAATATAGGACCTGTCAAGCCAATTTTTACCACCGCTACACTGGCCACCACCCCCATTTCTTATGTTTTGCTAGCGCCTAGCGGTTGTCTAGAATTCAGCAACATCTGGCACAGAACAGAAAATGTGACCAGTTTTGAGCAGCCTGCCCCCACCTCTACCTGTCTGCATTATATGCCAGGCAAGAAACCAGGGAATATATTCCTCCTGATTGAAGGACCATTCCAAATTTAGAGAAAGCTGATTTTTGGGTCTCTCCTAAAATAGCACATGCGCCGTCTGTTGCAGGACATATTGCTATACTACAGTGTGCTTAGTGTCCGCCATTGCTTACCATTAGGTGGCTTCATTGGCACTCTAATTTGCTTGCTTCTTGTTAACTGTGTGTGCTTTCCTCCTACTGCAAGTGTTTGCCCTGCCCATGAAACATGGGAGCATTAGTACGTCCTTCCACTGAACACTTTCTTAGGCGCTACTTTTTTCTTTTTGTTTGAGCGCTCTATCAGTGGTTGTGCTCTCCTGCTTTCTTGCTCATGTATTGCTCACCCCCCGCAATGCTGTGTTCCTCTCTCTAGCCACTGCGATTCTCCCTCAGTCCTTATGCGTTGCCTTCTCGCTCATTAGCTTCCTCCCCACTAGCTACATGTTTCTCTTTTTTACTTATTTGATGCTCACCTGGGTCCATGTTTGGCTTCCACCCCTTGTCCACAGTAGTGCTTCTGCCCCACCTGCACCCACGTGTTGCTTTCACACACCTGGGTTACTTTCTCACCCTGTGTTGCATCTGCCTGTCCACTTTAAAGACCCGCCACCCCACCCGCTCTCTTGTGTTGCTTCTGCCTATCGACTCCTGTGTGGCTCCCACCCCCAACCTGTGTTGCTTCCAACCATCCACTTTAAAAAAAAAAAAAAACATTTAAAAACGTTTTGATAGGTTGTTTCTGTTTTTTTGGTAAATAAAAAAAAATAAAAGTGCTGCATCACTTTCTAGGCACGCGTATTTCTACAAAAGGGCGATTTAAATCGAAGAAGCATTGCACCTGTTGCAGAGTTGCAAGAAAAAATAAGTTACACTGATATAAGTGTAGCAGGAGAAAGTAAGTGTGCTTCCAACCCACTCATTAAGGGTGGGCGTCAAATTCCGTTCCGCTCGGGGAATTGCAATATTTTGACATTTTTGCTTTCCGCGGAGAGCGCGAAAATGCCAAAATTTCTGCTATTTGCCGCGTTACGAAGATTTTTTTCATGTTCGCACTTTGAAAATGCGTTTTTGAACGCGCAATCGCCTTACCGGGATCCCTGCGTTCGCCGACGAGTTTTCCAATTCGTTCGAGTGCTCCACGAGATGTTGATAGCCGGTCGCACTATCCCGTCAGAGTTCGCGATCGTGATCACGTCATTCTCCTCGCCATCAGACACCGCGAGAGTCTGCGATCGCGGACACGTCATTTTCCACCGCGAGAGAGAGCGTGAGGTTGCAAACACGTCAATCTCCACCACGACAAAGAGCATGAGATCGCGAACACGTCATTTTGGACGCACCATCAACATCCGGCGGAAGTGTGGTGAATGTCGCGAACACGCCAAATTTTCGATTTGGAGAAGAATATTAACTCTAGCTGCATAAAACCTTCTCTAAATGATGATTTGGATGGCAAAAACTCCTCTGATTGACATTTGGCTGTGCTTTTTTGTACAAGGAATCCTTTTTAAAAAAAAAACTTTTAGGGGGGAGAGAGAGGAAGTGCCACAGAGTCTCCAACTTCCTGTTCCTGTCCATCAGGCTCCTCCCAGTGCTTTGTCCATCTCCTGTTCATTCTGCCTTTGGATTTCAGCTGGAAGGATCACTCTTTGTGTCTGCTGCATCATTATCATTGGATTTGAGGACTTTTGAATTTGATATTTTACAAGTAATTTGGTGTTGTGTCTGTTTGATTGGGGGCATTGCAGTTGCTACAACTACAATTTTGGTACTTATCATTCTTTTTTTTAAATTGTTGGGGGTAGCCAGTAGGCCCAGAGCTAGTCATGGGTGGGTGCATGATGAAGCAACTGTCCCTTTGGTGTGTGTTGAATGTTTTTCGAACATCATTTAGGGCATGGATGGCATTGGATTGAGTTGGAAAATGTGTTTTTTGGGGGGTATTTCTGTTTTTGGGAGGGTGTGAAAGAAATGCCTTTGCTGTGTGTGTCTAGGGTGTTAGTGTGCACCCTGCAGACCTTGTTTTACCCTGTGGATTTTCGTTTTTGCATTTTATTGCATTAAAAAGGCACAGCAGTGTGGTTTAGCATGCATCTTTTGCCTGGCTTCTTTATAGGCCTTTAGGCAGTTCATTGTTTCCCAGGCCTCCAGCTTGTTGCTTGTGATTTGCGACTGTTTATGTGGCTGGGGGCCTTTTCTCGTAGGAGTTATTAGTGTGCTGCTTTTGCCATATATAGACCTGCATGGTATTCCTTTGTGGCCTAGGCTTCTTGTTGTGGGCCTGGCCATGAGGCTGGTGGCCATTTTAAAGGCAGGCAGTGTGTTTTTTGCAACAGGCCAGCATTGTCTGTCGTCTGTTTCTTGTAGTTGGGTGGGCCTGGCCATTTGGCTGGTAGCCATTTTGAAGCCTAGGCCTGCAAGCTTGTGTGGCCTTGTCTGCCCACGGGCCTGCCTTCATCCAGTAGGCTCAGAGCAGGTAGCCACAGGTGCATTAAACAAGTGTTTATCTGTGTGTTCTGTTGAATTTAAACATCATTTAGGGCATGGATGGCATTGGATTGAGTTGTAAAATGTGTTTTTTGGGGGGTATTTCAGTTTTAAAGAAATGCCTTTGTTGTGTGTGCCTAGGGTGTTGGTGTGCACCCTGCAGACCTTGTTTTGCCCTGTGGATTTTCGTTTTTGTATTTTATTGCATTAAAAAGGCACAGCAGTGTGGTTTAGCATGCATCTTTTGCCTGGCTTCTTTTACAGGCCTTTTGGCAGTTCATTGTTTCCCAGGCCTCCTGCTTGTTGCTTGTGATTTGCGAGTGTCCATGTGGCTGGGGGCCTTTTCTGGTGGGAGTTATTAGTGTGCTGCTTTTGCCATATATAGGCCTGCATGGTATTCCTTTGCGGCCTAGACTTCTTGTTGTGGGCCTGACCATGAGGCTGGCGGCAATTTTGAAGGCCGGCAGTGTGTTTTTTGCAACAGGCCTGCATTGTCTGTTTTCTGTTTCTTGTAGTTGGGTGGGCCTGGCCATGTGGCTGGCGGCCATTTTGAAGCCTAGGCATGCAAGCTTGTGTGGCCTTGTCTGCCCACGGACCTGCATTCATCCAGTAGGCTCCGGGCAGGTAGCCACAGGTGCATTAAACAAGTGTTTATCTGTGTGTTCTGTTGAATTTAACCATCATTTAGGGCATGGATGGCATTGGATCGAGTTGGAAAATGTGTTTTTTGGGGGTATGTCTGTTTTGGGGGGGGTGTTAAAGAAATGCCTTTGTTGTGTGTGCCTAGGGTGTTGGTGTGCACCCTGCAGACCTTGTTTTCCCCTGTGGATTTTCGTTTTTGCATTTTATTGCATTAAAAAGGCACAGCAGTGTGGTTTAGCATGCATCTTTTGCCTGGCTTCTTTTATAGGCCTTTTGGCAGTTCATTGTTTCCCAGGCCTCCAGCTTGTTGCTTGTGAGTGTCCATGTGGCTGGTGGCCTTTTCTGGTGGGAGTTAATATGGGCCTGCATGGTTTTCCTATTGGCTTACTGCTTCTATCCATCCCCTTTGCCAGCAGCAGCTCCCTTCCATTACATTTGTATTTTTGTGGTTGTTCTTATTCTTTCCTATCCTTCCTGAGAGTGTAGTGTGTGTAGACTATACACAGTAAGTAGTATACCATAGCCCTTGTTGCCAAAGTCTCACAAATGGCTACACTATATCTTCTATTTTTTTGTTTGTACTAGTAGTAATTGAACCACAACAACAAATGCAACATTTCACTGATGTTCTTCTCCTGGCTCATTTGCTTTTAGGTGCACAAAAAGACAGAGGAGGAGGTAACTATCAACATCTTCTGTTGTACTGCCAGACAGAAGTCCTGCTGCGCACCACATCACTTCCAACTGTAACCACAGACATCTCTGCAACTTGTGCACCTGCATCCTGTCTGACCTCTGAAGAAAATGGGCCCAAAGAAAGGTACAAGGCCCTCCAGTACCAAGAAAGTTGCCAGTGAGAAGAAGGAACAGAAAAAGCAAGAGGCACTAACCACGACTGGTGTGCCGGCAAATGTGTTTTTTGGGACCAAAAAACACATGCCTGCAGCAGCGTTGTCCGGCGGGAACCAAGCTGGGAACAGCACATCCGCACCAGCGGGCCAACCCCACCAACCTAGGCCCAAGCCCATGAGTGTCGCAGAGGTAGCCAGTCTACTAACGAGCAGCGATGTTGAAATGTCAGTACCGCAAAGTAGTACACAATCAACGCAGGCGGAAACTCAGCAGATAAGTCTGCAGAAGCAGGCGCAGCCGCAAGAGCAGCAGCAGCAGGCGCAGCCGCAAGAATAGCAGCAGCAGGCGCAGCCGCAAGAACAGCAGCAGCCGCACGAACAGCAGCAGCCACAAGAACAGCAGCAGTCGCAAGAACAGCCGCAGCCTCAAGAACAGCCAGAACAACAGCCCACCATAGTAGTTGTTCCTCCTGAAGTACGGGCATTTCAGGAAATCGAGCTTCCTGCAGACAAAGAGGGGCAAGCCACTGTTTCAGAAGATCAAGTGTCTTCCAGACCCCGAGCAAGGAAAAGGAGGGTTATTCCATCATCTTCTTCTTCAAGCCCGCTTCTGATGAGCTTGATGCCACTTGGAAGCCACCAGCTCAGTCTGAGAGTGATGCACGCCACAAGACAAGGCTAGTGAAAAGGAAGGTTCCAGAAAGCCTTAGAGATATGGAGGTAGATGTACAAGAGGGGGATGATGATGATGACGAGCCAATCATCACGGAAATCACTCCCGGCCCAAAGGATATGGAGACCAACATTATTACCCTATCCAAAATGGCTGCAAGGGATGTAACACGGATACCACCAACACAGGTAACACCACCACGACCTCCAGCTTCCATATTTTCATTTGCAAAGGAAAGGCAGGGTCCTACATCCAGCTCAACCACCACCTCAGTAGGTAGTTGTAGAATTTGCAGTGTAGCTGCTCAGACTCGCATTCCAAGCACACCCTCCAGTTCATCTGGTATTGAAAGTTGCACATCCAGCAGCACCAGAAAGTTCTCCTCCCCAGTTTGGGACTTCTTTTCGGTTAGCAGTAAGGAGGAGAACATTGCTATATGCTCAATTTGTCAACATGCTTGGTACAAACTATGGTACCGGAGGCCAAACAAGTCATCTCAAAATACACCACACTATAGTGTGGGAGGCTCACCTACTTCGCTTAGAACAAAGTAAAACTCAACCCATTGTTGTTGGGCATGATGAATCAGGGGACGATATTATCGCGGTGGAAGGTGAACAAGAGGGAGACATTTCTAGCCCTGTCCCCAGTAGTGGAGTAGCACCGCCCACATCCTCCTCAGCAACATCTCAGTGGCACGGCAGTAAGAGTCTGAGTCATGCTGAGACACCAAGGCGACAGAGTAGTACTGCAATGATTATGAAACAAAGTGCGTCGTTGAGCCTAACTGGGTTAAAGAAAACTGCACTACAAATGAAAAAAATCCAGCCTACCATTGACAGCATGCTTAGGTTGGAGGGGCAGTACCAACGCAACCACCCAATAGCACGGTTGTACAATGCGCAGCTGGCTAAAATGGTAGCGCTGGACCTTCTCCCTTTTTCATTTGTGGAAGGGGTGGTTTTCCTTGAATTTGTGTCAACCATCTGCCCTAAATGGAAGGTTCCCAGCCGGTCCTATTTTGCAAGAGTTGCTGTTCCAGCACTACATCATGATGTGCTGGAATTGGTTGGACAAGCTTTGCAGCAGAGTGCTGTTCACATATCCACCTAACAACAGACATGTGGACCAGTTGCCAAGCCACTGATTACATGTGCATCACTGCACACTGGGTCTTATTTGTGGGGGTTAGAGATAAGCTATCTGAAGTAGGTGCTGTTGACACAGGTGAGATTTTTAAAGCTACTCAGAAACATGCAACTGTATCCATGTTCGCCATGGAGAAATCTCATACTGCTGTAAACACATTGGAAGAGTTTCACAGCAAGGTTTTTAAATGGCTGCACCCAAGAGGGCTTACGATTGGTTTTGTTTCCACAGATAATGGCAGTAATGTACTTAAGGCCATGGAGCTTGGTTCCTATTTCAGGGTTCCGTGTTTGGTGCACTGCATTAACATTATTGTTCAAGACTTTCTGAAAAAAGAAGCCATAGTCAGCAACTTACTGACCACCTGCAGAAGAATATGCACTCATTTCAGCCATTCTTTTAAAGTTCGGAAGCAGCTGAGGATCATTCAACGTGACTATAGAATGCCAGTCAAAGCACTCGTCCAGGAGGTGGCAACACGTTGGAACTCAACTTATTACATGCTTGACCGTCTGTTTGAGCAGTACAGGCCAATCGGTGAATTTGTCATGCGAAGAGGGGATGCTACAGTGAAAGGCATGAGCCTTCAGATGGACCAATGGTGCCTAGTTAAATGCCTGACTGAGATGCTTCTTCCTTTCGAGGTCTTCACACGTGAAGTCAGCAAGGAGGACTGTACTATGGGCCAATCTGTCCCATTGTTGCAAATGCTAGAGCATCAGCCGAAGGAGGTGTCTGAAGCATACAAAGATGTAGGGGAAAAAAAAGAAGCATATGAGTTGGTGGAGAGCCTAGCCCATCGGTTAGCTGAAAATACAAGAGTGCAAAATAAGATTTTGTCACAAAAACATTACATTTGTGCCACAATTCTGGATCCACGGACAAAATGGGCACTGACGATATTAATTCCTTTTTCAGAAATGGATGTTGCCTGGTACAAAACTTGGATAGCTGAGTCAGCGAGTAAGTTGGAAAATGAACGGCTGCTAATTAAAAGCCCGCTAGATAAACCCACAACAAGTACTGCAGCAGGGCATCCGGTGTCGAGTTCAACTTCGGAGCCTGAGGGCAGTGCGTTTGGCTCAGAACACTCACAAACACTATTGACAGCAGCAAGAACTGGATCTTCAGGCCCAGTAAAATCGTTACAGGATTGGTATTTACAGCAAGGCATTGGTAAATCCAGTGCTGATGCAACGAGAAAAGAACCCGAAAAAAGTTTTGCACCTTTGAACATTGAGCGGATGGTCCAGGCCTTTCTGGACGACCCAACAGAGGTGTACATTGAACAAAACCCATTGAGATATTGGTATGGGAAAAGGGCCCAATGGCCAGTGCTCAGCAGGCTGGCGATAAACTATCTGGCTTGCCCTGTTGCAAGTGTCTCTTCGAAACGTGTATTCAGTGCTGCTGGTTCCATTGTAACAGTGAGAAGGACCAGTCTCTCGCCCAAAAACGTGGAGAGGTTAACAATGATCAAAATGAATCAGCACTTTATACCACCAAATTACATAATACATGAATCAAGGGAGGAAGATGAGGACGGTGGCTCAGGTGACGGAACTGGTTTGTTAGTTGATGATTACCTACTTCTGGTTGAACCCCTAGAGTTTGAGGACGAGCTATACTTCCCTGACAATTAGGCCTGCACTTCCAGTTCTTACTGTCTTCCTCCCTTATTTTCTTTTATTGGTGTATCTGTTTTTCTGGTTAGAAACTTTGAATCACAACAAATCCATCACCACCGTCTTCTAATTGTTTTATTGCCATATACAAGTTTCGGCTGGCTGCATATCACAGTACACTCCTCTGAATCCTGCTCCTCCATCCTTCTGAATCTCCCTAAATCCATTGCCCTCAAGAAGTCAGATGATGATTGGATGATGCAAAATAGAAGAAAAAAGAAAAAATATTTCCTAGCCCTCCAAAATAAGTGGAACATGATTGATGATGACTACTATAGCTATCCTCCTTTGTGATCCGAGAGAGACTGCCCATTAACTGAAGATGAGAAGGAACAGGTACTAAATGATGCCATGCATTGGACGCTGACTGAGTGATTTTGTTGTTGTTTGTTGTGCATGAAGTTACTTCATTGTGTTCTTTATGTAATAATCTACACGCTAAAAGTAACTCAAGTCCCTTTTCCCTTCTTGTATTTTTAATAACAAATTTGTACTTCTACTGCATGCCGATGCATTGCATTTTGAATATAGGAACGGGACTCACTCGGTACACGCAGACTGAGTTGAATAACACCATCATGATGACCAAAGTGAAATAGTATCTTCACAGTCACTCAGTACACAGATCGGAAATGATTGATGGAATAAGTCAGGCCGTTTCATGAGTGGCATAAAAGGTAAACAAGTAAACAACAATCACAGCAGACCTAAATGTCTGTGTAGCGGTGGAGTCAAGTGTAGCGGTGGTATGACTGTGGTGCATTGATTTAGTCACTTAAATTGTAAAATGCTATGTTGCTGGATATGTGCTTTGTCCAACTCTTTCAAAAAATGTACGCTAAATGGAGGATGTGCAAAGGGTGCCGTCATAGTGGGCCTGCTCTGTCCTGTTGGTGTTGTAGGTTAATGCTGGAAACAGACTAGAGTAGAGATGATGCATCCATGCCGCCTCGGAAAGTGTTCTTGTTGCACTACACCATTAACTTGTCCATTTTTTTCAACTTGGTTTCAATCTCAATATCCCTTTTGTTTTTGCATCTACAATTACAGGCCGGGCCTTACCCTGTGCTATACTTGGGAAAACAATGCACACTTACCTTACCAATGAATCTACATCTGCCAGGCAGGCAGTGGCGTCACCCAAGATTGATGGACGGAGCATCCATGGAAGGGAGGACCAAGAGGAATGCCGAGATTCAACTCACCATTTGACCAGGATAACACAGTAACAGTATAACCTTTCATCATCTTTTAAATAATTTGATTCATTTTTTTGTCTACAATCATTACATCAGTGTGTTCTTGTTGTTATTACTATTATTATCATTAGGTTTTAAATTTTCTTTGCTATCTGTAAAAGTACGCCCGGTAACACTGAACACAAACTGTATGTAATCCGGGTCTCTCCTTATCATCATCATGCATTCATTTCCTTTTTCTCCCTTAACATATTGATATGGATATGGTAGTCTACAAAGATTCTGTCGTTTGGTGTTTGTCCATGCATAGTTTTTCTTTCTCAAACCTTTCCCCAAACCCCCCTTCCCAACCATTCAACAATCCCTAACCCTCTTGCCCCGGGCTGTGTGACTTATTGAGGTATGACTACATTAAATGTACACCAATAATTTATCACATGCTTGCTGGGGCGGATGTGGCAAAAGCAACAGTACTTCAATTTCAAGGCAGGGCAGGGATCTTCTTCTGCTTGCCCACCCATGAGCAGTATATTTGTGAGGTGATTTTTTTACCAAAGGAACCGGCTAATACATCAGCATTAATTCTCAGCTTTGATTGGATTAAAGGGTTTCATTTGTTGTCATCCTCCTACACAGCACTAACAGTTACGCTTGTGTCCAGTGTACAGTAGGTCTAGTCAAGTGACTAGACACAACTAGAGTTTATAACTCTGTGTACTACTAGGCTATCCCCACCACCATTATGTTTTGTTGTATTTGGGCATATTATTGTTTGACAGTAAGTTCTGTACTGTACTTCATTCTACTACTCTTCAAAGAGTCTCTCTCAGACTGCTGCCAGTGTCTACTACTACTACTACTACCACCATCACAACCATGACATGTTAGGAAAGAAAACCATCATCACCATGCAGCCGTCGCTGTGCCTAAGTTAAACATCAAGCAAAAGTAAGAGAAGTTTGGGGGAGGCATAATCATTAATGGACATGTTTTCAGTAATTCAATTTTGCACACTCCTTTGAGTCCAGTTGCAGAGTGCCTAAAGTAGAAGAGACTGACAGTACTAGTAGGAGAAGTCACTCAGTGAGGGGTGCCGCATCTATCTGTTTCTGTCTTACAAAGTCATCCAATTATTAAAATCGAACACTGGCTTAGGGCGGACCTGCACCAGCAAGGAAAGAAGGATACAGTGTGATGTAAAACACTAACCCCATCCAGAAAACATTAACAACATCGTATGTAAACTTAAGTAGACATATATTATTTAATACCCTAGCAAAAATAAACTATGTAAAAAAAATCCCACACCTGACCCACCCCTCTCCCTAACCCCAACCAATGTCCGTAAAGAAAATGTCCAATTGTCCAAAAGAGAAAACCCAACGCCCGATTCCCACCCACCCCAAGAATAATTAAAAAAGGGGCAATAATAACAGGGTATACGTTTTTTTTCAGGAGGACACGAACTTGCTCCTCCAGGCGGGCCACGCGGCGCTTCAATGCGCGGCAGTTGCATCCACAGGGGGGGGGGCAGCACTGATGGAGGGGCGGCGGTGGGTGGCTGCCAGACGGTGGCGCCATACCACTGGAGGGCGGTGGCTGGGGCCCGGGGCTTTGGAGGAGGCTGCAGCTGCTGCCGCCGCCTCCTCCTCCTCTTCCAGGACCACCAGCTGACGATATTTGGTCTGTATGGCCTCCAGTTTCCGGCGCCGGGCCTTGGCTGCCAACTCCTTCCGGTCAGGTTTCCCCTTGGAAGGAGTAGCTATATATGAAGAAGAAAAAAAAAGACTATTGTAAAATATACTCTTAGCAAAGCAGTAAGACAAATATTTCTACACATAGTGTCACGGTAGCACTAGCAAGCACAGTACATAACATTTGTGGTATGTACTATTTATCCTCCCACTTTCTTGGACTTTAACATTTGTGGGAGTTTCAAGCATTCAACCAACCATGCATCTGATTCCTATCAGCCACCTATGCATGCTGCATGCAGCCCACGAATCCTTCTCTGCCAGTCATAACTCTTAAATCTCGCCCGTCCTTCTTCCTTCCACTCTTCTTTCCCTTCTCGTTCAACCCATCCATCAAGGTCATCTGACCTGACTTTTAGTCTTCTCCATAAAACTTTCACAGCTGAGTTGAAATCAGATAGAAGAGGCCATTGGTTACTCAACACTCCTGCCACTAATGCTTTTACTAATGCTAAGTAAAGGGTGTCTTCAACCGTTCACAACAACTTCTTACTTAGTAAGTCAACTGTACAGTATTATACAGTACACCCTTGCAGTGAGTGTAATGTCAATAAGTAAGGATTAGGAATCTAACTTACCACCGCCCGCCACTGCTGCTGGCTCACCCCCTGCAGCTCCTCCTGCAACTGCCGCCTCCTCCTCTCCTCCGTCAGCAGCCGCATCACCTTTGCCGCTGGCCCCGGCACTGGTGGTTGGTAGTGCACCTTGAAAAAACATTACACATTTTTTAAGTGTCATATCCACCTCCCCCTATTTTTCTCTAGCAAGATTGAAAAATGAGTTAATAGTAATACATACATATACAGCATACATCACTAGTACAAATCAGGTAGTAGTAGAGTAGACACTAGTAGTTATATGGTCCCTAGAGTCATTCTAGTCTTTGCTTAGTTAGCCCGAGCCATGCTACCATTTTACCTTTGTGTCTTTTATTTTAGCACACGCATCGTTACCTCGCAGCTTGTTGTAGAAAGAGTGACGCCTTTGAGCCCACATGAGCTCATACTGCTACTGTCTAAGCGCTGCGTACAAGGTCAAACAAAACAAGCCACTTTGTTATGGAGTTCTGGTGTTAGTCCATATTGCTTATCCAAAATGCTACACTTTTTGCCACGATTGAGAAAGGCTTGCTATATACTAACGCGCACCATTTTTCTCCTAACAGACAGAAGATTCCCTTCTACGAACCAGAGCTTTGCAGAATTTATGATGTAGCCAGTACTAGCTTCTTCTAAGGTGAGGGGTCCACAAAATTCACTCACAGATCTTCATTTATAATTTTATATAAACTATATTCCTATTCCTACAAAGGGGATGGTGGTGCTTCCACCACTGTTCAATTATTATCAATCATGATTTCGCATTTTCTTTTCTTCATTCTATGGACTTGTAGTTGTTGTAAGTGTAACTAAGTGTAACAATGTTTATAGTTTTAATCTTATGCATTTTGCTGTTGGTGCTGCATTATAGAACAACGTACAGAGCTTCTCAGTTGCAAATAAAATTTTTGAACTTACATAGACTTGGTGGTATTTAGTGTGGATGGACTTACACGAGTGAGCGAGCGAAAGGAAGGGTGTGCAAACTGTGCATGTGCATTGCTTCCATGACTGAGAAGTCGGGAGTGTTATGTTCTGGGTTGTCTACTCATTGGGTATCTTGGGGGGGTTTGGAGAGCTAATAGTAATGAAACACTATTAAAACTAGTCGGGCAGGGGATTGTGGTGGGTTCTGTTCTGATTGAGGTGTGAGTGTGAGGAAGGTCCAACCTCCCATCACCAACATCCTATTTTCTTGTGCAATGTTCTGTATGTGGAAAATCCCTACAACAGTAGTAGTATCTCCTATCCTATCAAAATAGTAAAATCTGGTTGGGCATTTTGTTGGTGGGAATTGTCGAAAAACATCAAGATTAATAAAGCCTCAATGATTAAGAAGAATAGAAGGAGTACAAAAGGGCAACCCAAAGGACTGGACTCATCAATGGCTAGAACTACTGGTGAATCTGAGTTTTATTTAAAACCTTTTAAATAAAGAGTGGCCAACTGGGCATGCTTAGCTACAGACAGACTAATAGTAGTAGTACAGAGAGTCATAGCAGAGGTAGTTAGAGGCAGGGATAACAAGAATCTAGAAACAGATAGTCTACATTGAAGGGCAATTGTTGGTAAAAAATAGCATTAGGAAACGGAAACAATAGTTTGGGAAAAAAAATACGGTGCAGTAAAAGTTAGTGAATAAGAATTAATATTAAAAACAGGAAGACTTACTGGGGCCAGCAGGCGAGCCCTCGTTCTGGTCCTCCTGTCCGACTGGAACTGCTCCCACCGACTCTGCCCCCGTCTTCTTGCCCCTGGGTGCTGATCATGAAAGATATAAGAAAGAAAGAGACAAACATTGATGATTGGTGTGAAACAAATAAAATATTTTTATAAGACTGTCAAAAAAAAATTGTGTAAACAACAATTGCAATAAAATTGACCTATCTAATCTGGTCGACAAGTAGTATCTGGGGATTGCGGACCGACTAGTTATTATTTATCTACACTAATTCAGTGTTCCATTCTGATTCCAGAATACTAACTAAGCCTAAGTAGTAGGTACCACCTGACCTAGCCCACCTATTCCAGGCGTGCCAATTGTACATTAAGTAAGCATTTCCACTTCTTTTAGTCCTCAAAAATGCATAAATGGAGGACATATGCCTGATGGTTGCATACACAACATTGTTGGTTGATTGATGCAGATGTTCTGCTAGTGCTAAGCCTATTACCACTCACTGAACAAACTACAAAAGGTTCTACTAAGGACTGGGGTAAGCACTAGCAGCACTCAGCAGCACGTGATGTACTAGAGGGGGCGTCACGGACCACTAAATAAATACAAACTTATAATCAGGTACCTAAACCTAAGTATCAATCCACCCCTATCTCTTAGTGATAGGACAAAGGAAGGACTAGAGTCACTCTAGCATTACCTAACTTAAGTTTTCTAAAATAAACTCTTACAGAATCACGCAAAACGAGCGCAAACGCAAAGTTGCAAATAACAAGATTAGTTGCACAGAGCACCTGTGTAATAAGAATCACAGAAGATTTTTAAACGTAAATTACCTGTAATGTATGTAAGCAGCAGCATTCTAGCTGGCCGGAAAAAAAATATATTCGCAATATATAACACAGAGCAGAAGAACAGACACAAAGTAGTAATAATAATTAAATAGCTACTCACCAAGACCCGGGACCTCCACTCCTAGCAGGTCCAGCAGGTCCTGCTCCTGGTCCAGGATATCGGACCACCGGTGCGTCAGCTGGTTCTGGCTGCGCCGGACACCCGAGCAGCGAAACACTGCCCGGCGCACCTTTCCCCACCGCTGCCGAAGATCCCGGAGACCATACCCGGACCCAGGCCTGCCCCCTGCTGCCAGAGTTAAGGGGAGGTGGCGCTGCACAAAATAAACCAGTGCGGCCAACTCCACCTCCCCAAATAAGGCCCGTGCCTGCACCCCTTTTGGGCGCCGCCTTCCGCAAGGAAAGACGGTCACGGCTCAGGCTGCGATGCCCCCTGTGGCCCTTTGCCATGGTTCTGGGGTAGGCGGGGGAGGAAAAGAAAAGGTAAAAATTAAAAAAGTAAGTAAAAGAAATGAAAAAAGCAGGTAATAGAAAAAGAGTGAAAAAGTAGTTGACAAACACACAAAAAGTAGACAAAAACAAAAAGTATAGACTCAGGAAAATAGAGAGAGAGATAATAAATAAAAAAGATTTAAAAAAAGTTTTCAGAAACAAAGGATTGAAAAGAGAAAGGGAGGATTGTAAAGCAGGCCCCAGAACCATAGCATAGAGTGAAAAACAAGATGGCCGCGCCCATTGCGACTGCATGGGCAAGTTTGCGAGATATTTTCCCCCGAGCACGCAAAAAGCGTTGCGAACACGCAATACGCGTTCCCGAACAGGAAATACCTATCGTGAACAAGCGCGAGCATGCATTGCGCGACCCGGAACAGGAAATAGCATCGCGAGCGGGCGGTACAAGTGAAAACAAGATGGCTGCGCCCATTAGCGACTGCATGGGAAAGTTGGCGACACATTTCCACGCGATCACGCAAAAAACATCGCAAACAGGTGGGACAAAAACTTGCACGTCTTCGCAATATTTACGCGTGTTCGCTGAGATTTTTAGAGTTTTCGCGAAGATTTGCGTAACGCGATTCGCATTTTCCGCCCACCCCTAATAGTTTGGAGATGGCCAAATTAGAAGGTTAGAAGGACCTAGAGAGTAAAAAGTTGGATATTGAGAATAACAGGTTGGCATTTGAACTTGAGAAAATGAAATTGGAGCATGAGAGAGTATTGAGGGAGCTGGAGATCAAGGCTAAGAGTCTAGAGATCTCCCCCTCTGGTGGCAGCATACCTTTAATACCTACCGAGAGTAGAGTTTACATACCCAAGGATGTCATCAAGGATTTCCATAAGAGTGAAGATATTGGGCAATGGTTTGCCACCTACGAGATAGCAATGGTGTCCCACCGGGTCCCTGAGAAGGATTGGGGAGCGGGGTTGTGGGGACGCTTTGTGAGTGATGGGAGGGATACCCTGTTGGATCTGCCTGAAGAGAGCAGGATGATGTATGCCCATATGAAAGAGGCCTTGTTGACATGATATGGCTTGACCCCAGAAATGTACAGGCAGAGATTTAGAACCTGTAAGAAGTTAGAGGGTACCACTTGGGTTGAATATGTGTCTTTTTTTGCAGAGCAATGGATTGCTGAGTAAAAGGTAGCAAAGTGGAAACTTTTGAGCAACTGTATGATTTGTTTGCATGGGAGCATTTAGCTAGTAACTGATTTCCAGAGCTACGCCAGCACCTTATTGATAGCAAGCTAACTAACCCTAGGAAGCTTGCTGAGGAGGCGGACCGCTGGGTGAGCACCCGGGTTCGCAATGGTCATGTGGGAGACTTCACCAAAGGTGGGCAGGGTCCCCAGCAGAGAAGTGGGGGGAAAGGGGTAAACAGAGGGAGTTCCAGAGAGGGCCCCAAAGTAATTCCCAAGGGAACCAAGGAGTGGTGTCCCAGTCCCCCCCTGAGAAGAAGCCAGTGCCCCCGACAGGTAGGCCTATTCATAGGGGGCCCCTTACTTGTTTTAAGAGTGGTCAAGTGGGCCACCGGTATTATGATCCCCAGTGTCCCCAGAGGGACCTCAATGCACCACCCCATGCACCAACCCACCAGCTTGCTAGTGTAGCCCTGGGAGGGGAGGAGATGGGTGCCCAAGAGGGGTGGGGTCCCCGTAGAATTGACCCTTGTCTCGATAATAGACTTTGAGAAGGTCCCTAACCCCACACTGCCTGATAACACTAAGAAGTACAGGCAGTGGGTGACCATCAATGGCCATAGGGTAGAGGCTCTGAGGGACACAGGAGCTAGTGTGACTGCTGTCAGCTTCCGGTTGATGTCCCCAGAGCAGGTTGTCCCCCATGCATTCTGCCCAGTAGTGTCCGCAGACAACCCTGAGAGCCAGTGTGAGGTGGCTCAAGTTCCCTTTGAGTGGGGGGGGTCTCAGGAACTCTTCAAGTAGCTGTGAGGCCCACCATGCCGGTAGACTGTCTGTTGGGCAATGATCTAGAGAACTCCCCATGGACTACGGTGGAGAGGAAATCTCACTTGGAAATATTTGGTCTGCCCGAGTGGGCGTGCGCGACCACTCGGTCCATGGCAGCCAGTAAGGATGTTCAGAAGGACCTGGAGCCTGAAAGTATGGCCCAGGCCCCTGCCTTAAAGAGAAGGGCTGGGGGCACGGGAAACCGGCCCCCATAGTTACAACGGTCTAGGAGGGAGCAGAACTTGAGGGGGATGCCCTGGAGCCTACAGGGAAACAAGTAGCCAAACTGGGGGACCTGCCTGAGCTGACCCATTGGCAGCAGGAAGGAAGGCCCACCAGGGAGGAATTTTGTGAACAGCAGAGAACGTGCCCTTCTCTTGAGGGTCTGCGGCCACAGGCTGCAGCCCAGGCAGCAGGTGATCAGTCAGGATCCCATCTGGTTTATTGGGAGAATGACCTCCTTTCCAGTGAGCATAAGGTTGCTGAGCCTGGGTCAGCCCATGTGTTGGTGGTACCCCAGTGCTTCAGAGCCTTCCTACTGGGGTTGGCTCATGATGTGCCATTGGCAGGACATCTGGGGCAGACCAAGACCTTCGAGAGGATGGTCACCCACGTTTATTGGCCCCAGATGCGCAGGAGCTCAGATGCTCACTGCAGGACATGTGAAACTTGCCAGTCAAGTGGGAAGAGTGGTGGGAAGATCAAAGCCCCACTCCAGCCCTTTCCAGTTGTCAGTACCCCATTAGAGCGAGTGGGCATTGACATTGTGGGGCCTCTGGACCCAAAGACAGCTATGGGCAACATGTTCATCCTAGTCTTGGTGGACCATGCCACCCAGTATCCTGAAGCCATCCCACTCCGGACAGTGACAGCCCCCGTGGTGGGACGTGCACTGATGGGGATTTTCTCCCATGTGGGGTTCCCCAGAGAGGTGGTGTCTGATAGGGATACTAACTTCATTTCCAAATATATGAAGTCTCTGTGGGAGGAGTGTGCGGTAACTTATAAGTTTACCACCCCTTACCACCCCCAAGGTAGTGGACTGGTTGAGAGATTCAACCGGACCCTCAAAGGCATGATTATGGGCCTGGAAGAGTCCATGAGGCGAAAGTGGGACGTCCTCTTGCCATGCTTGTTGTTTGCTTACCGTGAGGTGCCACAGAAGTCCCTAGGGTTCAGCCCCTTTAACCTGCTTTATGGTCACCCAGTAAGAGTCCCTCTGAGTCTGGTCAAGGAAGCCTGGGAGCAATCTCTCAGGAAACCTCCCCAGGATGTGTTTAGTTACATGCTGGCCTTCAGGAACCAGACTCGCCGTTTCAGAAAGCTTGCTGAGGCAAATCTGGAAGCCAGACAGGAGGAGATGAAACGTTGGCACGATCAGAATGTCACTCTGATTGAGTTTCAGCCTGGTCAAAAGGTTTGGGTCATGGCCCCAGTGGAGCCCTGTGCGCTCCAAGATAAGTGGACCGGACCATTTGAGGTGGTGGAGCGCAAGAGTCCCGTTACCTACTTGGTGGACTTGCGGTCAACCGGAACCCCTTGCGGGTCCTGCATGCCAACCGCCTGAAGCCCCCCTTTAAGAGGTCCGAAGAGGGCATGCTCCTGGCCACAGATGCTGGAATGGAGGAGGAGAGTGAGCCTCTCCCTGACCTCCTGTGTGCAAAGGAGCAAGATGGGTCAGTGGAGGGTGTGGTCCTCTCCACCACATTGACCCCTGAGCAGCAGAGTGATTGTCGCCAATTATTGGGACAATTCAGTGATCTCTTCTCCCTGGTGCCTAGTGTCACTGATTGGTGTGTCCATGAAGTGGACACTGGGGACAGTCCTCCTGTTAAGCACAAGGCTTACCGAGTGACTGACGGGGTTAGGGCATGCATTAAGGAGGAGGTTTCCAAAATGTTTGCTTTAGGGGTGATTGAGTCCTCTAGCAGCCCTTGTTCCAGCCCAGTAGTCTTGGTATCAAAAACTGCAGCGCCTGGTACCACTGCCGAACTTCGGTTCTGCGTGGACTACCGAGGTCTCAATTCAGTCACGAAGACTGACGTGTACCCCATCCCCAGAGCTGATGAGCTCATCGATCAGCTAGGGGATGCACGGTACCTCAGCACGTTTGATTTGACCTCTGGGTACTGGCAGATCGCCTTGACTGATGGGGCAAAGGAGAGGTCAGCATTCTCCACACCGGATGGGCACTACCAGTGCAGGGTGATGCCCTTTGGGATGAAGAATGCCCCTGCCACCTTCAGAGGTAGGTCAACAGGGTGTTGGTTGGGCAGGAAGATTTCAGTGCCGCCTACCTGGATGAGATTGCAGTGTTTAGTTCCTCATGGGAGGACCACTTGCGCCACCTCTGGGAAGTGTTGATGGCACTGTGAAGGGCAGGCCTCACAATCAAGGCAAGAAAGTGCCAGATTGGGCAGGGTTCTGTGGTGTACTTGGGACACCAGGTTGAGAGCAGACAGGTGGTGCCCCTACAACCCAAAATTGAAACCATCCTGGCTTGGGAACCCCCAAAAACCCAGACACAGGTAAGAGCCTTTTTAGGACACACAGGTTATTACAGGAGGTTTGTCAAGGGGTATGGTAACATTGTTGCACCCTTGACTGAGCTGACTTCTAGGAAGCCGCCAAAGATTGTGAACTGGACTGACACCTGTCAGGAAGCTTTTGACGCCCTGAAGACTGCCATGTGCACCGCACCTGTCCTTCAGGCACCCGACTTCACAAAATAATTTGCTGTCCAGACAGACGCCACAGAGCATGGTGTGGGGGCTGTTCTGTCACAGATAAATGAGGAGGGCCTAGACCAATCAGTAGCCTTCATTAGTAGGAGGTTACTTCCCCGGGAACAGAGGTGGAGTGCCATTGAGCGTGAGGCATTTGCTGTGTTCTGGGCACTGAAGAAGCTGAGACCATACCTGTTTGGGACTCACTTCCGGGTTCAGATGGACCACAGGCCCCTCAGATGGTTGATGCAGATGAGGGGTGAAAATCCAAAGCTGTTGAGGTGGTCTATTTCCCTAGAGGGTATGGACTTTATGGTGGAAATTGCCCTGGTACAGAACACGCCAATGCTGGCGGTCTGTCCAGATTTTTCTGCCTTAGTGATGAGAACCCCCAAGTGGGTGGGTAGTTCTCCCCACATTTCAGCTGGAAGGGACACGTGTTAGACCTGGCACCATTGGCGTGGGTCTCCCTTCCATCTTTCGCTTTTGTCTCCTCTGTTTTTGCTGGTGTTAGATGCTCTGGACGCTGTGCCACTGCAATTCAGTGCCACAGCGCGAATGCTCCCTAGTGTAAAATGACTGAATTGATATTCCCCTAACCCTAGCTGACCCAGGGAACAAGTTTGAAGAATCAAATTTGGTATGCCTGAGCTCAGAATATTGGAGTGCGTCTTTTGGTGGGGATAATTTTTATATTCTGTGTGTGGAAGTGTGTTGGAAGGCGTTCCCCGGGGAGGCTTCGGATGCATTCCTGACCACCCGGAGGCCCACCTTTCCCAGAGTTATGCCGAGCAAGAGCGGGGAGGCCCTTCCTGGAAGGGTCTCGTACCTAGGATCGCACACGCCGCGCTTACTCTCTCTTCGGATAGAGGGACACCACACAGTAATTCGTTGTAAGACAATAGACTTTTATCGGTAGTTGTCAGGGATCTTTATGATCCGGAAGGCAGGTGCAGAATTGATGCCACAAGTGGCAGCGATCTCGTGATGAGGGAAAAGGGGTAGCGGGACAATCTTTGAATCAGTGTCTCTGCGAGATATCCGGCGCACAGCTCTCAATCCTCGAGCTGAGGGGATGTTGCTTCTCTCGGCAATCTCTGCCGTTTCTCTTGGAGGAGCGGGCCGCGAGTCACTCAGCAGGCACCGGAGGTTCGTAGTTCGGGGAGCCGAGACGGCGTCAGCAGGGCTCAGATGATTCAGAGTTCGGGGAGCCACGACAGCGTCAGCAGGGCTCAGATGGTTCAGAGTTCGGGGAGCCGCGACAGCATCAGCAGGGCTCAGCCGGAAGGCTGTATCAACGAGGTTCGGCGTGGTTGCAGGGTAACTTGCTGGTCGGGATGGCCCACGCCACGAGGCCGGTCTCACAAAGTGCCACTTTTGAGAAGTGGTTATTTTCTTGCCTAAGTCTTCACGTGTGCTCTGCTGTTATGTGTATTGGTTGTCTGGTTTTGGGGGGAAAGGGCATGCTGAGCCTGACCTGGATTGAACAGAGAGATCTGCAGTTGGAGTATGGGGAGGGGTGACCCTTTGATCTGAGCAGGGCTGTGCCTGGCAAGGTGAATGATGGCTCCACCTCCCACTGTAAGTCTGATGGCAGACCCCCTCTTCCTGAAAGGCAGGATGCCGCCTCATAAACAACGTGCTCCAGGACGACCCCAAACTTGTTCTGGCTGGGTTCAGTGACTTGTGACTTTTGAGAACAAAGACTTTTGGGGTATAAATATCTGTGCTAAAACCCCTACACGGTGTGTTACTTCGGGAAGTCAAGACGAGCCTCTGTCCGTGTAACTAGAGGAAAAGGACTTTGAAACTTTTATCTATCTTGCTGAAGCAACTACCCAATGGCCCGAATTGAGCTTGCCTCCTGCCGAAGTCTCAGGGACATTAGACTTCACCCATCAGCCTTCCGAATTCCCATTGAGGGGGATTCGACTCGCAGGTGAGGTTTCTGTCGAGAATTCCAGAGCCTCTGGGTCTACTGTGGGGAACGTGTGCTACGAAAATCATCGCTGAGACTATTGAGGCACACTGTAGCTGAGGAGCTGTTGCTGCTGAGAGCCCGCATTTGCCTGTGCTACGAAAATCATCACTATCGCTATTGTGGGCCGCTGTAGCTGAGCGGCTGTTGCCGCTGAGAGCCCACATTTGCCTGTGCTACGAAAATCATCGCTATTGTGGGCCGCTGCAGCTGAGGAGCTGTTGCCGCTGAGAGCCCGCAATTGCCTGTGCTATGAAAATCATCGCTATTGTGGGCCACTGCAGCTGAGGAGCTGTTGCCGCTGAGAGCCCGTCTTTGCCTGTGCTACGAGAATCATCGCTATCGCTATTGTGGGCTGCTGCAGCTGAGGAGCATCACCTAGCGAGTGCAGCCTTGGAAATTGCAATGCGCAGAATTGCGCGTTCTCTTTGGTGGCGAATAGATCTAACCAAGGCTCTCCACACTGCTGAAAGAGACCTTGCACCATTTCCGAGTGAAGACGCCATTCGTGACCCATCATGCACCTGCGACTGAGTATGTTTGCCGTGGCATTCAGGAAACCTGCCAGGTGTTGAACCACGAGGGATATGCCCGGATGTTCCAGCCATGTCCAGAGACGGAAAGCCTCTTGACATAGGGTCCATGACCCCACCCCGCTCTGTTTGTTGCAGTACCACATGGTGGTGGTGTTATCCCTGAACACCTGCACTACTCTTCTTCGGACAGAGGGAAGGAATGCTTCTAGTGCAAGACTGATCGCCCGAAGCTCCAGGAGGTTGATATGGAGCTCGGACTCCACCGGAGATCAGAGGCCTCTGATCTCCGCCTCCCGCATGTGACTGCCCCATCCTAGAAGTGATGCATCAATCACCACTGTGAAGTCTGGTTGGGGAAGGGAGAGGGACCTGCCTTTCCCCCAATCTTGGTGCGTTAGCCACCACTGCAATTGGTGTGCACTGCCCTCTGAGATCTGGAAGCAATCGGACAAGTTCCCCTGATGTTGAGCCCACTGGAACTTCAGGTACCATTGCAGAGCCCGCATATGCCATCTGGCATGGTCCACCAGCAGGATGCAGGAGGCCATCAGGCCCAGTAGCGGAGGGTCATCCTGAGTGAAACCAGGGATAGAGGCTGAAAGATCGGAATCATAGCCCGAATATCCCGGACTCGCTGTTCAGGGGATAGACTCGAAACTGCATAGTGTCCAGAACAGCTCGATAAAGAGGAGTTTCTGAAAGGGAGTCAGATGCAACTTTGGCACGTTGATGGAGAACCCCAGCAAATGCAGGAGGTCGGAAGTAGTCTGGAGGTGGGAGACGACAGCCTTGGGTGAGCCCGCCTTCAACAACCAGTCATCGAGATAGGGGAAGACTGGAAACCCTGATCTGTGTAGATGAGCTGCGACCACCGCCATCACTTTCGAGAACGCCTGAGGGGCGCTGGTAAGGCCAAAGGGGGCACAGTAAATTGAAAGTGCTTGTGGCCTACCGTGAACCGCAGGTAATGCCGGTGGGTCGGTAGGACAGTGTTGTGAAAATAAGCGTCCTGCAAGTCCAACGCTACCATCCAGTCTCCAGGGTCGAGGGCAGACAGGACCTGAGCTAGCGTCAACATTTTGAACTTCTCCTTCTGGAGGAAGCAGTTCAAGTTACTGAGATCCAAGATAGGATGCAGGCCTTTGTACTTCTTGGGCACCAGAAAGTAATGAGAATAGCAAGCACGACCTACATCTGGGACAGGAACTCGCTCGATGCCTCCCTTGGCCAAGAGTGCAGAAACTTCCTGGGCCAGATGATCCTCCAACATGCGATGGTACTGAGGAGGCATGGATGGAGGGGTAGTCTCGAAGGGGAGGGAGTCGCCCCTTCGGAATATTTGCAAAACCCACCTGTCTGGCGTGATGGTGCGCCACTGGAGGAGGTGATGACCCAACAGACATGCAGTGTTTACCGACCGCAGTCCCAAGCTGGAGGAATAAAACATCATCTTCCAAAGATGGTCCAGCTTTTTGGATTCCCTATTAGGTTGTGCGTTAGGGAATGTGCCTTTGGAGATGGAGGCTTGGACCACCAAGCTCTCAGGGGTGGGGTGTTGGTAGAGGAAAGTGGGGTCACCCGGGGACGGGTGGTGGCGTCAGGTAATCATCCTAGCCACAGGAGCCACTGTGTTGGGCCTGGACCAGGTGCCCAAAAGGATGTCAGTGAGGGCTTTATTAAACAGTAGCAGGGGCTCCGAAGAGCTCGCTACCGGTTGAAGCACCTCTGTCAGGTGGTTAGTCCTGACTACCACCATAGGTAGCTCGAAGTTAAGAGCCTCGGCCTCCCTATGCAACACCACTGCGTAAGACGCTCCCTCCTTAATAGCCACGGTAGGAGACAACATGCCAATGTCTGCTGAGGTATCCAGACAACTGGCTTCCCCCAATCCCTCTCTCCAGTCCGGTTTGTAACCCAACTGGTCAGTTAAAGGGTCTCCAGACCCTGCCCAGTCCTCTTTACCCTCCTCTGGCTGCCAGTCTGGTCTAAAAGAGCCAGGGTAGAACAAGGGCACAAAAGTACCCATCGACGCCGGTCCGGCTCCGTGTTTACATCGAGGTGGAGGCAGGGGTCAATGCAGGCTGGGGACACAACTGGCGTCACCTGCGGATATGGTGCCGGTGGATTCGGCGCCGGGGAGGTGTAATCAGTTTGACCGGCACCGATCCGGATCCAGGCCTGGATCCAAGGGGACCCTGCGGTTCCGGGGACGAAGCCGCTGGAGCCGCCAGAGTCGAAGCCCTATGGCCCCTAGCCGAGTCTGCGGGCCTGAATGTCAGCCGGCGGAGTGGGGCTGCCCAAAGATGGCATGAATCGCTTAGTAAAATTGGCGAAGCTGGGCAGGGGTCGCTCCGGGTCCCGGGAAGTGAGGGAAACTCAGAGTCGACCCTTTGGGCTCCGCACACGGAGCCGCAGGAGGGGCACCACCCGCATCACTCGTTGTGTCGGCCGACCGACGGGGAGAAGTCGAAGAGCGACGATGCTTCTTCGACTTCTTCTTGTGCTTTGACTTACCTGAGGAGTGCGAAGACTTGGAAGAAGACTGGTGGTGGTGGCTCCGCGACAAGTCCCTCAACGTTCCATGCGACTGGGACCTCGAACGGCATGGAGCCGACTGCCGGGCCTCGAGAAGCTTCCAGGGCCGCTCCCGCAAAGACTTTGGATTCATGGTTCGGCAGTCGGAGCACGACTTGGGGTCGTGGTCGCACTCCAGGCAAAACAGGCACAAACGGTGCGGATCCATCGCCGACATCAGTCGGCTACTGGAGCCTCAGGCCTTGAAATTGGGCATCCCTCGTGCACCAGGAGTCGAAGACTCAAAAACGGTGTCGACAAAAGTCGCCAAAAAGTCAGTCAGAAAGTGACTGGAGGTACCGCTCTCTCCGGATCTGTGCTTGCTGGCGCGGGATAAAAAAAACATGAACTGACATAAGCACGAGGGAGGCGTCTAAGTAGCTACTGCGACGTCATCCCGGCGACCCCAACACCAACAATAAACGCGGAGCCAACCAACACCACCTTTTGACGGGCAGGAGTACTGCTGACTAAAAAAGTCTCCGGATCCAATCTGACGCCTGGGGGTAATTCTAAAGTAAGGAATCTATAACTAACTGTTTCTTTCAGATAAGTACTGTCTGTGGCATGCCCAAGGAGGGGGTAGGGGGACGTGAAGCAGATGTATGGTGCGGACAACAACTCGAGCCTTCATGTGACTTTTGTCTGCCACCAAGGATCTATTCTCAAGCACCAAGAATTAAAGTCAAAGCATTACCTTCTAATGTAAAACGTGAGAGAGAGAGAAATACTCATTTAGGGTCTGAATTGCAAAATGTGAAACCAAAAAGTCTGGTATCAGTCCTGGATTCCCCACCTGACCAAACTGTGTGATCCTAGGCAATTAGCTAATTTCACTTTGCCCCCTTTTTCTTCATTACCACATATGGGAGGCCCTTGAAATAGACGAGTTCAGGAGGTATGCTGTATAAAACCATCTCTTGTGTTTTATTTAATAAACAATAACGTTCCAATTATACAAGAACCAACACAGGGTGCGCCTGACAAATGACTTGCCGCTGGGTTTACTAATGGTATTGTTTTCAGAATGGGGGTGGATTTAATGTTTTCAAGATCATGCTTGAAAACTATCACTGCTCATAAAGGTCTCTCAATGCAGCGATATAATCTGATCTACTAAGGTAAAACGCTCATGCATGTTAACAAAATACACTTTTTTGAAGTTTGCAGAGAGTTTATCATTTTTTTACACGTTTAGTGCAAGATGCCTTTAGTACTAAAGGTATTCCTAAAGATAAGTTGCCTAGGACACCTTAGTTGCTTCTTAACTGTTACTTTAGGTGTAAATAATTTATGCCAATTTCACAGCTTTCTGAATTGAACAGCAGCCCAGTGGGGGCTGCAATTAAAGGTCAGGAGGGCTGCATGTGGCCCCCTGGGCCGCACTTTGAGTATTTCTGAGCTAAACTCTTCCCTCCTCTATCTTATTCAAACTAACAGACTCACATGTCCACCGTTCAAATTAACAACTTATTTTTCCCTATACCAATCCACCACTATTACTTTGGTTTCCGGAGTAGCCTGCTACCCACCGAAAAGCGCTTCAATGCCTAGGCAGGGTTAGTAAGCGCTATGTAAATACATTTAGAATATGCTGACTTTTATACAGTATGAATTAAACCAACAAAAAAATGTGATTGGATTATAAAAGTATGTGTTGTCCAAAAACATATACGTTTGTAGTTTGAGAGAAATCATAGTCACCTTTAGTCGAGGTGCAGGGAAGTCATACCTTTTGTCAGTTACCACCGCCCCCAGCACAACTACTTGTAGAGTGGCAGTTAACGACGCCCTCTGTGCGAGGAGAGGAGGTCGTTCCAGCAATTGTAGGTGGGTGAACACTGGCTTGTCCCACAGCTCCCCCTCACTTCAGAAGACATCCTTTGCAAGTTCACACTTTTGAGATGATGTAGTAGAAGAAAGCTAAAGTAAAACCGTTGTTGCTAGAAACGCCGCGAGGCATCTGTCTAAGCGGGAGTGTTGGTTTACGTAAATTGTACGTTGTGCACGTATTCATTTTGCCGCCGCCGCCAATAAGGGCCACGCGGTTTCCTGGGCAGGGTTTTGTCAGACGATTGCTATCTTGATTAGACGGACAGCAGCTGGTGCAAGGGTCCCGGGGAGTTGTTTGAGGTCGAGTGACGCTTAACGAGCTGCTATGATTTTGAAACGTAAATGTTAATAATCTCCCAGTATGCATGTACTTCCGCGACACGACTTTTATCCGCTCTTGCAGCATCACGTAAGTGCCTCTCTCTACCTGCCCTGACGTCCCAGCATCGCGCAGAAGGTTCTAGAGTCTCAGCGACGTGACTATGTTTTGTGATACTTCGTGAATGAGCAATGCCCTCTCAGGTTGTAGTTGTATAATGGTGTTTTCAGTGGGCGGCTGGGATTTGCTTTCATGCACCACACTGAGATACGCTACAGAATTATGCACTATTTCCATGTACCAAGATTTCTGGGAAGGACCCGCGCTTAAAGAGTTAAATCTAATCCGAAGTCAATCCTATTAATGTCTTAAAACGGTAGAAATGGCCTGTCTTCAATTCTGACTCGCTAAGACCACGAGAGCGCTCACAGGCTCAGACCTCTTCCTTGCACTCAGTGTGAGGTAAGTGGAAACTGGAAGGAACATCCTGTTTCAGGAGACATCTGCGCGTGCTTGGCATGGGGTGATGCAGTTCTGCATGCCCCCTCCAGCGCTGTAGCATGCATAGTGAGACTTGCACTATGTTGGCAGGGAAGAAGAAAATGGCTGCATGTCCCCGTCGCTGCTAGGCCCGGCGCAAGACCAAGGACAATGCGAGGCCAAGAGAAGAGGAGGTCAAGTCTCTCGGCAAATCTAAAAATTGGCTTTTGTGAGCACGCTGATTCCAAGGCTACCGACAACTGTGACCACTCCTTGCCCTTTGCACAAGCGAGCATAGTGAAGCCATGGAGCTCAGCACACAACATTGGCGCAACTTGCCACGATGCTGGCAGCGCCAGACGCAAAAACAGCCATGTTGGCCTCAACATCAACGTTGGTGGGAAAGCATTTCAGATCGACTCCCACATAGTCGCCCGCTACCCCATCACACGACTGGGGAAGCTTGCCACTTGGGCAGACCCGGTGAAGAAGTTGGACCTGTGTGATGACTTCTCCGTGCAGAGGAATGAGTATTTCTTTGACCGCGACCCCATGGTCTTCCCCTGCATTCTGCACTTTTACTGCAGCGGGGTGCTGTGGATCATGGACGATCTCTGCCCCACCAACTTTGTTGAAGAGATTGAGTACTGGGGACTTAACTTGTCGTACACCGAGAAATGCTGCCGAACTCTCTTCATGGAACACCAAGACGAGTTGAAAGAGTACCTAAAGGTCCAGAAGGAGCTGCAAGATGAGCTGGAGCCCCTACACCAAGAGGAACACTTTGAGGGCCAGTGGATGGGTGAATTTCGAAAAAAGATCTGGAATCTGCTGGAAAATCCCTACTCCTCTGTTCCTGCGAAGATGATCGCTATCATGTCCAGCTTGTTTGTTCTGGTGTCCATTGTCGCAATGTGTTTGAGCACTGTAGAAGAACTGCAGGACTTAAATATCAACGGCAAGGCCTGCATGGAGCAGGTGGAGATCGTCTGCGTCATATTCTTCAGCGTCGAGTACCTACTGCGCCTGGTCGCCACTGCAGACCCGTGCAAGTTTCTTAAAACTGTTTTAAATGTCGTAGACTTGGTCGCTATCCTGCCATTTTACATTCAGATGATCTTTGAGCACTTTTCTGAGGAAGCAGATATCCACCTGCATCACACCGACATCGAAAAGATGGAGCGGGTGGGACAGCTGGGCAAAGTGTTGAAGATCGTCCGACTGATGCGCATTTTCCGGATCCTCAAGCTGGCTCGCCACTCGACCGGCATGAGGGCGTTTGGGTTCACCATTCGGCAGTGCTATCAGCAGGTCTGCTGCCTCTTCCTCTTCATCGCCATGGGGGTGTTCAGCTTCTCGGCTTTAATGCATTCCGTGGAGCATGATGTTCCTGGTACTAATTTCACAAGCATTCCGGTGACTTGGTGGTGGGCTGCGGTAAGGCCTGGTTTTCAACTCTTTGTTTTTACATGCGTAGATCTCACCAAGGAACCCAGAGTGAAGCATTGATGTGTTGTTCGCCCTTGTGATTTCAGCAAGGGAAACACTTGAAAATTATATATTAGGATTAGGATAGGTAGAGGTACGCAGTGGTGGGGCACTAAGTATTCGGCACTTCCATAGGAGCTTATGGGGGTACTTGTGTATAGAGGAGCTATTTGGAGTAATTTAACCCAATGTGCAAGAGGTAGGACTTAGGCATAAATATTTGTTCTAATTTATCATTTACCCCATATATGAGAGTCAGATTTTGTAGAAGATCCTGGTGTGGGCAGAAATGCGAAGCAGAGCTTATATATTGGGAGTCAGAGTTTACAAAAGTACCCAAAATGGGGCATTAATGGGGTTTCCACTCCTAGGGGAGCAGTATGGTAAAACCTTGTACGCCAAGAGCCTTACAAGGTCATTTAGACCATAGCCATGGTGTTAAGATGAATTCAGATCATATTTGAGCATGTATTAGCCCTTCAGCCACCTTACAGTAAGCTATTAATATCCCCTAACCGAGAACTTTACAACATAATTCAATAAATAAATAATCAGGTTTTTTTTGCACCAAATGAAAAAAGTGAGGGACGAAGAAAATGTGTACATTTTAAACTAGGATTCTATAATAGTGAAATTGAGGAAGCACATATCAGGGGAGCAACATCTTTTCCAAATGGTGCAAAAAAAAAGGCGTGGATGCTCTATAGAGGCTACATTAGGAAGAAACGAGCAGCAACGCTCTTTACTTTCCATGCCCCCTCATGAAGCAACAGTGGCAATTTATTTGATTATTTATTTATTTAAGGCGGTGTCTAAAGCAAGTTCAAGGATTTGGCTAGAAGTGATCCAACTGACCGAAGGGCATGACCCCTATCCCGTATTCTTTGCTTGCTCATTAGCAATCACTGCCACTTGGCGTGGGATTGATTGCTACTTTGAACTGATGCCAGTTTTTAGCTGAACGCCATCTTGAAGGGTTTCAAGCCCTATTTACAAGAAACTAACGCAGTGCGGTGCTGCTAGTCATTTTGCTGCGCTTCGTTAGTTTCGGAGCACAGGGATGCAACATATTTACAACAATATGTTGCATCTCTGTGCTTCCCCCTGCGCTGACGCACAAACTGCTGCCATGCGCCGGAGCAAGCACCCTTGCACAATGGTGCAAGGATGCCTGCATCGTGGGTAGATTGTTTTTGTGCAGGAAGGGGCACCTTCCTGCACAAAAACAATGATTTGAGGTGATTTCCTCTTCCAATGTGTGCTTTAGATTGCAGCACACATTTAAAGAGGAAAACAACGAGGAGAATTGAAAACATTTCTCCTCGTTGTACCTCACTAAGCCACCGTAGCATTGTGACGCATTTCCAGGTTTACAATTGCTCGTAAAACTGGAAATGCATCAGTGGACATAGGTGTTGCGTGGGAACTCCCACAGCAACATCCAGGTCACGCCTCTAACACGCAAAGTGTTGCATGAAAAGGGGAAATATTTACACACAGGGTGGTTTTATGTGTGCTTGTAAATATCACGCACTAGGTTGTGCCGCCGGAGCATCACGCAACATGAAACACCGGCGGCGCAGGGGGCTTGTAAATAAGCCCCTTCGTTTTTAGCAGTTTTCTGAAATGGAAGTGATTAGTTGTGTTCTGAAGTTGGGAGTCAGAGATTTCTAAGGAATTGGACCATGGATTTCTGATCTGCCTCTGAATTACATCATCTGAGGGTAAGTTGTTGGATATGATGCAGGGTGGCTGATGGTAGGGGTGGAGCCAGGCTCTGAAGATGCACCCATCCCTTTGTTCCAAGACACCTGAATGGTACTGAGTATCTCAAATTTCTTCCAGTGGTAGTCAAGAAGTGCTTTTCGGCCTGGTCCAAAGTTGTCAGACATCTGCAAATTGAGGCATAGTTTGGCTCCCTGATTTTGCATTATCTGTAGTATGCCAGTGAGCCTTCAAGGTAGCCCTGCGTAGATAATATTGCAGCCATCCAGACGACCCTTTACAATGGGCCTGGTCAGCCCTTCTCTGTAGTTTATTTGCAATACAGGGAATATTTTCCTGAGTACGCAAAAGTTGTAGGTTTGTTCCTTTCATTACTGAACTGATCTGTTGAGTGAATAAAAGATCTGCGTTGATTATGACCACCAACTTTCTTGCCTTCTGTTCCGTATCTTTGAGAGTCAGGAGGTTTGTGGGCTTTTTGCAAGGAAACATTTCGGAGTTATTGCCTGTACAAGCAAGGAGCTCTGTTTTTTCACTGATCAGGCAGAGAAAGTTTTGTTTTGTGCAATGAAATATGGAGTCACTACATTTAGTGATGCTTGTCTGGTTTCTTTGTTCCTTTCTGAGGTTAATTTCAGAGGATTGCGGAAAAATATTGTGATACAAAATTATCACAGCCATGATGCTGCATAAAAAAATATCTGCAATGTAAGTTTATACAGAGCTCAGGGTAGATTTTCTATTCTTAACTCCACGTCAACATACGTATTCATACATATATCTATATGCCACAAAAGGGATATGTATGCGAAGTCAGGAATAGTAAACCTAGACTTTCGTTTATATATATGTATATATATCTACATCTATATTTATATATATCTCTCTCTCTATATATATATATATACTTATCTTCACAATATTTTGGCAGTCAATATTCTAAGATATTTTGTGCAGCAGGATATTTAAAATGTGATATTCTGGTACGTTGCAAACATACATATGGATTTAGGTATCACTGTTCATTTGAAATTTCACTTTGCAACCCTAGCATATGTCAGTGGGAGGTTCTAAATGTTAAACCGAAGAGGTGATAAGGAAGCCTTTGTGGAATACCATATGCTGGGCCGGCTTTAGGGTGGTGGGACTGGTGTGGCCGCACTGGGCGCTGACCACAGGGGGGGGCTGACATCAGGGGGGGGCGCTGTGTATAGCAATAACAGTGCGATTTAAAAGCACCTGTTGCGGAGCTCCATGTGCACCCAGATTTCGGACAGCGGTAAAAATGTAATGATAATTCTTGTGATTGATGCTCCTGCTTGAGAGATTGATCAGATTTTTGTCTAGTGGAAGTTTTGACTCGCCATAAAGTAGCACAGAGGGTTAATGTGCCTGCTGCAAAGAACAGATCTGTATTTTATGTGGATAGCTGAGTGGATTAGTAAAACCAGCCTTTACCAGCTCTTTAAAACTAATGAAATGTATGTCAGAAAGGGGCTATGGAGAGATGAGGGGTACTTTTGTCGGGTTAGAAGTGAGGGAATCCAAGGAGGAGGGTCAAAAAAGATTGTCACCCTGGGTGCCACCAGCGCTAAAGCCAGCCCTGACCACATGGTACCTTTCAGGCTGAGGATTCAACTTGAGCATTGGACTTCATAGTGGAGGAAAGAATGCATCCGCTTTAGTGCTGTGCCAAAAGCCCATCCATTCATTAAGTCTCTTTAGGAGGATTTTGCTGTCCACAGTATCAAAGGCTTCTAAGACCTGTAGAAGTATCAGAATGGAGCTCTTGTCTTCCTCTAGGGCGATGAGGTGGTTGTCCCTGAAATTTACGAGTACGGTTTCTTGTACTTGCAAGGGTCTAAAACCAAATTGCAGATCATGTAAAAGATAGGTTTTCTCAATCTAGTCTTATAACCGGCATGTTATCTTCTTCCTCGTGATATCACTGGTGAGGGGCAGGTGACTATTGGCCTATTGTTGGGGAGGTGGTTTGGGTTTTAATAGGTTTCTGATGTCAGTTCCTAGTATCAAGAGAAACTGCTCCATGTGGGCAGCAGGGCATGGCCGCCTCCAAACGTTAGGCACAGAATTCATTGTGCTAGGGATAGTAGCATGCCTTCTTGCAACAGGTAGAGTGTGAAAGGAAGGCCTGGATGAGTGGCAGAGAGATGGCTATGATGAACAGAAGCGGTCCATGGATGCATTAAATGCAATCCTGGAGTTTGAAAATCTTTGTTTCGGAGACGGTCATAAGATTTTCGCAATGAGGTTTGGAGCTGTGACTTAATGTCTTTTGAGTTACTTTGTAGTTGGTACATGGTAATATAGGCGGTTTGGGCTCTTTTGGTGGTGGTGTTGTAAAGTTATTCCTGTGAGGCCATGTGTGCAGTGGAGCATGGCGCCACTCTCTCCTGGCACCGTGTACAATAGAAGTAATGTGATAACATGATGTCAGGGTAACATGATAAAGCTGAGGTAAGTCACAGTACATTACAATTTTCAGGAACAAAAGTGCTGTATACAAACCACAGTGAGCATGATGAGGACAAAGTGTTCATTATGTATTACTCATTCCTCTAGCCTATGCATTTCACCAAGTGTGTGAAGGCCCAAAGCGGCTTTTAGAAAGGAAAGCTGAAGGACTGTCATCCACACATTAAATTCACACAAACTCGTATTTATCAATTCACATTAGCACCATGACTTATGGAGGCGCACTTCTCAATTTCTAACCTGAGACCTTCTCCTTTAGGAGGCCTGCCCGGTCGTTGCCCAGAAGAATGCCTCCTAAAAAGCACAAGTGGTGCCCCAAGTAAAATCTTACCACCTCTTAAAATTTTCCAAGGCTAATGTATTGCAAGACCCAAGGTGAGGTCTCAGCTGGTCTGCAGTAGTTGAGTAGGCACCAACCGGCTGCTCTGAGCCAGTAGATCCCATCCAGGATTGTTGCCCCTGAAGCCTGTGAGTATCTTTCACATGCTTGCCTGGGAGTGGTGGTCCAGCCTGCTGGTAGACACTCATTTAATCTATGTGTCTCAGCCTCTCACCTGCATGGTAATCATGATTCGTAAATTTTGGCATAGCGGCACTCCAGTGACGCAAGGGTGAAATGTATGGTAGTGGAAGGGAGGAAGGTTTTATATCTTGACCCTACAGTGAAGAGTGCCTCTTTGTCAATGGATGCAAACAGGATGCACTGATATCCTCTAAATCAGAATGATGCTGCTTCCCAGGGTGGCAGCGCGCGCACACACACACACACACACACACACGCACGCACGCACACACACACACACACACCCCCGCAATTTGGCACAGCTTTCTGGTCTTACCCATCAAACAGCAAGGACACTTGTCCACAAGTCATTCAGTTCATCCTTGCTACCAATAGCACAACTTCACAAACTGAAATAGAGTCTTGTCTTCTATGGCAACCTCAAAGCATTTGGAAAGTCACTCCCCTGAGTACTCAAAGCATCCCAGTGCTGTCCATGGGAGAATTGTGCACTAAATGCATGGCCATTGGATATATGTGGCAGAGGAGCACCAAATGATGCGACACAGTCCATTTATTCATGAAACAAGGAAACACAAATGATGTGAAGTAATGCGGCACATTTTGTAATAACATTTCTTCCTTATTTTGTAATTTTTGCGCATGGTAACACTGTTTGGTAAAATATTTCAACTTAATAGAACTGATTTAATAGTAAGTACAGCAATAGACAAGTGAAAGATGACCAGACAACCTTTTTGAAGGGCCTTCCAGTGTGCAGGAACAAGGGTTGCCATGCTTTTGGTAACTTTTAATCTGTTTGAGCTAAATGCAATTTTGTTTTAAAAACATCAGCAGATTATGTACTAGGTGTTCAATTATGTGGCAACTGCGGCAAATCCATAATTATGTGAAAAATGATGTATTAGAATCCAGGCTCTCTGGTTGGCACAGGTAGGTACTTGTGACAAGCAGGGAACCTTTCCTCTGGTCAGGGTAAGGGGTTACACTCCTAAAATAACCCCTGCTCACCCTCTAGGTAGCTTGGCGCGAGCAGACAAGGCTTATCTCAGAGCGTTATAGGTTAAGCATTTGTGAACACATACAGTAACCAAGTGACAACACTACAGATTGACACCACACAGGTTTTTATATTAAAAATAAGGATTCTTTATATAGAGTTACCACAAGACCATTAAACGACAAAAATACACAATACTGTTACTTAGATGGTAGAAGTTTGCTTAGTTCTCTTAAGTTCTTAAATGCGACACTTTAAGTCAATGTACCTTAGAT
Source organism: Triturus cristatus (assembly GCF_964204655.1). Classification (NCBI taxonomy): domain Eukaryota; kingdom Metazoa; phylum Chordata; class Amphibia; order Caudata; family Salamandridae; genus Triturus; species Triturus cristatus. The sequence continues at coordinate 102,309,151 of NC_140595.1, read as the reverse complement.
GTGACACGCAGGGCAACAAAAGTGTTGCAACGATGCTGATGCGATGAAGTTTTTGGTGCAAAGAAATAAAGACGTGAAGATCTTCCAGATGCGTTACGCTTCTCCGATGTTGCGAGAAGACTCGACTCGATGCGTTGGCTGCAGCGGCGTCACCCCTTTACGCGATGCGACGACAGCGGCCTTGGCAGCGGCACTCTTCTCCGACGTTTGCGAGACGCTTCCGCTCGATGCGATGCTGCAGCGGCGTCACCCCTTTACGCGATGCGACGACAGCAGCTCCGACGGCGGCACGCTTCTCCGTGGATGCGAGGCGCTTTTCTTGATGCGGTGCAATGCGACAACTATGATGGCTGCGATGGCGACACGCTTCTTCCTCGATGCGAGACTCTTCTCTTGATGCGGTGCAATGCGTCTGCTCGATGGCTGCGATGGCGACACGCTTCTTCGGCGTTGCAAGACACTTCCGGAATGATGCGAGACGCTTCCGCTCGATGCAATGCTGCAGCGGCAAAACCCTTTGCAAGATGCGACGACAACAGCTCCGACGGCGGCACGCTTCTCCTTCCTGAGTCGCGCTTTCAGTTCCTTGCGAAACGCAGTCCCTCAGAAGGCCCAACAACAGCAGCAGGCACTTCCAAAAGACTCTGGGGAGCTGGGGGGTGAAGTCCACTGGTCCTGGGACTTCGTTCAGGGGCAAGCTCAGCACAAGCCCTTGGAGATCTTTTAAGCACAAGTTGAAATAAAGTCTTTGTAGTCTTTCTCCTCTCCTTCCAGCAGCAAGGCAACCACTGCAGGCCAATCCCCCAGGTAAGGGACAGTACTCCTCCTTACAGCTTTCCCAGTTCCTTCTCCTCAGGCAGAGGTTCTTCTTGTCAAGCAGGATCTAATTTCTTGGGAGCAGGGTCCCAATACTTATACCCCTAATTCCTTTGTTCCTCTGGGGTAGAGGGGCCTTTGTCCAGTCCAAACCAGTTCTTGCGCACTTTGTTGACATGACTCTGCCTTTCTATTCAGGGTGCAGGGCAGAGAAATCAGCCGCTCCACAGGAGGTGGAGCCAGCATTGTGGTGGCAGAGCACAGCCCTATTCAGAGTCCAGGTGCACTCCTCCCACCCATCTGGATGTCAATCTCTCTATTCACCACCAGGCTACCTAGCCATGCCCCTCTGGGTTTCCCCAGCCCTGTCACTCACACAAACCAGACAGGCAGATACACATCATAGCAGAGGCGGGCTGAAATGGTTAGGCAAGCAAATACCAACTTTCTAAAAGTGGTATTTGCAAACACAGAATATTAAAATAAACTTTACTAAAAGATGTATTTTATTATTCTGAGTTCAGGCATACTAAACTCAATTTTCTACCATGTTCCCTGGGTCTGTTAGGATCAAAGGATGTAACAATTGTAACAGCCCATTCTGGCCCATGGAGAACAGGTAGCCTTACAATAGTGAAAAACGAAAATGGCTGTAATTCACTATTAGGACATGCCACACACATCAGGGCTTGTCCTACCTTATGCTTACAATGCACCCTGCCCTTGGGCCTACCATAGGGGTGACTAATATGAAGTTAAGGGAAGGTTTAGGGACTGGGAAGGGGGTGCACTTGCCCAGTCAGCATGACAGTACCAGACTGCACGCAGGTTCTGCAATGGCAGACCTTAGACACATTTTCCTAGGCCGCTTCTGTGGGTGGCACAACCAGTGCTGCAAGCCCACCAGCAGCATTTGTTTTTGCAAGCCCTGGGCACTCCTAGTGCACTTTACTGGGGTCTGACAGTAAACCAAATAAGCCAATCATGGAATCCAACCAACATATACAGTTTAAATAGGGAGCACTTGCACTGTGGCACTTGTTGTCAGTGGCACAGTGCTCTGAGCAGCTAACACCAGCAAAACACATGAGGCACAGCGACAAAAAGTGGAAGGGAGACTCACGCCAAGGTGCCAGGTCTAACATGATGCAGCCTTAGTATCGCATAACTCCAGTCGACATGTCTGTATGATGCGCAATAATGCAAATCCTGGCACTGTTGCGCAGGAAGGTTTTCTTTTGAAATCTAATTTTTCCACAACAGTCTTCCCTCTTTCAAGACATCAGTGCTTCTGACAAAGCCCTCACCCTCTCCCTTTTCGTATTCCCTTATTCTGCTTTGTTGTAGGGAAGCATCACATACATGTACTCAAAATCTCCAAGAAAAAGATTCCTTTTTATTGAGCTGGCCATAAACTCTCTTTCTGGATTGAACTTCCGGTCACGTGACATCTAAATGCACTTTGCTAATGCACACACACATCAGTCGGAGGAAGGCCCATTTCCTGTCTTTTAAGTCTATATCTGAAATGTATCTCACAAATTACCTCTCTCCTTTTAAAAGGAAGAAATTGGATTTACTGTGGGATGGGGGAGGCGGGTTAGAGTCTGTTACAAGTTAATAATGATGAACATTACATCAGTTTGCATCTGTTGCAGGAGATTTATTTTCTCCATGCTGGAAGGGTTCATGCGAAGCAGAGTATAGGAAATTCAAGCAACAGTATATATCTGTTGCCATGGTTACAGTGCCATGTAAGGTTCAGAGTGCTTGATAGGCACAGGAAAATGGAGCTCATGAAAATCAAAACAAATAAAAAAAATTCAGTACAACAAGGATAATTGGCATAGAGCAACCCTGACTCAAAACTGTTCCCCTTATCAATAATCATTAATTCCGATAACCAAAATTCGGGGAAGGTTTTTTAGGGTTGTTCAGAATTTGGCTGTTTAGCAGACATAATATGGTAGGCATTATTATTATCTCAGCCTCTTGTCCACCTACTTTTCTGACAACAACGTGATTCAAGCAACATATGACACAGACTAGCCTGATGGCCTCAGGGTGTCATAGACATCAAATGGGCCATTCGGAAATGATGTCACAATAGGATTCAAAACTCACGCTGACGCCATCAAACAAAAGAACACGGTGCAAGGTTTCCTGTTGGGTGATGTTTAGTGATTCAAAAGAACTGAACAAGCAAAGTGAAAACCTACTATGCGCCTTCCCAGCTGTCTCCTAGCTACAGAAATAAAGATAATTAAGGACCCTATGTTTTTCATTGCAGTCTTACTCTGGAATTGTATTTCGACAACATTCACATAATTGTACTACAAATGTAGAATTGCTTGTAGTCTCGAGACAGTAATTGACGTGTTCCACTATGGGCGCCATTTGCAATGATACTACTGAGTTGTGTAAATACTGATATAGCTATGCGCAGTATTTACCTGGGGCAATGTTAACACCTACATTCCCTGAGCGTCTCTTCTCTGAATGAAGGCCAACATGTCTACCCCCCTGTACTAGCAGTTTTTATCTTAAAGAATGCTCAACCCTGCCCTGAGCAGTCGGTAATAATTCAATGCTTGTGACTGCATGTATTGATTACAAAGAAGGGAACATTGCATTGACGCCTGTTTGGTTTGCGACTCAGGCGGGTTTGCAATGGGTACACTGTTGTTGGTGATGGTAATTGGGAATTCCTATACACACTTGTGCTTTGCAAATTGGTACTTTTCCGTTGTAATTTTGTGTACCGAGCCCCATAGCTCATATGGTATTGTAATTGCATTTATATAGCACTTACTACCCCTGACGAGGAGTTGAAAACCTTTATGCGGGCAGCACACTGCTTGGCAACACAAGATTAGTCTATTTTTAGTTTAAGTCTTGCCTAGACACCGCATGTGCTATACTTTGAGACTTTTTGTGTCTATCAGATGTCTTAGAGACCGCCTATTGCTTACCATTGGTTGGCTTCATTTTCACTCTCATTTGCTTGCTTCTTATTGGTCATGTACTGTAGGCTTCCATCTGCTTGGTGTGTTTGCACCTTTACAGGAGCATCAATGCATTACTTGCGTCTTTCCACTGCTTAGTTTTTAGGTGCTACTGTTTAAGCATTCTACCATATTGTGTCTTTATTAACTGGCTCCCTCGTGTACTTTTCCTATCCAGATGTTGGCTTGCCAGCACCCTCCCTCTTGTTGTCCATGTTGCCCTGCTATCACCATTTCTCCTGTAGTCTGTTGCCTAGCCCCTTCCTTACTCCCATTGTAGTTTGTTGCCTTGCTCTCACCCTCCCTCCTGTTGTCCGTGTTGCCCTGCTCTAAACCTCCGTCCCGTTCTCCATGTGGCCCTGCTCTTACCCTCCCTCCTGTTGTCCGTGTTTCCCTGCTCTTATCCTCCGTCCCGTTGTCGTGTTCCCTGCTATCATGCTCCTGCCCATTGTCCGTGTTGCCCTGCTCCCACCGGCAATAACAAACAAGCATTGGCATAGCCAATAGGTCTCGCTTTTGGGACCTTATAAGTGTTTAGCCATGCAACAGTTAATATTGTTGCACCAAGGAAATTGTGCTGGATAACTGAACACTTATAAGGTCCCAAAGGCGAGACATGTTGGCTATGCCAATGCTTGTTATGATTCTGTTCCCCTAGAGAGTACTTACAGGCCTAGAAACCAGCGAATTCTTGTTACTGTGCCCTGCTGTAATGTCTGAAGCTGCACTGCTCTGAAAGTGAATGATCTTTCTGACCTTGAGAGCAACAACGAGGCCCAGCTAATTGAATCGTGCATGCTATTGAAGGCCCTTTTTACAACTAACATATATTTTTGCAAGGAAAGCACATTGTTGGCATCATAAAGAAACCAGGTCTCTTTACATTGAAACCGAAATTAGTAAAACTACACACAGTCAAAATGTGGGATGGATGAGAAGGGAGAATTACATTAAGGGGGAAAAGTTGGATAACCTAAACTTAGTAATGGTAAAATTAAATGCACTGTATTGTGTGGAAAGTTGGAAGAATAGATTTGCAAGAGATCAGCGTGGAGGGGGTCACTTGGATGCTCCCAAAAAACAACAGTTGAAAACAAAAATATTTTTTTTCCTAAACTGATGGAGAACACTTTAGCCCCTAAGGTCTTCAAGTGTAGAGCTCCAAAACTTGGAAGGCACTTCATAGAGTGCTTGAGACGCCGCCGCCTGTTGGGAACTGCGTTCCCTGCAATGGAGTGGTCAGTTTCCGAGGTGTCCCTCAATGCAGAGGCGAGGTATGGGGAATATTGAAGAAGGAGCACCCTGAATACAAGGCAAGCCAATCTGAAATCGATTTAGGATCCATTTGACACCAGGATGATCTGTCGGCAAAGGGGCGTGACGTCATCATTTTTTTCTAGATACCAGTCTTGCTACCTGAAGTAACACAGCTTTAGTGAGCCAAATGCTGCTTTAGAAAGCCCAATCAGAGCAGCCGCTCCGAAGCTAATGTGAGCTGAAGACTGAACCACTGGGTGTAAGTTTTTATTATTTAGGAATGGTTTTAATTTTTTATGGATGAAGTAAAGCTACGTCCGAGCAGCTCTGGCATTTTTTAAAACGGTCATTATATTCTCTCAATAAAAGCTGCTGATAAATCTTAAAGCACAAACCCTTTACCACAGGGCAAAAGTTTGGAGTGAAGCCACTGATTTAAAGTTCAAAGCGCCATGACGTATTGAAGTTAGCATTGAATTGTTCAGTGACATTGATAGGTTCTCAATTGTTCGACGTTAACAATGGCGGAGATTTAAAGAAAATTTAGATAATCTGCATATTGATGAGGGAAACACCTGGTTCCTCCTTTAGGATTTGGGTACGAGATAATCACAGAGAAAGCTAATATTGAACAAATCAGAGGAGTGTCAGAGGAGGAGTTCTCCATTCTACGGCCAGCTAGGAACAAGCATTGGCCGCGCGGCCGTGAAAGTGACGTGGCCGCGTGGCCGTGAAACTGAAAGTGATCGCCCAGTGTGCTCTTTTTTAAAGCACGTACCGGTGCTTGTGGCGCGCCGCTGCGCACTCCGCAAGGCGAATGCCGCCACAAGCACGAGTATGTGCTTTGAAAAAGAGCTGCACGACGGCTAAAGGTCTCCTATGCTAGCGCATGCGTGCTGCGTAGGCGAGACATAAAAATGTGCTATGACAGAAACACCGCTGGCTGTGTCATACAGCTTTTTTCTTTCCCTCACTCCATCCTTCCATTGGCACTGTTGTAACTCACACTCATCCATCCTCCAATTGTTGTCTGTGTTGCCCCCTGCCGACTGTAAAAGACGCTATGATGTTGACAGCGCTGGCCCTGTCATAGTTCTCCCCCCTCCCATTGTCCGTGTTGACCCTCCGACCCATCCACCTTTTTTCCGTTGTCCATGTTGATCCCCCCCCCACACCCACAACTAAAAAAGTGCTGACGCGGAGACTGTAGTGCTTTTTTCCCCTATACCCACCCTCCTTGTTGCCTACCCTACTGCATGCACCGCCCTCCCTACTGCCAACAATAAAAAAAAAGTTCTATAATGCAGACAGCACTGGCCACGTCATAGAGCTTTTTAGGTCACGCCTAAGACAGCATCTTAGACTGCTTCTCAGAAAGGCAAATGCACCTGTCTTTTAAATCCGCGTTTAACCTCCGTGCCGGGAAAAGGTTTCAGCACATTCATTTAGTGCGATGGTTCCCACTCATGGCTTAACAGGCGCATATTCTGTGGCAAATCAATCCAGTCACCTCATTTCCATTCTGTCCTCCATTCCTTGTTGTCTTGGCTGACAGCTTTATTAGCCCATTATTTTTTAACTAATCTTTCACTAAACTGCCAAACTTTTTTTTAGGTCTGCCTGAGACAGCGAGCATGCGCGGTCTCTTGTGAAAGATATTGTTTACTGCAAGGGACTCCCACCCTTACGTTGCTTCTTCCCTTCCACCCCCTTGTCTCTTTTGCTTCTTCCTTCCCACCTCCCACTACTCTGTTTTCCATGTTGCCTGTAACACTCCTGCCCCCATTGTCCATGTATCGTGTAACCATTTTCTGTGTTGCTTCTCACCCTCCTCCACCGTTGTATGTGTTGCTTTTTAACCCTTGCACATCTGTTTGTCCATGTTGCTTGTAACACACCCACACCACCTTGTCCGTGTTGCTTGTACATTGTCTGTGTTGCTTGTAACCCTCCAACGCCCAGTTGTCTGTCTTGCTTGTAACCACCCCACCCCCACAGTTGTCTCTGTTGCTTGTAACTCTCCCACTGCGCCATTTTCCATATTCCACCCCCCATACGAAAAAGTGCTATGACAGCTCTGGCCGCGTCATAGCGCTTTCTTTTTTATTGTTGCCCTTCCCACACTCCGTTGTGTTGTCTGTTTCACCTTCACTCCTGTTATCTGTGCTGTCCACTCCCACCCCCAACTGGTGTAAGAAAATAAAATGCTATGACATGGCCAGTGTTGGCATCGTCATAGCACTTTTTCTAACTTTTCTTAGCTTTGTTGAGATTGGACAGAGGCCAGCAGGATTTCTGGTGTGAGCCAGGGGCGGCTCCTCCGTAATGGCGGAGGAGAGTTGCCCCACTTGTCAGGGTAAGTCACAGAAAAATAAAATGACAATAAAACAATATAATACATTTTTTTTGCGACTGGGTTTTGCTTGAGCATGCATGTAAGGCGTGGTGCGGCCGGGCCACGACATAAAGGAGAGTTGGGCACTTAGAAGTGCGCATGATGGTTTGACTGGCCGCCTTATGCCGGCCAAACAGACATGCACACTTCTATTTCTCCAAGCCAGCTGTGTTGCACAACCGGGTTGGAGAAAACCACCAGTCTAAGTGGCACACCAGGCCGCTCAGATCAATCCTGGCGCTGCCCTCATAGCATGAGAGGAAAAACAATAGAACTGCCAGTACTGATACTCAATTCAAATCAAGTGGAAAACGGCGCATGAACAATATCAATGACAGACGCAACTAGCTAATAGTATTTTTATTTTCAATCATTAATTCAATTGTATTTTTTCTTTTTAATATATCAATTCTTTTCTGTATACAAATCACAAAACAACACCAAAATATTAAATGGATAATTATTTAGACAAAAATGCAACAATAACCAGCCGCCATCTGGGCTTATCTCACCACTCACACTAATGGGTGGAATTGAGTATCAGTACTGGCAGTTCTATTGTTTTTCTTCTGATAAGAGGCTCAGCTTTACTGATTAGAGCCAAACCCATTGGTGTTCTCCTCATAGCATGAGAGCAGCACCTGGATTGGGTGGGGAACCTGCGCTATCCCAGAGACTGCTGGGAGAGCACCGAGGCAGCCATCAGCATTGAAGGCATTGGCAGCAAAAGGTACGCTTTTTAAATTATTATTTTTCCCTAAATTCCCCATCCCTAACTCCCGCCCCCCAGTTTTGGTTAGTGGCGGCCGCCACTGGTGTGAGCTTTGGGCTCACCAGCCTACTGTATCGTGCACCACACCCTGTGATCCAGACCTCCCTGGGCTTTTGTTCTCATTTTCATATCTCAGTGTAGGCCTTTCTGTGTTTATCCGCATCGCTGCTCATGACGGAACCACTCCGTCATGCTGCGGCCGTTGGCGGCCGCTCCGCCCACGCGGCGCTGATTCCCCGCCTGTGCGGGCGAATAGCGCGAGTGGGCGGAGTCATGACGGAACCACTCCGTCATGAGCACAGCGCGCCCGTGGCTCATGACGGAGTGGTTCCGTCACGAGCATGGTGGCGCCGCGCTGCCCCCAAACCCCCCCAGCGCCGCGGCAAAATTTGTGCCGCGGCGAAGGGGTTAATGCTATTTTTGTGTGCTTTGCAGTGCGATTCCCAAGGTGAGCATTGCCCTTTTGCCTCAGAAATGTGCATCCATCAACATTTATAATTACATCATTTTAACTGGAGGCTATAGGTAGCAGCAGCTCAGGTTGCACCCAACCTGTGTTCGGCCTGCTTGTTTGAATAGCAGTGTTCGTCCATCAAAGGGGCATATCAGCAACGAGGCGATAGAAAATTATCGCCGCTTTTGCGGCCGTTTTCGGCCGAAAAGCGCCGATAATTTTATCGCCTAATTAGCAAGGTCACGCTAACGCGTGAAACCTTGCTTTAGCGCACGAAATCTTAACGCCCAGCTTTGCATCTCTAATGAGATGCAAAGTGGGCGTTCCTGACCTGACATGACAGGAGAAATGTCGCTAAGCTACATTTCTCTTATCATCCAGCCCCACGCTATGAAGCATAGCGGCAAGAAAAGTAGCGCTAACCTCTGTTATCGCTACTTTCCTTATGCCTGCTTCAGGCCTGATTTAGCCATGTTATCCTATGGAGGGTGGATATCATGCCTAAGTTTGTGAGGCACTATCAACAAGCTAATGCCACATTTCGTGAGATTATCACTGGGTTTCCAGCAATAATCTCACGTTAGGCAGTTAGCGCTAGGATTTTTATTGCTTTTGAGATAAGCGTTGCTAATAGCACGCTATCTCAGCGATAAAAATCCACGCTAGCCGGCGATAATTATCCTAGCGCTAAGTGCGCTTAGCGATAATTATCGCTGGTTGTTGTTGATATGCCCCATAGTTCTTTGTAGGGCTTTGTTAACTCTTTGAGAAGTTGGTGTCAGTGCTCTTTGTAGCGCTTGAATTCTTTGCACAAACAGGTTATTCTGCGTTCTTTGTAGCGCGTTGTTCATGCTTTGTGCAAGCGCATTATTCTGTCAATGCACATTGTAGCGCTTAGTTCATTCTTCAGTGCACTTTATAGCGCTTGGTTCATTCTTTGAACATGTGGGTTACTCTATACTGGTCTTTGTAGCGCTTAGTTGATTCTTTGCGCAAGCGTGTTATTCTGTCAACGCTCTGTGTAGTGCTTTGTTCATTCGTTGCACAAGGGGGCAGTGCCTTGGGAGTTGGTGCATGGCACATTTTGACAGGGTTCGATGACTACCTACCAGTTGGTTTAACATGCAGCCCACCCTGATGTGGAAGGCCCACCACTCCGAAGCTGTGCCGCAGCGCTCCTGTCCTCTGCTGCAGCTTCTGGGTGCTTTCCTCACCAACGTGCAGCTCATCTCAAGGGCCTCCAATTCATATCTGCCTTGTCTCTTTTTACTTGGAAGTTTACAGGGAAATGTTTTTGGAAAATAACCATTTAATTTCTTGTGGCATTTTGTCACTGAGCACCTATGCAAATGTGACTGATTTGTTTGCACCATTTCATAGCATTTGCTCAGTGTATCCCTTGTGTGAAAACAGCTTTCAGAGAGCCCAAGAAGCGCCTTGGAAGAATCCAGCCTCCATTAAGACGCTATTCGAGCTCACTCATGAACTCCCCTGTGCTTTTTCTTCGTATCGCCTCTGTGAACTGCAGACCTTGAAAAAAGTACAGGAACTTCTGCTTCACGGAGAAACATGATTTAACTACTCGAAATGTTACTTGTTTGAGCTTGTAATAAATAAAAAAATAAACAAATTATACTGCACTTGCACTTCAAGAAGCAGGTCACAATTTGGCAACCATTCCTGCCCCAGCCTTTGTTTGTGGAATAGTTAAAATGACGAGTGACAGGAAGGGTGTCCAGCCTAGGTCCAGGGAACCTAAATTCATGTCACATTTTCTCGTCATCCACATAATGATATACTTACATTGGTTTGAAACATAACTTATGTAATTAGTCAGTGGTTAGCTTATCCTTAAAATATGGTGTGAATCCGGCCCATCTGGAACTGTGTTGGACACCCACATATGCCGCATAATTCTTAAAGACCTGTCAGTTCACCGGGCCGCACTCTCCAGTGCCAGGCACCCTCGTATGCTACACAGCTCCACAAGGAATTGTTAGGACAGGACGTGGTTAGTGGCAATCAAAGTATGGTTGGATTGTTTCACAGGAACATCTTTTTTTTTAAGCAGACATCTTCCTCCTACAAACTTTATCCACTCAAATGATCCACCGACTAGGATGGTCTTAGAGGCATGAGATGAAATTACTACAATAAGGCTCACAGGCAAGCTGTTTCTGAGCACTATAGAATCACCCAGACTGGTTATGCCCAGTTTTACCTCTCAGAGCTGTCTTATTGTCCTTGAGAGGGAGGTAGGGCACATCGCTTCCCTGGCCTTGACTCCTGCATTTCAAGGCACTATCTGCCTGGTGTCCAGAGCACTGACCAGTGCTTCCCTGAATGCAGCATTGGATGAACCCACTGAGCTGATGTCATGGTTTTTACGTTGTGGATACATTTTCAGTCAGCCGCATGTTGAGCATAGCTGCTCCTTAATGAATATTAAAGTAAAGCATGCACCTCAAAGCACAACTCTGGATATAGAAAAAGATAAATACTGTTAAAATAAATATCACAGGACAACAATACAAACTGATCATGGGGAAGAAGGTGCATTCATTCCTAAAGAGCATATAATACATTTGAAAAAAACCAGAGCATATTCATTCAACAATAATACAAAAAAATTCTCTTTTGGTTCTCATTGTTGCTTGCTGCGTCCAACTCTCTACAGAAACTGCATTATCGCGAATATGTTAACCGAGTTGTGAACATAGCCAATTGGTATATTGCTTGTGAGCTTTTTGTGAATGTGTGTGTGTTTGCTGCAGAAGACATGGTTTAGCAATATCAACTTGTAAAGCAACATCTGTGGCATGCACACTATGCCCCATGGACCTTAATAGGGTACAGTAGAGTATCAGACTGACCATCCCACTCAGTGTTTCCAGTACAGAACTTTTCACATATGAATCATTAGGTCCCCTGGGACAGAGCATGGGGTTTAGATCACGTCCATTGCTTACCATTGGTTGGCTTCATCATCGCTCTCATTTCCTTGCTTCCGTTTGGTCAGTGCATGCCGTCTTCACTTCCTCTTCACATGTTTGTCCCTCCCCTAGATCATGACCCAAATACCTCTTCCTTGCCCAGTGCTTTCTGAGCTACTTTTTTTCTTTTAGTTGCAGCACTTCCTAATAATGCATGTGTTTGCAGCCTGTCTTTCCACCATATCCTGCCTATCACGCATTGTTGCTGGCACGCGGACGCTCCCGCGTTGTTGCTGTTGCACTGCCGAGGTCATTTGCTTGTTCTTCCTGTGCTGTTTCTTGCTCGTCATTGCTTGTCCTGTCCCTGTTGCTTGCTCCGTTCCCCTCCAACTTTGTGTAGTTTGCACTGCATCTTCCCGCCCGCATTGCGTTACTTGCCCTGTCCCCCGCACCCCCATCACTCATTGTGTTGCTTGCACCATCTCCTCCCATGCTGTGCGCCTGGACCCATCCCTAGTTGAGTTGCTGCCCCACCCCTCTGGGCAGAAACAAAATATTTGCCAGCACTGGCTGCACCATAGCACTTTGTTTTCTAACTTTCAGCCATGCTGCATAGCAGCTGTACGACACGGCTAAATGACCTTGACAAAGTCAATAGCTCTCATGCAGGTGATACCGATTGGTTCTGCTAATGCTTGTTTTTTTCTTTTAGCCATTGTGTATAGCAGGTGCTTTATTATACAACATCACGAAAACATACATGTCAATAGACCCGATTCAGGCAGAAAACTCCTGATTCTTAAAGTCAAAAATTGCATTATTTTGCTTGTCTCCCACCTGAAATTGCCTCGGCTTCAATGGCAAAAAATACTTTCTCCTGATTGTTTATTAAAAATCTCCCACTTTTCTCTTCTAAAATGTTGGCATGTATGCTAGAAACATTTACAAGGGCAGTTCTTCAAATAGTGGCCACCTATTGGCTTTGCCAATGCTTCTTTCAGTGGTAACTGACTTTTAAAGGAAGTTGAGGTGTGATCTCCGGAATGAAGTGTCAGCAATCTGCAGAGTGCAGAAATATAATACAGTAGTAAGGCAAACACTCATGTTCGTGTGGTTGTAAAAAAAAAAAAAAATACACCTAGTACTGGAAACGAGTAGGAAATATGTTTTTTCGACCAGATAATTCCTCCTGCAGGGTACATGGGTATTTGTTTTCAATGTGGAGTCAGAAGCAGTGAGGTTTTCTTTCTTTGTCCATAAGGAAGAGCGCACATTATTTTAGATACTATGTTTACGTGACCAGGAGCACGGAGGGAATAAAAAAAAGAGGGGCATATCAGCAAGGCGAGGCGATAGAATTATCGCCGCCTTTGCGGCCGTGTTCGGCCGCAAAGCGGCGATAATTTTATCGCCTAATTAGCAAGCTCACGCTAACGCGTGAAAACTTGCGTTAGCGTAGGAATTCCTAACGTCCAGCTTTGCATTTCTAAGGAGATGCAAAGTGGGCGTTCCTGACCTGACAGGAGAAATGTCGCTAAGCGAGATTTCTCTTATCATCAAGCGCACGCTATGAAGCATAGCAGCGATAACCCCTGTTATCGCTACTTTCCTTACGCCTGCTTCAGGACTGACTTAGCCATGATATCCTATGGAAGGTGGATATCATGGCTAAGTTTGAGAGGCCCTATCATCAAGCTAACGCCACATTGCGTGATATTATCGCTGGGTTTCCAGCGATAATCTCATGTTAGGCAGTTAGCGCGAGGATTTTTATCGCTTTTGAGATAAGCGTTGCTAATAGCACGCTATCTCAGCGATAAAAATCCACGCTAGCCGGCGATAATTATCCTAGCGCTAAGTGCGCTTAGCGATAATTATCGCCGGTTGTTGCTGATATGCCCCAGAGTGAGCTAATTTTAAATTAGCATTACCCATATATTGCTGAGGGCTACGCATGATTTAGCTACTGGAATGGTTCAAGTCCTCTTCTGATATCTATTTCTTGAATAGATGGGTCTGCATTGATGCCTGGAAAGCTCCGACTCTAGTCTGCTCATTTTTGTTTGAAAGAACTAAATCGGCAGGGTTGTAAGCCGAGCCCGTCTCTGCTAAGATAGCGCCCTGGGCGTGGGCGGAGAGAAAATGGCGCCCTTGCTGATGGTAGTGGATTAAATGAGGCAGCAGTGTCCTTTTGTGTTCACTGGTCAGTATCTGGTAGAGCAGGGACTGGACCCTGAACGCAAACATGCGTGGACCTCCCCCGACTCACCTAAATCACCAATAGCTTAGCTGCCTCAAGCAGATGATGGTTTTGTTGATGTGTGTCAGCAAGGGTCAGAGGGTGAAGGGTGGGCAAGGGGGGGATTAAAGGGGTGCTAAAAACATCCCCCACCATATGATAATGAAGGACTAAAACCACTATAAAACTGGCACATTGGACATAAACGGTCAGGCAGGGACAAGGGCAAGGCTGGAGCAAGACGAGAAGGGCGCTGCTGGTGGCATAACATTAATGCACACAGCCCCATGCGTCCCTGGGCCCAGCTCACCCATGCTAAAGGGCGACCCTGGATGTAAGCAAACTGTCTGCATCTCTTCAATCTCAAGAGGTAGGTAGCAATGAGACTGGGAAGTAACCCTGGGCGTAGTTCGCGAAGTTGCACTACGCGAAGCTACGCAAAGTGCACTTCGCACTACGCGAGCTACGCGTAGTACCCTGTTTGCACTGTGCAAGATGTTGTTTTCAATGATTGCACAGTGCGGACAAGCATCCGGCACTGTGCAATCATTGAAAACGGCATCTTGCACAGTGCGAGCTGTAGTTTTCTGCTGCTCGAATAGATTTTTACTCGAGCGGCAGATTCCTCAACGCGAACTGGTAGTTTCTCATCGCGAGCGGTCGCGAGCATACGCGACCACTCGCAATGACAAACCTGACCTCCTCGTGTTGAGAATCTCGCTGGGATGTTCATTTTCCATGCTCGCGATCGGCAACTTGATGTTGCTGATCGCGAACAAGGAAAAAGTCTCGCCGGGATGTCATTTTGCTTGCTCGCGGTCGCCAACTTGATGTTGAGGACCGCGAGCAAGCAAAAAATTACCGCTGCACTACGCAATGCTACGCTACGCATGTTTGCACTGTGCTACGTGCAATTTGCGTAGTGCGAAGTAGCGCAAGCTTCGCAAACTACACAAGCGTAGAGTAGTGCTTTGCCCAGGCTTACTGGGAAGTCAACATGTTACACCAAAACTGAGGTGATTCGACATCTGATTGGTTGGGATGAGAGACTAGCAGTTGGTTGGTAATGCTCCGTGGTCCTTCAGTGAATGATTGGACATTAAAAATAGTTTACCCCATGATAAGCTAACACCAGGTCCACCTCTTTCCACGAATCTTATATTTGTTTCTAAGGCCTTTCTACACAAACACAAAACAAAGGGCCTGATTTAGAGTTGGGCCGATGTGTACTCTGTCACACATTCACTTCCGCCTTATTGCAAGTGCCATAGGATATAATGCAATTGTTATAAGTCGGACAGGATATCTATCAAGTTTGTGACGGAGCAACCTGTTCACCAAGCGCCACACAAGGCTCTAAATTCTAAGCTTGAACAAAGCTCAGTTGCAACCACTTTCATTGTTTCTCATCTTTTCCACCACCTATTCTTCTTTTGTTTACTACTTCTGGTATATGGGGTCTGTGTAAATGGAAACACAGGACTGTCTCAGCCAAGAGCTATTTCCATCATGCAGTTCTAGTAGTGTATGGTGTTTATTCACCTTGCTTGCACAATGCCCATGGCGTGTCAACATTCATAGCTATGCAATACAGTGTTGTATCGGGCTAATACAAATAAATAATGGGTGGTGTAATTTGATTATTATATATTCCCCAATATGTTTTGGGCATACTTGTAGTTCATCTGGGGCAGATTGAAGCAAGTTTATAAGAACTAGCTTTTTTTATTTGTTTTAATTTAGAACCCTTGAAATATTAACAGTTGCCATAAGCGCCAGATAACATCCACATTATCGTATTCCTTGAGCCAGTACAACCGTATTTGCATGAGGTAATCATCAAGCTATAAGGTAAAATAAATAGCAAATAGAAAAATAAAGAGTGAGAAGTAAAAAAGCTCCTGTGGCAGGTTCCTTGTTAGGTGGTTATCACTGTGAGTCTTACACATTCTTCACGTGAAAAAGAAGGGTCAAGCGTTAGTGAACACATACCTGCAAAAAGTTCAAGTGCGCATGTGCAATCACATCATGTCCAGTCAGCTGTAAAAAGAAAGAAACAATAACCCTTTATCTCAAGAATAATACCAGTCACCGAGATTGAAGAAGGACTAGTTGAACATTGGAACATTGCTTTTCTCACAGTCTCTGCTGAATACTGGAAATAATTCTTGGGCCATGCGTTATGGGGTGTCCTTGTGATGTTCTGTAACACTGCAGGTCGCGGGTTGGATACAGTATATGGACACCCAAGCCATGGATCGTCTACAGGAGGGAAACTTCGAAATCATTAATCTTACTGCCAAACGTTTGCAAAGATCCTTAATTCACAGATTTTAAAAGGATGTGCTTTCTGTGTAGGGAATTGTGCTCTCTTGGACAAGGCATCAGTTGAAAGGGACTATGTGCTTCACATGATGACTGTCAGTCAGTCAGTCAAATTCACTTTATACGGTTAGTTAAAACCATAAAAGCATACTATAAATATACAATAATAATATCGAAGAAATATCATAAAATACAATCCAATTCATCAATATACACGTTAAAAGAAATCTCATCAATCAATCAATCAATCAAAAAATTTATATAGCGCGCTACTCACCCGCTAGGGTCTCAAGGCGCTGGGGGGAGGGGTCCGTTACTGCTCGAAAATCCAGGTCTTGAGTTGCTTCCTGAAGGAGAGATGGTCCTGGGTCAGCCGTAGGTGGATGGGGAGGCAGTTCCATGTCTTGGCCGCCAGGTAGGAGAAGGATCTTCCTCCAGCGGTGGCTCTACGAATGCGTGGTACGGTGGCGAGGGCGAGGCTGGTAGATCGCAGCTGGCGGGTGGGCGTGTATAGAGTGAGGCGGTTGTTGAGGTACTTGGGGCCCAGGTCGTGGAGAGCCTTGTGTGCGTGGGTGAGGAGTCTGAACGTGATCCTCTTGCTGACGGGGAGCCAGTGCAGGTCTCATCAAGTAACTATCAGTGTAGACAAATTATGATCATACCCTACTTTCTTCTTTATTCTGACTGCAGCAATTAAAAAGCTAGCAATACTAGCACACTAGGACTGAATTAAGATAGCATAGCCAGTGCCTTTAAAAATTGGTTTTGAAAGAAGTGATGAATGTGACAACAGTTGAAAAAGAGGAGAGAACAAGATGAGAGAATCTTGTTGAAAGAGAATCTACTGACAGAAGACATAATCTCTGGGGTAATGACAGTGATCTGGGGAACATTTATTGTATGTTTAGAGTGACTTGGGTGGCTGCTGAATTATCCTGATTGTTGACAAAATCATTGAGTAGGGTTGCTGTTAGTTAAGTTTTACACCTAATATATCAAGTTTGTTGTTGGTGTAGATTTTAAGGACAACCTTGACATACAGTGCTAGCCTTATTTGATTTATAAATGTGAAGATGTTGTGGCTGAGAGGTTTATTGTTAAATATGAAACAGTTCAAAGTTTGAGAATCTTATTCCTTCTCTCTGTCCCCAGGTCAGCCTCTCGACGGTCGGATATGGCGACACAGTGCCAGATACAGCGTTGGGCCGGGTTGTTGCGTTCCTGTGCATCTCTTTCGGCATCATATTGAACGGAATGCCAATTTCCATTCTGTATAATAGATTCTCAGATTTCTATTCCAAGCTGAAAGCACAGGAAAGTTCATCAACTGTGAAATCTGGAACTGAAATCAGGTTCAAGGCAAGAGCCATGAAGAAAATCGCACAATGCTTTTTTCCGGATTCAGAGCGGATGCGATGAAGGACACTAAGAAAGGTGGCGTTGATGCAAGGATAACAACTATCCACAGTCCCTCACTCTTTAGAATCTGTAAATAGGTTATTTGATATAGATTTTAATGTATGTACTTCGAGGGTGGGCGGAGATGGTATACCTGTCATTTGTTGCAGATGTGATTCGAGAACAAACTGAGCAGACTACTGATGGGGTTCTGTGATTATGCAATAAAATGTGAATGTTATTAATGACACATTAACGATAGCTTTGAGAACATGATGGAGCAGGATGTTCAGGAACTATCGATCAACCGATCAGGATTTGTAGAGCGTGGCTGCTTCACCCGTGAGGGTCTTCAGGGGCTGTAGAATAGTGCTGCCTGTTCTCCCATTGGTTGAACATCCATGTCTTGAGGTCCTTCCTTAAGTGCTGGAGTGCTGATGAGGCTCTGAGGTGCAGGGGGAGGTCGTTCCGGGTCTTGGCCGCCAGATAGGAGAAGGAGCCGCCTCTGCTGTATGTCTGGCGGAAGCAATGGGTGGCAGCTAGGGTGAGGGATCCGGATCTGAGAATTAGTGAAATTATTCCAGGCCTTGAATAAACACGACCCCTTAATGTCCTTTAACAAAAACTAAAAATGAAAGTTTGCTTTAATACCCATACTTTATATTTGTTATTTGTAGGAGGTGTAGTTCCTCAAACTTTTGAAGTATCTCGAAGGCAAAGAATCTTGGCTTCAGTGTATGGGGCTGAGATGAAGTTAGCTGAACAAACATTTTTATGATTGTTATTTAAAACAGCACAGAAAGTGCTTGCTACCTGAAATGAGGGGGTACGAAGGTTTTATCTAGATCTGATATTACTGTGAAATCTCTGGTAAAACTGGACAAATGATGAAAAAGTTGATAACCATTGCCAAAACCCAACAGTATATTTCTTAGTTCTAACATTGTATTATGTTAGTTATTAGAAAACGCTTGAAATATGATCAAACAGTCAGCTGAGCCTTTAGAGTATGTTTTAATCCGATTGGATCGATTAAAATAAACCCAAAGCTTCTTTGCAATGCTGCATTTTAAGGTCAAAGACTTGAGCAGACCAAACATACATCTGTCTGAGTTCTGACCAAATGAATTTGTACTATAAATTAAAGTTGACCTGTTTTGCCATTTTCCCACTGAACAGGTACAATAAGGCATTCTGGATTTTGGAGCTGTGGCATTCTTCAATCAATCAATCAATCAGGATTTATAAAGCATGGCTAATCACCTGATAGGGTATCCATTCTTGGTCCCCATTGTAGCACATTTAGAACAAAGTGAAATAAATAATGTAGCCCAAACCTTTATTTGTTCCACCTGAAGCTAGAGAGCTCAAATCAGTCATTCAGTCACTCATTCATGCTGAGCTGCACTCTCAACAAAGTAGTGAGAGCCCAACTCATACGGAGGTCTTAGTGCCAAGGTAGACAAGATCACCCAAGTAAAGAATTATATGTCAGCTTAGAATTTATTATTTAACAAGATATTTCATGGAATTTAATTAACTATAGGCTTATGATTTCATTGTGCTGAAATACATGAGTTGGGGGCATATGTATCAACCGAATTTTTAATCGCAAACGCTGCGATTCGCAAAAAACAGCGTTTGCGATTAAAAATTCGCAAAACGGGATGTATGAGGCAAATTCTCATCGCAAATTTAAGGAATCGTTAATTTAGCGATTTCTTAATTTTGCGTAAGCATTTAAGAAATCGCAAATTGCGATTTCTTAAATGATATGTAACACGCACCACAGCATTGCGAATTATCCTTAAGAAATCGCAAATTACCACCAACTTCTAGTTGGTCGTAATTTGCGATTTCTGTTAAAAATGCACTTTTTGGAATTTTACAAAGTGCCACGTGGCGCACATACATGCCCTTAGGGCATGTATGTGCGCCATATGCACACACATGCTCATTTCAGGGGTGCATCAGGGTGTCATCATGACACCCTTGCACCTTTGAAATTATTCTCAAATTGCGATTAGCAAATTGCGAATCGCAATTTGAGAATTACTTCCCATTCATTCCTATGGGTCTCCTGGCCCATAGAAATGAATGGGAAGCTATTCCTTAATTGCGATTTCGCAATTTGCTAATCGCAATTAAGGAATTTTAAGAAATCGCAAAAGTTTTGCGAATTTTTAAATACATCCCGTTTTGCAATTCTCAAATAGCGATTCTTTAAAAATCGCTATTTGAGAATCGCAAATGGAGATGTTGATACATATGCCCCTAAATGAGTTGTCTTGATAGCTGAATTATTATTACATGTACTTAAAAAAATGTTTTCCACCAAACTTTAATTTCACTCAAAAGTGATGACCTGCCTTTCTAATATTGTTATATCTATGGTGAATAACAAAAGTGAATGTCAGTCAGAGAAGATTTCCCTACTTGCTAAGAACTTCACTTTTAATGGTTTCTGCTCATACGTTATGGGAACCGCGAAGTACCCTAGAAATCCACCGTGTATTTTTCTTTGGGGATTAATTCACTTGACTAGAGCAAAAATGATTTCTTGTGTTTCAATTCTGTTTGGACAGAGGAATAGTTATGAGTGCGGCTGCTCGATGGACGGTCATTTGACCAAGAAGAAGAAATGCAGCAAGTTGTCCAACTTCGGACAGACATCCTTTTCTGCGAAATTACCTGTGAACCAGGAGAATATAGAAAACTCAGTTATTCAAAGGGTAATGTTGCCGATTACATAGCCAGTGCTTAATTTGTCCAGGTGGTTGCAGGCAGGCAGAAGGCCACCATCCTCACACCGGTCGCAAGTGTTGAACCAGCGTGGTTGACAACCTTATTTAGGGGAAGCTCTTTCTGACTCTGTGTGTGGGTTGTAGTAGTGAAGTGTCTTGTAAAAGACCCATAACAGGACAAAAAGAGTAAGGTTTAAACTACTTGCTGGTTGACAGATGCCTTTTTCACAACACCAATGGTGAGTCGGATAAAAAAAAAAAGCAGGAATCTACTTTGACCCTTTTAGGATGCTGACATGTTTCGGCCCTCAAAGCAGGGCACAAGTCCTATAAAAAGAAGTGGGGGGACTGACCAAGTAAGGCAATTTGCAAATGACCTCGTTACGTCACGAGGTAGCGCTATAAAAGAAATAAAATAGCGCTGTTTAAATTATTTGTGTAAATACTGGGACAGACTAACCCATCTGACAGTCTTACAGTGTCTGCATTTATATACAGGGACAGAACAAAGGCAAACGCATGCCTCTCTCTGAAGTACCTGTGAAGAGAAGGCCAGCTGTGTGCCTTTGTTTCCCTCTGTGGCATTTACATTTAAATGTAAGGTTCCAGGCGGCCCCCAGTCAGCATATACAAACAAAAGGAGGCCTGTTAGCCCCTTAACTTCGGCCCAGATGGAGTTGAAAAAAAACCTCCTCTCCACCTGCACGTTGCTGCTGGGAATGGAAAGCCGACAACGTACAGGCGCTGCTGAACGTGACCGGTGTCTTACACTGGAACAAGTTCAACATATTTCTGTGGGGCCTAACTTCTTGGCATGGGGGACGGCGTCCACCCTGTAAAAATAGTGGGTGGACGCCATTTGCCTGCGTGTACCCCCGACTCAAGCCCTTCCTCAAAGGAATGCCAGACTTCCTGCGAGGACTCAGCTCTCTGTGGCAGCATGGCACATTGTAGTCATGAGACGGATCTGCACAGGAGCAGGTCTTGGCAGTTTCCCTCGAAACCTCCTATAGGGAATTAACCATTTAGACAGAGGTGCCTGGAGTGAAGAAAAGCTGGCGCACCCAAGGATTGACTTGGTCTGGTATATATAATCTTTCAGCGATCTCATTGGTTCACCGTTGATTTACGGTAACCAAGAGGGGCCTTGGTCCTGAAGAAGGCACCTAGACCCTTGTACATGGTATTCGTTTAAGGACTTACCTGTGCTGACCACCCAGCAGGGTGGAATCATTCCCCTACGTCTTTTTAATCAAACTCACTAGTGACATGAATTAAATAAATGTCAACTTGTGAGTAGCTTTACCTTACTGCGTCTTTTATTACATCTCAGACACAAAGGTTCAGAAAGAGCTCCGATGAAACAAGGTTTTAGCCTTTAAAGTTTCGGCTATCATCTTTTCATGCTTTTTACGAGACACATTGATGAGATACATTTTTTTATGAAAGTGCATAGCAAGCAGGCTACCACCTCTGATACTGGTGCAAAATGGTGTAATTTGTAAGAATCCCCCCACCTCCCCCAGACGATATGAACAGGGAGTAGATTTAGTGCAGTCAGCGGACGAGGAACGGAGGAATCTTAAATGTACATTGAGCAACTGGAATTAAAATCTTTACTACAGCTTTATAATGAGATACACATTGTAGGTATCAGTGCTATGTAGTTTTTTCAGCAATGATGTATATTTTTAGGTCTCGCCTGACCCAGGGCATGCCCTGGTCTGGCAAGACTTATTGCGGGGGCTCCAAAAAGTGCTACCAGGCCAGCCTAGAGCTACAGTGCATGTGCGCGGGCGCGCGCGCGCGCTTTACCGCGATTTGTTTCACTTTAGCGGCCGCTTTGATGTTTGATCGTGATCGCGATCACTTTCACTTTCGCGGCCGCACGGCCGCTTTGCATAGCCAATAGGTCTCGCTTTTGGGACCTTATAAGTATTTAGTTATGCAACTGTTGCATGGCTAAACACTTATAAGGTCCCAAAGGCGAGACCTATTGGCTATGCCAATGCTTGTTTATATTCCGATTAGAAAAGCGATAAGGGGTGCAGTACCCTAAATTGTTACTAGAGGGCCTCATCTCGCAATTTAAGCCAACGGTAGACGCTTTCCATTCAATTTCTCAAAGTGATCAAGACATTATACGTTTCATTGCAGATTTTTTTTGTTGCTGTATTTTATAGCGTAAACCGAAGGTATCAGAGCGCTTTATGTGAGCATCAGTTGCGTTACACAAGGAAACATTCATGTTAAGGCACTGGGAGATAAAGTGATTTACTCTTAATCACAGGATGTTTTAACCTTTCGCTAGACTCGAACCTGGTTTTCCAGCTAAGAAGTCGGCCGCCCTAGCCGTTAAACCATACCCAGCAGTTAAACTTGACGTACCTCAAACAGAAACATAACACAAGAGGTATTACAGCCTTTAATAGGCTCAAGACCGGTGCCCAGTGAAAGATTATTTATTTACAACAAAACAAGGGAAGGATTAAATCGTTTTCCACGTGCACTCCCCCAGAACTCGTAGGCAGTGCCACTGAATAATGTAATTGTGCGGCCATGGCGTTTTCAGCATAATTATAGATTTACCACAGTTGCCACATATACCATCATCTGCTGCAAAATCTGCAGATTTTAACAAAACAAAAAAAGAGTTTCTAGCTCAAAGGGTTCAAAAGTTAAGTGACGTGTTCGTGCAGTGGAAGGCCCCTTGCACAGGTTAACTGGTCGCCTTTCTGTTGCTTGTTACTAAGGAGTTAACATGGGACTACTGAGGTGCAACCAAAGCCAAGACGGTGTTAACAAGTGTATAAATGACAAAATGATGCAGTAATACTATAACAAAATGTGCTGCATTATGCAGCATAATTTGACTTTTCTTGCCACATAATTTACTCAACCATGCCACATAATTTGATCTTCCCCTGCTGTATAATTCCAATGGCTCTGGTGATAGGCATATGGTGGTAGGGGTTCCTCAATGGGGAATAAATCCCCGGGGATAATCTAGTGAAAAAGTCAGGATTGCAATCCCGGACTATTTCATTAAAATATATATTTGTTTCCATTTTGGCATGAGAAAATTGATTTCACAAGATTTCCAAGAGCGTGCCTGGACGCCAACAATAATAATTTTACTGCACAGTTACTCTTTAATGTAGTGTTTTGAGAAAATACAATAGGGAATATTTTATAGACAGTGGTTAATTTGTTAAAAAATACGTGCCTAGGCTCTCGTCAGGAGACAGCTTGCACCAGCCCTTTCTTCTGTTAACGACGCCTAAAACAGAACCAACTACTAACCATGAAAGTGAGGAGAGGATGTGGTGTAATGGCCAGAGCTGCTGACTTCGGAGCTGGGGAACTCGGTCCGAGTCTGGGCATCAGCTCAACATCCTGTGATTCTGGGCAAATCACATAATCTCCCTGTGCCATAAATGAATGTGTCCTTAACTGGTGCTCATGAAAAGTGCTGGTGTTGACAATTAAGTGCTGGTGCTGAGCACCGGAAACCACCAGCTCAAATTAAGCACTGCTTATAGAGAATATCATTGGAGAACACCATGTTTGCATGCATTTTTACATTTAAACCTCTATATTTTGACAGTGACCAATCGCTAATTACGTGGTGTGATGGTGAAATGCCTCAGTTTCCTGTCTGACGCTTAATGAGCACATCTGTGTGATCATCTGATATATGCAAGACATATTTCAGGTGTACCCATGACCACAGCAGGTGAATATGCACAATGGAAAATACACAATCCAAAATGCTGCCTGCTATTTTGGGCGAAGAGCCTTTTCAGCAGTTTAGTGCAAATCATTTATTTATACCTTTTATTTAAACACTTCTGCTCTCACATCAATCAGTCCACTAAATAAGGGGTGGGCGGAACTCTAGGAGTTTCACAGATAAACGCTGCGTGATTCCGCGGAATTCCGCCTTCGGGAGAAAAATATGCAGCTCATGATGCAATATAGCGCCGGTAGTGCAAGCACCACTAATAATCAGCACAAACAACACCATACGCTGCGCCCTTGGCCAGCCGAGGTGATTTTGCTGCCGCTCGAATAGAAAATCTACTAGAGGGGCAATAAATGTACACAAATGGAAGCCCTCTGACCATGAAAACTCGCAAACGTTGGTCAGTGGCGTGGTACAGGCCTCCGCGATGCGGGGGCCCCATGCTCCAGGGGGCCCCCTCAGCACAGAACTCTGGCCGGAGAGCTCTCGATTTAGTCCGGAGGGTGCCCCTCTACGTACCTTGTAGGGGGCCCCCCCTCAACTTTCATTACGCCAGTGACGCGGGTAACCGACCCTGCTTGAAAATCATGCTAGGGAACTCCAAATCTCATTCGTGCTCGCCAACTCACATATTTTGGAGCCACGAGGGAGAAAAATTCTGCTTGTCAACAATTAGATGAATTTGGCCAGAACTCCACATTAAAGAGTAACACGGATTAGGCAAAATTCCGCCAATTCCGCGTGCGGAACATAATATTTCGTCCACCCCTAGTTTCCCTATCAAATAAATAATGTGAACTGTCAGAAATTGAAAGTCTATCTTAAAAAAGTTGTCAGCTGACATTATGAGGTCAGAACGTGAGAGTTGCATACTATTACAATGACCAAGTGATGGCCATCTTCATATTACAGTCATGTAATTACAAGACTTCAATAACTAAATTATGCATAGGCCCGGATTTAGGGATTGGGACATAAATGCAGGTGCCTTTATGCATACTGGTGAAATTGGATTTTATCTCAATTACAAATGTATCCCTTTGTGCTCAGATGTGCTACTAAATGATCATTTTTCATCACAGTATTTCATATGCATGTACATTATATGTACATTGTATGTTTTTAATTAGCCCCGGGCCCCTGTATTATTAGATGTGAATCAATAAGAATCAGAAATCTTAGATCAGATCACGTGAATTGTACCAGGGATCTGTGGTTTATATTTTTTTAGGGCATTTTGTTTTCATGTTGATCAATCGGTGCAAACGACAATGTGAAGTACTCGCCAAAATATCATGAACAAATGTAAATTTGCCAGAAAACGATTTCAGTTTAGGTGATGCAGCAGCTTTAACCGAAACTCAACTTTTTAAAGAAAGAAACCTGTATAAATCTGGTAGCAACAAAAGCTGTTCATGTTTCATTTGCCTCTTTAATGGGCTTAATCTGTTAACAAGATGGCCTCAAAGCACTCCTTCTTAACGAGCACTTAAGAGTCCAAATGAGGCCCGTGTTCAGGCGCATTGGGGGAATTAAGGGTAATCCTATTAGCTGTGGGAATATCCATGTTTACCAGAAGAGTATGGCGGCATCTTTCACCGAAACGAGCATTAAGTCGCCTTTTTAGGGCAGAGCACTCCTAGTTCACTTCCACTTTAAGATTTTCCTGCCCGGCATGCTATTTCGGTTCTAAAGAAAAGTAACAAGATGGCCGCTTTGGTCTTTTTCACGCTCGGTAAAATTGCCAAACAAATGAATAAATAAATAAATACATTTCTGGCCAAACATCACCACAAAAAGCCGGTGCAATATTTGGGTATGTACATCAACACCTTTATTGTTTTCATTCAGAGCCAATTACATTAAAAATGCTTTAAAAAAAAAAAAGAAAATGGACACATGGGCAGAGCTATCATGTTCCCTTTGTCCTTGCTGGAATAGTAAGGCCAGTGCCGTTTTGTTCTTAGAATTTTGGGACTTGTAGTCTTATTTTACCCAGTGCAAAACTAAGACTACAAGTCCCAGAATGAGCTAACTAGTCACACACGGACTAGAGATGAGTCCCTGAGCCCATAAGTAAAATAAAAACTATTTTAATGCAAACTGCAGTGGTTCAAAGGCCCCTCCCGCCACGTCCTCCCCCGCTAGTTTACACTGCAGGCACAGGGCGCGATGGGCGACTGGGGTGAGTAGAGCAATGGGTGCTGTTACACAGCTAGACTTATACATACGATAATACATTGATACCTAATACATTTACAAATACTGCCCATCCAAATGATTCCTCTCTCACCAGCAGACCATCCATCCGGCCATCCATCAGTTTCCTCTTCATAAAAAGGGCGCTTGAAGAAACTGAGGGTAAATAGGACCAGTCCTTATCAATTCAAGATTGTTCTCTCTGAAATGGGTCTAGGGTACTGCAGTAGAGTTTGTGGGAAGTTGTGCAATAGTCCCAACAAATCCCTCATAGTCATCCTTATTATGAACTGAAAGACCCCCTACCACCAACCAGCTTAAAGCTCCTGCTTGTAGAATCTAAATTTGACAATAATTAGGCAGTCTACAAATAGTGATTTAGATCAACTCTAGAGCATGACTGATGATCTTAAAAGCACTTTTGATAGGAGAGTCTCCATATCACATTTTTTTTTATTTGATTCGCTACTTCTCCGTGAGGCTTCAGAGTCAGAGACCCGGATGTTACTGCAAAATATAATTTGTCTTATCAACACATCTTCATCAATGTTTCCAAAGGCCTTAATTAAGTCCTATTGATCTGACACTTGAATCATAACGCAAGAGATGCAAATATTTGGGTGGTTTCTGTAAATCTTGAGCAATAAGCCATTCAACTATACATTGGGCATCCAACTGGAATGTGCACCTTAGAAAGTCCCTGTTTGACAACAGAATATTTTCTGTATGATCTTTAGAGGCTACCAGATTACCAGCGGTAGAAGGAAGGGACAGCACTTGTATGTTGACATCTAAAGGCATTACCAGCATTTCTTAGTATCCTCTGTTTACATAGTTACTAGATACATCTATTTTAATATCAGGTATTTTTTATTTTAAATTCTTCTTCTAAATATTTTTAGTTGATTTACAAATTTATTAAATGTAACTTCTTTGGCCTCAATTACACCTGCTCAATAAAATTATGACACCCTTGCAAACCACCAGTTGCACAAATGTCAGAATTATGAATTTGTCTGGAAAATGTGGTAGTTGGATTTTTGCGACAATCATTTTTTGATAAGACAAACCCTCTAAAATGTTAAAAATTGTAGTAAATACCGAGACATGCAGATGTCTGGTGGGGTTAGCACTAACATATGCAAGTTATTGCCCATTTCAATTGGTAAACTTGTAAGTGGCGTTATCATTCACACATCCTGTAATAATCCCACCGATATTGTTATGTATTGGGTGTGAAAAGTAATACACAAATAATACACAAATATCAAGGCACCAATCAAAGCAGTGATGTACTATACCGTTTATTAAATTGTACTTTAAAAGTAATTAAAAAATATTTGTTTGTGATAATTAAAATTTGTATATTTGATATTCACAAAATACCCTCCATCAGAGCTTTATTCATATGATGTTTTCTTATAACATTGTAATACACACTACTGAGATTTATACCAAATGATTTATGTTCAACTGCTCTTTTCCTTGATGAATTTGCAATTTTTTCTGTCTTTATTTCACATTTTTCTTTTTCTGAACCTCTATGTTTCGCATTTGGGTGATGCAATAATGTGAAAAAAATAACCAATGAAAACTGAGAGGACATAAAGCTCTATTTTAAGAAGTGGACTGTCCCAACTGTATCACAGGGTGTGTCCAAAAGCAGCTGCGGCTACTGCCCCGTGACTGGCGAAACTTGCAGCTGACAACATGATCGCCTACCACCTGCGCGGGTTTCCGGTTCACCGGTTGAGCTGATCACAGTTTGAAACTTAAATGTTCACTTTTTTTCATATGTTAACTTGTGATGTGAGTTGAGTGTTGGTGAAAGTAATTGAACAATTATCCATGTCGTTGTGCACGTACCCCACAACTAAAATCCGCACTGCTTTTTAGGTACGCTTCAGGTCAATTTTCATATCCACTCAATCTCTGATCCGCTTGTCCACTGAGATTTTAATTGTAAGAATAGACCGAACCAAGCTTCCACAGATGGGCATCAGTCAATGGCAGATAATATTTTATTTCTTATATTTTATTTGAGTATTAATAAAGCATCAAATCAAACTCCAGTGGCAGAAGGGCAGCAGGGCCCTGTACATAGCAGTGGGATACCTAACTAATGTATATAGGCAGGCATACATGCAGATTATTTTTTTAAAAAAGAACTCAAGACAATATGCATATAAATGCAGATTAGAACAGATCCGAAACACAACATCACAGTGATGGAGGTGGGAAATTGAAGGGATATAGCCTTGGGTGGAAGGAAGATCATGGGTTGAAGGTGGTGCTTGAAACCTGTCCTTGATTCCACCAAGGATTGAGCAGGTCAGAGGTTCAAACATAGGTTGTTCAATTCTTAGTCCACATGCAGAGACAGTCTGTTGGCTTTTGCGTTCAATCGATTCTTCTAGATTTACAACATGACTGTGTTTGTGCTTCACCAGATTTGTTGAGTTTAGGGAAAAGCTTGACTGATTTATTCAAGTGGAGAGCATCACAGATCCCACAAATGATGTTCAAGTTGATTCTGGCAGTGAGATTCACCCAATGCAGTGATTGTAAATTAGATGAGATGTGCTCAACTTTTGTTTGGTGACTAATCATTGGATTTTACATTGCACAGTGTCTCTGTTGGTGTCTGATGCGGGAGGGGTTGGACTGTGGAATGGAAATCCATAGGCGGAAGGAAAGGTTTCATTGTTTGCAGAAATGTATACTGGAACCATGTTGACTGTACTTTTTAATGGTATGAACCTTCAGGAACAGAGAGCGGTCTTTGAGGAAACCCCAAGAGTATGAAATGTATTATTTCCCACAGCAGAGGGCCCTAATGCATTACTGGCCTGAGTGAAGGGGATACCAGTAAAAAAAGTGGAAAAGCAATAAATGAGCCCAATTTGCTTCCACAAATGGCAATGTGGCTGTAAATACTAGCCAGCCTCATTCTCCCACTCTCTTGGAGCTGAAATAGTGCCAGTTTGCCTCTGGCTTCTGCACAACATTGAACTACATCTCTTCACAACAGCCTACCATTCTCTACCTAAGTGCCAGCATATAGGACAAGAATACCACCACACATGGCCCCATAGTGTCTCTTAGAATGGCAGTTATGGTTACTTTAGGGCACGAGTTATAGTCACTTGAGATAACTATAGCTTGTGAAATTCTGTTGATTTGTTAGCTTCAAACAGTATTGGGCATATTTACAAGCCCCTATCGCCAGCAGAATGTCACGTTTAGTGACGTTGGGCTGGCTATAAGGCCCCCTTTTACGCTATACTTAGCGTGAAAGGAATGGGCAATGCTTGTTGCGGTGAGCGTTCCACTGCAACACCCTTTGATTTTGACAGTTCCCCTATATTTACAAGGGTGGAGTAAATATGGGGCAGCGCCAAAATTAATACGATCCCAGCAGGTGTCCAACCCCCCGCAGGCACACAACCCACTTTTTTGGGGGTGCTGTGGATCCCCGGTTCCACCACGAAGCCCAATGTGCTACCCCAAGGGATTTGCTCTATTAGCAAACCCAAAAATGTATGTATGTATGTATATATACATATATATGTGTGTGTGTGTATATTTATGTATATACATATACATGTATATATATGTATATTCACTGAAAAAACCATAGGTTTCACACATGTTATAGTTAGCGGAAATTTTACTGATAAAAAACCAATGAAATTGCCCCGTTATAGTTAGTGCTGGCAACTATAACTCACGCGACCGCAATCCTCTGCTGATGCTAATACTGTATTTAGACACTTATTTGCCCATGTCTTCTTCCATACATTTTTAGCTATACATATATTACAAATATTTTTTTTTATAAAGACACATATGTCATCAGCAGAAGATTGCGGTCGCGTGAGTTATAGTTGCCAGCACTAACTATAACGGGGCAATTTCATTGGTTTTTTATCAGTAAAATTTCCGCTAACTATAACATGTGTGAAACCTATGGTTTTTTCAGTGAATTTGCAAGGTTTTTTAAATGCTAATTCCTAACTATAACGTGTGTGAAACCTATGGTTTTTTCAGTGAATTTGTACGGTTTTTTAAATGCTAAGTTACTTTACGCCATTCGAGGCGTGCGCGCCCACTTAACGCAGTGCGTTCCGTGCACGGTTTTTATCAACTTTAATAAGCCCTGTACATTTGGTGGCCTTCGGCCACCAAAAGCACAGGGGGTGGGGTCAATGTGGATAGTGTTTTTTTTATTTCGATTTTATAATTTCATGTTGCCAAAATATAGTTTTTTTACTGATGTAATAAGCCCTGTACATTTGGTGGCCTACGGCCACCAAAAGCACAAGGGGTGGGGTAAGTGTGGATAGTGTTTTTTTTATTTCTATTTTTTATCGTACGCTTATGGTAAGCGTACGGTAAGCGTACTCGGCGAAATTGCCGAAAAAAAAATAAAACCGTTTTTGCTCTTGGGGGATGTTTGGGGACTCCCTCAACATGACTATGTGGGAGGGAGTTGTCAAAACAGCCCCGTAACATGTTTTTGGGCATCATGTTTGATAAATAACACTCAGTGCGAGAGACAAAATGGCGGACGCCGCTTCCTGGTTTCGGCCGATTCG
Source organism: Triturus cristatus (assembly GCF_964204655.1). NCBI lineage: Eukaryota > Metazoa > Chordata > Amphibia > Caudata > Salamandridae > Triturus > Triturus cristatus. Next base: position 102,278,271 of record NC_140595.1, on the reverse strand, counting down.
AATGTTTACTAAGATCTAAGAGCCAATCAGAATCGCGCTCGCGCACGCCACCGTACGCGTACGGTAAGCGTACGGTAAGCGTACCGTAAGCGGGCTCAGATATATATATTGATTTAAAGGCTATTTTCTCAGAATCTACTGAACAGATTTACACCAAACCTACAAAAGGCACTTCCTTGACATAGGGACTACCTCTCTGCCAAATTTCTAGTAATTCTGTTCAGCCGTTCGGGCTGTAGCTCTGTCTAAAGGTCCTATGGAAAAATGCATGGGAAAAACGCGTTTTGGGACCCCCCTTTTATCTCAGCCCCCGCTTGACGAATCCCCCCGAGACTTTCAGGGTAGGAGCGGAGCGTAGCGCCCCACCTATTTTGAGAAATTCGCGAGGATTCATCGACCGGCGCCAAAGTTATTCAAAATAGAATGTTGCGGATTTCCTATGGAAAAGGGGTCCTAACTATAACTACCTACTGGCGACCGCCAGTAGGTAATGTATTTATATATATATACACACACTCACACGTGAAATATGCTTATGTTAGTAAATACCGGTTTTATGGCATTAGTGTTGTAGTGATAAATCGATTTATCCATTTTCTTTTTTTGCAACTTTTTGATGTTATTAGAGCAAACGCAAATAACTTGCCTTCATCTTCCTCTCTTGCTCAAACCACAAGACCTCCTGCAATGCCAGATGCTGAAGGCACGTCCATGGCACTCACATTTCCTTTCATGACTTAAATTGCATTTGAGGTGGCGGCTCACTCCTGTTATCCTTGCTAGTCTTACATGTTGCTACAGCATCACACACTTTTCCCTTTAAGTCATGATATTTTTTCTTTACGTCTTCCACTTCAGAAGGAAAAAGTGATGCTGCTGTGACTTCCTGAGTGATGTCAATCCAATAGGCTGATGATTGATGGGTGGCATCTTCCACGTTAAATGACCCATGCAGTGGTTATAGTTTTTAACCTCTAATGATGGATCACTAAAGTTATATTTGCTAATCCTGCTGGATCCCATGTTGTCTGTTTGGCACCGTGTTTTACCTTATAGATGGCTTGTTTGTGAAGTATGCACTGGATCCTAGCAGTGGAATGTTTGTGGTTGAATCTGGTGAAAATGTTGTCTGTCTGCTTCTCACCAGGGCAGTGTTGGTACATGTGCGGTACACTATGTAGCAAACAGTGCTACTGGTACCTTAGAAACTATAGCAAACCTATTTTGAACATGTTGAAATAAAAAAAACAATTGGCGTTCTCTGTGCATTGTTCCCATGAGTTAAATAGTAGACCATTTACATTTTTTTCACCTAATAAAAAGCACACATACTATTTGTCAAGGTGTACCACACCTGGAAAATACAGATTCCACAAGGCATGGTAAATAATGGTAATGGCACAATCTATACACACACACATGCACGCACGCCCACACACACACCTACCCACACACACGCCCATCAGCATCACAAATCCTCCAACTCAAGAACATCAATACTCAGCTGTCTCACAAGCACCTTACATTGCTCTGACATCTCCTCACAACACAGCCTAGATGCATTGTTCAATAAACTAGTTCCAGACCACCTTCTTCACACATCATAGATGCCCTCATCTTCAGGGGCTATAGCATCCAATGCATAGACTATGCACTCAAGACAGCAGTAGAACTTGCAGTCACTCATACGTCCACCTGGCCATGCCCCATCAGTGACGTAACAACTACGTCTTTTGTTCTACTCTCCTGCCACCTACCCCTCTACTTCCTGAAAATCTTTCAGACATCCCTGGACCCAACAAGAGCTTTACAGATGAAATCTCAGACTTTCTCTATTCAGTACAACCACACCACATCCCTCAGTCACAATATCAACCTCCCAAGGGATTCAAACACAACAACGATGAATCTCTTGATACATCAAACAACAAGTCTTTATTATAAATTATCAACATAAGTAATGCATGTTATCTTTATTAAACCACTTCCCTCTTGATAATGCTATGTGAACACTTTGTGAAACTTAGGTTCTTCTTCCCCAGCCGATGAAAAACAGCAGGCAAGCATAGACAACATTCAGTGTTATTTCCTTCTTCTGCCATATCACGTGTCATTTTTAATGCACATGTGCCTGGGTGACCTGTTCAGGTGACTCTGGGGTAAGAGACAGACTTATGTCTTCAATGGTCTCTACAGGAGTCTCTGGAGTGAAAGACAGACTAATATCCTGGAAACCCTCCTCAGGTTTCTCTGGAGTGAGAGGAAGACTTATGTACAGGATGGTCTGTACAGGTGTACCTGGAGTTAAAAACAGGCTTATGTTCAGGATGGTCTGTGCAGGTGTCTCTGGAATGAATGACAGGCATATGCCCTGGTTCCTCTGGAGTGCAAGAAAGGTTTATGTCCTGGAAAGCCTCCTTGTGTGTACCTGGTGTCCCCAGTGAGAGGCATTCTTACTTTCTGCTCAGGTTTCTCTGGAGTGAAACACAGGCTTCTGCTCTGAATAGTCTTTACAGATACCACTGGAGCAAAAGAGAGGCTTATGTCCTTGATGGTCTGTATAGGTTCTCCTGAAGTGAAAGACAGATTTATGTCCAGTAAAGCCTTCTCTCGTATCTCAACTCTGTATCACAAAGACCACCTAAATTCAACCCAAGACAATGTGCAATCAACGAGGTTAGCTCAGGACTCACTACTACCTCAATATTGGACTTCTGAACCATGATGTATAATACTGCTCTATTATATAACTCTTGCGATAAACTGTTGTAAAGCGCTCCAATACCCCCGGGTCCAGCTAGCGCTATATAAAACTCCTTAAATAAAAAATAAATAAAGTAATAAAATAAATCTCATGTCCCTGGTGCCCCTGGAGAGGGAGGCTGGCTTATGTCCGTTACAGGTGCCTCTGGAGCGAAAGACAGGCTAGTGTTCTGGATGGTCTGTACAGGTGCCTCTGGAGCAAAAGAGAAGCTTATGTCCTAGATGGTCTGTATAGGTTCCTCTAGAGTGAACGCCAGGCTTATAGCCAGAAAATCCTCCTCAGTGTCCCTGGGGGAGAGGTTGGCTTATGTCCTATACAGGTGCCTCTGGAGCAAAAGACAGGCTTGTGTTCTGGATGGTCTGTACAGCTGTCTTTGGGGTGAAAGATGGGGTTGTGTCCGGGAAAGCCTCCTCGATGTGTCTGGAGTGAAAGGCAGGTTTGTATCTTGGATATCCTCTTCAGGTGCCTCTGAAGAGAAAGGCATTGTAGTACTTTGGTAGACAAAGTGTGGAAAAGGAGACTACAGGATCCAGTCAATCTTTCAAGAGGATTTATTTCCAAAAAACACGACCCACAACTGCAGACAGGTCTGAACCGTTCCAGAATCAACAGCATCTGATCTGCTGGGAATCTGGAACTTGCAAGAATATTCCAAAAAACAAGCATACAGTGAATATCAAATCAAAACGAAAACAAAATTAAGTATCAAAGTATCACCACTATTACATATCTTCCCTTCTTAACAAAACAAAAAACAGGAGTTCATTTAAAATCATAATCAAGCAAAATGACAGGTAAATTGACCTTGAGTGCACTAGGTGGTAACTAGATAGGTAAATTGACTGTGCATGTACTATGTGTAGAAAGACTCAGCTCATGTAATTCCACACATTCAGACAAAGATAGGCTTGATGCTTGCTGATGTATAAGAGTACTGCCCAAACCTGGAACAGAATTATTACTTTCACCAGAAGAACCAATACTCAGATCAGTAGAAACCATGGAGTCATAGTCATAAATTGTGAAGTCCATGGCACTAGTGTGCATTTTCCTGTACATCTCTACTTGCAAGTTGGAAGAAGGTACAAGACAACTCTTATTCCACTACTCCTTACCATATAACAACACAGAACCCTTACCTACTTCAGCGATTTGTACAGAACTCAATTTTGATTCTCCTTTTTGCCATAGCATGTTTTTTTAATGAGGGCCCAATCATCAATTTTAAACTCTACATCTTTCAAGTTCCTTTTGTCATTAAAATTTTCCTTCAATTTGAGTTGTCTATTACTAACTCTTGCATGCAATTTACGCATGTCGATATTCATATTTGGGTTGGAAAAGATTGCAGAGAACCTATTAGGAAAAGAGTTGGACTTGAGATCTCTACCTCTCAACAACTTAAAAGGTGAAACACCTGTGGTAGAATGAAGAGAAATAAGGTGAGCAAAAACTTTCTCTTTGATACACTTACTGAAATTCAATCCTGCTGACATTGCAGTCTGCACTGCTTTAAGTATGGTTTGACCCTTTCAACCAATCTATTTGCCAAAGAGCTATAAAGAGCAACACAAAGAGGCTTAATATCACGCTTTCACCCAAAAATATTTCATTTCATTGGAAATAAAATGTGTACCATTATTGACAGCAATCATATTTGGAGACCCCTCCAAATAAAATACACTCTCGAGGAACGTAATAGCATTGTTGGTGTTAGAAGAGTCTACAAAAGCATAATACATCCATTAAAAAAAATAGTCTATTAGTTAAACTAAATATCATGTATCATAGGACGTAAATGAAAAGGACCAGAAAAATCTAATGCCACTTTGCCCCAGTGTTGATATGGTAGAGGTACAGGATACAAAGGTTTCTCCATAGTTTGCCAATGCTTATCTGACACAACACAATGTGGAGAGTCATCAGTATAACTTCTCATTTGTGTGTCCATTGAGGGCCACCAATAAAACTGTCCCAAATTCTTACAAGTCACTGATATGTCTAAATGTTCTTAATGGGCTTAACAAACCAGTCTCTCATGAAGACTCACAGGTGGTATAAATTGACCATTTCTCACACAGATATCATTCTCACAAGATAATTAATCTGAAACCTGACTAAAAGCGTTGAGTTCAGCAACAAGACTGGTAGACTAAGGCCAACCTTCCTTAATGTACTTCAAAACACACTGCAGAACACAATCCTGTGAAGTGGCTTCTGCCCATTCGTCCTCAGATATTAAACTTCAAGCTCCATTATAGAGTCAACTGCAGCTATAACACACTCAAAAGCATCATTGATGTCATCCACAAAATCAGTGAAAGAAACAGGCAAACATGAAAGACAAGTGCCTTACCAATCATGCTGAAGCTTTTCCAAGCCCATTACCACTCAATAACTAAACCAGAGGCTTGTGATCCATGTAAACATCAGAGGAGGCACCCCATACGTATGTTTTAAACTTTTGAACAACAGCCCACAAACAGGCCAGAGCTTCTCTTTCGAGAGGGCTATACTTAGTCTCAGAATCTTTGAGGGTCCTGAGGCAAACGCAACAGTAGTCTCTTTACCAGAAATGAAGTGTCCAAAAACAGCACCAATCCCATTTTTACTGGCTTCAGCTGTTAAGAATCATCTCTCTTCAGGTTCAAAAGAATCCAAAGCCGGTGGATTCACAACCAATTCATTCACCTCTTGAAAAGCAGCATGAATGTCTGATGTCCAGTTACATTTATCCCCTTTCCTAAGTAGCGAACGTAAGGGTTGTACTACCAATGCATAACCAGGAACAAAACAAGCATAGTACTTGTACGGTCATAAAAATGAATGTAATCAATGTTTGTCAACAGGAGCTGGTGCCTTCAGAATCACCACCAAATTGCAAAACATGGGTCTTACACCGTCAGCTGAAATGGAGTAACCTAAGTATTCAACTGTTTTGACGAAAAACCTACACTTCTCCACCTTCACTGTCATTCCCCTGTCACTCAGTATGTTTAACACATGTTCAAGTGGCCAATCAAACATTACTTGTAAAGTGCATCTAATCACCCGTGAGGGTATCGAGGCACTGGGTTGCTGGGTTTAGTCGAAGAGCCAGGTCTTGAGTCTCTTCCTGAAGTGCGTCAGTGAGAGTGATGTTCCGAGGAGGAGGGGGGAGGGCGTTCCAGGCTCTGGTGGTGAGGTGGAAGAATTAGCAGCCTCCACTGTTGCTACAGCGCATGTGTGGTGTCTGTGCGAGGGAGGTGGGGCAAAGGCTTCTGGATTGTCAGTGGAAGTTCCAAGTTGTTTGACTCCAAACACATGTTTTGATGCAGTCATTCCAAAGTTAGCAATATAATGCACTTAAGAGTATATGGTTTAAACGCATCCACAAACAGCCATAGAGAATAGACTCTGGTAGCTGCAGAGGGGCCCTGCTCATGCAGAGGCACCCCCTCACATTGTAAACCAAGCACCCTGCCCTCAGGATTGATAGGGCCTGCAATAGGGGTGGCTGATAGGTTTATATGTGTGTGTATGGTGAGATATAGAAACCTATATCTCAGTGAGGAGTGCTAACACTACCTCACACAGGCTGCAGTAGCAGGCCTGTGGTGTCAGATTGAGAATGCTTCCCAGGGGTGGCATAATACATGCTGCATCCCCTGGTAGGCCTGTGAAGTGCCTATGTCCTAGGTACCTAAGGTACCATATACTAGGGGCTCATAAGGTACCACAGTATCCAATCACTAGTGCATCTAATATGCACACCAAGTCGTTTAGAGAGAACAGAGAAACTGGGGCACTGATTATCAGGGACCCAGCCGGACTATAGCCAGAAACCAGTGTATACATCAGAATAAAAGTGGGGGCAACATAAGTGCAGATCCTACTCTCCTACAGCTGGAGATTAAGGCTTGCATGACTGTTTTTCTAGTGCTGATGGGGAGCCATTTGAAGATTCTTCAGAGCAAATGGAGAGTGTGGAAGCAGGCGGAGGAGACTGTGTTGATCTATCGTTTCATGGTGAGTTTGCTGTCCAGGATAATGCCGAGTTTGCATGCGTGGTCTTTTGCTGTGGGAGTGGGTCCGAGTTCGACGGGCCACCAGGAAGCATGGTTACCAAAGATCAGCACTTTGGTCTTCTCAGTGTTGAGCTTCAAACAGTGGTCCTTCATCCAGTCTGTGCCATTCTTCATGCAGTTGTGGAAGTTAGACTAAGTGGTGATGGGATCTGCTGAGAGTGAGAGTATGAGCTAGGTACCATCGGCGTAGGATATGATGTTGAGATTAAGGGTTCTTATAATGTCGGCTAGAGACATCATGTAGGTGCTGAAGAGGGTGGGACTAAGGGATGAACCTTTAGGGACACCTCTGATGGTGCTTGTGCATTCCGAGTTGAAGGGGGTTAGGCGAATTCTCTGCTATATCCCATGCAATCCACCTAAGTGCTTCTCCCTTGATCCCGATCCGGTGCAGTCTTTTGATGAGTGTATGGTGGTACATGGTGTTGAAGGCTGCGGACAGGCCGATGAGGATCAGGGTTGCTGATTCTCCCCTGTCAAATAGGGCGCTGATTTCATCAGTGGTAGCGACCAGTTCGGTCTCGGTGCTGTGGTGGTGTGGAAATGAGATTGGGAGGCGTCTAGCAGGTTGTTCCTCTCCAGTTGTTCGGAGAGCTGCCAGTTCAGGGTCTTCTCTACAAATTTGGTGGGGAAAGGAAGCAGCGAGATGGGACTGTAGTTCTGGAGTTCACTCACATCAACAGAGGGTTTTTTGAGGAGAGGTATGACTTCTGCATATTTCCATGCCTCAGGAAAGGTAGCTGTGGTAATGGATGCATTGAGGATGGTGGTCAGTTGGTGGCTGATCTCGTTGATTCCTAGGTTGAAGAGGCAGTGGGGGCAGGGGTACATGGGAGCTCTCCAGTGGATGGAGTTCATGACGGCTGTGGTGTTTGGTGTGGTGAGCTGTTCCCATGTGGTGAGTTGCTGGACGGGGGAGGCTTCCATTGGGATAAGGAGGCTTAAGAGGTTGGTGGGTTGGGGCTCGAAGTTCCTGTAAATGGTGGATATCTTGTTGTGGAAGTGATTCGCCAGAGCATTGCAGAATTCCTCTTAAAGATGGATCGTAATAAATGTTCATCTCTATCTTTAGTAAATATTAGTATATCGTCTTGGAATGCCTCGACTTTGGAAAGATCTCCAAAAAATGTCTCCATCATGTTCTGAAAAACACTTGCTGCTGATGCCAGTCTAGACGACAACCTAAGTACTAAAAGCATCTAACGGTGTCACAGAAGTTGTGAGGTCATGTGACTCCTCACTCAACACAGTCTGGTGGTTGGCAAAATGTAATTAGTTATAGAAAAATTCCCGAATATTTGCAAACAATTCTTGAATATACTGCAAGGGCTGACAGTCCACCACAATATTTTGATTCAAGGAGCATAAATCCACACATAAACACAGGTATCCAGAATATTTTCTCACGAAAACAACTGGAGAAACCCATTCTGATGAATCTGTATGTTTGATTACACCCTTAGCACACCATTTATAAAGCAGGACTTTCAAGTTCTTCCTCACACTGAGAGGATAGGGACTTACTTTGTGCAAAACCAGAATGCCACCCAGTTGGAGCTTAATAGATTGTTCAAACCCTTTTTCCATAAATATTTTGTTCCTAAAAACCTTAGGAAATTTAGATGTGAGGGATGGAACTAAGTTATCATCTGTTTCCAAATTTAATATAAGGCATTTCCTCCATAATGGTGGGGTTCTCAGGTTGCAAAAGAATGTCCAACCTAGCTAGATTCTTCCATTCCACGAATTTAACCCAGCTACATACATTTTGGTTGATATTCGGGATCCTTAGCATTCCAATAAGGCATTTAAGTAACCAAGCACATTGATATATTGGTCACCGAAGTCCTTATGATTGACATCAGTTTCTTCTAAAACAAAGTCCCTTAGCCAATATTTTAAGAAGATGGTATCAACTAGAATTGTATTTGGCGCTCCAGTGTCTGCCATTACTTGTAAACGTTTGCTATCAATTTTAGCCTGACACAAAAGCCCTATACATTTGCAATCACCTGAAATATTTCACACATGGTCAAATGTCAACACTTTATTACTGAATTCATCCGCACATTCTTGTACATTAACACTACTAATATTCATATTGCTCTTCTGATCATTGCAACACCTTGTGGTACCTCCCTACATAAGACAAACTGATTAAAAATTACCCATTTTTTGCAATAGTTGCACTTCCTACCCAAGGCCAGACATGATGGATTACTACTAAGATGTTTTTTGAGTCACATCTATAGCAACAAGATTGCCCACTCCTGGGTTTGTTAAATTTAGTATTCACCACACAAAGAGAGTTATCATCAATTACACAAGCAACATGCAAATGACCCTCATTGGTCATTCTTAGACCTTTCAGCCTTAGGTTGGTCTTCTGCCCAGAGTTTTGTCTTCCTCCTTCATTTTTACCTGGTCTCTTTTTTGCTTGCATTAGGACTCTGTAACCTTTACCACTGCTAACCAGTGCTAATGTGCTTGTGCTCTCTCCTAAACATGGTAATATTGGTTTATCTCCATTGGGCATATTTAATTTACTTATAAGCCCCTAGTAAAGTGTTTCTACATGTACATAGGGCCTGTAAATGAAAATCTACTAGTGTGCCTGCAGTACTGGTTGTGCCACCCACTTTATTAGCACTTTAAACATGTCTCAGGCCTGCAGAGTCTGTGTGGGTAGTTTTAAACTGCCATTTTGACCTAGCAAAATAAACCCATTGCCAGGCCCAAACCTTCCTCTTTAATACATATAAGTCACCCTTAGGGTAGGCCCTGGACAGCCTGGAGTGCAGGATGCAAAGTATTTAAAAAGTAGGACAGGTACTTTTAAGTATTACATGTACTACTAGAGAAAAACTCTCAAATTCATCTTTCTCTACTGCAAGGCATATCTCTACCGTGGGATAAAATTTGAGTTGCCTTATTACATTTTATAAGTGGAATTTTCAAATGGGAAGAGATAGTCTGTTAAATTTTTGTTTTTCTGAAATCACAAATTAAAATCCTAACTTGTGGTGAAGTCGAATTTTAAATTGCCATTCTGAAAATGCCACTTTTAGAAAGTTGGCATTTTCCTGTCTTATCCTTTAGTGCCTGTAGCCTGTATCTGGTCACATGACCGGGTGTAGCTGATAATTGGGCTTAGTGGATTCCTCCTAGACAGCCACACACAATGGGAGCTTAGGTGTGACTGGATGGGCTATCACTGATAGGATGGGAGGGAGGACCTGGGTACAGCCCCACTACCTGAATAGTCTGGTGTCCTGTCTCCAAACAAAGGGCTGCATACCCCCTGTAGCTAGCCTGGAGCCAGGACAGGTAAGACAGGATGCCTGGGGACTTTACAAGGAAACGTCTGGAAGCTTCTCCCCAGTCCAAAGGCCCAACTGGGTATAAATACTGGATCTGAGAAACCACCACTTCAGTATACTTCTGGACCTGTGGATACTCTGCCAGGAAGAAGGACTGCTGTGCTGCTGAATGACTGCCACTCTGCTGGACTGCACTTTGCTGGACTTCTGCTTTGCTGTGCTGACCTGCTGCCTGCTGTGAGAAGGACTGGACTTGCATCTTTTGAACCCAGAACCCAGAGTGACTCCAAGGGCTAGTTGGCTGACTTCCTGATCTGAAGCCGCAGGAACATAACAGGCTTCCAACAACCTAGCATCTGCACCCGGACTCGGCCATCTGTGAGTCTACTCTGCCAAGTGGTGCCCCTCTGTCCTGGACCCTTGGAAGTGGACTTAAGGTGCTTTTCCAGCCTCTGTGGATCCAGCAGAATGATGTCTCACTCTGCTGCACAGCGGAACCCCAGGCAGAACTGACACATCTCACCTGCTGCGTTGATTGGACCAGTTACAAAGACTTGCATCACCGCCGCAGCCTGCATAGCCATCGGAACCAGTCCTGCGCATCATATCCTTGCCACCGGCCCTCGCACCTCTAGACCTCATCGACACCACCGACCTCCGCATCACAGTGTCACAGCTCCTCACAACCGGCGCATTGCCCCGACAACACAACATATTCCTAACTCCGGACTTCGCATTGCGAGCCCTGGTTGGCAGGGTCCTCGATGGCGACGCAACAGGACCTTGCTGCATCTCGGAACTAATACATCGCTTGGGCTGTGTGGCGCATCTCCGACGTGGATCCATGCAACCCACCGCAAAACAGGATTCAAGGTACTCTGTTCAGAAGGCCTAACTGGGTCCCTGCAGCTGGCCCGTGCTCCATCATGGTCGGCCTGGTCTTGTGACTTTGTCCATGTACGGCTTTTATGCCTTTTGGTGTTATTTTCTCTAAAAACTTTAAAATTCAATATCTCCGGCTCTACTAATTGGATTTTTGTCATTTTCTTCTTGTTTTATTTACTAAAAATCCCTCTGTTGTTCTAATACTCTTGTAGGCTCCTTTTGTGGTGTGTTTTCATAGTTTTACTGTTTAGACTGTTGCAGAAATACTTTACATATTGTCTCGAAGCTAAGCCCAACTGCTCTGTGCCAAGCTTCCGGGTGTTGAGCATAGGTTAATTTGGGGTTTGATAGTGCCTTACCCTGACAATACTTGTGGTTTCTGCTTGAACAGGGCAGTAAACCAGTAACTGAATTGCTTACAGTTGACAAACCTTGTGAAGAAAAAAATGTATCTCTCTATACCCGCCACTATGATTATAACCTCTGATAGAGATGAATTTCTGCTGATCAGCAATCTTTCTTGAGTCTTTTTGACAGACAGTTGAATACAAACTGGTCTCTAATGTATGTTTCAATATTATTTCCAAACTCACATGTTGTGGCAAGTACATGTAATGCTGCTTAGTCCTCAGTGGACTCAACACCACTATTACAGGCGCCCTTATGTCTTGAGTGGGGTGTACTTGTGCCTCTGGAGTGACAGGCAGGCTTATGTCATAGAAGGCCTCTTCATGTGACTCTGGAGCAAGAGCCTGGTTCTGCAGCAGTCATAAAACCAGACTCCTGTTTCCTAAGCGTCATCCCCTCAATTCTTTCCTGTGCACAGCCACACTGCGCCTGAGTGGCCTCTTCACATTCCTTCCCTTTGACATTCAGGCTCTTATCAAATGATGGTTCTTCAGGAGTGATAGAGGGCGATGGTGCTCTTTCATTTTTAGGGGTGCATTATAATCATGAGTAGTCTGCACCTACATTTATTCTTTTATCTTATTAACATGGAACATTAGAAGTGTACTGTAATAATGTGAAAAGTGATGTGTTAGGTATATTTTCCATATAAACGTGAAGAAATTAACATTGCAGTACATGTGTGTTGAACTGAAAACATTAACGTGTATTAAATGTGCTAGATGCTTGCACTTTATCACGCATTTAATGTGCCATGTAACGTGTTAATTTAGAGATGTTCAGTAGAAGAGTTCATTTATATGTAAATACGTGAGGCCTATGTGCTATTCTCTTATGTTGGCCGATTTTCTGCAGGCCTGAAATGCATTCTCCCTGCTGCTCTCATGTTGTGGAGTTAACAGCTGAACTTTATGTGCATGTTGGATTTGTTCTTTTCTCACGTTTCTGTTGCAGGTGGAGAAACCTGTCTTTGTTAGTTAGAATAACGCTTTAGGAGTTAGGCTCAGGAGAGGAAAGAATACATTCACACACGAAATGCTGATAATGGGAGACAGTGTTCTTTCTCACTGGAGAAGGCCTGGGAATCAAGGTCACCAAGTTAGGAGCTGAGAAGTATCGAAACTGAGTGGAAAATCACCTATGAGGAGTGTCCAGTGGGATGAGGTGATCGGAAGTTGGCGTGATCTGAGATTTGGGTGTTTGAGTTAGGGACAGTGCCCCAGGGGTTGAGTCAGGGGAGGAGAGGAGATCGATGCTGAGTAAGGAGCATCTTAGAACGAGCTGTGTAGCCTTTGGCTACTTGAGCCATACAACGTGAGTGTACTTGTGACTGTAGCAGCGTGGGAGCAGGAACGCCAGTCCTGAAATGGCACACCCACAATTTGTTCTGTGCCCTATACAAGTGTTGAAGCGTAGTTGTCAATGAGCCATGGCTCTTGATCTTGAAGCATCTCCATTCGGAGACATAGGTCTAGGAGCCACTTTCAGGAGTGGTTCCTGGTAAATCCACAAGAAGTCCTATGGCATTCAAAGAAAAATGGGTCTCAATATAAGTGTAAAGAAGTCATCACGAAAAGGTGCTACCTTCCTCCGCCATTTCTCAAAGAAACTCACATGGGAGGAAACCACAGAAACAGCATGGCATCTTAGAGTTTCTCACCATCATCTCATGGGAGTTCTCAATGGGGTAGCTCATGCCAGCTGTCATGGAGGCAGGTGTCAAGAGCTAGCCTGCTCAATCCTAAAATAGAACAACAGGGCTGTAGAGTGTGGGTTAATTCAATTTTGGACATAACTGTTCATAGGAGTTTAGCAGTTTGAGCGGGCCCTTCATGTAATCTGTGAGTGAATGAATCTTTATTGTTTAAGAATACTAAAAATCATTACAGTCAATTAATACCAAATGCTGATAGAATAGATACATGGCAGAACATCCAATACACTTGCTAAAAGCAGCCAGTCACCCAAACCACATATTCTAAAGGCAGCACCATTTCCTAATCCCTGTCCACTGTAGGGCTCTATTTACCCTGCGTTGGACATAAGAGCTCGCTGTAAAAAAAACTGTGCAAAAGATTTAATTAGCGAACGCTCCATTTATATAAAATAAACCTCCGCCCCTTTCTTTTTATAATGATACTTTAAAAGAACTCATAATAAATTAATGTTTTGTTTGTAGATATTTTAATTTCACTAACTTCTTTTCTATTTTTATAAAAAGAGAACACATTGTATGGCATTGCAAAGACCTTTGTGTTATGGTAAACAATGGTTTGCTCTATTTCCTTTTAAATGACTCTCATCCATGCTACTTCCTTGGACCCAGGGTCGCACTGGCCTATAGGGCAAAAAGGCAGTGCCTTATTGGCTGTTCTGATGGCAGTGTGTGGGCCAATTTTTGTTGCTTGTTGGCCTGTCTTATGATATGCTGGCCCGGGTTTTTACTATTGATTTCCGTGATACTAAAACAAATATGGTCTGCAGCAAGCTCAAATCCATGCAGTCGTCCACACCTTGCAAAATACTTATACAGCCTGTCTTTACCCGTTCAAAACTTCACCAATTTCCAAACAGTGGCCAGCCTTCTAATTCACTAATAGAGGCCACTTTTATTTTGGTCCCAGGGCATATTTTGTGTCCCATTCTGACCCTGCTTGGACCTTTGATTTCTGAACTGTGTTTAAACTGCTTTGTGTGTTTAGGGTTGCAGTATCATCTCTTGTCTATGGGGGGTGCTGAACAAAAAACATAAACACACATAATGAAACCACAGTCCCACAAAGGACAATTTTTTTAAAGTTGTAAAAATCGACACAGATGTTTGTGAAGTCATTTTCTATCATTTAGAAGACATTATGTAGTGGGGACTTGGGTTCAACAGTAAAATCCTATAACCCACAGCGTAAGTATGTATGTATGTATGGTGGGGGTGTTTGTAAGGACAGTAACACAAACACCCCCACCCTATATCGCACACATATAATAAAGTGGCATATATTTTTGGATTGGACTTCTGCTCTCTTTAATCATATATACACCACACTAACTGGACTATCAGTCGCCATATGCCAACTATCATCAGATGAGTGTGCCAGCAATACATAATGGTTTCATAATCCTTTAGCCAAAATAAGTTACAATAATTGAAAAGTATCAAAGTAGAATGTCTATTTGAAGCAATTTAATCAAATCACACATGAAAAAAACAGGAATATTCTAGGCTTTTTCATTAAAGTATGCTCTCAATTAATATCCTTGGTGAGGATGAGGCAGTCAATGCCAGTGAGGATCCTACAAATAGATGAAATGGGAGCAAAATGAGAATTCTGTTAAATAGCGAAAGTTAAAAAAGGGCAATAAATGTGGTTGCTGTGTTTACTAATTCTTTCCTTTATTGGAATATTTGCTATTCAATAAATATAAACTTCTATGATTAATAAATTATGCAATTTCAGACACCATCTTTTTGTCATTAGGGGCCCGGTGAACAAAATCATTGTGTGGCTGGAATCCCTCCAATTCGCAAAATCAGAGGATTTGCAACCATAAATCCATATTTTTGTAAAGCATGAACATGTCCCCCTTTAAGGATTCAAGGTGTTGGGGGGCCGTCGGGGAGATTAAGTGAGCTATTGCCCAGAGTAACATGATGCTGAGCTGACATGGCCACCGGCTTCAGGGATCGAACCATGAACCCTGCGCTCCGGAGTCAGCCGCTCTGGCCACTGCGCCACACCTCTACCATGAAATGGTTTTTTCGCCTGTCTGAACCACTTTTGAGGTTCAGAAAAGCCTTTCAAATCACAAAAGTGGGCTTATGACTAAATCTAAATCACAATGAGGAGGGGGCAAGTTAAGGGCGTCCGCTCCTATTGGTGGTTTGCATTGAGATGTATCTATGGTTTGTGACCGCAGTTGCAAACCACCGACCAGTTAACAACACCTCAAGGAGAGCTGACTCATTTGCAAAGCAGAAGGTTTCTGGCACAAACAACATTTGAGTTCTGTTATAATGCACTTTTTTGGCATTGAGGTTCTAAGTGTTCAAGGGTGTGCTGGGTTTGTGTTTGTGGGTTTTAGGGACGGTGGGTGCAAATGTGATTTTCTAGCATTATGTGTAACTGTGCTGGAGGATGCCAGGCCCTGCTGCAGGGTGTTGAAGTATATTTTTTAAAGATCTGGAGGCATATTACCAAGCCCCTATCGCCACCACAATGTCACTTTTTGTGAAGTTGTGGTGGCAATAGGGTCAGCGCCCTATTACCAAGGCAGAGTTAAACCACATAACGTGGCTAAAAGCCACGTTAAGTGGCTTAACGCTGCCTTGGTAATAGGGACCCTTTCACGCTAAAAATAGTGTGAAAGGGGCATGCAGTGGGTGTTGCGGTGGGCGTTCCACCGCAACACCCATTCACTTCAACGCTGACACCTATTATCAATAGAGACGATAATAGGTGGCAGCGTCAAACTTAAGACCAGGAAAATCCTGGTCTTAAGGTGGCGAAATGAGGAGAAATGCTTCATTTCTCCTCGTTTTTGCTTTTTCCACGTGTCCTGCCTTGTGCAGCACACATGGAAAAAGCAAAATGTCAAGGTTTGTTTATGTACAGGAAGGTATCCCTTCCTGTACATAAACAAACCTTTTTTTTAAATGCCATTTTGTATCTTACATGTGTGCTGCATGAAGCAGCACACATGTAAGTTACAAAATGGCATTTTAGGTTGGTTTATGTACAGGAAAGGACACCTTCCTGTACATAAACAAACCTCCCTGCTTGCAGACACCCTTGCACTCTGGTGCAAGGGTGCCTGCGTTGGCGTTAAGTCGTGAGACTTAGCGCCATTGCAGGGTGAAACGCCAGGCTGCACCATATCCTTGGTAATTCAGTGCAGCCTGGTGCTTCCGAAGTGGCGACGAGAGGTGTTAAGCCAAGGAGGCTAACGCCTCTCACCGCCAATTCCTAGAAAATATGCCCCCTGGACTTCATTGTTAAAGTTAAGGGTTGTCTTTTTATGGCGCTTTAAGGAGTCATGTGTTCAGTCTACTCTAATGAGAAGGCTGGGGGTCTGAAAGATAGAGTGAATTGCTGAGAGGATTCCGTACAGTTGCCTTTGGTGCAGATACACTCATTCTGCTATTACATGTCCTTTCAGCTTTAAGGTGCCTTCTCTCCCTAATTTTGAAGATTCTGTCGCAGATCATAATCCTTTGTGGCCTAAAAGCTGTAAACCAGTAGTGATGTATGCTTCTGTTTTGAATGAAGTAGAGATGTTAGATAGGGAAACTCTTCTGAATGTTGTACAAGGGACTCTGTCAGGGCCTGTCTGAATTAGCCAGATAGATTGCTGTTGTTGGATTTCCTCTGACTATGGTGGGTTACTTTTACAGTAAACTTTATATGTCATGTAGAAGAAATTGTCCAGAATATTAGAAAGATCTTATGGGGATTTGTAAAGAATTCAGTACAAAACTATCTGCCACCATTTGCTTCTCATTGATTAAATGACACAATTATACCTCTTTTTCGTGTGGACACTCTACACATGGCTGGATCTTCTTCGCAAAGGGTTGAAAGAATGCCTGTAGACCTGGTGTAGATAATGGGCTAACATTGTAAGTGATGGAGGGGTTAGTTTGCTGTTGTATCCCTGCTTTAGGTGATGGGTCAAGGGGCTCTCATAGCCCAGGTATAAGAAATGGGCCTGTCTGTTCTTCTATCGGCTGTTGTAAGTTATGCCATAGACAGGTTGTTCTGGGCGACATCATGTAATGGGATAATCATGCTAAATATTTTACATTTCTTTAGAAATGATATGTCTCTGTGGCCTTTTTGATTGATGGAATGTTCAGGATGCTTTCTGAGACCTCATTAAGTAATAGGAATACCTTAGGAATTGGTTCTTAGTATTGGGATGTTTACGCTGTTCTTTTAAGTACTTATGTAAGTTATGGGATGGAAAGGCAGTTCTTTATGACATGTCGTGAGAAAGGTTGGTCAGGCTGGTCTTATGAACCTTATGAAGGAGATTGTTTTTTTATAGATATCATGTAGGTAGTGCCATGGTTATGCTTCTCCTGGCACACTACTTTAAGTAATGCAACATTAAGGTATCTGTAATGGATTTGTCATTAGTAATGAGATAGTGAATGAATTGTAAGATTTTTGTAAGTCTGTAAGATTTTTGATCATAGGTTTCAGGATGATTAGACACAGATTAGTGGCCTGTTTTGTAGTAATATGATGGATGGGCTACTCCCACAGCATGTCTCCAGAAAATCAGGCAGCTCCTGGAGACTTCAATTTAGTAATGCGATGGTGAGGCTACTTTTATATACTGAAGACCGTGTTTGTCATGTCTACATGAGTTTGAGGTAAGTGGATGGTCAGGTAAATCACATGGTATTTACACACATGGTAATATTGTAGGTAAGGGTATTGTGATTCAAATTATGTAGTTCTGTTTTATGTTATAGGACAATCATGTGCTCTTAATACCCATCTACTAGTAACAAGACAGGCAGGTTTATTTGCTGAATTGCATTGTTGTTAACTTATCACCACTACTCATATATTGGTCTTACAGAGCAGCATTTTTATCAACACTTCATATAAATTTATGTCTAGTTAGAAACATTGGGGTATTTACCATTAGGTTTAAATATAACACTTAATGAGTGTTAAAGAACAGTACTGACTTAACACATTCTAGAAAAAAACCTTTTTTAAGTTGCAGTGTATAATGCCTCATTATAAGCTTTCATTCACCATGGTTCAGGTTATACATTAGCAGGAGACTCAGTTTGCTTTTCTTAACATTATTTATTGTGTGAACAGATTAAGACATCACAGAGCAACAATGATTGAAAAATAATAATAATAGCTGGAATATAAACTTTGAGCACAATGAATAGGGTGTAAAGATTGTATACATGATTGCCTAAACAATCAATTGATAAGTTGTTTAAACTTTTCTGAATGATTTACAGTAATTCAAGCAAACAAGGTTCAATTTGTGACTTTAATGTGGACACAATGCATGGTATAGTCTTGAGGATCTATGTGTAGACGAAGAATGGCCTAGAGAAACGTTGTACAATCCCGCAGTCGGACAGTTCTCTTTCTTGGCCTGCGTCTCTTAAGCGCATTCTGATATCTTCAGACTGCTGGAGGCAATTGACGCTGACCCTGCCTGCTGGATCTGGCAGGTAAACGTTGAGTCACGGTTTACCTCCTGCACTGTAAGATAACTGCTCATGATGAAAGTGCTGCCACTTGTGTCTCGCTTTGGCTCGCTGGTCATGGCATTCTGTGCCACCTTTCCATCCACCATCCAGGTGACTGTACCAAAGGGCACTGAGAGGTTGCTTATTAGGCAAGTTAGAGTGGGCTGTGTGGTTCCACTTGGCGCCTCTGGTTGTGGTGGGAAAAGTGTTATATCAGCCTCAGGATAGTTTGCACCTGGAAAATAAAAAAACTGGCATCAGCATATAGGAGAAATTGTATGTATATCAACTGTCATAACACAGGATGACTGTGCAGATACACAGAATACTCTGTAACATTACAAGTTTAATTGAACCTATTCTATTGAAGTGAAAGAGGCACAGGGTAAATGATCAACAGTGATCAATAAGGAAAAGCAGAGATTGATACAACACAGAAACATACAGAGGAAGGAGACCAAAGGGGTGTGAGGGAGAGTGAGAGAGAGAGTTTAGGCAGGGGAAAAAGAGCCGAACTCAGAATAGATTGACATGGCCAAAGACATCCAGGAACAGTCTAGGAGAGTGAAAAGAAAGCACTGGAAGAGAGTACGGTGCTAGTGATGAAAGAAAAACACGTTTAAGAGAATATTGATACATGCAAAAGTAGCAATAATCACAGGAGACAGAAACAATGGCAAAGAGCAAATAAGCAGAATGAGAGAGTGTGTGAAAGAGGAGAGGGAAAAAGAGTGAGTGTGCAAAAAACTAAATGTAAGAAACAGGGGAGTTTAGAGAGTTTTTATATGAATGCGTGTCCATGACCATGAGAAAAAAATAGAGCTCAAATGTGTGTGGGAGAGAGAATGAGGAAAGGTTAGGGATCGGTGGGGACAGAGCCATAGATAGAGAGAAGATTAGAATATTAGTTATATGTATGTGTGTGTGTGTGTATAGAAATATGTCACAGTTTCAGTAACTATGGCATACTGAAGGTGCTTTAATAAGCAATTACATCACTGACACCCACACTCTGAAAGTGCATTATTGCTGTTCATTTTGACAATAATGTGAAACTGCACTCTACTTGTATACCTAGAGACCTTGCACCTGACTAACGCATCACTGCCAAATAAGTCTTGAGAAATTTTGTTTTGAGGACTATTTTCCTGGACATATCTGAATGTAAATATATTTATATTGAGAACGTGGGGATGATAAAAAAAAGATAGTAAAAAAGGGGAGACAGTGAGTAAGGGTCATGGGCTGAGAAGACAGACTTAACGGGAGAGTGGTGGGGTAAACAAGGTCAGAAATAGGTGGATGAATAGTCAGGCAGGAGATTAGAGGAAATTAGGAAGAAAAAGTATGAGTGAAGTGATAGTGGAATACAACGTGAGCATTGGAGAGAGAAAGAAGGTAGAAGAGAGAGAAGGTGTGGAAGAAGATAAGATTATGACAAAGGTAGACAGTGGGAAAACAAGATAAATAGTGTGAGAGATAAGAGTGGAACACAAGGATGATAGAAAGACAAGACATGATAGAAAGACAAGACTGGAGTGAGAAAATGCAAGACAGGGACACATATATAAAAATATAGAAATTGTGAGAGACACTGTGTTGGAAAGATACAAAGGAGGAAAAAGAGATGAGCTGTAGATGTAAGAGTGTGGCAAATATAGAGGGAGAGTGGTGGAGGAAAATCAAAATGAGAACTTAGGACAGACAAAAGGATGTGAGTATATGAAAGCATCAGGAAGTAGAAGAAAATTAGAAAGAAAGAAAGCAAAAAAACAGATTGTGAGAAAAGAAAAAAGATAAATCAAGCAAAGAAATAATGAATGTCAGAAAGAGAGACAAATACAAACTAAAAGAGAAGAGAACAGCGAAAGAAGTCAGAAAGACAGAGATAGTTAAATTATAAAGAAAGGAAGATGAAAGATGTAAAAACAGAAATTGAAGAAACAATAACAAAAGATAAAAAGGAAGAGAAGGAAAGGAAAAGAAAAGAAAAAAGAATGAATGAATGAATGGGTAGATTTCCATTTAACAATAAATGAGGTGGTAACATAAGAGAAATACAATTGGGTGCATCAATCTAGTGTATGAAATGAAGGAAAAATATGATAGAGCAGCTGGATACAATGTTTCATGTGGATAATCACTACACATTGCTCTTTTTTTAGGAAAGACCTGTTGCGAATCAACCTTACTCAGAAACTACCATGTTTAATTTCATTAGATTTCCCAGCAGCTTGCCTTCTCTGATAATCAAATTGAGTTAGGGAAGAGGCGTTCACATATCAGGTTTATCGTTAAATATTACATGAAGGCTTCTTCTAAAATATTTAGTACTACTTTCATTAGACAAACACATATTTCAGTTACCATGTTTCATCACTATATTGACTATTTCATCAGAATTAAAGCCAAAGATATAGATAAATAAAAAAATAAATGGGCAATAATAGATTGAAAAGAAACCTTATCATGAAAAGTTGGATGTTGAAAGAAAAAAGAAACAAACAAACTGGAAAAACAAAGAAGGAAATTGGAAAAAAAGAAAGAAATAGATTGCAAAATAATAGCATACATACACAGAATGAGGTAGAGAATACAGAAGAAATAATTTGTGATCCATTATTCTTTTGTACAATATGAAAAATAGACACGCTGGAGTGTTACATCTTCACAGCATCGCACACTGCTCCTTTTCCTAAGGTGATCCAACAGAAAATCACCTTAACTCAGAAAACTGTTTTGATCATCTTAAATATTTAAAAAATGATTTTTTTTCCACATTTCAGAAATTAATAACAAAAATAACAATTTATTAAATAGACCTATTTGTCTTTTATGCTGTGTTTGTTTAATTTATGATGTGTTATAGATAAATGACAGATTTACTCCTAACTAGCCTCATTCAGAAAATCACCATATATTGTCCTGTTAATTAATAAAAAAGAACTATGTTTTTATCACCACATGTTTGGCGGATTGAAATATATACAAAATTTCAAATTTTCTAGAGATTGTTTGCAAAAAATTCTGTCTCATACCATGTTCCTCTTGCAGTTCTACAAGTAGGCTTATTCGAAATTTAGAAATACTAACTTCAATAGATACTTTCATTACCTTCGTTTTCATGACCTCAGAAAATAAAACTACCCATGATCTGCCTTTACAACACCCCACTGCAACGTTACCACACGTTCCTTTACCACGCAAGCCGTTACCACAACTTTCTTTAGGGGGCACATTGTTCGACTGGTGTTGGACTTTAAATCCAACACCTTCCCTACTGTTGGTAGATTGGAGTTGGAGTAATAAGTTATACTTTTCCAAAGTCGAGCACCCCCCTAAGGCAAGTAATTATAACGACTTGCATGATAAAGGAAAGTGTGGTAACATTGCAGTCAGGCTAGAGACTGTGTTGTAAAGGCATTCGTGGTAAATGCGAATGCATCCCTTCCATACGTATGTATGCCTTACGTATGTATGCCTTATATAGATATTCTCCTTAAAGATCACACATTGTTATTTAACTCCTTGATTTGCAAACACAATATTCTCCCAAATTTTAGAATTAATGAGACATACCTAAAAAAGTTGTGTTACGCTTACTCTGCTGTTTATCCAGCTCACAATGTTATTCAGACACACGGTTGGTCCTATTGTCCGCTAGGTTTAGTCATTTGGAAAGTGGTGTGGTTGTGAAATTTAGAGGGGATTGAGCATTGACACAGAGACTGTTTTATCAAAAAATCCAGCTTTGCCAATACCAAATATTTTAAATGTTTTCATGCGTAACTCAGTTTATGAAAAGATTCCGTTTGAATACCTAGAAAAAAGGTGAAGATAGGTTTGAACATTGTGTGATATTATTTATGGTACCACACAGGCTTACTACTCATGATAGTGAGCTCTCTTCTGGAAGAAGAGGTACTTGAGAAAGATGTTAGAGAAGGAATAGAGATCATGCATGTTTCTACAACTTATACTACATAACCAACTCTTCAGTTGATATGAGTTTCAGAATATACATATCCCATGAACAAATAAATCTGGATGGGGATACATTTTGATACTCTGCAGTAAGATTTATCTCGGTAAAGAGCATTTGCAATGGTTATCGATCTTTAAAAAGCATCTGTTTAACACTACAGTTGGTTACTTTGACGAGACTAACTGAGTTTGAAATTTGCAAGTAATTATAATTTTTATAGGAAAAAGTAGAAATTCTTACTGAAATATTGTTACATTACACAGAGTCATCCAGGCAATGCTAAGGTGAAATTATTGCTTTATCAATGTTTCAGATGTCATTCATATAAAAAAAGTTAGACATCAAGAACATTATATTTTTTTATAGAAAAAAAACTGTCACCAAGATCAGTAGTTATGGCAAATTCAGAAATGTAACTGTTGATTTTACAGCACTCTCACTGTTTACAATTGTCCTTAGTTTGATAAATCAGAAACATTTTGTTTTTAAATATAGCCACCCTGCCTATATATTTCAGTAGCCTTTACAAATGCAAGTGTACCTTTACAAGCAAATGTATTATTTCTAAATGATTTCAATTGTTAGCACTGTACGTACCTGTAACAATGAGTGTGCTGATTTGACTGAAGACAACACAGAGGAGAATGTTTAAGACACCCCTTTATTCAAAACCTGGCTTATTGGAAAACACATTTCTTTTCCTTAAAGAAAATTTAACTGTGTTACCGGAACACTTTCCTTTAACAGTTTAAAGTGATGCTCCTCTGTGTTAAAATAATTTTCTTTATATAAGAAAAGTGGACTTAGGCCTGATTTAGAGTTTGCTGATGCAATATAAAAGTGGTGGATATCCTGTCTGCCTTTGTACAAGTGTTTTTATCCTATGGCACTTGTAATAATTTGGACTTGGTATCTGCCACCTATGTCACAGAGTAAACCATCAACCAAACTTTCAATTAGATCCACAGGTTGAAATTAATCGACTGAGGTGCATGGTGGTGAAAGCATTGTTCTAAAGATTAGAGGATGGATACTGTCCTCTAGTAAATCTCTTTAACAAAATGTACTTGTTTTGTTGAAAGTCTCACATATATTTTACGAGCATATATATAGAGCATCAAACAGTTTGAGCTTTGACATGGTTTTACTCATCATGCATGCCCTTGTCTTCTAACGAAATTCTTGATCTGATTATATAATTTGACTAATGTTAACTGAAAGTTTATATAATCTGAATTGATGCTGCTTGTGTTGCATGACAGCATGGTAAATTCAAGGTAATTCAGAAATCAATGGTACTCACATTTTAGGAAAACAATAGTATATAACCAAAGGTGCAACAAAGGTAAAATTCCACATCCAGAGTTTATTAAATGCATAATGCTGCCTTTTTACCTTGCACTGATGGCTGCTTTGCCTGAAGGCATGGGCAGATGATAGCATTTCAGTAAACTTTGTACTGAAATCTTGTCTGATGAAAAAAAGTCAATGCTTTTGTTCCAAAGACGCCAATTGAAATTGATGTTATTGCACGGCCATAAAACATAATACATATTTTATAGTAAATTTACCGTTGTGTTTGAATAAAAAAGTTGGTTATTTAATGGGGATTTTGTTTGAAAAAAGAAAGTTCTAAGGTTGTGTTGTAGATAAACAAGCAGTGTTTACCCTTTTAATGCCAATAAGTGTTTCCATTCTACCTATAACTATTACTTGGCTGCTTTGACGGAAAACCAACACATTTAATAATATTTAAGGAAAACCCATATTGAAATAAAACCTTGTTAAAAACTTTGCATTTCTTCTCATGATTCTATGCAAGATAATTTTGACTTTTGCAATAATATTAACATTTCAAAATTCATTTGTTATTTGCACTGCCAAAGAATTGTTAACTTAAACCCAAAATATTATTTCACAATATGATTTACAAAGATGTTTTTAACGTATCCTACCTGTAACAATGAGTTGACTGCTTTGACTGAAGACCCACACAGTGGGTAATAGTTCAAGGATCCCTGTATCATAAATGTGATTCAGTGGGAAAGCCAGTGTTCTACCTGCATATCAACATTTTAATGCTGACCTACTAGAAACCAAATTCTAGAACATTCTATTCAGGGTTAAGTATACATAGGTAGGAATAATAAAGCTACGCTTACACACACATACATATATTTCTCATCCTTCAAGGAATGAAAGATGTAACCCAAACACCATTGTTGGCAATGTTAAATACACTGTATTTAAACCATTTCACAAACTTTAGTGGAATTACAATAGTTTATGTACAGCGCAGTCATAGTATACAATCAATGTTTATTCTAAAGGTATCATAATCCGATTTTGTTTTTTTTATTATAGTGGTAGGACTTTTGCTAGGAAAAATGTACCTCTTTACCCGTCGAAGACCAAGTTGATATTATGTTATTATGTTATAGGACATACAAACTATTTGTTGGCTACAAAAATTTTTTTTTTAATATTGTCTAGTGAAGTGAATCAATTATAGCTTTAACTTGGGTTCAGTATATGATCCCCTCAATGAACATTTTAACTATGGTTATCTTTTTCCTTGAAGGTAACCAGATTTAGATAATTAGAAGATTTTCAACTTCACAGATCCAGGATATATTTCCAGCTTGACTAAACATCTAACTGTCTCAATGTAGATTTTCACAAAAGAAGATAATATACCAGGATAGTGATATTGGTGTGCTAGTGAAAAAAGGATTTTAGGCGAATTATGGATTTATTTTGATTTACAAACAAGCAGTTACTGGACTTAAAATATATTTTCAAAAATAAATATTGAAAATGAGAATTCTGCAGTTTCTATTCATAATGCAATAGAACCATTGTATTTTACCTTTTTTTCTTTTTATCTTTTAGTAATTGTAAAGTGTGTACTACCACTTGTGTGTTACCTTCATCCGATGGTCTGAACAAAATTAACCCCAGCCTCCAGATTATAGGCAGATGGGAAAAGTGAGTTTGAGAAAAATAGCTGCATATTTTTTATGCAGCATGCTCTACAGTTGTCTTTAAATAATCAGCAGATCACAATTTCTCAACCTCAATTCCTGAATGTTTTGGCTCATATTCTTGCAGGTACATTTCAGGAGTAATTTGGGACATGTTCTCTTTAATTTATCATAACAAAAGTTATACTAGTACTTCTCTATATAATTCAAGGTAAGGTTACCAAAAAAGGTGTACTCAGTTGGTGGTTCAGTCAGATCAGCAAAAACTGTGAAGGGTTTCCTTGTTTGCAGTCTTATATTAGTAATTTAATTCAAGATTTACTTCAACATTCATGTTATGGCAAGATGTGTTTGCTTGCAAATGTTTTATAGGTTTTATAGATGACAAAGTATTGCCACAACAGTCTTTAAGTCCATGAAACTGTCTTACAAAAATGGTATCTTTTGTTCATTTTTCGGCTCTGTGAATTCTGTGTTTGTAATCTATGCTATGTCCTATGGCCAGCATGAGGGGCAGATATGCCCTGCATAGTTTCAATAACCAGAATCAAACCTAACAAATATTTGATCAAAGGATAGTATTTTAAGAAGATTCCTGACCATGGATACACCACGACACAAACTCTTTGAGTTTAGAGTGGGAGTTAACACCTTAACCATTCTGCACCTTTCTACTGATCTTTGTAAAAATATAACCATGACATTTGATCCCAAAATACAAATCAATGAGGCAGGCCCTATATGTGTACACTTACAGCTTTCCAATTTCAGAAAAGGGTGAAGGGAAAGAGAGAGGGCACAGGAGAGGGGCAGAGAGAGAGCAGTTGTTTTGGTCTTTTTGGGCATTATATATTTAAGAAGACATTACTAGAAAGAAAGCTAAGAAACACCTATTTCAATTATTGTGGTGTCATGTATTTATAAACAGATATTTCTGGACAGCGTGCCAAGAAAACATGCTTTTACCTATTATACTTCTATTACCAAACACCATTTTGGAGATTTTCCTCCTACACCAAATGCTCATATTTGAGAGTTAAATGTGACTCATCAAATTACATCATACCACATAGCCCATATTTAACACTTGAAAATGAAATTGAGAAGTGTTTAGGCATTCCAATGAACACCTTTTGGTTATAGTCAGCTAACTGCACCATGCCCACATCACACACAGAACACTTTACAGAGCGCCCAGATAAATCAGAATTGTGGTGGAGGCTTTTTTAAAGGATTTATCTTTATAGAGTATTGGAAGGGAGCTGTTTGCATTTGATATTGTTTTTCAGGTAACATTCATCCAGTCAATTTAAACCCCTTTGAAGAAGTAAGAAAAAAGAACACTTAGCTATAATGATGTAAAAGGCTACAGAAAACATCCATCTGCTTATCCTTTTGCGTTTTAAAAAACAGCATTACTTTGGTTTGCCCCCAGAAACCTTTGAACTGCTCATTATCATCTTACACAATAGCCAAGAACCATGAAAGATGTGGCCACCCTTTACAAGTTATGAGCAGAAAATACAAATTTAAGGAGATTTTTATTGGGATAAACAATGTTAATTTGAAGCGACTTTTTGTTATAAATATTCCAAAAGTGAAATAATAAAACGTTTTAGTTTTTTTCGATCCTTATTTTAATGGCATGGAGTACCATAATGGAGAAACAGTCCTATGTCTATCAATACAATTTAAAGAATTATGAAAATTAATGTTAGCAAAAAAAAGTTGCACTTGGTATTAAAGAAAAAAGTACATTTCAGAAAGACTGTAACATTATACTACAAATAATTGTATTACCTGTGACAATGAGGCTGCTTTTTTCGCTGAACACGAACACAGACATATAATGTGGATGTGACCACATGCAAAAACGGTGACCAATAGATCTGTGGGATGGCAAGTCCCCTTCATCATTGTAATAGCTGGTTAAGAGAATTGAGAGAGAGACCAGCATGAAGACACAGGAACAACTTCAATGAGATTTGTCTGAGGGAGAATAAGGATAGGCTCATCTTAATTAGGACTCGACATGGGGCAGATAGGTGTGGAATCGGTGAGTGGCAATATCTTCTCTTCCAACAATTTTCCCAATGTAGTGGTTGAATGTGTACTTAAAGAAGAAAGTGGTGACTACACTATTTTATAGACAAAGGTGATCAACTTGCATCAGCTTTTAGCACAGATTCTATTGCTTTTTCAAGCTTTGTTGCCCATGGTTGATTTACTATAGTAGCGCACCTGCTTTAAATGACTTTGAGTTGCAGGTAAAAATGAATTCAGTCAGTTTCATTAGTTCATACTTGTCAAAAGAAGGCTATGATGGTTGTTAACTTCTCATTTGTGAGGATGATTTCCATTGGTGTGCTGCTATCAACCTTGATGATATATTTCATTCTGATGTTCATATCATTCTTGAAAGTGTTAGTTCTATTAATATGTAATATCATCCAATTGAGAATGACCTCTATTAGATATGTACCTATCATGTGTGTGGGTAAATTCAATTTGGATGCATTATCTTCTGGATAAGGAAGACGTTTGTTGGGATGGGACGACCATTCCTAACAAAATAAGTTCCATTAGTTCGCACTATTATCCTTATTGAATACAAGTCCATGATTGGATAGTAATTTCACCTTTGTGAGGAGGAGTCCCACTAGTAATAAAATATAAAGCTTGTGAGAATGTCTTTCCGTGTAATGGCAATATCATTATTGAGGAAATGAGGTCCAGTGAGATATTGTATGCTCTTCCTGAAAAGGAGTTCAGTTTCAATTGAATTTTCATCCATGTGATACCCTCCATCACAGGTTACAATTATGATTTCAATATAATCTTTGAGAGGGTACTTTCTCCTCAGATAGTAATATTGGTTGAAAAGCCTTACATCGCTACTCCTAAGCCTCTATTTCCAAGACTTTCACTTTAAATATTGTTACATTACATATTAAAAACCATGAACAGCCTGCCTGTGCTAATGTATCTATTCTGAATATGCATGTAATCAGCAGTATGTAGAGCACCCTGTGGAGTTCTGCACAACTTACCAGGGAATGCTAAAAGGCAGATTATGGGCAGAGCATGCTATTCAGGGTTCAAGAAGTAAAGCCAGCGTACAGATCAAATAGTTCGAGGTCTGGTGTTGAAATAGGGGAATGGTGGTAAAACTATTCAAGGCAAAAAGTAAACAGATCTCAATACTTAACATCAACAGCTAAGATTCATGTGCAGTGACACTACATGAGCTAAATTTAAAACTACATTGTGGTTTGCACATTTCTTAAAGTAAAACCACCCTTATCGTAAGGAAAATGAATGATGCATGAATAATTCTAAAGATTGCTAAGAATCCCACAAGCGGAACAGACATACAGAGAATGAAAACAAGCAGCTGCAAACCGCCAAATACAAGCTGTGAAAATACAAGAGCTAGATCACGAGAGGCACACTTTTCAGATCCCCATTTGACTTGGCTGGAGAGCACCAGGTAATGCATCAACATAAACTGAATGATGAACAAAGCTTCAATGTGCTTATGAAATGGTGTTAATTGCAAATTCCAAGCCACTGAACTTTGTTTAGTTTAGTTTCCCTTCAATTTTTCTTTGTCAAGGTTAATCATGAGTTTTTCTTATTTAAGATTGAGTTTAACTTTGATTTGGTATGAATGTAACCACAAGTTACCTAGTGAACATGATCCAGATGCCTTACTTTATTTTAATGTTACGCCTATCCATTCTGAAGCAATTGTTGTCTGTCTGTGGCATAGTTTAATTTATCTGGAGTGTATATTTTTGCATTTCAAGTCACTGGACCTCGCATGCAGTGATGTCTGTAGAAAAGAAATGTGTGGAGAAGAAGATGCTTTTTACTACTTACAATGACTTTTCTTGTATTACTCAATTTTCAGTGCTGTGAATCAAGGCATGGATGAAACCATGTGTGAAAGGTAGTGTTGTTTGTTTTTATCCGTGTCTTACAAACTTGTGAAGGCAAGAGGTGAACAAAGGAACTGAGGTCGTTGTTTAATTTATCAGCAAGAGTGACAAATAACATTAGCTCCTTTGCTGCCAGAGCTTTTCTGAAAAGATGCCCATAATTATTCCATACTAAGCACTAACTTTCCTAGGCCATGTATATATATATATATATATATATTATCTACTGGCGGTCGCCAGTAGATAGTTATAGTTAGGACCGTGTTTCCATAGGAAATCTGAAAATTCTACTTTGAATAACTTTGGCGCCGGTTGACGAATCCTCGCGAAATTTTCAAAGCTAATGGGGCACTCCGCTCAGCTCCTACCCTGAAAGTCTCAGGGTGATTCGTCAAGCGGGGGCCGAGAAAAAGGGGGGTCCCAAAACACGTTTTCCCCATGCATTTTTCCATAGGGACCTTTAGTCGAAGGTACAGCCCGAACGACTGAACAGAATTACTTGAAATTTGGCAAAGAGGTAGTCCTCAGGTCAGGGAAGTGCCTTTTGCATATCTGGTGTCAATCTGTTCAGTATTTCCTGAGAAAATTGCAATTAAAAGTACATAAATATCTATAGCCGCGCACCGTGCGCGCACTGTGCCGTGCGCGAGCGTAGTTCTGATTGGTTGTTAGATGTCAGTCAACATTCGAATTGGCCGAAATCAGGAAGTGTCGGACGCCATTTTGTGTGTCGCTATGAAAAAAATTAAGTGGAGAACGTGAAAAATGGGCAGGGTAGGAAGTTCCTGACCCCCTAGCCTTTGTCAGGGGGTCACAAAAGGACCCCGAAGGGTGAAAAAACACTTTTTTTTTTTTTTTTAAATCGAGGGGTGCGCGCACCATGCGCGTACAGTGAAAAACCCTTAAAAAAAGAAAAAAAACATATAAGAACGTGAAAAGGGGGCAGGGTAGAGAGTTTCTGACCCCCTAGCCTTTGTCAGGGGGTCCCTGAAGGACCCCGAAGGGTGAAAAAACATTTAATTTTGTTTCCAAAAAATCGCGTGGTGCGCGCACCATGCGTTTTCAAAAATCACGTGGTGCGCGCACCGCACGGTGAAATACCCATAAAAAAAATAAAACTGTTTATAATTTTCCGCAATCCACTGCTGATGACGTCAGATATTACATCACTGATGACATCATCCAGTGAATATGTGTCTTTCTGTAAAATAAATATTTTTTATATATGTATATCTAAAGGTTAATGGAAGAATAAATGGGTAAATAAGTGATGCAATACCTGACGTCATCAGCAGTGGATTGCGGTCGCGTGAGTGATAGTTACCTGAACTAACTATAACGGGGGAATTTCATTGGTTTTTTACGAGTGAAATGTCCAGCTAACTATAACATGTGTGAAACCTATGGTTTTTTAAGTGAATTTGCAAGGTTTTTTAAATGCTAATACCCAACTGTAGCGTGTGGGAAACCTATGGTTTTTTAAGTGAAAATATATATATATATTTCATATATACATATCTCGCTACCAGTCTCTCTTCTAAAAAGAAAAGTGTGTGACACAGCTCCAGGGGATCAAAAGTAGGCTTTAATGTTGTAAAAGCGCCGGCAATACAAGGGTCCCTGAAACGCTAGGCAGACGTGTTTCAGCCTTTAATTGGCTTTCCTCAGTGCCCATTTCAGTGTCCTCGATGTTCCAGGGGGTCTGTTACTCAGTTGTTTAAATGTGATCACACCCCATCACGTGATCACTAGCTCCTCCCATGCCTCACAGCTGCAAGGTACCTCGCACTATTCCTGCTGCTGCACTGCATTTTGGCCGTTGGAGTCCACCTTTAGAGCCCAATGCAGTGACGGGACTTCTAATACATTACGTGATGCCTCCAAACAGTGTTGGCCGGTGCTCCCTCGCCGCCGCTGCAGCCGTTCAGCAGGTAAAGTCCTTCATTTGTCCCCCATAATCAGGCAAAATTAATTCTACCTCCTCTCTCCCCAATGCAACAAATTCCACCAAGTGGGGCAGTGGGGGGGTCGACGCGTAGCAGTTTTATGCGCAATCCAGACTTTACAGGTAAAACGCGTTGCTCCAGACTGAGAGGGCGGTCACAGGCCAGCACCCGCAGGCCGGCAAAACGTCGCTACCAGTCTCTCTTCTAAAAAGAAAAGTGTGACACAGCTCCGGGGGATCAAAAGTTGGCTTTAATGTTGTAAAAGCGCTGGCAATACAAGGGTCCCTGAAACGCTAGGCTGACGCGTTTCAGCCTTTAATTGACTTTCCTCAGTGCCCATTTCAGTGTCCTCGATGTTCCAGGGGGTCTGTTTCTCAGTTGTTTAAAAGTGATCACACCCCATCACGTGATCACTAACTCCTCCCATACCTCACAGCTGCAAGGCACCTCGCACTATTCCTGCTGCTGCACTGCATTTTGGGTGTTGGAGTCTCCCTTTAGAGCCCAATGCAGTGATGGGACTTCTAATACATCACATGATGCCTCCAAACAGTGTTGGCCGGTGCTCCCTCGCCACTGCAGCCGTTCAGCAGGTAAAGTTCTTCATTAGTCCCCCTTAATCAGGCAAAATTAATTCTGCCGCCTCTCTCCCCAATGCAACAAATTCCACCAATTGGGGCACTGGATGGGGGGGGGGGGGGGGCGACGCGTAGCAGTTTTATGCACAAACCAGAGTTTACCGGTAAAACGTGTTGCTCCAGACCAAGAGGGCGGTCACAAGCCAGCACCTGTAGGCCGGCAAAACATCGCTACCAGTCTCTCTTCTAAAAAGAAAAGAGTGTGACACAGCTCCGGGGGATCAAAAGTAGGCTTTAATGTTGTAAAAGCGCCGGCAATACAAGGGTCCCTGAAACGATAGGCAGACGCGCGTCAGCCTTTAATTGGCATTCCTCAGTGCCCATTTCAGTGTCCTCGATGTTATGTTGGAGTTGTATGTGGGTATGGTAGTAAGAGTTTAACGTATGTTAAAAACCATAGAAATTCACTGAAAATACCAAAGGTTATAGTGGAGTTATATGTGGGTCTTCTAATAATAAAAAAACAATTGTTTCAAAACCCAAAAAACATTCATATTCACATATTCTCCAGGGCCTAATAAGACTCAGGAGGGGGGCATGTGGCCCATCTCTCCCAATTATTTTAAGTAGTGGTCCTGGGGATGGCGTCCCCAGGGCCTTATAAGGCTCTGGGAGGGCACATACCCCATCCTTCCCTTTAATTTAAGAAACAGCCCTGGAGGATAGGGTCACCAGGGCCTAATAATGCTCAGAAGGGGGGTCACACGGCCCTCCTTCCCCTTGATAAAAAAGGCCCTGGGGGATGGGGTCCTCATGGCCAGGCCCTGTAGCCAACCCACCACTGCACATGGCCTAAGGCAGTGTGCAGTGTGGCATTGGCTGCATTAGGGGTGCTGGCTTCATGTGGGGGTTAGTCTAAGTCCCTGTGTCCAACCCCTGGCCATGCATGACTGAAGGCCAAGCACAGTATGGGGTTGTCTGCCTTTAGGGGGGTTAGCCATAGGGCCTGGATGCAGGCCAGGTTTTATGGCCAATCCCCCACTACACACAGCCAAAGGCCATGCGTGGCAGGAGGTTGGATTTGCGTATGGTAATTAAACATTACTTTACGTTAAAAAAAAACTAGAAATTCACTGAAAAAACAAAGGTTAAAGTAACATTACAGTTAGATGAAATTTCCAGTAACAACGTAATGTTTTAAACTCTAAAAACCACTGAAATTCACCAGTAATTGTTATAGTTATTTCAAGGAGCTATAACTCATGCCCTAAGGTAACTACATCTCACGCCCTCGCCATGCACTGCTAATTACCCCACATATTACATCACTCACGATATCTTCTATGACATCATTGATAACATCACTGCAACATTTGCGGTGAAATTGTTGATAAGAAAACTGTGTATGGCATGGACGCGAGTTATAGTTAGTTACCTTAGGGTACGAGTTATACTTACTTGAAAAAATTATAACTAGAACAGGTGAATTTCAGTGGTTTTTAGAGTTTAGAACGTACATTGTTACCGAACATTTCACTTAACTATAACGTTACTTTAAACTTTGTTTTTTTCAGTGAATATATATGGATCTCACCAACCTCCGCCCAATCTCGTTACTCCCGGCCTTGGGAAAAATCACGGAACATCTAGTCCACAATGAACTGAAACACTATCTAGATGAAAACAACCTTCTCCATCCTCAACAATCTGGATTCCGCCCCAAGCACTCGACAGAAACCGCCCTCATTGAACTGTCTGACACTATAAAAACCCTGCATGATCAGAGAAAAAACTCCATCCTCATCCTTCTCGATCTAACGGCGGCGTTTGACACTGTCTCCCACACTATCCTTATCAGCAGACTCAGGGACATCGGCATCTCTGACTCTGCCCTTTCCTGGATC
Source organism: Triturus cristatus (assembly GCF_964204655.1). NCBI lineage: Eukaryota > Metazoa > Chordata > Amphibia > Caudata > Salamandridae > Triturus > Triturus cristatus. The sequence goes on along the minus strand of NC_140595.1, from coordinate 102,244,264 downwards.
TCCTCTTTCCTCTCCGACCGTTCCCAAGCCGTTTCTTTGGGCCCATTTCACTCCAAAGACAAACCTGTCTCCTCAGGTGTCCCGCAGGGCTCCATCCTGAGCCCTCTCCTTTTCAACGTTTACCTCATTCCCCTCCTTAATCTAATAGAATCTTTCGGCATACCTGTTACCTCCTATGCCGATGACACACAGCTCATTGTGCCATTAGACAAACTATCCACCAAAGCTGAACTCAACCTAAAACACTGCCTGACTGAAGTATTTCGTTGGATGGACAATAACCACCTGAAATGCAATTCGAGCAAAACGGAAATCCTTCCGATCGGTACTAACATCTCCTTTTGTCCATCACTTTGGTGGCCTGACAATTCTGTTGCCCCCCCCCAGACAGTTTCGTCAGCCAGGAACCTCGGCGTTACCTTTGACTCCGACCTCTCCTTCGATCAGCATGCCAGAACCGTCGCAGGCAAATGCTTTGGAATGATCAGATCCATGAGAAAGTTTTTTGACTTTCTTCCCATCGATGCCAGAAAGACGGTGACAGTAGCACTCATTATCTCGCGACTGGACTACTGCAACGGCTTGCTCGCAGGAGCTAAAAAGAAAACCATCCAAAAACTGCAGAGCGTACTACACACAGCCGCCCGTCTTGTCCTGGGCCTTCCCCGCAGATCCTCTATTTCTGCAGCACTTCGCTCACTTCACTGGCTCCCCCTTCACAAAAGGATTCTCTTCAAGATCCTGATTATAGCCTTCCGTGCCTACAACAAAACTGGCCCTAAATACCTCACCAAACGCTTCCCCCACTACCTGCCCAGCCGTCACCTTCGCTCAACCAACGACAACCTCATTCTTCTCCCCAAATACAATCTGAAAACGAAGGGCGAGAAGACCCTCAGCTTCCTTGCAACCAAAGCCTGGAACAAACTACCCAAATCCCTCAGACAACAAACCCAGGAAAAACCGTTTCGAAAACTGCTAAAGACCTGGATCTTTAATCTCCCGGACGATCACTCCAAAGCTTCCATCTAATCCTCTTGCACTGGCTCACTTAGGTTCCCTAGCGCCAAGATGCTCCCTCCGGAGCGAACGTCGCGCTCTATAAATACCCCACAAATATATACAAATATATATATATCGTATATGCATATATAATTTTCCAGGTACATAGACGTATAGTCAGGAACAGTAAATGCATACTTGCCTATACATAATTACCATGACTATCGTTTGGTAGTCATTATTTCAGACTCCGTGTTATTGCAGATCAATAATAAAAACTTGATATTTTTACATGCAACCGCCCATGTGCTACATATGCAAAAGCCACAGCGGGAGAGGATAATTATTTCATCATCATCATTTATACTTTATTTCGGCCTCTTGGGCCTTTAAAGTGCATCAGTAAAACAGAAAATATACACTTCTGATTAAAAACAGTGAGTGCTGTCAAAAATCTTCTGTACAATAATCCACCCACAAATGAAAGGCACAGAGCACACACTACATAGTTACAGCAGGGATGTGGGAACATATACTATGAGATAAGCCAATTAAAATAAAACCATTCATAGGTAAAATTATTTAAAAAGGCATCCGTTTAAAAATAAATAAGTTATAAAATGTATGCTAAAATAGAACTATAGGACAGCGATGCAGGGCTTAGGGCCTGGTTACAAAGATACTCGCCCATCTCCGATTCATACAACTCTTCAGCCCCCTTGAGCCTACTTTAAATAGGCCAGACGAGTGTGCCACATACAATTTAAGAACGCGATACGGCAAAAACAATTGGTGGGTGAGTGTCATACTTTAGGACTCTGTAAGCATCTATAGAACGCACAAAACCAAGATTTTAACATAGTTGGATTAACCAACGCTTGCGCGACTGCCGATAGGCGGGGCAGAGGAGCAAAACATGTAATTCAGACTCCGCCTTGTATTTACATGCAGGACATTCACCCGTTTGGTCTCTCACCCATTTGCTGGTATGTACAGCCAATAGAAGTGTCCCCAGTCTCAGTTGCATATACAGTTTCCTGGCCAGTGGGGGTTGGACAAAATCTAAAAAGGATTCCCTACTATATACATCCTTTACCATTAAAAATTCTGCAGTTAAGCGACCACTTGAGGTGCTTTCTCAGATAGACGTTAGCTTGGCCGCTCTGTAGGAGTTAACTAGGCCTAGCCTGGAAAGCTTAGCACACGATGTCTCGGGCGTGCTCCAAAGATCCAGCCTGCCCAACTTGGAGGCGAGGTCCCTTATATGGCAGAGCCATGGAATTTTCTTTATAGTGCAAGTAGATAAAAACTCCGCCAGCTCAGCCCTAAAAACAGACAACTCTGGGGTCACCCACATCCTCTGCCAAAAAGTTAAGGGTCTCAAGGCAATTTATTCCTCAAGCGGCCTCATTCGGAGGTCCACACGAAGGGGAATTAGGGGGGAGCTGCGGGGTAAGCCTAGTAACTGGCGCTTAAAGTTGTTCTCCACCTTTGTCAAATTGCCGGTAGGGCAATGCCCCCACAGCTCTACCCCGTAAAGTGTAGCACCCCTCGCTTGAGCTTTATAGATTTCCACCACAGGGGCGGCTGGTTTGAAAGTTGAGGATCTATATAATTTCATTATACCACCCACTGTCTGTGTTAATCTAAGCCTTGCTTTATCCAATTGTGGACCCCATTCAAAATTATCTGCCATGGTAACTCCAAGGTACTCAAATATCTTAACTCTTTCTAGGGGAGTGCCATGTAAGGAGGGGTTTGAACGAGTTGTGCGAGGAGGGTTGAAGACCATATATTTCGTTTTAACTAAATTGATCTCCAGCCCTCTTGACTTACAGAAAGTTTCAAAACCATCTAAAATACGCTGGATGCCCATCGGCGATTTTGAAAGTAACAGAGTATCGTCTGCAAACATCAGTGCAGGGACCTTCCCTGAAGCTAACTTTAGAGCATCGTTGTCCCTAATTGTTTTAAGATAGTCGATAAGACCATTAATAAAAAGACAAAATAAAGTAGGAGCTAAAACACATCCCTGCCGTACCCCCTTTTGAACAGGGAAACAGGAAATGAGTTCCCCATGCCTTCCAGAGCGTACTTGTGCAAAATTGTCAAAGTGCAACCTCTTGATAACATTCAGGAGGTATGGGGGAATCCCTAGGTCACTCAAGACCCTCCAAAGTGTTTCTCTTGGTACAAGATCGAAGGCCGACTTCAGATCAACAAATATTAGGTAGAGGCTGCCACCCTCTATAGTCACCGTTTTCCAGAAAAGTAGTTGTAGTCTAAATATCTGGTCAACGGTTGACATTTTTGATCTGAAGCTGGCCTGGTAGGGACTTAATATTTGGTCTTCTTCCAACCAACCCTGTAGGTGGTCCAAAAGCACCCGGCCAAAGAGTTTTTGGGGGATATCGATTAAACTAATCGGCCTATAATTAGAGGGTGTAAGGGGACAACCTTTTTTAAGTATAGGAACAATCTCATAATTATTTCTGCAACAGACTAATTCTGCATGGTACTGTATGAAACTTAAAAGTTTCTTATTTGGAGACTTGAGGCTGTGCTGTGAGGTAGCGGCAGGGAAAGTGGAGATGAGATGCAGGCGTTGGTGTAAGTCAGGTGAACACTCAGTTCACTGAACACAGGGAGGAAACAATATGAATAATGTAAAATAATGGTACAGGAAAAGTAACTTTTTGGTAAGAGGTTATTTCAAGTCATGAGCAACCAACAGAGCAGCAATGTGTAAAGACGTCATCAGGGAGTGGTGTTTCTCTCTGTTTTCACCTCAGGATGTCTATTTTAGGCTCTTATTTTTCGACCCATTCATTTAGAAAGTGGCACTAGTGTAAAATCAAGAGCAATTATAATTTTAAATTTTAAATATTTTTATTTTTACATTTGTATTGATCTGGATATGCACTCATAGCTTTGTTTATTTGTGATCCCTGCAGGTAAATGCCTTTGCAAACCTGTGTGCAAACAGGCACAGTGTACATGAAACTGATGCCATTACTGTTTTCACAAGTTTTCCGTCATTTATTAGCACTTTGATGTAAATCAGGCATGATTGTGTGACGCAACCCTCATTTGCACCCCAGTCATTAGCACCAACTATTTGAAACTATATGCATGACCACTGGAATTATGCAGCAGGGGAGAGCCAAATTACTCACAGACACGTGGCCCGTGCAGGTAAGAGTGGTGGGGCAGGGTGGAGGGGGGGGGGGGTCGACAGATCGCTCTTATCCGCAATGGCCGCGCCTGCTCACAGAGAATCGGCAAATTATGTGACGTAATGTGCCACATTTTCTGATAGTATTGCTTCATTATTTTTTCATTTTTAAACTTGTTAACCTTGTCTGGGCATTAGTTGCATCTCACCAGTACTAGTTTAATACCCAGATACAGCAATAAACAACATAAAGGTGGCCAGTCAATCTTTGCAAAGGGCCTTCAACTGCCCAGCAACACATGTTGCTATGTGTTTAGTAATTTTTAAACTGTTTGAGCTAGAAACTATTTTGTTGTTATAATCTGCAGATAGATTATGGGACGAATGCAGCAAATCAATATTTATGCAAAAGTGCAACAGCCGCACTATCCCATAATTCCAGTGTTCTTAACTATATGTAAATAAACCTTTGAGTGTTTTGACCTTCGAAGGAGACATGGCGCAATTGATCAGCACTAGTGCAAAACCTTCTGCTTATTACGTGCTCACTCCATTGTTTGAGTTTGTACTTACTAACAGGTCCTACTTTGTGGTGAAAGCCAGCCCAGTTGTGTCCCCTACCAGTATTTGCAGAGGCCAATAGGGTTTAGTAGCGGCTTGTTATGTTATTCCCCATGTGTTTTCTCATCTCATGCTTGTCCAACCCAGCACCCTAAATCGAAACATGACTAGCAACTTCTATTCACACCTGTTTATAAACAGCCCCATGAGTGTTTTAACACTCGTAAGACTTTGGGATCATTTAGACCTGGGCTCCCCTGTAATGTCATTTGTAGCCCTGTCGCTATTAGTTGTTAAGTCAGTGCTTAATTTGTAAAATAATAAGTGCCAGGGCCCTGACCAGGAGGCCACTGCAGCATCGCCCCTGTCATCGCTGCTAAAACAACTACTAACCGTCGTCTCTCGCAAGTGTGACAGTTTAGATCATTCCAGGTCCCCAAAACTAAAGGAACGGCTGGGGAGGAAGGGATTAGTAAGTTTTAATGTAAATTGTATTCATAAACAATCGTTGTTCTTCTCATCTCTAAATTAGATGAGCTGCGCCACCATGTGGCAGACTGTCCTAAGTGCGGTGTTGACAATTAAGTGCCGGTGCCGAGCACCAGAAACCAATTAAGTGCTGATGCTGAGCACCGGAAAGCATCGGCTCAAATTAAACACTGTGTTAAGTGTAGCTTGGGAAGGCTAACACAAAAATATTAGCAGTAGTTCTTGGACTTGGGAGATGTCCTGATTCTTCCGATTTATTCTTTCTTATTTTTCACTGCCCTAGGTTGACTCTCAGTCACATTTATGTAAAAAATACCTGCAGAGTAATTATGCTGGCCAAAATTCAGGTGTACGTTGGCCCTGATATGGGGACCTCACTCACTGCAGCTGTTGCACTGACACTTACTCCTGGCCAATGGTGCCATATTTAGATATCACTAACTTGAAGTAATGTATGGTGTGACACTATGTGCTTTTGCGAATGAGTAGCATGCTTCTCGTGGGGATCCCTGTATGAGTCATTTAGTCAAAAATAGTTACAGTTAATCATGATGTTTATATTCAGTGTTTACAATTTATAGTAATTGGTCTTATGCAAATTGGTGCCAGTTTACCTTAGTTCTCTATGTGGATGGTAAGTAAATGTCTCCCAGTTAAGGGGATGCTACACTCTGTTAGTAACATTGTCTTGCACGTGTGTAGTGGTGCTCATGTCTTTTGGGCAAGGTACTTCATGATAATATTTGTGAGGCTACAACTATGGTAACAAAACATTCACCAATGCAGGAAGGGGCCGTATCACCACCCATATCCACCCTGGAAGTATAAACTGTGTGCTAAGAATCATATCTCTGCCTAGCATTTTGGCTAATGGACTGTTCCCATTGGGCGCAGGGTAAAGACTGATTTGCATATGACTGGGTCCAAACTGGAATGACATGGGGAGCAAAAAAAACGACGGATTTAGGCCCAGATCTCTGTACTGGGGTGAATGTTTGACATTGTTCTGCATTCTGTCCATCAATTGTTCTTTTAGCATTTTGGCTAGCTTGCAAGAAATCGTTTGCCAGAATCGTTGAGCGATGTGCATGTGACAAACATATCAGACTTGTCTGCATCTGTAATTGAACATCTAGGACAATGTGCTCTTATGTTGATATTCAATGTATGTAACCGACTTGGGGTGTAGTATAACCAGTGTACTGTATTATAGTCTTGCAATTGTAGATTAGAAGCTTGAAAATATTTACAATTTAGTCTGAAACTTTGCAATAACATATCAGTGTAAACTGAAATTTTTCAAAACCTTGGACCAACGCTCAGCTAAGCCATTATTACAGTTTGGTAATTTGGTGCCCAGATACCCCTAGGGGCGACAGTGTTGCACTTTACAAATGCCGTTTGATTGATTGATTGGGGTAAGATTTATGGAGAGAGTTGCAGGTGGCTCCTTACCTGTTTTCATCGTGTCTCAGAACACTTACCTCAATAATGCAGCTAGTTTCCCTATCCCTGGAATGAATATTGGTAAAACTATTAGACTTTATCTGAACCTTTTTCAATTATTCCAGGGCATTCTGTTTTTTAGCTGATCTTTGTCATTATGGAATGGGACCAAACATATACATATCAGCATGTAGTGTTTCTACCTTTCTTTATAATATGTATTAAATATTTTAAGAAAATATTAACTTGAGAGCATTAAAGTTCATTACATCAATGCAAGTCGTGAACCTGGAACTGGTTTTAAGGTAACTTTGTCAGTACAATTTGTCAGTCCTGTTGACTTTGCTAGTGGCTGTTATTTGTCTGCCACTGCTTCCTCTTTCATTCTTCTTGTCTTTGTCATTTTCCTTTGTAATAGTGGTGATTGATGTTGGACTCCTAGCCCACACTGTAATCTTCATGCTTAATATTGGAAACCTTGGAAAAAGGCACAATTGTTAACACTAAATCAAGTTTACCATCTTATTGGTAGGTCCTGTTGCACTCTTTTGATGTCAGAGTGCGTAGTTCCTCAGGAGCAGTACCCTCAAGAGGCCCACCTTCAGGCAGCTTTGACTCTGAGTAGAATAACACACCAGAGGATCAAAGTGGCCAGATGAGGGGAAGGGAATTAGGGAGGGTACTGCAGGGAGGGAGATCTGGAAACGACAGGTGAGCACAGAGTTCCACTCTTCTCTCTTGCTTAGGATATATAAAACTATAAAACTATATATATATATATATATATATATATATATATATATATATATATATATATATTCACTTAAAAAACCATAGGTTTCACACATGTTATAGTTAGCTGGACATTTCACTCGTAAAAAAACAATGAAATTCTCCCGTTAATGTTAGTGCAGGCAACTATAACTCACGGGACCACAATCCACTGCTGATGACGTCAGATATTACATCACTGTATTTAGACACTTATTTACCCATTTATTCTTCCATTAATCTTTAGCTATACATATATTACAAATATTTATTTTACAGAATAACACATATGTCATCAGTGATGTAATATCTGACGTCATCAGCAGTGGATTGCGGTCGCGTGAGTTATAGTTGCCTGCACTAACTATAACAGGGGAATTTCATTGGTTTTTTACGAGTGAAATGTCCAGCTAACTATAACATGTGTGAAACCTATGGTTTTTTAAGTGAATTTGCAAGGTTTTTTGAATGCTAATTCCTAACTATAACGTGTGTGAAACCTATGGTTTTTTCAGTGAATTTGTACGGTTTTTTAAATGCTAAGTTATTTTTTTATTATTTATTTATTTATTTAAGGTTTTTCACCGTGCGCGCAGTGGGCGCACGGTGCGCTTCGCACACCGCACGCCCACGTTACGCAGTTCGGGCCATGCGCGCACGGTGCGCGCACTCCGCGATTTTTAAAAAATTTTTTTTTAAAAAATGTGGCCCTTCGGGGTCCTCCTGTGACCCCCTGACCAAGGCTAGGGGGTCAGGAACTGTCCACCCTGACCCCTTTTCACGTTCGCCACCTTCCTTTTCCACTCTCGCACTGACAACAAACAAAATGGCGGCCGACACTTCCTGATTTCGACCGATTCGAACGTTGACTGACATGTAACAACCAATCAGAATTTCGCTCGCGCACGTTAGGTATGTATATGCTTTTAAATGCTATTTTCTCAGGAAATACTGAACAGATTGACTCCAGATATGCAAAAGGCACAATTGCATGGGAAAAATGTGTTTTGGGACCCCCCTTTTTTCTCAGCCCCCGCTTGACGAATCCCTCCGAGACTTACAGGGTACGAGCGGAGCGCCCCACCTATTTTGAAAATTTCGCGAGGATTCGTCAATCGGCGCCAAAGTTATTCCAAATAGAATGTTGCGGATTTCCTATGGAAACACAGTCCTAACTATAACTATCTACTGGCGACCGCCAGTAGATAATATATATATATATATATATATATATATATATATATGAACACAGAGTTTGTAGCTGTTCCCAAGCCTCTAATTCGGCGGGCTCACGGCTGGGGTAGCCACCCCCAAAATTCTCACACGTTCAGTCCGGCGCAATCCTTCCCAGATGTATCAAAGGAATCACACAGGAGCCGTGGCCTCTATTTTCAGTGCAGATTTATTGCAGACACAAACGTCCTACGCGTTTCGGAGTAGAACACTCCTTCGTCACGGCCCGTGACGAAGGAGTGTTCTACTCCGAAACGCGTAGGACGTTTGTGTCTGCAATAAATCTGCACTGAAAATAGAGGCCACGGCTCCTGTGTGATTCCTTTGATACATCTGGAAAGGATTGCGCCGGACTGAACGTGTGAGGATATATATATATATATATATATATTATTCACATACACAAATTTAGCTCAACAGTTTATCCTTACCTGAAATAAAAATATAGAGAATGTCAAATGTAGTCTTCAATCAGATTTATGCTATTACTTCTGTACAGTCTTCGTAGAAGTAAGTTTTGGTAGCTCCATTTAGCTTTAAATAGTCTTGAATGCAAAAAAGTTCTTTGACTGATTTACCACAGTTCAAATATTGTTCCATATAAAACGTTAACTTCTGGTTTTCCAAGTTGTAAGCACTCATTAATAAAACAACAAGATGAGTTTTGTTATCCTCGTAACCTGAAGGCAAACTTTGACTTTAATTCGTATCTAATGAACTCTGGGGTCGTGTTACTCAAATCAATAACCAGCTGTGATTCATAAATGTCTATTTCCTTCAAGCATTTGCGCTCTCTTTAAATACATCAAAAGTCATTGAAAACGAGGTGGCTTATTCCTCTCCATAAATCATGACGAATGTTAACAGCACATGCACTGGGAGTCTCTAAAAGCAGAGAGCAATAATGATTCAGCTGTTTCTTTGTGAAACAAAAATGAACTGGATGCCCTGTATTTCCTTGAAACACGAGTCCGGTAGTAATTGTGCTGAGAGTTTTACACATGAGAGAACTGAACTGCCGTCTCTTACCTGCTGCCAAGATTAAAGGAAAACCTCCCCGGAATTTGAATTGCAGGAACGAGACGCGTTGCTGATGACTTTAAAGATTAGGACTGGAAGAGGCCCCCTGACACCAACGCAGATACAAGAATAATCCGCACGGTGCCGCTGGGCGTGGCTGCCTTTATAGGCTGTGGCAAAGCTACGGTGGCTGCAAGGCGACATAATGAATAACTTAACGTAAAAGAAGAGAAATTAACAATAAATAGAATGGTACAGGAAAAACTAAGAAACATTTAGCGCACCATGCACTGTTTGCCTGAAATAAAAAGACAACTCTAGTGTGCCAATGGTAGAAGTTCACTGCTTAGTGCATACATGTAGTCCTGTGCTCAATACGAGTCCAATGCACAATGTACACATGCAGTTACAGTTTTAGAGTGCACATAACATGTTCCTAGCGCCATGAAAGTCTGAGCGCAGCAGATGAAGGTCTGACCGCAGCAGATGGAAGTCTGAGCGCAGCACATGAAGGTCTGAGCGCAGCAGATGAAAGTCTGAGCGCAGCAGATGAAAGTCTGAGCGCAGCACAAGTATAAAATACAGTAAACACCACAGGATGACCTGAATGCGCAATGAACCGATGGGTCATGACATTTGATACATGAATTTCTATTAGATAGACTCCCTGTTCTCAAATGAAAAGCTAGTGTATGCAACAAGACTAAGAGAAAATGATTTTCTTTTGTAAACTATTCTAATATCCACTTTGATTACATTGAAATTTCGAATGATTTCTATAAGGCATTTTTTAAATAAAACAAGAAATACTACTTGACTGAGGGAGAAATCCTTTTTAAGCTGGCAGCCAGATAGGAACAGGAAACTTTATCCCAGAACCTTGACAGAGATTTGCAATGGAGGATAAGGTGAGGTAAGCCTCCTATTTCCTCTTTGCAGTTCCAGCAAGTCGGGTCCTGAAGTAGGTCTTGGCGGTGTCTAGTATGCTTTGTAGATTAACCATAGTTTCGTTTGTGATAGGACGGGGGAGATTTTGCTCTGGGTAGTTGATTTATAAATTTGGGACCATTGGGATTCAGATGGAGGGCTTGAGAAGTTTTTCTCCCTGAATGTGGTAATATTTTTTTTTTTTTTTTTTTTTTTTTTTAAAAAGCTTTATTTCGGTAGTTGCACAATACACAGCGTCTGCCTACAACCCCTCGGGGCCGGCCGCTATGATATCGGAGAACATAAAACAATCATGTCAGGATAAGAAAAGGTTTTGATTTTATGGTTTCGTCGAGTACGATGTAGTGAACTTCGAAAAGGTTCGAAGCTAATCACTGACCAGGAGAGACAGCACCATTCGCGGAGCACCCAGAAGGAGGCGTCATATAGGAAGGCATTAATAAGAAAACAGGTGGCCACCATCCAGGAACTAAAAGCAAACACTATACCACAGAATGATGGAACACAATAAGCTCCCTGCTAACACCGAACCCCAACCCCGAAGAAACAAAGAAACGTAAAAGAGAAAGAAACCAAAGAGGAAGAGAGAAAGAAAGAGAAAGAGGGCCATAGAGACGAAGAAGACATAGAACACATCCCATCCCCCCACCCTGCATACCAGCGGAAGGCCACGGCCCACCCCCCCCCCATTAGGCATGCCTGTCGCCCCAAATGAACCCCAAGTAGGAAAGAGAGTCTGGAGAGTGGGAAATAACCTCCCACTCTCCGACTCCCAGAGAAGACAGGAGGAGGAAATTTTCTATACTCCCGGTCACCACAGCCCCTTACGCAACCCCCACCCTGAATATCAGCAGCACAACTGAAGTGGCAAGCAAAGCGGCAGGTGGGGAAACTCCATTACAAATGTGCGAGTAAAGCAGACACTTGGCAGTCTCATCCTAGTCCCCGCCCGCCAATACGTACAGCAAACTAAAGGGAATCGCCCAGCCCCGGCCCGATCCTAAGCGGCCCCACAGATCCACCCCCGCAATAAACAGTAGCGAATTACAAACATGCGGATCAACCGATACATAAACAAATGTTCTAGTCCGGGTCATGCCAGGCGGTCAGGCAGGATCATCGAGGGAGGCAACATCAACCCTGGCCTGAACGCGGAGACCTCACCAAACATGGCCGCCGCTGGGAGTGTACCTCAGGCAGAACAAAGGAGCAAGATGGCCGCTCCCGGCAAAGAAGACGCAGAGGGAGGAGAAGCGAGAGTTCCCAGTCGTAGACCATCACCACATCGATAGTGACAAACACAATTTTCCCCACAGAACAGCACACACTCCGGCGATGTTGAGGCAGACATGGCAACACTTGCAGAGGCAGAGTCTCAGCTTGTAAAGTGGAAGGGAGCTTTGTATCTGCAACTTTGTCCTTAAGAGAACCCTCGACACTGCAACCAGGGAGAGGACGTTCCACAGTATCCCCCTGTCGCCAATTTGTATCTGCCTCGAAGGGAATAAGAGGCATGGGGGGGTCAGACAACCGCAGTAGTTCCCTGGATGGCATAGTGGCATCGATCTTCCGCTCCAGTTCTCGAGTGCGTTGGCAACATGTCGCCCGCAAGTCCCGCAGGGCTAGAAGGATATCACCATAGGTCAGGTCTGCTCCCTGCTTCAGCATGCCGACAGTATGTAAAGGCGCCACCGGGACACCCTCCAGCTCGACGGTAGGCAGGGAAGCTTGCGTCAGGGATATGGCGGCTTCCGCCTTTCCGGCGAGGTAGACCGGCACCGGTACCATTTATGTCGTTAGCCCACCTCGGAGGGGTGAGGGCGACGCCATAGGACGGGGGAACAGTAGTTAAGGCAAGAGGAGTTGCTGCTCGCTATACAGGGCTCACACAATGGGAGAGCCCTCGGCTGTGTTGCGATGCGGGTGGTGGGCGATCTCAAGCGGATACCGCTCTGGCCGCTGGTAGGAGGACAATGGAAGATTCGCCAGCCCGGACCCAATCGTACCGGAATTCTCTCCGTAGCGAAGAAGGCTCCGCCAGGCCGCCCACTCCACGCCCGGTCACATTTCCCCAGGCGCCGGTCCAGCCCCAGGTCGTCTCACCGTACGTGTGAGCGGTGTCCGGTGGCGGTGGTCGGGCCAGAATGCGTGGGCAAAGTCCAAAGTCGGCAAACTCTATGAATCCTCGACCAAAAAGGCCGGCGGGGACATCGGAGGAATGCGGAAAGTATCAGCGCATTCGTGGTTACATTTACTCGCGCCGTAGGCAGGATTAAAGATCAGGATGTCATGTAAACAGCAAACGGGCTGCGGAGCCGGGAGCTCAGACGTCCTGTCCGTCCGCCATCTTGGCTCCTCCTCCCTGAATGTGGTAATATTTTTGACGAGGTTTTTGACCTTAGCAATTTGCAAATATGAGAAACCTGGTGTCCCGGCTTATAGATTTTTAAAAGGAAGCTTGGCAGCAATGGAGATGATTTATGGATTTTAGATTTTGATAAGGCTGTTTTGATTTAAAGAAAGTTATAGAATTCTAACATGTCTAAGCCATATTTGTTCTGTATTTCCTTAAAAGATAAGGGATACAAGGATTGTTCTAGTTGGTAAGGAAAAAGATGCCTTTATTGATCCACGAATCAAAGTGTAAGGGTTTACCTTTGTATTTAATATTTCGATTGTTCCATAGGGACTCTAGATTAGAAAGTCTGATGCTTGAGCTGAGCTTCTTGTCCAATTGTAGGAGTGAGGTTTTTGTATTTTTAAATATAGATTTAGATCTCGTTTTATAGAGTTGGAGGTAAGTAAAGTGAGTGGGTTTAGATTTTGAATTATGGCTTTTTCTACTTTTAACCAAACTAGAACTTAGTTGTTGAGGGTAGAAAACCAGTAAAGATCCTGTTTCGTTAAATTGCCGTTTCGTATGATTTGCAATCGGCCAGGTTTACACCCCCTAGGGTTCTATGAAGTCTGAGTTTTTTAGGGAAATTATAGCTTTTTTACCCTGCCAGATGAATTTAAATATGAGGATGTCCGACTTGTGATGAAAATCTTCTAACAGAATGAGGGGTAACATGTGGATGAGGTAATTAACTAGTGGGGAGATCATCATCTTTACCGTTTCTATTCTGCCCCACCAGATGATAAATTTGGGTAAACAATTGTCTAGTAGCTTCTTAATCTTTTCTAGCGTAGATTGTTCATTGCGTCGAAGTGTATCGATGATGTTGCAGTCAAATTCGATCCCCAGATATTTGATGTAACCGATTTGCCAGGTCAGACCAGATGTACCTAGGATTTCTTATGTGCAGTGAATGTTTAGTGGTTTAACCTCTGATTTATCCTTGTTCTGCTTGTAGCCTGAGTGACGGGAGTAAGTGTTTATTGTGTTCATCAGGGCCAGAATAGAGGGTTCAGGATTTTCTGTGACGATCAGGAAGTCATCTGCGTATGCCACAAGCTTGACCTGAGTGTTATTGAAGTTTACCCCAGCAATATCGGAATTCTTTTTTTATATCTATTATGAGGGGGTTCTAATGCCAACCGAAAAAGGGAAGGGGACAGGGGATAGCCCGTTTATAGCTATGCGTGCTGATGGGTTTGTATAAAGTGCCGTGACCATTTTGATAAAGGGTTCACCCAGATCAAAGGATTGTAAGCATAGGTTTAAAAAGGACCACAACACCCTATCAAATGCCTTCTCAGTGTCTAGGGTTATGGCTATCGATGGGGCGGGGTTAAATAAAGCATTTTATAGGACGTGGCATACAAGACGGGTATTGTCATTGGACATGCGGTGTTTGATATAGCCGACTTGGGAGTTGCTTATAAGTTGTGGAAGGAAGGTGTTAAGCCTGGTGGCCAAACTTTTAGCATAGATTTTACAATCCACGTTAATGAGGGAGATTGGTCTATAATCTTTTGGTCATAAGGGTCTTTGCCTTCTTTTGGGAGTACAACTATATTAGCTTCTGTCATAGAGTCTGCTTTAATGCCAAGCCTAGCTATATTGTTATATACCTTTAACACGGTTGGTAAGAGTTGCTTGTTGAAATGATTTATAAAATTTGGCTGTGAACCCGTTGGGGCCGGGGGCTTTGTTATCTTTCAGGGATTTAATGGTCGTAGGCACTTCCACTTCATTTATCGGTTTCCCCAAGGCATCTCTTTCCATAGCAAACTGTTTAGTGAGATTTAGACTATCTAGGTATTTTGTGCATGCCTCCTTGTTAAAAGCATGGTTGTTATGATATAGGGATTCATAAAATTGTTTTAAACTCTCTAATATTTCCTTGGGTTAAGTGCTCACTTGGTTTTTTGTGTCTTTTATTGCATCAATGATATGTTGGTTTTGTTTGTGGTTGAGGAAGGACGTACGCATTTAACCCGCCTTATTGGCTTCACAAAGTTTGGGGCCTTTAAATTTGTTAATCCATACCCCTGCTCGCATGCTCAAAATTTTATTATATTCATTTTGATTTTGTGTTAGTTGGATAAGGGTGTTGTTTTTAAGGGAGTTGGCATGTGTTGCCTCCAATTGTTTAATGTCTAGTTCCAACTTGGCAAGTTCCGCGTTGTGGGTTTTATTGATTTTTGTTTTGATTTCGATGATAACTCCCCTTATGGTGGCTTTCAGTGCATCCCATAGGGTGTTTGGGTTCATCTCTGGGAGATCATTACATTTCAGGTAGTCTAAAATGGCCTTCTCAATTTTCTTTTTGTCGTTGGGGTCAGCGAACACATCATTATTGAATCGCCATCTTCTAGGGAAAGATTTGTTTTGGCTACTCGCCGTATGATACTGATGCATGAGTGATCAGACACCAGTATTGGAGCAAAGTTCATTTGGTCGATTAGCTGAGAGAATGAGCCTGAAATTAGTATATAATCGATTCTCGTGTACGTGTTATGGGGCGCTGAGAAAAATGTGTATTTCCTGGAGTCAGGGTGTTGAAGGCGCCAGGTGTCTTTAAGATTGAATTTTGAGCAAATCTTTTTTTTAAATTCCATGGGATTTTGTAGGGTGATAATTACACAATGACTGCCGGTCTAATAATGGGTCTAATTGGAGATTAAAGTCTCCTTCCACTATGATTAGGTCATCCTGGGGTAAGTCTTCTATGTTCTTGGAAACTTTTTCCCAGAAGTCAGGTTCGTCATTATTGGGGCCATAGATATTTACTACATGAATGAGGTTATTACCTCTCCGTAGGTGTGTTATATGGAGCCTCTCATCTTCATCATGTGAGTAAGATTCAAGGGACATATTAGCTCTTTTGGTTATTAGGGTGATTACCTCTTTCTTTTTTTGTTGTGCTTGAGAACATGTAACATGAGAAATCCACTTGTGTTTGATGAAATCTGAATCTTTACTGGATAGTTTTGTCTCCTTTAATAGGATGATGTCCCCTTTGGCTTTGGTTACATGCTCTAACAGTTTCAGATGTTTAACAGGATGATTAAGGCCCTGTACATTTAGGGAGACTATATTGAGATTGTCTACACTATTATGTGCCATTTTGGTGTGAGTGCCACGGTGAATGGGCGAAGATTTACAGAGTGATCGGATTCTGGTTGTCTGGAAATCCTAGAGAGCACTGATTGCATACGAAGGCTACTAAAGGGAAGATTTGTTGGGACGATATCCCCCCATAGAGATATGTAGAGAACTGGGAGTATGGTAGCTCGCTTATCATGATGTAGATGTGCAAGAAGGTGTGTGGCATAACAGGCTGAAAGGAACCGTGTCAAAGGGGAAAGGAAGAGCATGAAGATAAAAAGTACAAAAATAGCAAAAACTGGTAATCCCCATAAACCCACCCCAATCCCCCCACCCCTCCCACCCGAACCTGTAGTTTTCGAATAACGGAGGTGCGACAGCAGGAGCGCCGGTCTGTCAACTTGGAATGGAACTTATCATCATAGATAACATTCTAGAGTGTACCAAAGGGTAACAAATAGTAACTGTGAGAAGTGCTAACAAATGTTTAACACGTCCCTCCAAATTGCCACTAAGACAACGATGCTCATCATGTATAATGATATGGTACAGTTTTTGGGACTTGGCAGTATTGGTGTACACAAACAATGAAGAGACTTATTATAACATCTTGTAAATAGATGGAAAAATAAGACATCGATATTCCATAAACACGAACATTATGACTGGCACATATAAGTGAGTGTAACTAGCATATTACTGAAGGCATATCAACGTAAATATTTATCTGATGAACAGCTAATTCTGCTAGAGAAAAATCAGTTAAGTTGTACATGGTTGGCAGTAGATGAATAGATGTACTGACATAGAGGTGTTTAAATTTACCAATTTATAACCTTGTATAAGCCTAAATAGTTAACGTACATAGTAGGCTTAACTAGTATTCAAAAAAGATATCATGTTTTCTTTTTATTGGAAGCGGAGTTAGAGAAGTCCATATCTTGAGATGTCGGAGTGTCCAAGTATTTTGACAGTTCCTTAGGATCCGTGACGAAGCGGAGTCTTCCATTCTCAATAATTTTAAATTTTCCAGGACCAGCAAAAGATAATTGGACGTTTTTCTCTTAATTTGTCTTTTAGTAGAAGAAAGCCTTTTCTTATATCGACAGTAAGTTTTGACTAATCCTGCGTGAATGTTATTTTTTGGGCACTCCATGTGATCTGGCGATTTTTATGGGCAAAGTTGAGGAAGGCTTCTGCGTGTTGGTATTTCAGAGGTTTGCAGATGATAGGGCGGGTTGTTTTCCTTGTAGACGAGCTAAATGTTGGTATTCTGTGTGCTCGGACAAGTTCCGGTGAAATTTTATGCTCGTAATCTGAGGGATCCAGGTCTCCAAAAAGGCGACGCATGACTCAGCGGAGTCTTCTGAGCCCTCTGGGACACCAAAAATTATAATATTGCCTCTTCTGTTTCGGTCTTCTAGTCCAGCTGTGTGTCTTTTGAGGCTACAGGTAATGTCTATAAGGGTCTTTATTTCCTTAATGGCTTGAGACGCAGCATCTTCAATGTCGCTTATCCTTTGTTCTGCGACAACCATTTTAGAGTTGATTTTACTCATGTCCGCTCATATGGGGGTTAGTTCTAACTGCATGGCGTCCGTGTTTTGTTTAGTTGATTTAGTAAGATCGTGAACATCGGCTAACGTTTTGAGAATCGTTTCCATTGTGCTATTCATGTCTGCTTTAGCCTTGATAGGTGAGTCTGATGGAGAAGGTTCAGCCTTGGATCTTTTGTAGTGAGCCTTGGATTCTTTATCCGCCATGGTGATGTACCCCCTAAGTGCAGTGACCTCGGGTGTTGTTTTATTGGAGCTTCTTGTATTTACTTACTGGTCACCGCGGGGTAGAGCGTAAGGTGTATATCTGGGTTATTATGAGCAGACTGTGTGTAGGCCTGAGTAGAATGCCTGATAATCAATATTGAAGACTGCAGCCTGGATCTGGTAAGCACATGGAAGAGATGGAGTAGATACAGGACAAAGCAGGTGACTTGCAGATGGGGCTGGACACCTTAGGGCAATAATACAGTGACAAACTGGTCTTGAAGAAGTAGTATGGTGCACAGCGGTTCCGCTTTGAAGGATCTGGCCGTCCTTTGTGGATTTGATTAAGGCGCTGGTTGCCTAAATTGCTGCCGCAGTACAGAGTGGAGCGTAGTTAATTTATTTGGTTTGTATAGAAGTAGCGCTGTCTGGGACTGTTTTCTCGTTGATCGGTGATAATGGTAGAGGTGGCTTAGTCTGTGGGTGATGCACAGTACTCTATGTTCTTTTTTGGGGGCAGTGTGGACCAGGAGTGATGTTCGAGGTAAGAATTACAGATTTGATAGGTGCGTCGCACTGACTATTAGGGGTGGGAGCAATATAGAGTTAGCACCGGTTGCCCCTGGTAAACAATGTGGTGTGTAGAGGAACCAAAGGCCCTTGAGAAACACTATGTTGGAATAGGCGCTAAGGGTTGAGGCACTCGTTGGACACTCCCTGTACACGTTCTATCTAGATTAAAACTGCCCAAAATTCATAATATGTTGTTGTCCCCGATGGTCTCTCGAATCCATAATGTAGCCAGCAACCTTTACTTCAGATAAAAGAAGTGGATAAACAGTAATATTCTGAGCTAGTATTTGTTTAACATGTACAACTGAGCCTGGTCCCACAAAAATAAGCTACAGATCAAGACTTATATAGCAACCTTACTCAGTGCAAAATTGGCAAGGAATCTTGTGGCCTTCAAACACCCCTGGTGGTTCTCAGCTTTAAAGCAGTTCTCAAAAATTTAGAAAGATAGAAAAGTGTAAAAACATGTTATGAGTTGTAAAAAGAATAAGGCAACGCATGCCTGTCTGAATCTAAGTATTCTTAAAAGCCCCTTGAGAAATACACTTCTCAGATATGAGTAGTGCGGACAGTGGAGGACAAATTTAAGGTATCCTGTGGAGACCTATTGCCGCAGCCACAGGATCCTCTATGTCCTGTGTGTGCCATAAAGCCGGGGGGACATCCAATAGGTGATGAAATAGGTTCATCCTAAAACGCTTAATTAAAAATCTGTCATGTGCACTGGTTATAAGGGATAAGTAGGGTTCCATATCCTGCATTGACTTAACTAGAATGTGTTCTCTGACCGTGTTTATTTTTAGCTCCTTTCCTCACATTGTGCAGTGACATGTTTAAAAAAAACAGATCTTTGATAAGCGCTTTTTCCTGTGATCCCACCTTATCAAGATTGGTAATCAGATCTACATGTCCTATTGTGAAGAGGGTGTCCTTTACATATTTTAACCACGGGATCTTTATCTTTAGCACATGATCGAGGGAGAGACAGTCCTGAATTACCAACCTGGTGAAGCCCGCCTCGTCAATGGACCAGATCTTCACCCAACACAATAGGGGTTTCACAGCCACCATATCAGAAATGTACTTGGACCCCAATTCCTCATGAACAATGTACGCAGGGTTGATATGATGGACTTTCAGCAAGCACCTAAAATATTTGTTATCTTTGATTTGTAATTTATTAGCCACCTTAAATCCTCACACCTCACTGCCATATAAAACTTTAAAATCGTCCCAGGTAACCAGTGGCCTAATCTATGAGCAAAGTTTGCAATTGCTCTGGTGAATCTCGTCAAACCAAGGCACTTCTCCTCTAATAAATGTTTAAAACTCAATTTTTCATCACATAAATGACTAGATATGAGAAGGCCGGTACTTTCCCTAGGGTATGTGTGTCTATTATGTAAGTGTGAGGGTTCCTGCACTTCTTACCAATTTCCATTATGTAGGATTTCGATAAATTAGGGGACAAGTCCATCTTGTTCATAAAAGTCACAAACCCGTCTAGTAAAAGCTGCATGCCTTTGGGGGTGCATACAAGGAGTACTGCATCGTCCGCATAGAGCAGAACACGGATTGATCCTACTCCTATCCTCGGGGTGTCTGCTTATAAGGCCGTCAATGCAGGATCAAGACCATTAATATATAATGTAAACAAGAACAGCGCTAAAATAGAACCCTGTCTGACCCCACTAGTGCAGTTAAAATGATCCGTGATTTTCCCCTAACTGGTGCAGTAGTGTTAGAACGTAGGGCCATTAGGGTGTTAGTTATTGCCAGGTCCACCCTGAGCTCTCTCATAAGTTTCCAAAGTTTACAGCGGTTCGCTCGGTCAAAGGCCGCAGTGAGGTCCATAAAGCTAAATACAATGTCCCTGATTTGGCTATTGTGTATTTAGCAGTAACAAGATAAAGGTTGAGGCATTGAGCAGCACTGGATTTACCGGGTCGGAACCCATATTGGATGTCCGTTAGTATTTGGTTGGCCTCTGTCTATTCAGACAACCTGTTTAGTACCACCCACCCCAGAACCTTTCCTGTCACATCGATAAGAGACATGGGGCGATAGCATTGTCGACTGTCCCTATCTCCTTTCTTAAAAATCGGGACAATGGTGGCAAAAGACCATTATAAGGGCATTATTGACGCTACTGCCGCATTGAAGACCCTCACAAGGAGAGGCACCTAGTTACATCGGAAAAGGTCTGGTGGGATCCCATCTGGTCCCGGTACCTTGTTCCATGAGAGACGCTCAATTCCTAATCTCACCTCATCCAGAGTGAAGGTAATGGGATCAGCTCTCTGTTCAGGTATTGGTGCCTGGGTTTGTTTCTCTCTGTGGGAATGATTGTACAATCCCTCGAAGTGAGCCTGACATTGCTCTGGTAAAATGTTCTGAATTAGCCCTGGGTTCTTTGAATCTTTAAAGCAGGGGTTGTTAATGACCCTCCAGAAACGGGTAGAGTCCTTTAGCTCAGATGCCTCTGTTAACTCCTCCTAGGCCTTCTGTTGCAGTTGGGCCACTATTATGTTATGATTTGTGAAACACGCAAATACCAAAGTTCGTCCTGGTACTATAAAAGGGTGGAAAAGCATCAGGAGGAATGTTAGGAGATGGACAACTCAGACTGTTGGGTGAACAGCCAGGTTTTAAGTTTTTTCCTGAAAGTGTAGAATTTAGCTGTACTTTTCACTAAAAGTGGAAGCCTATGCCAAAGTTTGGAAGAAAAATATGAGAAGGCGCGACCAACAACAATTTTCTTGCCTGAGAAGCTGGATGCAGATCTGGAAACAACAACAATGTTCACTTCCTTTCAAAAAACAGATTTAAAAAAACTGTCATTTCTAATCCTAAATTGACATGAGCACCATCATGACTTTATCAGAAGGTTCTGCATTCCTCTTTTTAACTCTAGCTGAAAACCTGTATTCAGTTTTAACCAGTTTGCCTGCCTTTTCCTGATGGAGCAGAAACACACAAATTATGTTTAGAATGAAGAACAAATCTAACATTCACCCCCAGTCACAGATCTGGGTTAAATCTATAGTTTTGTTGCTCACCACACCACCCCAGTGTGGACCCAGCCATATGCTCCCCATGGGAACAGTCCAGCCGGAACTGCCAGTATAGGTCCTCCCTGGACCGAAAAACAAGCCTCCTGGGACTGGTTTTGGGGTATCACCCCTCATCAGCCAGGCTAGCTTGAATCAAGTGGTATAGTGAGCACAGGCCCACGTTTGGGAATATCATTCCCACTTAGGGCGACAAAGCAGAAAACATACAAATGGCATACGGAAGGAAGAACAAATCAAACATTCACCCTTCATCACAGATTTGGATTACATTCATAATGTTTTTGCTCGACACACCACCCCAGTTTGGACCAATCATATGCAAATCAGTCTCAACCCTGCTCTCATGGAAACAGTCCAGCTTGAAATGCCAGGTCCTCCCTGGACCGGAAAACCGGCATCCTGGAACCCGATTAAAGCTAGCCTGGCTGATGAGGGATGATATCCCGAAACCGAACCAGGATGCTTGTGTCTGGTTCAAGGAGGGCTTGGCCTGGCAGGTCAGGCTTGTCTGTTCCCATGGGGAGCAGGGTCAAGACTGATTTGCATATGACTTGGTCCAAACTGGAATGGAGTGGCGAGCAAAAAAACAATGGATTTAACCCATATCTATGACTGGCGGTGAATGTTTGATTTGGTCAGCATTCTGCCCATCATCTGTTCTTTTTGCACCAAGGGTTGGGCGGACTGATCTATTATTACCACCCATCGCAAATACAGACTATGTTTGGCAACACCGGCAAAAGAACGTAAGTGAAATTTAGACTCAGAAATCATAAGTCGTGATTTCTCCCTTTCACCTTCAAGTTTTCACAATTGATTTCAATGTCAGCTTAACTAATGTATATATTTACCTAGAGTTTGAATATTTAGCACTACCAGCCAGCAAACGTTAGCCTCAAAGCTCAAGCTTGGTATTGAGCTTACTATAGTTAAGTACCACTCCACAGACACCAATAACAACACCCAAAATCAATGTAAGCAGAGTAGAGATGGTAAAACCTAAAATTATAATGGGGAGACCGATCAAGGACATCATCATCTGATTTTAGGCTTCTAACTAGCATGTCTGTGTCCAGGCATGGGTAGGTGGGTTTGAAGATGCCTGAAGGCGAGGTCAGCTGACCATTGGGACATCCTGCATAAGTGTGTTTTCAGCATCCTTAATAAGAGTAAATTGTTTAATGTTTTAATTGCAAGGGAAGGGTGTTCCAAAGAAATGAACCCTGCATGGGAAGGGATCCTGCTAATGAAATTCTCCTAGAAGTGCAATCAAAAAGACACTAAGTCCTGATAAATCACTATGAAGTGTTCCCAAATTTAACTACATTTGAAAATTGAATGGGATGGCAAGTGGCATAAGTCTTTTGAAAACCATGGAATACAGATGTGGTGGTGAGAAAATGTCTTTCTGCAGTTGTGGTTCATCCCTAATAAAAGTTACTTCATAAATAAGAGGCATATTACATTGAAGTGCTTGTAATCAGCTGGTTCGAAGTCATCGATGGAATAGCAAAAATGATTGTACAATTGTGGCAAATTAGATCAAATCAAACACACAAAAGTGATGGGAGGTATGCTTGCAATCACTGGCAATCACTCCGGCTAGCATTCCAATCCATTGTTCTTTTGCGCACCATGCCAACTCATTTTGGACTCTGCCATAGCAACTCAATACTGGTTTCAGTCTGATTGGAGAGCCCGTCAGTCATTTGTAGCTTGGTTCCAGTGGCACATTGAGCACAGGACCCAGGTGCAGGCACATCCTTGCGACTTAGGACATTACATGAAACATACAGAGGTGATGGGAGGAATGCTTGCAATAAGTCTCACCACTGCATATTGCTCAGCCTAGTATTACCAACAGGCATTCTCAGTTTGGACCCATCCACATTCAAATTAGTCTTGACCCTGCTCCACTAGGAACAGTCTAGCCCACACAGCCAGGCCAGGTCCTTCCTAAAATGGAACACAAGCAACCAAAAACCAGTTTTGCGCTTATTGGGCACGTTTGTCGGGTGTCGCTTGGTTCTTTGGCACAGAGGGCACGGTAGCCACATCTCAGCTTACCTTTGCAACTTAGGATATTACTTCAAATACAAAAAGGTGATGGCAGGAAAGATTGCAGCTAGTCTAATCGCTGGCAGTTGCTGAAGGTAGAATTCCAACACCACCTTTGGTTTGGGGTTGCTTGTAGTCCTTTCTGGACGTGGCCTTTCCTGCCAGTTCAGGGCGGTCGTTTCTGTGAGGAGCGTGGTCAGTCCTGATTTGATTAAGGCAGGCCTTTTTCTAGAGTGGCATTGTGGGAGAAATAATATGGACTCCAATGCAGCCCCAAGTAATAGCCACTGCCTGAGATTAATTCAAGCATTACATCCATCATAGTATTGTTATTGAAATGAGATAAAATCCAGTAGTACTGATGTGTAGTGATAAACTGTCTAGTTTCAATTTGATTAGTCACAGAGGAAAAATTAAGATGCCAGAAAAATGTACTTAAAAAATTAAGAATTGTAGGACTGTAGTTATTGATTTTTCCTAAGCTATCATGTTTAGACATAATTAATGTCCATGCTCCATGTGGGGAGTGCCATAGTCGAATGCCCAGAGATGGCTATGACATAAAGAAGTGGAAGAAAGCATCAGCGCGTCTATCAAAGATGGCTGCCAAAAGCGTAATACTTGTCAGAAAGAGAACTGACCCTGGGGTCGCAATGCCTTATTTTGAAAGCAAGTATCAAACGTGACGCCCAAAATATATAGACCAGCTTGTACAGTTGCATGTTTTCACCTGTTTCGGAATACCTATATATTGACTGAGTTGATTGAGCATGGGAGCTACCGTAGATCAAGTGGGTGGAAAAATCATGGTAAATGTGCATAAAGTGGGTTTCTGTGCATTTAAATGTTTGCATACATGGAAAAGCGCTTTTACCAAGCCAGAAATGCAATAACCCTACTTATCTGAACAAAAGTCTATGCCCATTAAAACCCTAAAATTTTACTCTAATACATTTGCACTAATTTCAAGAGCATTACTTTGGATAGCCCAGTTACAAAAAAATCAGATTACTACAACAATCCAACAATCCCTCAGTAACCTCCCAACCAAAGGCCAGTTCATCGTGTGGATTTTGACAGGCTCTTTATCACAGTGGAATGAAGCGATGCTTGAGTACCATTTAAAACAGTAGTACTGGGCTGTGTCTCTGATCTCTGCATCCTTTATAATGAGCTGATACTGGGTTCCCGCGCTGTTTATCGAGGCGGTAAAATGGGAAGAGGATACACCAGGTCCATATCTAGGGACGGAGTAGCTTTTATGGTGATAGAGAATGAGGGAGGGAGCTTCTCCGGGGATCTGTCTTAGGTATAGCAGGGCATTGCCATCGTCTGCTTCAACCTCACAGCCTATGTTGGCGCTTTTTCCAAGACTGACCTGGACAGCAGGAGATATCACAGGTTTCTGAGCCTGAGCATCTGAAAAGAGAACATGACAATCAGAGCATTGCTTGAAATACTAGAGCAGAATTGATCAATTTCACTTCATCAATGCTATCAAAAATCAAATATCCATTAGTCCTTGTCATACATACATGCAATCCACAAAAGGGCACTGGACGCCAGGATCTGCAGCAGTCCCATCCCTCCAGTTGTGCTGATGAATTTTTGGGGTCTGATGCTTCACTACAAAATGCAAAGCCTGGTGAGCTGCATTTTTATGCTGTGGGTATCAGAGGGCATTGGGGACATAAGGCGAGGTATGCAAATATGAAAGTAGACTTCCTTCAGTAACTGACTATTGGCACCTGTTATTTACACTTCATTTTGACTATGCATGTGTCTGCCATGTGAGGATTTCATGCTCAGACATGAGGAGAAGAGAAAGAAAATAAAGACACAGGTGTGGTGAGAACCGTCCTCTCTATAGTAAGACACTCATGTCACTGGAAACAAACAAGACTTGTGTTAAAACTATGAACTAGCGCGTTGGAGAACACAATTTGGTCCATGTAGATTCAAGCAGATGTCAATGCATTCAGATACTAGTAGCTAGTGACGTGTGTCCAAAATACTGCTTATTTTCCAGCAGTGCTCTGATTAAAGTACTGTAAATATCCACGTTTAGGAACTGTTTCTATTTTTGTCATATGTCAAGCCCAATTGGTTTATCCTCAAATATTTCCTGTATATTAATAGAACAAGAGAACACAGAACAGATTTCTAGGTTTCAAGGCTTCTGATAAAAAAATATTAATTTGATTATAACGAAGGCTACATGTTTAGAGCCAGATGAGTCTCTCGGTGTCAAAATTGCCCAATAATGCAAAATTATGAGGAGAATCGATAATATATTTGTGTTATAGAATGAGCTTGTGACACAAGAATTCCAGAGACAGTAGAGTTTTTTTTTTAATTTACCTGATCTGATTTCTGGCGGTCATCCTTTCTCTCTCAGCTCATTCTGTGTAATTTTCACATATGGCCTTGGCTACTGTGGGTCTATTTAGACCTAAATATGGGTGCACCCTCAGGTGCGGCCGCTACAGGTAAGAGCGCTGGGTCAGTAGGGCGGGGTGGCAGGGGAGTAGACAGACGATGGAATTGGGAAAATAAAATAAAATAAATAAATAAAACCACTTACCTTGCACTTGCCGCATCGCCAAGTCGGAGAATCGGCAAATGCAAGGTAAGTGTTTTTCTTTTTTTATTTTATTTTCCCTATTCTGCCATCTGTCGGCTTCCGTCACGCCCTACCTTTTTTACCTGTACCGGCTGTGCCTGTGTATCCTATACTGACCCTGTAAAAGATAGCTGTGCCGGTATGTAGATTTATTTCCTTTCCTGTAATTGTCAGGCCTTTCAGATTAAATTACAAAACTTTCCACTGCTGGTGAAGTGGATACACTGAGGACACAGTTGATAGCCTTGCAGGGACCATGATCTTGGGTCCCCTTGACATTTTGTTTTGTATTTCTGAGTAAGACTTAGGGGCATATCAACAACAACCGGCGATAATTATCTCAAAGCGCACTTAGCGCTAGGATAATTATCGCCGGCTAGCGTGAATTTTTATCGCTGAGATAGCGTGCGATTAGCAACGCTTATCTCAATAGCGATAAAAATCCTCACGCTAACAGGCTAACGTGAGATTATCGCTGGAAACCCAGCGATAATCTCACGTTACCTTGTTGATAGGGACAGGCAAACTTAGCCATGATATCCTCCTTCCATAGGATATCATGGCTAAGTCAGAAAAATACCAGATGTAAAAAAACAGCGATAACCGCGGTTAGCGCTGCTTTTTTTTGTCTCTAACAGGGTTAGCGACATTCTTGATAATAGGAGAAATGTCGCTTAGCGACATTTCTCCTATTATTTTACTCTGGAACGCCCCCTTTGCATCTCATTAGAGATGCAAGGGGAAGCGTAGAGTAAAAGGGTGCTAACATGCAAATTTGCATGTTAGCACCCTGTTGTTGATAGGGCGCTAGTTGTATCTCTGCTTTTTTGGCTTTTAAAGCCCTTGTTGATATGCCCCTTAGTTCCTTAAAAACAATTTAAACAAATTAATGGCCGTTCTGGTTTTCTGACAAAATATCGAAAAGAAAAATTTCATGTGGACAGAATATCGTGGGAAAAATATTGAGGAGCAGAATATCGAGAAGGTAAGTGAAAACAGATAAGTATAGATTTAGTAACCGCATCTATATACCTTGACGATATGAATATCATAAATGTACATATATGTGGAGTTAAGCATAGGAAATCCTTGCTTACCTATAGAAACTTATCTTCATGATTTTTTTCCAAACACGGGCCCTGCCAGGCAGAGTGTGTTTCTCCCTATGTTTTAGGCCAATTGCTTGTTTTCCCTCTGCAGTTCTATTACCATTGGCAGTGGCAGGTTCAGGTGGGAAACATCAGTGGCGTTGGTCCTGCCATAAGTTTTCTAGGGTGAGCTGGTGGACGATGGCAGAGGGACTATCCGGTCAAGGGTTTCTGACAGTGGAGCCTACGGAGGCTCACTTTAAGTAACTCAGTGGTATTCTTACTATAAATGGGGCATGGAAGTGTGAGTTTGAAGAGGTGGGTGCTCCACAAATTTGGAATAGAGTTTTTACTCCGCCAAAGTCTAAAGGAGGATGCCATCCTTTTCCAACATTCTGTGCTTTTTAAATGAGTGTGCTAAACTTTTTCCATAACCGCTCTCTACCTGACTATTTTATCCTATCCTTTCTCAAGTCATCTTCGCTCGGCTAATACAAAGTGCTGTTGCACATCTTCCTGACCCATTCAGGGGAAAACAGGGCAGGCAAAGCCGACATGGCCCCAACCATTGTGGTTTAGCCCATTTGTAACTGGTGTCTATTCTCTTGTTGCCACATTTTGTGCCACATGTCCCAAAAAAAATGAGTAGCCTCGCTGCTTCAAGAGTGCCACAAAATTTGTTTTTTTAGGGCAGCTCTGGAAGCACACTCTGTCTTTTTTTTAATTTTTAATTTTCATTTGAAAGTGGGTGTCGAGGTCGAATCCAGGGTACCCACCACATTGTGTCTTTTTTAATGTTTTGTTTAAAAGTGAGTGCCCTGTTCACACCTGGTGCACCCACTGTATCCTTAAGCGTTAGAGGCCGTGGCGGGATGCTCATGACTGTATAATGCCAAGCTGTTCAGGTGTTGTGTGGGACCGCTTGTGGTTGGTTCTATGACTGCATTTTGTGGCCTGAAGAACATTACAGAAAGATTTAAACTCATGTTAATGGGTTAGAATAAAAATTATATGTTTTCAATTATTATGTGATAAGACTTGTTGTGCACTCCTATGTATGTGTATATATAATTATTGATACATCATTGTGACAATTGGTTTATATATGTTGATGTGCTGACCCCTTGTTAAAGCCAATAGGCCAGCCTTATATTTTTTAGTGGTCTGACAATTTGGCAAAGGCAGTAGGTCCGCCTTACTTAAAATGACATCTCTTTAGATTGTTACTTTATGTTAAAGAAAAAATCAGAAATTCACTGACATAAAAGACCTTATAGTTAGGTAAAAATGTCAGTTTAAATTGAACATTTTAAACTGTAAAAACACTGATATTCACCAGTTATAGCTAACTCAAGAAACCATAACTCATGCCCCCATCAGGCACTGCTTATATTACGTCACTCATGAAAAGCTCTCTTACATCATTGGTAGCATCAGTGACGACATATGAAATGACATCATTGATGACAACACTGTGCATGGTGAGGGCGTGAGTTATAGTTATTTCTGTTTACCACAACTAGTGAATTTCAGTGGTTTTTAGAGTTTAAAATGTTACATATTGACTGACACTTTCTCCTAACTATATTGTCACATTAGTATTTGTTTTTTTCAGTGACTATAACGTGTATTTGTTAAGTGCACATATCCCCAGAGGGGTACCTTGGCGCAGGATAACAGATGTTTATTGTCACCCAACTCAATTGTACTCCTTTAGTCATCCTCAGAAGGATGAAAGGCTGAGTGGACCCGCTGGTATTTGAACCGCTGATCATGCGGTCAAACACTGGCCCCTGCAGTGGACGCGTTAGTCCACGAAGTCACCAGACCCGGCTTCAATATCAATACTGTACATAACCTCCAACAGAATCTATTGACCGGTGTGCTTCACATTCTGGTTCTCTTCATTCCACCCAAGATTCACAACTTCCTATAAGCCGAGCATTTGTGTGGGTTGCTCCTCTATCACTCCTGTATGGACTCAGTACAGAGTACGTACCTGCGCTGCCTAAAACCAGTCCATTCATCAGGATTAGCCCGCTCTCACTCCCTCCAGGGCATACCTCAGAGGGTATTTAACCTGGCTAGCTATAAATGGTGCCTTCTTCTAGATTGTTCCTCTGTTACTCCTGGATGACAGTAATATCTGGTAATTATATTCATGAATAGGATTGTCCTCTTTTTGACTCTGTGGTGCTATATATAAGCCCACTATGTTGGTGCCAAGCTCCTAGGTAGACTGCAAAGAGATTTACTTGGGGCTGCCTGTAACCAGAGCATTCCTGTAGGATAAAGTGTATACCCGCCTGCATGTAATAAGTATGTTCCAGGCGGGACTCTACATCATGCATTACTAACTATAACATTCCTTCCACACCCTTGAACTGAGACTCTTATTACCAGGTTCTCCAGATACTCGTTGTGTTGGTTGCCGCTGGTGCTAACTGGAGCCGTGCTATGGTGGCCTCCAGCAGCCACTTTGGCATGGGCTGGTCCTCCTTCCCTCTGAGTGGGTTTTAAAGATTTACAATGGCTGTCTGTAACCAGGGCATTCCTGTGGTTATTCATCTGTCAGTCCAGGTTGGACTCCAATCGACAGTTACACTTATACCAGCGTTATGTTTAGAGGGAAAGGATAGGTCCGTCTGGGGCGTGCCGTCAGCTAGGGTAGGTTGACTACCCTGAAGCTCAGTGAATGCGAACTCTGAAACCCAGGAGCTCCAGTGCCCTAATGCAGGAATCAAAGCACAGTCACTTCAATTTCTGTATATTTCCAGTCCCTCTAGCAATCTGATAAATCAGAAATAATTATCATCTGCTGATGCCCTTGCCTATTGTTTCGAGATGTAAAGTTGACTTATCCACTGCAGTGGTTAATTTGTGAAATAAGTGGGGCTCTTGTCAGGAGGCAGCTTCCACCAGACCATTGCTCCTATTAGTGCTGCCTATAACAGAAGTAACCAAAATCTTACAAGTGGGGAGAGGATGTGGCATAAGGGCTAGAGATGCCGACTTTGGAGCTGGGGAACCAGGTTCGAGTTTTGGCATAGGCTCAACATCCTGAGATTCTGGGCAAAACACTTAATCTCCCTGGGCCTACTGAAAATCAAAACATTAATGTGTCCTTAACTGGTGCCCATGAAAGGCGCACCTTTGTGTCGAGTTTGTGCAATAAGTGCCGGTACTGACGATTAGGTGCCGGTGCTGAGCACTGGAAACCACTGGCTCAAATTAAGCACTGATCCACTGCTACCATATGTAAAGTCAATGTACTTCTAAGGTTCACATGCTCTTCAGTCTTCTCCATGAAGGTGGACAAGCCGCAGAAGGATCAAGCCTGGATCGACGTTGATCCATGACTCTGTCCAAGTCCTTTCAATCCCTCAAACTGGAAAGCAGCTGAGCCTTCTCATGGCTTCTGCCCAGCACTATTGCCTAGAGGTGGCCTTTAGACAAGCTGATCCTATGGCTGCAGTGGAATGGGTTGAAAGGCTGGAGAAAGGGCCTTTATGCTTGTGATTTTTCAACCAGCATTATACCTATTTCTAAACATTTTCACAGCACTCAACAGCATCTCCACAATCAGGTAATTTGCCCAGAATTGCAGATCAACCTTTCTCCCTTCGCCCACAAAATTAAATAAGAAAAAGTGTGAGCACTTTCTTTGAAGTCTGCCTGCACCTGAACTCTGCACTTCACTTTTTCCTCAGTCCAGTTAAGAAGGAATAGAAAGATGGAAACACGTCACCAAGAGAAAAGCAGGGACCTGCAGGAGTAAGATAAAGGGACAGGGAGGGTCTGGCAGTGGATTAAAGAGGCCTGGCGTGAACTGAAGGCTCCACAGCTCTGGTATTCGGCGCGCTGACATGTAATAGTGCCGGCCGCAGGCTTCTTATCAGAGCTTGGGGCACCGGCACGCATTCTTTCACAAATAAAGCGCTGTGCGCATCCCACGATCCCAGTCTGCTTTCACCAGTTTAAAGGGTTGAGATTTACCACTGAGGTTGCAAGCTTCACCTTGATCATGCTTTCAGTTGAGATTTACCACTGAGGTTGCAAGCTTCGCCTTCATCAAGCTTTCAGTTGTCACATCAGACGGCTAGGCCAGGAGAGAGGTGAACATAGTCCTTTCCCTTTTAAGTGAGGCCTAATGGAGGAGAATGGCATACCTTTCCCTGACATCAATCCCTGCCATATCACTCCCCATAGTATAATTAACAAGGGGACCCGATCAGGTAGCTTTGGACCTCGGGTAATTACTTATTTTAAAGAACAAAGGTCCTTAGCTTAAAGATAGATAATGAAAACATTTCAACATAGACTTCAATAAGAACTATGGATAGTCTTCCAATGTCCAGCCGGACAGAGGAACTTTTATTTAGAGCAGATGCAAAAGGAATTAAACAAAGTGAAAGCAACAAAGAGGGTGAAACACGGGCGCAATCCTGTACCGAGCTTACAAGAAGAAAAAATGAAAAATGAGAAGAAAACAAAGTAGCAGGCAAAAACTTTGGAGCAAGTGGTAGCTTACAATACAGTACAATCTTAAGTAAGCTCTAACCAGCAGTTACCACAATACAATTTACACAGTGGATAGATTGCGGTACTGTTTGAAAAGTCGACGTTTCGATCCCTAGCTCCTAATGCAATGGGATCATCCTCAGGACTAAACAATAAACAATTGCCTGATTTTATTTAGACGCCTTATGAGTGGGCTTTTGGTGTGACAAGCCCAGGAAACATGGCACGTAGTGAGGTATTGGATCACCTTGGATTAGGGTATGTTGATCTTGGTCTGGGAGGATACGATCACGTTCTGTGTGCCCAGCCGGGCACGGCGTTTACGGGAGCGACGCAGGATTCGAGGCAGCAAGCAATGGCTGCTGATATGCGAGGAGCTCAATGGAGTCTCTTAAAGACGGCGTCCGGTCTTCCGTTCCTTACAGCATGGTAGCTGGAACCTACAGCTACCATGCTGTAAGGAACGGAAGCCCCTCAAAAACTAAACAAATAGCGCTGTCTTTTAGTGTTAAACTGAGAAAGGGAGGAGCTATCCATCCAGTGACTGAAATGCCCAGCCTGTAATTGTGACATCGAGTCCAACCCCAGCTTTCTCGTGTCATCTTCAGCAATTCATTTGCTCCACCCTGACTCCATTTCCTTGATAGTCACACTTGGGAGCTCCTGCAGATAGCTCAGCTTGAGATATATGCTGATTAAACCCTCTCTTGTGTATGCTTAAAAAGTCTATAGTGTAGCTCCACCTACAATAACAATTTAGGCCAAATAGAGGGATAGCAGCTCAGTTGACGTCTCTTGTGTCACTCCTGGCATCTCCTGGCGCTCAATGCAAATATGTACTCCAATAGAGCAAATTAGAACAATTCTGAGGTCTGTATCATATCATACAGAACATTTATTACACGGTTTATATTTCAGATATTTTGATGGCTCGCACGTGAACGGGGTCGGTTCTCCTTATACATTTGTGATCCTTCTCACCTCTGTTCTCAGCGCCTGCATGGACAGTATTCAACTAAATACGAAATGATATGGGCTGATTATGTTGTTAAACAATCAGTAAAAACCTTTGCACACTTTTCTTGGCTTTCCTTGTTGCTGTTACTGTCTCGAGTATTTTGTTGAGGAATTGAGTTCATAGGTTTTTGTCAGGCTCTGTGTCACTGTGTTATGCACTCACACTGCGGTACCACTTTATACAGTAATAGTGTGCCGTGTCTGTGATCTGAACATCTTTTATAATCAGCTGGTAATCTGTTCCAGCGCTGTTCCTTGTGGCAGTGAAGTGGTCAGATGACATCCCGGGGCCATATTTAGGGTCGCTCCAGGAGTGATAGTGATACAGAATGAGCTCCGGGGCTTCTCCTGGGGTCTGTCTGCAGAATGATACATATTCGTTTTCTTTCACTCCAACCTCACATCCAATCGTGGCCCTTTGTCCAATGCTGACCTCAGCTGTGGGAGATATCACAGGTTTCTGAGCCTGGACATCTGAAAAGTGAGGGAGCGAAGAAATGCAACATTTTAAGGATACATGCGGTAAACATAAGCATAATTATATGTACGGCTGCCCAAAAACAGGCAACCATACTTCAGATCTTGCATACTTACAGGGTGTCCACAGCAGGACACAGAAGGCCACGATCTGCAGCAGCCTCATTCTTTCAGGTCCAGGGGCTCCTTTCTGGACCTTGAGCACAGAGATGTACGAAAAGGCGAAGTCTGACAAGCTTATTATATGCATCAGATCCCAGGGGGACCAAGGGGCAGGTATGCAAATATGAAATGCACTTAACACATCACTGGGCCAAACAGGAACACAGAAACTGACTTTATTCACAGATTTTATTTAAGGTTATGCTGCCTTCAAGTAGAAAATTGTTGCTGCTTCCAACGTGTGTGTAACATATTTATAACAATGTATTAGTTAAAAGGATATTTTTTCACATATATATATATATATATATATGTATATATATATATATATATATATATATATATATATTCCAAAACCCAACTTCACCAGGTTGCCGAACACTTCAGCGGGTGCTTCCGTCACGGTAGGTGACTCCGTCTTGTTCCACAACAACTTCAAAACACACGGAGCACTCTCGGGATCTTTAAAAGTGGTTTATTTTAGCAAATGCATTTCGGTATTTCACCTTCTTCAGTGCCACAAACCAACCGATAATTCTGCTAGCTTCCAACAATTGAAGCAATCTTCACTCCATTGGCGTGGCTTCAACCAATCAAAGGCGGCACATCCCTCATTGGGCAAAGATAGCGGATAGGCGGGGACTACATGTCCCATGATACACCAACATCATCATAAATGTCCGTTATCTAAGCTTAAACATTGTGGCTTTTTCATAATTTTGCCAATCACGTTTCGCCATGATTTTGAAGCCTAATTAATGTCTCGGAAGCTGTGCATAGTCCCTTCACTTCCCGCTGTTAACACATGCACAGACGTTCGTTGGTGTCTCTCATATGGTCGGGGCACCCCAGACTGATTAGCTGTTTCCTCACAGGATTACGAGCGCTGGCAGCGGGGGTTCAGGCTCACCAAAACTATTCCAAAACCCAACTTCACCAGGTTGCTGAACACTTCAGCGGGTGCTTCCGTCACGGTAGGTGACTCCGTCTTGTTCCACAACAACTTCAAAACACACGGAGCACTCTCGGGATCTTTAAAAGTGGTTTATTTTAGCAAATGCATTTCGGTATTTCACCTTCTTCAGTGCCACAAACCAACCGATAATTCTGCTAGCTTCCAACAATTTAAGCAATCTTCACTCCATTGGCGTGGCTTCAACCAATCAAAGGCGGCACATCCCTCATTGGGCAAAGATAGCGGATAGGCGGGGACTACATGTCCCATGATACACCAACATCATCATAAATGTCCGTTATCTAAGCTTAAACATTGTGGCTTTTTCATAATTTTGCCAATCACGTTTCGCCATGATTTTGAAGCCTAATTAATGTCTCGGAAGCTGTGCATAGTCCCTTCACTTCCCGCTGTTAACACATGCACAGACGTTCGTTGGTGTCTCTCATATGGTCGGGGCACCCCAGACTGATTAGCTGTTTCCTCACAGGATTACGAGCGCTGGCAGCGGGGGTTCAGGCTCACCAAAACTATTCCAAAACCCAACTTCACCAGGTTGCCGAACACTTCAGCGGGTGCTTCCGTCACGGGAATTTCTAGGGTTTTGTACGAGGGAAATGTCCAGCTAACTATAACACCCCTGAAACCTATGGTTTTTTCAGTGAATATATATATATATATATATATTCACTGAAAAAACCATAGGTTTCAGGGGTGTTATAGTTAGCTGGACATTTCCCTCGTACAAAACCCTAGAAATTCCCCTGTTATAGTTAGTTCAGTTAACTATAACTTGCGCCCCCGCAATGCACTGCTGATGTCGTCACATATTACATCACTCATGACATGGTCAGTGACATCACTGATGACATCACTGATGACATCTCAAATGACATCACTGATGACATCACTGATTACATCATCCATGTGATAAATTAGTGCATCTTCTCACACCCTAATATAACCTTTGATACACCGAAATTTCAGACGGCCATTTTGAAAACCATAGATACTCCAATACCAATAACTACAAACCCACTCATTAACTCTTAGGTCTACATACACCTCCACTCACTCACCTGTACAGTCAGCTGAACTAACTATAACAGGGGAATTTCTAGGGTTTTGTACGAGGGAAATGTCCAGCTAACTATAACACCCCTGAAACCTATGGTTTTTTCAGTGAATTTCTAAGGTTTTTTAAATGCCAATTCCTAACTATAACGCCCCTGAAACCTTTGGTTTTTTCAGTGAATTTCAAAGGTTTTTTAAATGCCAATTCCTAACTATAACGTGCACGAAGCCTATGGTTTTTTCAGTGAATTTCAAAGGTTTTTTAAATGCTAATTCCTATCTTTAACTTATCTCTGAAGATATCATGTTTAATGATTTTGATTGGATTTCTATATTTTTCAAATTCAGTGTGTCAATTTCATTAATTTTTTTTTAAATACTTTTTTATCACCATTTTTCAAACTTATTCTTTCAATTAATTCTTTTAAAAATTAAAAAATATTATTTGAATTTAATGGGTTTTTCAAACATATTTTTCAAAATATTTTTTTAACTATATGTTTAAAACTTTATTTTATATATTTTTTATCCATGTTTTTGGATCCGCGCACCCTAAGCGCACCGCTCCCGATCCCTACGCGATAGCATCCGCCCATGGTATGCTTCGGGTACGTGTTTAGTGCGTGATTGCAATGCGACCGGTACGCGACTCCCAGCCTATACGCGGCACGTTCAATGTACGTAACGCGACGTTTACGCGCTTCCGCGATGCGTCATCTACGTCTATGACGCGGTAGGTGCGCGGATCCCGCGAAATATTTAACATTTTAAAAAACATATATATGTATTTCATGTGAATATTAATTGAAGACAAACTCTAAACTAGTCTTAAAAGTAATATATTTTTACATGTAATCCTATATTTTTTTTTAATTCAATATCGTGGATGCACGCTGGGTGCGTGATGCGTAAGCGCAGGGTGCGCGGATCCCATGTGACCTGCAAAAAAAGAGATTTGATTGGTTCATTACACTTCCTGGTCTAACTATTGAAAGACCCCACCCAATTCAATCATTCTTCTTTGACCTTCTTTGGAGGAGCATCTCTTTGCAGAGAAGAAGATTTTTTAGACTAAGTTTATACATAGCTCTAACTTTTTTCAACTAAAAATGGCTTCAGGGCAGCAGGCATCACCTGCATCTCCTCATACATCTGAGGATGAATTTTTGGAGGAGTTACCACGCAAGGAACGTTTTTCTTCAGTGGTGTGGAAATTTGTTACTTTTCCCGAGGGGCAGAATAAGACCAATGCCACCTTGGTCACGTGCAAGATTTGCAAAAGAGTGCTGTCACGAGGGGATCCTAACAAGAAATACTCATGCGGCACGGCAAGTATGATGAAGCACCTGAGGACCCTTCATCCAAACAATCTTGCACGACAAGAGTGCAAACGGATGAGAAACACTCCTGCTCCTGTGCCTTCCACCTCATCGCAGCCGAGCACATCAAGAGTACATCCATCAGCCCAAAATTTGGACATCCGTCCTCAATTTCAATATTTAAAAATACTCTGCACTAAGTGCAATGATACTTTGTGCTACGGTGAGCAGTCGATCGATCTGATCCGCCGCCGGCAAGAAAGTCACATTTGCTAGTTTTTTTTATTTATTTTTTATTGTTCCCTGAAGTTCATTGTTTGGCTCCTCCTGTTTTGTTTTTTGGGTTTTTTTGCAGAAAACCCCCCAAAAATTAAAAATTGTTCAGAAAACCCCCCCAAAAATATAAAAGAAGTAAGAAGAAAAAAAAAGTTCTTGTAAGAACTAACTTTCCTGGTTTAAAAAAGGAGCTAAATTTCTTTGTTAGTGTGTGAAAGTTTAGATGAATGTATGTGTAGTACGTAATTGACTGAATGAATGCATTAGTAGCGTATGGTGAATGTATGAGTGCAGAACTATGAGGAAGTGCTGCAGCATCACACAGTAACCTCTTTAACTGCAGTGTGCTGTAGTACTTCCGAAGCACAGGGATGCAACATATGTACATAAATATGTTGCAAATCTATGCTTCTGTCTGCACGGCTGCTTAAACTGCAGCCATGTGGTGACACAGGCACCCTTGCACTATAGTGCAAGGATATCTGTGTCATGTGCTGATTGTTTTTCTACAGGAAGACACACCTTCCTGCACAAAAACAATGAGAAAATGCATTTTTCTCCTTCAATGTATGCTGAACATTATAGCATGCATTGAAGATATAAAAATGTGGAGAAATTAAAACAATTCTCCTTGTTGTGCTTTCCTACACCAATTTTAGAATGGTGCACCATTTACACACATATCGAGATTTATGATTTCTGATAAATCTAGACATGTGTCTTGTTCTATGAGTATTAAGTGCAATCATGCACAACAACACTTATAGAACACCCTTTCAACACAAAGTGATCTACATGATGAGGTTGTATTTACATGGAGTATAAAAAGTGCACAGAGTGCCTTTTCCTCTCTTTGTAAATATGAAAGAGTATCTTACACAATAACTATGTTACAAAAAGGGACATATTTCCGTTTTTAAAATTCCTTGCGAATGATAAAAGGTAAGCACAGAGTTTTGTCTGCAAAGATGTTCAAAGAAGAATGATTGAAATAATTGCGGTCCTTCAATAGCTAAAATGGAAAATATTATGAACCCCTCAAATGTCTTTTTTTGCAGGTCACATGATATCTGATTATGGTCAGATTTCAAAACTACATAGGTATAAACAAAGTGTTTTTAGAAACATGTTTCAACTTTGTAGCTTCTTCTAGACCTCCTCATTCTGCATATTGAGACTTAGTTAAACTTACCTTCACAGTAATAGGAATAAAAAATGGCACACATTTTTTTCACATTTTCATTCCAATCTAAATTCATAATAATTGCTTATTTTAAAATTTTGGATCTGTGAAAGAAAAGGAAAAAAAAATTATAACATGTAATAATACATTTTTTACAACACAGCATAATTTCCACAAAGTACATTTTTTGCCTTTTTTGCTGTTCTCAGAATATATTAAATTTCACTAAAAATAGTGATTTCAATTGTACTCATCACTTAACAGCAGGCAAAAAAAAAACAATCTCAAAGATTGTTAAAAAAAACAACATGCTATTCTCAAAGAAAAAAACAAGATACAAATCACAGATATATAAAATGCATACAGCTAACAAAATTTTATAAGTTTAACTTACAAAAACTGTAAATGTTGTCGCTTTAAAATATTCACCGAATCTAAGGATGAATTTTTGGAGGATGCACCACGCCCACAACGTTTTCCTTCAGTGGTGTGGAAATGTTCTACTTTTCTCGAGGTGCAAACAAAGACCAATGCCACCTTCGTCACGCGCAAGATTTGCAAAAGAGTTCTGTTACGAGGGGATCCTAACAAAGAATACTCGTGCGGCACGGCAAGTATGATGAAACACCTAAGGACCCTTCATCCAAACAATCTTGCACGAGAAGAGTGCAAACGGATGAGAAACACTCCTGTTCTGTATCTGTAAAAAAGAATCACAAATAAATGTATAATAATAACTTTCAAATTTATACTATTCCATTACTGTACAAACACATTTTATATAAAAACTGACTAAGAAACTATAGCCCTGAACCACAAGTGTGACGATCGTTAAAACACTACATGCATAGTGCATACTACTTTGAAGCAGTTCATGCCCTAAAGCCTACCTCACTAAAAGACTACATGCTAACTGACTAAATGACTACAGTACTATAAGGAGACACACTGGGTGAGTGACAGGGTGTTTGCTAGAAGTGTATGAATACTAACTGGGGAATTGAAGGTGTGAAAGACAACTGTGTAGGTGATTAGAGGACTGCATCCATACTGGATAGGCATTTAAAGCAGTCCATGTGCTAAGGCCTGGCTCAGTGCATGAATACTTAGGCACTGACTGAATGATTAGAGTACTGCAAAGATAGTATCTTGGTGAATTTATAAGTGTTTGGGTTTTGGCACAGTGAATGGATTAGTACATGGTGCTGAATGGGTCACTAGAGGACTGCAAAGGGAGTTACAGGGTGTTTCCTGGAAGTGTATGGATACTGACTAGCGAATTGAAAATGTGAAAGACAAGTGTATAGTATGTTAGAAGACTGCATGCACACTGCCTAGACATTTGAAGCAATCTATGTGGTAATGTATGGTTCACAACATGAGTACTTGGAAACTGACTAAATCATCAGACTACTGCTAGGTTAGTGCCTGGGTAAAACGTTTAAATTTTCAGTTCTGGCACAGTGAAGAGAATAGTACATGGTACTGCACTTTAGTGTCAAACCCTGACTCATTTTATCAATGCATAAGCAAAGAATAGCTTCTAAAGCTACTAAAACCTGACAACATGACCAATTTTAAAACAGTTATCTGTCATGAAATACACTATGTTACCAAATGCTTCTCTCACAATCCTTACCCAAATGTACACAGACTCACAGTGTGATTTTAGACAAGCAACACTATCCTTAGCAGTTTACCAAAACTCATTCACTAGTCTAGAAGAGGTAATGGTACTGCACACAATCTACATATTTAAGTACAGCACATTAATGTGAAAGCATGACTCATTTAATCAACGCATAAGCAAAGACTGGCTTCTAATGCTACTAAAACTTGACAACATGACAGGTTTTAAAAGAGTTATCTGCTAAAAAATACACGATGTTACCAAATGCTTCTCTCACAGTGGTTCCCAAATGCACACAGACTCACAGTGTGATTCTAGACAACAACCACTATACCTAGGAGTTTACCAAAAATCATTCACTATTGTGGAACTGATAAGGGAACTGCACACAATCTACATATTTCAGGACTGCACTTTTGTGTCAAAGCCTGACTCATTTAATAAAAGCATAAGCAAAAACTGGCTTCTAATTCTACTAAAACTTGACAACATGACAGGTTTTAAAACAATTATCTGTCAGCAAATACACAACGTTACCAAATACTTCTCTCACAGTGGTTCCCAAATGCACACAGACTCACAGTGTGATTCTAGACAAGCAACACTATCCCTAGCAGCTTACCAAAGCTCATTCACTACAGTGCAAGTGGTAAGGGAACTGCACACAATCTACATATTTCAGGACTGCACTTTTGTGTCAAAGCCTGACTCATTTAATCAAAGCATAAGCAAAAACTGCTTTCTAATGCTACTAAAACTTGACAACAAGACAGGTTTTGAAACAGTTATCTGTCAGCAAATACATGATATTACCACATACTTCTCTCACAGTGGTTCCCAAATGCACACAGACTCACAGTGTGATTCTTGACAAGCAACACTATCCCTAGCAGCTTAACAAAACTCATTCACTATTGTGCAAGGGGTAAGGAGACTACACACAATCTACATATTAAAGTACATCACATTAGTGTCAAAGCATGACTTATTTTATCAATGCATAAGCAAAGACTGGCTTCTAATGCTACTAAAACTTGACAACATGACAGGTTTTAAAACAGTTATCTGTCAGCAAATACACAATGTTACCAAATGCTTCTCTCACAGTGGTTCCAAAATGCACACATACTCACTGTGTGATTCTAGACAAACAACACTATCCCTTGCACTATAC
Organism: Triturus cristatus; assembly: GCF_964204655.1. Taxonomy (NCBI): domain Eukaryota; kingdom Metazoa; phylum Chordata; class Amphibia; order Caudata; family Salamandridae; genus Triturus; species Triturus cristatus. Next base: position 102,203,155 of record NC_140595.1, on the reverse strand, counting down.
CAAAACACATTTCTTCATCTAGAAGAAGTACTACATTTTAATATAGAAACATAACATAACTCATTTCACAAATTCATAAACAATGACTGGTTTCTAATTCTACCAAAATATAAAAACAGCACAGTTATCTGTCTGCAAACACATGAAAAACATAAATGCTTATCACAGAATGGTTTCTACATGCACACACACTGTCAATAAGATTGTAGAGAAAAAAAGTACTCCCTACACTTTAGCAGGAGAAATACATTAGTCTGATTAAAATCAAAATAGTCTACATACATCCCCTCACAACTAAATAACTCACCTTTCAAGTTGTTTTGTAGATTAAGAAGTATATCAGTCACACACCAGATTTTCTTTTACAGAATCTCTGCACTGTGCACCTCTCAGCAAAAACAAAGAATGGCAAACTTTCCCTCTCATTTTCCACACATATACATGTAAACATCAAATCACAATCCTTCACACAAACTCAGAAGCAAACACACATTTCTATTGGTTAAACATTTCAACCCTTTCCAACTGAAATACATTTCAACCCTTCCCCCAATCTGCCTTCTGCCTCTTACCATAGAAACAGGTCATGAAACACTGCACTGAGCACACAGGTCACAAGTTCAGCACACAATGTTGCTAAACAAGACAGGAAGTGTGCTTGACTTTTCAACATATCAGCTTATCATATATAATGTTCCTTACAATCTGTTTTTGTTAACCAATAAGAACCATACCTTTAAAAAACAGAAATATACACCTTACCTTTCAGTGTAGAAAGTAGTCATGCAACCAATGATTTCTTGTCTTTTAAAAAAAAAAAAATTCTGTGGATCCGTGCACCCAACACGAGAGAATCCGTGCACCCAACGCGATAGGATGCGCGCACCGTGCGCGCATTTCGCCGATTTTTTTTTTAAACAGGGGGCACCAGGGGGTCCTTCTAGGACCCCCTAAGCACCTCTAGAGGGTCAGAGTATTTCCACTCTGCCCCCTTTATATGTTTTACACACTTATTCCCCTTGCTTCTTCAGCCTCGCTTCTACCGAGGCAGAAAATGGCCGCCAACAGTTCCTGGTTTCAAATGTAGACAGACACTCGACAGCCAATTAGCATTCAGCGCGCGATCGGGAGGGTGCGCGCTCGGTTCGGGGAGGGTGCGCTCACGGTGCGGGAAGGGTCCGCGGATCCTCCCCGGCCATAGATAGTTATGTACTTTTAACTCTAATTTTCTCAGGAATCACTGAAGGGATTCACACCATTTATGCAAAAGGCATGAGTCTGAACTGAGGACTACCTCTTTGCCAAATTTGGTGTCATTCCGTTCAGAGGTTCGGGCTGTAGATCCTATGGGAAATTGCATGGGGAAAATGTGTTTTGGGACCCCCCTTTTTTCTCGGCCCCCGCTTAACGAATCACCACAAAACTGTCAGGGTAGGAGCAGAGCGGAGCTGGCCAAATGTTTGGAAAATTTCGCGAGGATTCGTCAACCGGCGCTAGACTTATTGGGAATAGAATGTTGCGGATTTCCTATGGAAAATAAGTCCTAACTATAACTATCTACTGGCGACCGCCAGTAGATAATATATATATATATACACATATATATATCTATATCTATCTATATATATATATAATATATATATATATATATTATCTACTGGCGGTCGCCAGTAGATAGTTATATAATATATATATATATATATATATATATATACATTATAGATATATATATCTATATATAATATATATATATAATGATGTGATCAAGGCCGTGGTGACGCGGCCGAAACGCGTCATGACGAGTGACTTGGAATAAAATCTGCACTACTACATATCTATTGCGTGCTGTGGTCTGTACCCGTCTCCACTACCTGCTGGACCTTTGGGGAACCTGCTTTTTACATATATATATATATATATATATATATATATATATATATATATATATATATACAGAGAGAGAGAGAGAGAGAGATATGTTAGATCCAAGGTTGCCCAGCTGGCAGGGACCCACTCTGGGATCAGCAATGCCACATGGACTCCGTAGCCCAGGGAATGCAGCCTGACGCGTTTCAACAATCTTCTTCAAAGGCCGTTCCTATGTGTGTTATGACATCAAGCTTCAAGTCGAGCGTTGGCTTAGGAGTGCTTCTCACCGGAGGGCATCAGGAAGCAGAATGTTTAGGCGGCACCCCAGCCACCGAGAACACACCACCCTGTATCCTTGAGGGCCACGGCATTTGGGATTCACCTGGGTGCAACTTGCGTGGGTTTGCCAACAGGATCAGAACAGTGACAGCGCACCGAGGCCCATCTGCGGGCTAAGACATTTACCAGCAGTACTATCGGCGCATTGTGCGGACTACTTTGCCCAGAATGATCAGGGTCAATGGAACAGCCCATCTTAGGGCGTACTATGAGTACAAATGGGTGTAGCCAGCATCGCGCACTTAATACATTTTCAAAAGCCTCTGAAGAAGGGAACTTGAAACGCGTCAGGCTGAACGAACATGAGCTGTAAATAGATCGGTTTGCCTGAACTGTTCATACCTTTTAAAGCTTCAAGACGAGTGTTGGCTTAGGAGTGCTTCTCACCGGAGGGCATCAGGAAGCAGAATGTTTAGGCGGCAGCCCAGCCGCCGAGAATGCACCACCCCGTATCCTTGGGGGCCACGGCACTTGGGATTCACCTGGGTGCAACTTCCATGGGTTTGCCAACAGGATCAGAACAGTGACAGCGCACCGAGGCCCATCTGTGGGCTCAGAAATTTACCAACAGTACAATTGGTGCATTGTGCTTACTACTTTGCCCAGAATGCACAGTGTCAATGGAACAGCCCATCTTAGGGCGTGCTATGAGTACAAATGGGTGTGGCCAGCATCGCGCGCTTAATTATTTTTCAAAAGCCTCTGAAGAAGGAAACTTGAAACGCATCAGGCTAAACGGACATGAGCTGCAAATAGATCGGTATGGCTGAACTGTTCATAACTTTTAAAGCTTCAAGTCGAGCGTTGGCTTAGGAACGCTTCTCACCGGAGGGAATCAGGAAGCAGAATATATATATATATATATATTCAACAAAGTTCCGCACACAGCAAAGTAAGTGCACTCTCAGGACACGTTCGACTTAAAAGCGTTAGAGCGGTCCTGAGAGTGCACTTACTTCGCTGTGCGTGGAACTTTGTTGGATGTTACTTTCGGGTGCTCCCCCGGGGCGTGCACCACCTTCCATGGGTCCGCATCTTGTCTATGAGCGTTTTGGAGTTGTGTATAAATAAATATATATATGTGATCAAGCCACTCCGGTGGCGAAACGCGTCATGACAGAAGGGAGACTCTTATACTTTTTGAAATAAAGAGTGTTCACCGACGAAGAGGAGTTTGTGTATTCTTGTATCTTGTAGCGGCCAAACTACTATAGATGCAATTTACTGAACTACAAAACCCAGAGTGCACTGATGCACACGCCCAACAGGGCGGGACTATAAGACTGCTCGCAGGTGTGAGAGACTCTGAACAGCCGCTTTTTCACCAGAAGCCAAGCCAGAGAACAAGGGGAAACCTGAAACGCGTATGGCAGAAGGCAGATTTACGCTGTGAAATCGTACCTGAAGTTGTGGCAGCCTGTTCAACAATAAATGGGGAAGTATAGAACATCGCGTGTGGTGTCTTCAACTGGGAGCGACGACGATTGGAACATGTAGTGGCCTGCTCTGGCCACGAAGATACCCCACTGCTTTAGGGCGGGTCCTTGAGCTGTGAGATATGCAGCGCTGTTTGGGAGCGATGTTACCAGTCGAACAAGGCGGAAGAAATGCTACACTCTGCTACGACTTAGCAAGCGAACCCAACGGGATATTATCAAAGGAGGAATCATGTAGCGGCCAAACTACTATAGATGCAATTTACTGAACTACAAAACCCAGAGTGCACTGATGCACACGCCCAACAGGGCGGGACTATAAGACTGCTCGCAGGTGTGAGAGACTCTGAACAGCCGCTTTTTCACCAGAAGCCAAGCCAGAGAACAAGGGGAAACCTGAAACGCGTATGGCAGAAGGCAGATTTACGCTGTGAAATCGTACCTGAAGTTGTGGCAGCCTGTTCAACAATAAATGGGGAAGTATAGAACATCGCGTGTGGTGTCTTCAACTGGGAGCGACGACGATTGGAACATGTAGTGGCCTGCTCTGGCCACGAAGATACCCCACTGCTTTAGGGCGGGTCCTTGCGCTGTGAGATATGCAGCGCTGTTTGGGAGCGATGTTACCAGTAGGCCTGGGCGAAGCACTACGCTACGCTCGCGTAGTTTGCGAAGTTCGCGCTACTTCGCACTACGCGAACTGCACGTAGCACAGTGCGAACACGCGTAGCGTAGTGTTGCGTAGTGCTGCGGTCATTTTTTGCTTGCTCGCGGTCCTCAACGTCAAGTTGGCGACCGCGAGCAAGCAAAAAAGACATCCCGGCGAGACTTTTTCCTTGTTCGCGATCGCGAGCATGGAAAATAAACCTCCCGGCGAGATTCCCAACGCGAGGAGGTCAGGTTTCTCATTGCGAGAGGTCGCGTAGGCTCGCGACCGCTCGCGATGAGAAACTACCAGTTCGCGTTGAGAAAGCTGCCGCTCGAGTAAAAATCTACTCGAGCAGCAGAAAACTACAGCTCGCACTGTGCAAGATGCCATTTTCAATGATTGCACAGTGCCGGTTGATTGTCTGCACTGTGCAATCATTGAAAACAACATCTTGCACAGTGCGAACATGTTACTACGCAGTTCGCGAAGTGCTACGCGTAGCTCGCGTAGTGCGAACTTCACTTTGCGTAGCTTCGCGAAGTGCTACTTCGCGAACTACGCCCACCCTTAGTTACCAGTCGAACAAGGCGGAAGAAATGCTACACTCTGCTACGACTTAGCAAGCGAACCCAACGGGATATTATCAAAGGAGGAATCATGTAGCGGCCAAACTACTATAGATGCAATTTACTGAACTACAAAACCCAGAGTGCACTGATGCACACGCCCAACAGGGCGGGACTATAAGACTGCTCGCAGGTGTGAGAGACTCTGAACAGCCGCTTTTTCACCAGAAGCCAAGCCAGAGAACAAGGGGAAACCTGAAACGCGTATGGCAGAAGGCAGATTTACGCTGTGAAATCGTACCTGAAGTTGTGGCAGCCTGTTCAACAATAAATGGGGAAGTATAGAACATCGCGTGTGGTGTCTTCAACTGGGAGCGACGACGATTGGAACATGTAGTGGCCTGCTCTGGCCACGAAGATACCCCACTGCTTTAGGGCGGGTCCTTGCGCTGTGAGATATGCAGCGCTGTTTGGGAGCGATGTTACCAGTCGAACAAGGCGGAAGAAATGCTACACTCTGCTACGACTTAGCAAGCGAACCCAACGGGATATTATCAAAGGAGGAATCATGTAGCGGCCAAACTACTATAGATGCAATTTACTGAACTACAAAACCCAGAGTGCACTGATGCACACGCCCAACAGGGCGGGACTATAAGACTGCTCGCAGGTGTGAGAGACTCTGAACAGCCGCTTTTTCACCAGAAGCCAAGCCAGAGAACAAGGGGAAACCTGAAACGCGTATGGCAGAAGGCAGATTTACGCTGTGAAATCGTACCTGAAGTTGTGGCAGCCTGTTCAACAATAAATGGGGAAGTATAGAACATCGCGTGTGGTGTCTTCAACTGGGAGCGACGACGATTGGAACATGTAGTGGCCTGCTCTGGCCACGAAGATACCCCACTGCTTTAGGGCGGGTCCTTGCGCTGTGAGATATGCAGCGCTGTTTGGGAGCGATGTTACCAGTCGAACAAGGCGGAAGAAATGCTACACTCTGCTACGACTTAGCAAGCGAACCCAACGGGATATTATCAAAGGAGGAATCATGTAGCGGCCAAACTACTATAGATGCAATTTACTGAACTACAAAACCCAGAGTGCACTGATGCACACGCCCAACAGGGCGGGACTATAAGACTGCTCGCAGGTGTCAGAGACTCTGAACAGCCGCTTTTTCACCAGAAGCCAAGCCAGAGAACAAGGGGAAACCTGAAACGCGTATGGCAGAAGGCAGATTTACGCTGTGAAATCGTACCTGAAGTTGTGGCAGCCTGTTCAACAATAAATGGGGAAGTATAGAACATCGCGTGTGGTGTCTTCAACTGGGAGCGACGACGATTGGAACATGTAGTGGCCTGCTCTGGCCACGAAGATACCCCACTGCTTTAGGGCGGGTCCTTGTGCTGTGAGATATGCAGCGCTGTTTGGGAGCGATGTTACCAGTCGAACAAGGCGGAAGAAATGCTACACTCTGCTACGACTTAGCAAGCGAACCCAACGGGATATTATCAAAGGAGGAATCATGTAGCGGCCAAACTACTATAGATGCAATTTACTGAACTACAAAACCCAGAGTGCACTGATGCACACGCCCAACAGGGCGGGACTATAAGACTGCTCGCAGGTGTGAGAGACTCTGAACAGCCGCTTTTTCACCAGAAGCCAAGCCAGAGAACAAGGGGAAACCTGAAACGCGTATGGCAGAAGGCAGATTTACGCTGTGAAATCGTACCTGAAGTTGTGGCAGCCTGTTCAACAATAAATGGGGAAGTATAGAACATCGCGTGTGGTGTCTTCAACTGGGAGCGACGACGATTGGAACATGTAGTGGCCTGCTCTGGCCACGAAGATACCCCACTGCTTTAGGGCGGGTCCTTGCGCTGTGAGATATGCAGCGCTGTTTGGGAGCGATGTTACCAGTCGAACAAGGCGGAAGAAATGCTACACTCTGCTACGACTTAGCAAGCGAACCCAACGGGATATTATCAAAGGAGGAATCATGTAGCGGTCAAACTACTATAGATGCAATTTACTGAACTACAAAACCCAGAGTGCACTGATGCACACGCCCAACAGGGCGGGACTATAAGACTGCTCGCAGGTGTGAGAGACTCTGAACAGCCGCTTTTTCACCAGAAGCCAAGCCAGAGAACAAGGGGAAACATGAAACGCGTATGGCAGAAGGCAGATTTACGCTGTGAAATCGTACCTGAAGTTGTGGCAGCCTGTTCAACAATAAATGGGGAAGTATAGAACATCGCGTGTGGTGTCTTCAACTGGGAGCGACGACGATTGGAATATATATATATATATATATATATATATATATATATATATATATATATATATATATATATATATATATATATATATATATATATATATATATATATATATATATATATATATATATCACTGAAAAAACCATAGGTTTCGCACACGTTATAGTTAGGAATTAGCATTTAAAAAACCTTGCAAATTCACTGAAAAAACCATAGGTTTCACACAAGTTATAGTTAGCGGACATTTTACTGATAAAAAACCATTGAAATTCCCCCGTTATATTTAGTGCAGACAACTATAACTCACGCGACCGCAATCCTCTGCTGATGACATATGTGTCTTTATGAAAAAAAAATATTTGTAATATATGTATAGCTAAAAATTTATGGAAGAAGACATGGGTAAATAAGTGTCTAAATACAGTATTAGCATCAGCAGAGGATTGCGGTCGCGTGAGTTATAGTTGCCTGCACTAACTATAACGGGGGAATTTCAATGGTTTTTTATCAGTAAAATGTCCGCTAACTATAACTTGTGTGAAACCTATGGTTTTTTCAGTGAATTTGCAAGGTTTTTTAAATGCTAATTCCTAACTATAACGTGTGTGAAACCTATGGTTTTTTCAGTGAATTTGTACGGTTTTTTAAATGCTAAGTTACTTTACGCCATTCGTGGCGTGCGCGCCCACTTAACGCAGTTTTTTCAGTGAATTTGTACGTTTTTTTAAATGCTAAGTTACTTTACGCCATTCGTGGCGTGCGCGCCCACTTAATGCAGTTCGTTCCGTGCGCGCACGGTGCGCTTCGCGCACCGTGAGCGCACAGTGAGCAGCGCACTTTACGCAGTTGGTGCCGTGCACGCACGGTGGGCACGCGGTGCGCTACGCGCACCGCGTGCCCACGTTACGCTGGATGGGCCATGTACGCACGATGCGCTTCGCGCACCGTGCGCACATGGAGGACATATTATGCGCTTCGTTGTGAAAGGTAATGTGGGATTATTTATGATTCTATATATGCCAAGCACAAATGGTGCCCTTCGGGCACCATTTGCACACGGGGTGTGGAGAGTGTGGATGTTTTGGTTTTTTTTACTTTTTTTTACCGTACGTGTACGGTAAGCGTAAACGCCGATTTTTCAAAAAAAACAAATTTGAATTTTTGGCCTTGGGGGTTCTTTGGGGACACCATCATCAAGGCTAGGTGGTTGGGAGCAGTCTAAACAGCCCCTTTACATGTTTTTTGCCTTTGTATTTCCTACCCCCCTCAGAGTGCGAGATAGAAAATGGCGGCCGCCACTTCCTGGTTTCGACTGATTCGAATGTTTACTAAGATCTAACAGCCAATCAGAATCGCGCTCGCGCACGGCACCGTACGCGTACGGTAAGCTTACCGTAAGCGCACGGTAAGCGCACCGTAAGCTGCCACAGATATATATATTGATTTAAAGGCTATTTTCTCAGGATCTACTGAACAGATTTACACCAAACCTACAAAAGGCACTTCCTTGACCTGTAGACTAACTCTCTGCCAAATTTCAAGTAACTCTGTTCAGCCGTTCGGTCTGTAGCTGTGTCTAAAGGTCCTATGGAAAAATGCATGGGAAAAACGCGTTTTGGGACCCCCCTTTTTTCTCAGCCCCCGCTTGACGAATCCCCCCGAGACTTTCAGGGTAGAAGCGGAGCATAGCGCCCCACCTATTTTGAAAATTTCGCGAGGATTCGTCGACCGGCGCCAAAGTTATTCCAAATAGAATGTTGCGGATTTCCTATGGAAACGTGGTCCTAACTATAACTATCTACTGGCGACCGCCAGTAGATAATATATATATATATATATATATATATACATATACACACACACATATATATTCATATCTATATGTTTAAATATAATTTTGTATCTATATCTATCAATATATATCTATATCTTCCTTTCTCCTTTCTCCAACCAGATCCCTGCTTCTCTCGGAACCGGAAAAAGGCACAAACTCCACTTAGTGAGTGCAATTTTGGTTTATTTTTTGTGCATAGCCGCCATGACGCGTTTTGAACCACCTGGGTCTTGATCACATGACATACTACAGTTTTCTCCCTGTATTTAAAGTGACAAGTGCTTTTTTTAGACTCAGTGAATCTGGAAAACAGACTACCTGTCTGTTTTCCCAAGCAGCACATTTAAGGAATCACAGCCATTTGCAATAAACCATTCTGTATCAATAATACATGTTTACAATTGCTGAACCCTTGTCCATGCATTTGGTTATTGTTTTTACCTGTTTAAATACATTGCTCCAGTATGTAAATAAATTTCTCTGTACATGCTATAATTTAAAAACAGTTCATAATAAACGCATAATGCTTAAAATCATGATTAAAAAGCAATACATCATTGACCTTGTGCAAACTACGCATTTAGTTCCAAAGCTGTATAAATACATTCTTTTAAAATGATGTGCTTACAATAATAAAATCATGATTTCATTAGTCCTGTGCAAATTAGGCAATTATTTGCAAACATTCATAATCCTGTAAACAGTTGGTTTATTCATTCTGTGAATATCCTATATGTGCAAAAAGTGCTTTAAAAGTGCTAGTGTCTTTTTAGCCACCCCTATAAAGTGCTATAGTGCAAAAATAACGTATGTTGTTACATGAGCCCATGTATAACAACTACACTAAAGAGAGAAATTGGTTTGGGGATGAGATTCAGCATTTCTAAAACCATAATGGGTAAAAATATAAGTTCTTTTATATTCCTGTTATGTACCAGTCAAAGATTAAAACTACCTTCACTGCGATCAAAGCCAGGTGTGTAAGTCTTCTGTCGTGTTGAGCCCATACGGGTTCTTACTGTCTAATTCAAGGATGCATTTTGTTTCACGTCGCCTCCTTGTTTCCTCCTCTTCTTGGTGGAGGGACGCTATCTATTATATAGTACTTTAAATGGTCCAAACTACTAGTATGGACCTCGTCAAAGTGGCGGGCCACCGAATAAGTCATGTCTTTATTGGTGATGGCCCGCATGTGCTGGAGTATCCTCTTGTGGACCTGCAGTTTTGTGCTTCCCACATACCGCAGTCCACAACAGCACTCCAGCACATACACGGCGAACTCAGACTTACCAGTCAGAAATGTATTTATGACCGTGGGTCTGTCCTTGAATGATGTTGAAAATGATGTCTTACTTTCGCCATATTTACATGCCCTGCAAACTGCACAGCAAACAAAACCCTTACGGTTGGACAGCCAATTTAGTGCTTGGTGTTACTTCTGGACTACTGCTGACTAAATATTCACCTGTGCTCGGCGCCTTCCTATATGTAATTAGGGGAGTAGTTGGCATTTTATCACCTTTAATCGGATCATTTTGTACTAGGTGACAATTGTTTTTAACAATTTTTCTCAGGCTGTCCTTCTGTCTGTTAATTGTGAGAATTAGGCGAGGGCTGCTTTCTGTGGCTCAGCTATTTACTCGTTTGCTTTTACTGGCAGATGGTTTGAAGAGTAAATCTTCCCGTGTTTTGGCTCAGGTTTGACTTACTGCATCATTTATCATCTTTTCTTTATACCTTCCTGCTAGGAAACGAGATATACATTCATTCTGTGCTGTTCTTAGATCTGACTTGTTACCGCATATACTCCGAATTCTTAGCATTTCCCCATACGGTATGCTAAGAATTGTATGCTTCGGATGGAAACTGCTTGAGTGCAGAATGGCATTCCCGGATGTTGATTTGCGATACAGGCGCGTTTCTAAAATGTTGTTTGAAAAATACACTTCTACATCCAGTAAACAAATTGTACTCTTACTAATGGAATATGTGAGTTGGATATTAACATTGTTATTGTTCAAATCATTAATAAATTCTTCTGCACTGTTTATCCCCCCGCCAGTCCACAAATAAATAGTCAATGAACCTGGCCTATCTGATTACATTCTTGGAGTATATGTCTGCATACTTGATTTTTACTACCATCTCCTTCCACCATCCCATGTGGAGGCAGGCGTAGCTGGGTGAAAAGCTCGCGCCCATTGCTACGCCCCTCACCTGATGGTAGACCTGTTGTTGGAATAAGAAGTAGTTGTTGTATAAACAAAACTTGGTTAGGTCAATTAGCATTTTGTTATGGGTATGGAACTCAATGGGTCTCTTTCCTAGAAAATGTTCCAGAGCTCTCATCCCATCTTGGTGGTGTATAGACGTATATAGGTTACTGACATCCATGGAGATCAATCAATAAACTTTTTGCCCCCGAAATCCATATATTTGCCTCAGGAAATGTTGTGTCCTGTATATATGAAGGTAACATTTTCACTTGTTCTTGCAAGAATGAGTCTATATATACTGAAACCTTTTCTGTTAGACTTTGAATGGCAGAGATTATGGGCCGGCCGGGAGGGTTGGTACTGTCTTTATGTATTTTAGGGATAAAACACTTTAAAGGCAAAATTGGGTAGTCATTTTTAAAAAATCTTAGTTCATCGTGATTAATTAAGCCACTGCTTTTCCATGCCAGTAGCTTAGCATGTAATTCATTTTGTGCTGTTTTGGTAGTCAGTTTGTTGCTTATTTTATTACAGCTGGATCTCCTAGCTGTTTTGTTGCTTCTTCCATGTATTGGGTTTTTGGCCAGATGACCACGCTGCCACCCTTATCCGAGTTGCGCTCTACCAATGTCTCATTTTCTCGCAGTTTTTTAATTAATTGTTGATATTTAAGTTGGTTCACATTATGTTTTTTCCTTGTTGTATGTGTTTTAAAGTTTAGAGTTCTTACTTCCTTTATTAAGATTTCATTAAAAGTGTCGATGGAATCTGTTGTTGAGACTGGGATAAACTTTGATCTAGGTTTAAATTTGGTAATTGGCGCTGCATTCGTATCAACCCCTTGTTGTAACATCAGTTGTTGTGTTGAATCTATATGCATCAGCTCACTACTTTCAGTCTGTAGTTCTTGAAGGTCACGTATCAGGCTGACATCTGAGGCTGTTAGAGAACTCTTGGCATTATGCATTGATTCTGATGATGTACATTCAGTATCTCTATCTTGCCTGAGCAGATGATATTTTTCTAACTTTTAATTTTCTGATGAACTTATATATATCCACACGTGTTTGGGGATAATCAAAGTTACTCTCAGAGCAGTACGTGAGCCCTAGCGCCAGCAGTTGTCGCTCTGCTGCATCCAAGTTGATGGTGGATAAGTTGATGACTGTGTTGGCATTTTCCATTGATGGGATTATCGGCAGAGCCAACCCCTGTTGTTCTTCCTTTTGTTTGTGAACGTTTTGGCGCCTCCTTCTCCTTCTCTCTCCTTGTTTTGCATTTCTCCTTAGTCTGTTTTGGATTTTTCTTTCCTGGGGCATAGGGTCTGTCGTCTTGCCTAGCTTAAAAAATTCAGTTCCTCTCCTATTGTGCGTTTTCTGATTTGCTGTCTTGCCCCTTCCGTTGATCTCATGTTGAGCTCTGTCGCTGACTCCGTTTCTATGGAGGAGCTCAAATCAGACACTGAAGACGTAGTTGGTAGCTCCCTGCTTGAACCTGCTGGGGGAGCAGGGACATTTCTCCTTATATCTCCTTTTTGTGCTGCCTTCGCTGCATCATACTGTCGTGAGAAGGTGAATATCTGACCCAGCTCATAGTCATTTTTATCCCGTTGGAATTTAAAAGTTTTTCTTTTTTTTGATTATTTCCTCCTCTTTTTTTAAATGTACCAACATGTCATCTCACATTCTTGATTTTGTTCCATTTGTTTCTACTTGGCTTCTTTGTTGATTCTGCTCATCGATTTGCTCCAGTAGGTCATTTCTATCAATGTCAGCGTATCTTACCAAAATCTCCACCAGTCTCCGTGAGGACTCTAAATTACAGTCGCCCCACTCTCGAAGGAATGTATGACTTTACAACGCATTCCGTTGTAACGCATGCCTTTACCATGCATGTGTTACAACGTGAATGCCATCACCACGAATATCCTTTACCACGAAAATGCCTTTAACACGCATACTTTTACAACGATTTTCGTTGTTAAATTATGTATGTTAATGGCATTTTCTTGTTAAAGGATATCGCACTTATTATCTACTCTTTAAATGTTTTCCTTGCGGGACACCACCCCCTCATTCCCCCAAGACTCCCGGCGGGTCCGTGAACGAGGAACTCGAAGTTTCATGGAGCCGGTTACTGAAGAGTAGCTCAGTAAGTGCTTTTCAATTGGAAAATGCTCGGTAACGATTTAATTCCCTTTTGCTTTCTCACGTTATATTATAGAATTAGAAACCCGTACCTAATGTACTCAATACGCCGTTTGCTTTTTGCCATGTATACGTGTTTACGCGACCATACATTAGATAAAAACAGTATGTACTTGAATCTCTGTCTATTGGCGTTTTCTGAGTACGTCTATTTGCCGACACTGTGTATCACTGGTTAATTCGAGTGTTTGTTAGGCATACATTGCGTTCATGGTCCGAATGCATTAGAAATGGATAAATACGTGACTTGTTTTCCATGATATTGGCTCATTGAGATATACACATATGTATGATGGGTGTCCTTTCTTCGTATTTTTTCCCCGTTGAGGGATATTTTATGATATGGGATACTTTTCAATGTTTTAAATATGGTACTTGTTCGTGTGTTTTTTCTCCTTATTATTTCTGAGTGTTTAGTCCTTTAACACTCTGATTTTATAATTGAAATTGCGGGTTATCGTTGCCACATCGTGTGATTTAACTACAATAATAATAGTGATGACCTTATGGATTCCAATGCGGATTTAGGACATCATAACAGTATTGTGGTTGTCCCATTATATATGGGATAAGCCCTATATTATAATGATGATTCCAATGAGGAACCTAACATTATCTTTACTTTTTATATTTTTTATATTTTTCTAGTGTTTAGAAAATTTCACCAATCGTAGTGAATTTTCGTGATTGGATTTTACTCTTGGAGAAAATATTTTCCTCAATCGTGGTGATTTACCGAAGAATTCCGGTTACTCTTGTCTTTACAAATTTGGATATTTGTGGAGAATTGGTGCTTAAGTGCAAAGGTATAATAAAATTACCACTTACACAAAAAGTAGTTGGCCTTTGGTTTAAGTAATGAGGCTAACTTAGTGACTTGATTCATATATTATAATGTTTATGTTTTTGTACAGTGATTTAAAGTTGAAATTTTGGCAATCGATAGGTTCTGTACCGGATTGGATTACGTTCCGATTTTGGTGAGATATCCTTTTGGTCATCTGTCTATTCTGGATTTACTAATTTACATCACTGTTTTTTGCTAAATTAATCACGTAATTTAGCACATGGATGTGGTGAACCCTCTGTACATTTACAGGCAAAATTTGTTGTGTTTCCTTTTGGTAACAATACATTTTGAGTTTTGGCTTGTTTATTGGCTCTCTTTCAGGTTCTTCTTTTTCACGCTTTAGTGTTACACTTGGTGTCTTGAATTTCTTTTCCAAATTATCTAATTGAATCGTGTAATTTGGCTTTTCTTATTGGTATCTTTCTCAACACTAGTATTCTTCTACTTCTTTCCTTTTTCCTCTTTTGTTTTCTGCTACAATTTACAGTAGAAGACAGTATCAATTGTCTATTAATTACAAATGACAATTTTATTTCCTTAGTGTGGTCACTGCAATTTTGGTTTTTAGATTATATCACATGTAATTATAAGAAGAGTATTGTTGATATATGTATGTTGCTCTTTACAGCCCTGAGGAAGCCTGCTGTCGGGCGAAACGCGTTGGCTGCATTTCCGCTGCGGTACAACCTGCAACAATAAAAGAACCTATTTTCTATTCATATAAAAAATCTGGACTCTAAAATGTTATATATAACATTTATTTTTTGATGTGTTGCCTCTCTGTGTATGGTTTTTTTTTGTCCCTCATTCCCACTTACCTCTCCTCTCCTCGATCTTCCTTGGTGACGTTCCACATCATTAAGAGGAAGCGGAACTGTCCTTCCGTTTCTTCTAATGACGTGGATTGCCTCCATATCTCTCTTTAATTGACGAAATCAGGTACGTTTTTTATTATATTTTATTTTTGGGGGGTGCCCCCCCAAGCCCTCTTTTTTAATCCAACGTTTTTTTTGTGGGGGGGAGACCCCCCAACCCCCCTTTTTTTTTCTTTTAACTTTAGCACACATGCCTGGTATGCGTGGTAAAGGCTTTTTGTTGTAACCACGCATGCGTTGTAATGCATGCGTCGTTATGGTTATGCGTGGGAACGGCCGCGTTGTAGTGGCCGTTTCCCAAGTCGTAGCATACTTGGGTTAGGACTATACATATATTCGCAGATGATGACTTTCACTTCCTGGTCATGAACGAGGCGCACACTGGAGAAAATATATTTCAAAATTCAGCTCCAGTCAGTGCATTAATATCCGAGGTGGCACCTAGTGTCTCTACTCTCGGTCTTCCTGGATGTAAAAGGTGCAATTTCATCAACTTCATTTTTCTAATAAATTTATACAAATCAATGCGCACATTTGCATAGTCAGATTGGACCATTCGGCAAAATGTGAGGCCTAGTTCAAGGACTTTTGTTTCCTCAGTGGTGAATTGTCTTTTGGATAAATTGAACACTGTCTGTTTATTTCCTATTTCCATTTGCCCACACGTTTGCTTCGTGTGACCCTTTGTTCCGGTGAGGTTGCCCTTACCTTTCTTTCCCCTTCTTGTTTTTCGTTTATTCTTTCTTTTTGCGGGGGATGGGTCCGTGCTGCCGGTTGTTGCTTGACTTGTCTTATTAATTGATATTCTTGAAAAAAGTAGGTGTTACTTCTTTTTCCTTTCGCACTGTTTGAGATACTTCATGTGGGTTTTGTAGACTTAATTGCTTCCTCGGGCCATCATATTTTTGGGCAAATGTTAGAATCCTTCCAGATTCGTAATCTTCCTCGTCACGAAGAAATGTTGTCTGTTTGCGATGTTTCATTACACTTTCATAATCAGTAAGACTTTTTTTATGCGTTGGTGCAGTTCTTCTTTTAATTTAGTGTCTTTCTCAAGTGCTATTGCATCTTCAATAGTCTTAATTTCATCCAGCAATTTTTGTCGGTCACGCCATGCATATTTTACAACTATCTTGACCATTCCTTTTGCAGAATGGTGTGTGTATTCAGCCCATTCCTGTAGTAACAACGGATCCAGATTTTCATATGAGGGTGTTGTGTAAATTCGTCGCCCTCTTGGTATCCGGTTGGCGTCCAAATAGCGTTGTAGGGAAGTGGCCTCCCACCACTTCCGTATATCTTCTCTAACTTATTTTACAGGGATTTGAGATTGCTCACTGTCGTTTGGCCCCCTGTCCCCCCTTTCGGGTCAACATTCACTTTACGTGCACTTTTAGAAAAATGCCCTCAGCCGCTTCCTCTCTCTCTCGATCTGAAAACATGCTGTGTTTCCCACTTTCCCTGTGGCTCTGTTATATCAATGATTATTTCAATGATTATTTCTCCCCCAATGTCTGCTGCTCGCTTTATGCAATACATGAAAAAGGAGGAGGTTACTCTCACCGTTGGGATCTCTGCCGAGTGCCTTGCATCCTCTGACTCGTAGCCTCCGGCGTCCTTCCTCCATGGCATTGCATCTCCTCTCCTTTTTCCAGTTTCCTTAGTTCCAATTGGATTCTGCTGATGTCGCAGAGAAAAACGCACGGCGGAGCTGGCAGCAATGTCCAATTCTCCTATAAGCTCATCGGCTGCCGCTCATTCGAACCGGGTGCAATCCTCCACGTTGGTGAAACGCGTAATGAATTCCCAGATGATGACGTTCTAGTGTCCCGCAGGAAGTTGCACTTCCAGCCACTCCCTTGCGGGCTGGTCACACGGCACCCCACACCCATCCATCACGGGTGTCACGAGTGACGTGGCCCCGCTAATAAAAAGGCCCGGGTGCACGTGCTCGTGGCCAGTTTACTACTATTCATCTTCTGGTGTCTGTGTCCCTGATTACTGTAATGTGGGCCTAAGGCCCAACACGACAATGACCTTCACTTCCTGGTCATGAACGAGGCGTACACTGGAGAAAATATATTTCAAAATGTATTCGTCACACGACAAAATACCCGACAGACGCGTTTTGGCTACACGCCTTTGTCAATGCCGGTGTGGTAAAAAAAATGCCATTTTAAAATCTATCAGTAAACATAGAGAAAGGAAGCAGTTCATTACGATTGTGCAAAAATAGCAATAGAAAGTGAAAAGGGTTTGTTTCTATATACAGAACATACATGGTTTTTATGGCGGCCATCTTATAAAGGTATTTTGATGTTCAAAGCATATTCAGGCATACTGTACATATATGTGAGAAATTGTGTTGTTGGTTGAAGGGTGGGTGATTCCTTTTGAAGCAGAAGCCATAATCCCTTTCAGGGTGCACAAAAAAAGTCACTTAATTAACTTTTGTGTCAAGTTAGTAGGAGGAAGACAAATGGCATCCGAATAATCCTTGTCTTGCAACTTCCAGCAGCAACTACACAGTGGAAGTGCATGGAACTTCCAGGGTGAGGAAGTGAATGTGGAAGCACATGTTAAACTTAAACAATTCCACACCCGGTACATATGGACTAAAAAGATTCTATGGTGAACAGGTGTGTGACAAAGGCATGCATGGATAAACCATGCGTGCTTCTACTATGCTGTCATTTTACCACGCATGCCTTGACCATGCATTCCTTTACCATGCATTTTCATGGTAAAGGCATGATTGGTAAAGGGAAATGCGTGGTAAAGATTACCAATAATCCGAACCCCACCTGCCCTAAGGCCTAAAATCCTATACCGCCACTTCGCCCCCTGCCCTGAGTCCTGATACCTACCCCGCCATGCCCTTAAAACTACCCCTTCCCCTCCCCCTGAGGCCTAAAACCCTGACCCCTGCCATAGACTACCCTGACCCCAGCCGCCCCTGAGTCCTAAAACACACCAGTGCGCTGTTCTTGAAAGTAACCCAACCCCGTCCATTGCCCTGAGGCCTAAAACCCTGCCTCCATTAAAAAACTACCATGACCCTTCCTGCCTTGAGTCCTAAAACCACCCCACTCCTAAAATGAATAAACTAGAAATATGGTTCTAACTATAAATGCCCGGTGGCAACCAGCACCGGGTAATATCAATATATATGTTTTGCTAATAACGACACAAGCAAGTTACCCAACTCCTACGAGACCTCCACTGGCTCCCCATTGAGAAGAGAGTCGCCTTCAAGCTACGCACCCACGCCTACAAATCCCTCCACAACATCTGACCCAAATACCTCAATGAAAGAGTCTGCGTCCCCGTACCCAATAGGAACCTCCACTCCGCCTACCTCGCCCTGGCAGAGACCCCACTCATCCGCAGAACCAGAGCAGGCGGAAGAGCCTTCTCATACATCGCAGCAAAGACCTGGAAAGAGCTCCCAGTCAACATCAACTCTGCACACCTTCAGGAAGAGCCTCAAGACCTGGCTCTTCGACTGATCCGGAGCTGCACCCCGCCCCCTCCCATCACCTTAAGACCCTCACGGGTGAGAAGCGCACTTTATAAACCCCCGATTGATTGATTGATTGATTGATTGATAGTGCCTATTCCTTGCCATGCCATTATAGAAAACCTTGTGCACAAAATGGTGTACACCAGTTGGTGTATACCTATTAAGTAATGGTATGCTGATAAATTTAAAACATTGCTGCCGAATTCTTCCTTTCTAGCATCCATAGCTACATTAAATTGAACCCTTTTGAACTGAATACATTTGTGCCTTAAACAGCTTAAATGGAATTATGATTGCTAGACAATGTATGGAAGTGCATTCACCAGATTACCCCAATTGTGGCAAAAGAGGCATTCCATATTTGAAATTAAATGTGCAATATAAAATCTAAAAGATAGAGTGGAAAGAAAGATTAGGTCAGAAGTTTGCGGCAAATTTAATTGACGTTTGGATAGTTGCATATTTTCTACCTCATAATATTTTTTGGTGCACCAACAAGAAGCTATGGAATAACAGAGTCCGAACTGTTCACACATTTCTTTAAGATATTTATGGATACTGCTCTATGAATGTCAATAATAAAGCAAAAAGATAATATTTGCGAGTAATGAAGTTGTCATACAGAATATTGGAAAGTGTCATTTATTCTGTTGAGGGTGTCTTTTAAAGCTATGGCATAGTTGTGTATTCACTTAGGCATAAAGCTACTAGTTCATGCATAGTCCAATGTGTTAGCAAGACATAATTTATATCTGACGTGAGGATCATGCAGGATGCAAATTGTACAGTAATGATTCACTATTCCTCAGTTGGCTGTAGAATTTCTTTCATTGAGGTCAGGCTGTTGTGCAGGATTCCATTAGGGAGAGAGTTGCAGGTGGTCTCCTTACCTGTTTTCATCCTGTCTCAGCACACTTGCCTCCCTATCCCTGTAATGAATATTGAAAAAACAAGCAGACTGTATCTGATGGGGCCAAACATATACATACAGCGTATAGTGTTTCTACTGTTCTTTATAACATGTATACATTATTTTAAGAAAAATATGAACTTGTGAGCATTAAAGTACATTACACCAATAGAAGTTGTGAACCCAGAACTGCTTGAAAGATAACTTTACAGCAAAGTGTGATGGTTTGATGCCGGCCTAAAGATGAATTTTTAAGTACACTGGTAGCCATCTTATCATGGTAGTTATTTTAATGTTCCAAGATGGCCAAAATGTTGACAATCAGGCAGCGAATGTCGAGGTAACCCCGTGGTGTAGCCCTAATAAAAGCACCTGAAAATGCACGATATTAGGAAAGTAACCCTTTGTTGTGTAGCTTTGGTTTTGCAAGGGCTTTCATTTCTCCTTGCTCTGTGGTGCGCAAACAAACATTGACAGTAAAAATGTACGTCCTGTTGACTTTGCCAGTTCCTGTTATTTTTCTGCCACTTCTTCGTCTTATACTCTTCTTGTCCTTGTCATTTTTCTTTGTATTAAATAATGGTAGGCATTGGACTCCTTGCCCACACTATATCTTCATGCTTAATATTTGAAACCTTGCAATATGCCACCATTTTTAACACTAAATTAAGTTTATCATCTTATTAGTAGGTCCTATTGCAGTATTTTGATACAAGAATTCCTTTGCACACACTGCCTGTCCTCCACTGAAAATCCAGTGCATGTAACAAGACTAAAAGGAAATTAAAACTGTTTTGTAAACTATTCAAATATTCTCTTCAATTTCATTGAAATTCATCTCTGCAGAACAAAGTATTGCCGAAGATGACTGAGTAGCGAAATGTATCACTTGTGATATAGGTGGGTCACTCCTATGATGTGATATGAATTTGCGAAGCGTGTAAATACCAAGTTCATGCTGGCGCTATAAATTGGTGGAAAAGCATCCTGAGGCATGTTAGGAGATGCACAACTCAGACTGTTGAGTGAACAGCCAGGTTAAAAGTTGTTTTTTCTGAAAGTGTAGAACTTAGCTGAACTTTTCACTAAAAGTGGAAGCCTATGCCAAAGTTTGGAAGACAAATATGAAAAGGCGCGACCACCAACAATTATCTTGCCAGAGTAGCTGGATGCAGATCTGGAAAGACTAACAATTTTCACTTGCCTTCATAAGATGGCTTTTCAAAAACTGTAATTTCTAATCTAAGTTGACATGAGCACCATCATGACTGCATCAGAAGGTTCCTCATTCCTCTTTTTCACTCTGGCTAAAAACTGTATTCGATTTTAACCAGTTCACTTTTGACCCCCAACCTTGAAGAAATAGGGCCTGAGGTGGGATTTTCGAAAGGGTAGTTACATCCAAAATTAATGATATCATGAAATTTGTCCCTAAACCTTCTTACAACCTCAACTATGAGGAGTACATGGCCCTCAAAAATCTCTCTGCGAATAAGTCTATCACCATCAAACCATGTGACAAAGGAGGAGGCATTGTGGCCCTCAACAGTCATGACTACCAACAACAGATTGAAAGTATGCTCAGTATCCCTGAGCACTACATAAAGGTTACCTCCTATCCCAACAAAAGAATTAAAGAAGACATCTTAGGCATCACTCAAGGAGCACTAGAAAGAGGCTCCATTTGCCAACAAGAGTTTGATTACCTTAACCGGCAATATGCCACCATCCCCATTCTTTACGGGGTACCCAAAACTCACAAAAGTGCCACTCAACCTCCGTTCAGACCGATAGTTTCCACCATTGGATCTATCACTGAACCTTTGTCCAAATATGTGGACAAGTTCCTTAGACCATTGGCGAGTAGCCTTCAAGGTTACATCAAAGATACCGGCCACCTCATAAGTATCATTGAAGGACTGCCTTTCAATATCCATACAGACACTTTAGTATCCATGGATATAGAGGCACTATACACTAATATCCCCCAACGAGGTGCCCTAGAAGCAGTTAAACAGTCTCTAGAAACTAGTAACACCACTAATATCTCACAGTGGGTATCGATATGCCCTTTTGAGAATTGTATTATTTGGATGGATGACCTGAGCAATATGTAACATGGATCTATGACCTAATACAAAAGTGTGATTCTCTGAGCCCTGACGAAGGACTTGTTGGACCTCGGTCCTCTTCCGAAACGCGCGTCGGCGCTTTTTTTGTGTCACTTTATTGCACCTTTGTATTTTTTCTGTACTTGTGAATGTGGTTGGTCACTTTATTGTCTGTGTATTTGTTGTCTATGACTATGTGACATAATTCTAATTCTCTTTTTTTTTTGTGCATGTGTCTTGCTTTAATGTGCTTCATATTCTTTTGGTAAACATTTCCTTACTGTGAGATATTAGTCATTGTATAATTCTCTTTATAGTGGTGATCAACTCTCCATTAAGAGTATCTTTTCTGTACTAAAAGATATTGTACGTCCGTATGTTTTATTTCCATACTTTTGATATTAAAAAAATGAAAAAAAAATGTTTCACAAATTGTGTGGTCAAAATGAGGTTTGTGCTCTAATTGTTGGATACATTACCTATTCTAAAGAAACAGGGGGAGTTTTTGCTGTTGGTTTTTTCATCCTTTCAACTAGACCATTAGACACTGGAGAATAAAGTGCCATTTCCAAATGTTTTATGTGATGTGACTGAATAAAATCCTTCATTTTAGCAGAGATGAAGTGTGTACCATTAGCTATCTTTTTTTGGTGGGCCTTCAATGGCAAATATCTTGCTCAAGAACTGTATCACAAACAGTGGTGGGTGCTGATGTGAATTAAAAGTGGATCCAATTGGAAAAGTAGTTAATTTACACTAGACGGTAGTGTTTATCAACAGGTAACAAGTCAAATGGTCCTGGGAAATCCAACGCCACCTTACACCATGCGTTTTCTGGTATTGCAGTGGAGTATGGCATGTTTTCCACTGTTTGCCTGATTTGAGACAGGTGTTACAATTATTTACCCCCTTAGACACGTGGGCATCCAGCGAGGGCCACCAAAAATGTTGTTTAAAATTTCTTGAGGTGCCACCACTAAAACCAAGATGTCCCTCATGAGCAGCTTCATTGAGTGTCTTACGAATAGACACAGGTAGTAGACAAACGTCATTACGCATAAGAATACCCTTTGCAATACATAATTCACTATCCACTTGAACAAATGGTTTGAGGGGTGAAGGTAGAGATGTCTCTTTAGGCCATCACCTTTTTACAATTCTCCATTGTAGATAACCACTCTTTATATGGTAATATGGCAATGGAATCTAACACATCTTCCACAGTGGCTACCACACACTCAACGTCATCAGAATCCTCTTGTTTGGAGGGCACTTAATGGCATTCTTGAGAGACAATTGGATCTAACATTTCGCCATCCAGAAATTTATTTAATGGTGAAAAGGAGTGAGCAGGGGTTATTTTAAGTGTGTAACTCCCGTATCCTGACTAGAAGGAAGGGTCCCTACTTGGACAGGGCACAAAGCTGCCATCTAGAGATGGCCATTTCTAACATCGGTTGTTAGCGAAGAGGATAGGACTTGCATTTGTACTTGAACTACAGTGATTGGTGTACACTCCTACCATATCACAGACCACTACATACTGCATACTCTTTTTCCTTTTTGGGGTCTAGTTTTGACTTTCCATTGTTGAGCTGGAATTTGAACTTCCTACAGCATCATGTATCAATCAAGATAACCGTCAGTTGCATCCCTCAAAGTGGTTTTTGAGGAGGATAGATTAGAGAACAACAGCGTAAAAGGAGTTAAAGTCCATTTGCAAAAACCTGAAAGTCCAAGTTAAAAGTCTCACCAGAAAGGAGGAGCCTGTTGCAGCCACTATGCCTACCCACACAAGTGAGGTACCATTTTTATCAGTAGACCTGGGGGAACGCTGGGTGGGAGGAAATATGTGTCAGCCCGGTGATCATACAACTTTCCCACACAGAAATTTGAAAAAAAAGTATTTTTTTTGCAAAATTTGAGGTTTGCAGGGGATTTTGGGTAGGGAAATGTTGGGGGATCCACGCAAGCCATACCATGTTCAACTTCCCAGGGTGTCTAGTTTTCAGAAATGTGTGGATTTGGTAGGTTTCCCTAGATGGCCGCCGAACCTGGGGCCAAAAACTCATGGGACCCCCCTTGCAAAAGCAAATAGTTTTGTGATAGGTAATTTTGAAGACTCCACAGAATGATTTGGGCCATTTCCAGTTGCAGCTACTATGCCTACCCACACAAGTGAGGTACCAATTTTATTGGAAGATCTGGGTTAATGCTGGGTGGGAGAACATTTGTGTCAACCCAGTGATCCTACATCTTTCCCACACAGAAAAGTGAAAATAAATTGATTTTTTCAGCAATATTGGAGGTTTGCAGGGGATTCTGGGTACTGAAATGTTACGGAATCCACGCAGGCCATATCTCATTGGACTCCCCAGGGTGTCTAGTTTTCAGAAATGTGTGGGTTTGGTAGGTTTACCAAGATGACCGCCGAGCCCAGGGCCAAAAACTCAGGTGACCCCCCTTGCAAAACCAGGTCCTTTGAAAATAGGCAATTTTGATGTCTCCACAATACGTTTTGGGCCCTTCCCTGCCGCGAGTACTTGGCCCACCCACACAATGACGTACCATTTCTACTGGGATACTTGGGGAAATGTGGGTGGTAGGAAATTTGTTGTTTCTTTCTGAAGCGTCAGAATTTTTGCACAGTAATGCAAGGAAGATGTGACAGTCACATTTTGAGGTTAGCAGGACATTTTTGGTAAGATAACTTGTTGGGATCCACAAGAGAGACATCACAATGTACTCCCATGGGTGTTTAGTTTACGACAATATCTACAGTTGGTAGGTTTTTCTTAGATGGAATGTACACCTTGGCAGAGAGACAAAAAAAGAACAATATTATTGCCCAACCATCTATGCCTCAAGCACAAATACATACTGGTTGGATATGGCACAAGGGTGAGTGTTGGTTCAGTATATAAAATGGTATTAACAAGAGATTTCACACAAATGAAATGCACTGTCAATAATTGAAAGAACAAAAAACTGAACCAGTGACTCACAGCTCGTGAGCTGTAAAGCCACGTCAAGGCCCCAACAGCTTTACAGGTCATTCAAACACCTTTTGTACGTGATACACACAAGACCATTCACATCACTTGGCATGGAACGAACACATTACAACATTAACAAACAGAGACAAGGTACACCCTGCTTGAGAAAGACAGAAAAGACTAATACTACTGCACAACCATCTATTCCTCAAGCACACATACATACCGATTGGATTTGGCACGAGGGCGAGTGATGGTTCAGTATAAACAATTGTATTAACAAGAGATTTCACAAAAATGAAATGCACTGTTATTAATTGAAAGGACGAGAAACTGAACCATTGACTCACAGCTCGTGAGCTGTAAAGCCATGACAAGGCACCAACCTCTTTACAGGCCATTCATACACCTTTCATACGTGTGACACATACAAAACCATTCACACCGCCAGCTGCGGGCCCATCACATTACAACACTCACATCAGCAGACAGCTTCATTCAAGGGCCCATCACTTCACACGCCCACATGCCTGACACAGCATCCACACCAGTTGACGGATTGCGTGGACTGGTGTTTGGCTACCAGTGTGTGTTATGACCAGCAGCAAGTCACTACTCACACACTGCCAGCTAAGCACCAGTTCATGCACACTGCCAGCTAAGTGCCAGTCCATTCACACCAGCATCCAAGTGCCAGTTCATGCACACTGCTAGCCAAGCACCAGTCCATTCACACCACCAGCCAAGCGCCGGTCCACGCACACCACCAGCCAAGGGCCAGTTCAGGCACACTGCCAGTGAAGCGTCAGTCCATTCACACCACCAGCCAAGTGCCAGTCCACGCAAACTGCCAGCCAAGCGCTAGTCCATGCACCCCGCCAGCCAAGCACCAGTCCACTCACACCACCAGCCAAGTGCCAGCCTACACACACCACCATCACATTTAGGGTTTTTTTAATACAAAAAAGAAAACAAACACATTTTAAATAGATACAAATCTACTAACACAAAATCTAAAACTAAATACATTGCACAAATGCCAACCTTGAAACTGAACAAAAAATATAAAACAATACAGACCAGTTCACTTTACCCCTCACAGATGCTCCCACAAATTATTTTGCGTGTGGTACATTCTAAAACAAGCAGGCACACACAGGGTTAGAAGGACACTCGGGCAGTACATACGAGTCTCCTGCTGCGTACCTCTTCGCCAACAGACTCTACATGTCCTACTGGGAAAGTATTTTGAGGGTGTGGGAGGAATGTGATCATGAAAGTGGCGATCTTTCAATCTAGCCTCATCCTCCATCACTCCAACTCTAGGAACACTTCCCTCTTCCACTACAACAAGGCTGCCTATTACAGACTCCTGAAACTTAGCAAAAGTCATCTTTGACTCAGGACAACAATCCTTGAATACAACAAAAGAATTAAAGGTTGCCAAGTGGAAAAGATGGATAGCCAACTTCTTATACCAAATGTATGCCATACGATGAGCAGTGGAAGGCTCCAACCTCTGATCTACTCTATCAACACTACCCATGTGCCTATTATAGTCTAAAATGCACTCAGGTTTGGGTGCTTCAGCATCCTGACCCCAAACAGTCACAGGTGAAGTGCTTTCATCATGGATGGTCGTCAGCATGCAGACATCTCTCCTGTCTGAAAACTTCCTCATCTAGAAGTTCCTCGCTACGCAACGCACTGCACTGTCCCTTCACAAGCTTTTGACAAACACGTTCTGTTGGAAAACCTTTACGGTTAGAGCGGACTGTGCCACAAGCAACAGTGTCCACTTTGGCCAATTCCCTGAACAACTGCACAACAATGTAGACGTTATCTACATATAAATGGTGGCCTTTGTTAAAAAGTCCTCTACCAAGTTCCCACACAATTTTCTCAGTCACTCCAAAAGTGGACGGACAACCAGGGGGGTAAAATCCTGGATTCCTTACCGGTGTACACCCTGAAATTAGAGACATATCCAGTCCTACTGTCACACAGCATATTCAGCTTAATTCCATAGTTTGCCCTCTTACTAGGAATGTATTGCCTAAAAACCAACCGGCCCTTGAACAAGACCAAAGACTAATCCACTGCTATTTCTTTCCCTGGAGCATAGATCTCAGAAAATCGATCTACAAAGTCTTAAAAAGACGGTCACAATCAGGGTGATCTCGTGGCAACGCTAAACCCCTATAGAAAAAATGCAGCATCCGAGCAGAAGCAAATATCGATCACGACTCATGACTGCCAGAAATATAGCCGTTGCCATCAAGTGACTAGTAGACCAATATGAAGACATTGATGGCTTCCTTAGCAAGCCCATCAAAGAAGTTAACTCCAAGAATTTTTCAACTCCTCCAGATTTGTGGGAGTCCACCGGGTAGCTCTAGAGTGGGGCCTAAGGCTGGCACTGTTGTCTCTCAAATACTGTTCAGCATACAAATTAGTCTGCTCAACAATCTCTGCCAAAAATACATCGTCCATAAATTACTGAAAAAAATTTATCAGCAAAAAGTTTTCAGTATTCACTCTACACCCTGGAATACCAGTAAAGTCTTGCAATGCCGACTGCAACATGCCTGGGGCAACCCAGAGGTCAGTACCTCCAACGGGAAGCCTTGCAGCCCAGGGCTGCAGCCCAGATGCCTCTTGCTGCACTATCGGCACATCAATGTCCTCCTCTAAAATAGGCACTTTATCCGCACTAAGAGTAGCTTCATCTGCACTGAGAGTAGCTTCATCATCTGATGATTCCTCGTGGACAGAAAACTTGCAGCCTGAGTATTCCACTCCCTCCTCTGCCTCAGATGCAGAATCAGTCTCTGAACCAAGGTCAGAGGAAGACTCAAAAAGCATACCAACAATCTGCTGAGCAGTAATCCTGCGGCTAGCCATAATCCTTACTAAGAAAGGAGACTGCACAAACAAGTCAACATCAACCAACACTGTGCTAAATAAGTAAGTAAACAAAATGTGTTTACAACGATCTATATACTCAAAAACTATGTGATTCACTTGCAAGAAACAGCTACACTCACCAGCACCTACTGTGCAGAGACACAGCAAAAACCAATGATATCCCACCAGAAAGAAAAAAACAAAACCAATTACTCACAACACAACAAAATACACATCAAGCACAAATGCAAAAAGTTTTTCACACTCAATAAAACAGAAGGTAAACATTTAGCTATTATTACACCATTTACAAAAAGACATTCAAAGATACTCAAATGGCCAATCTACCACCAAGGGGGACAGAAAAACAGCCAAAAGTAAATAATAACTATTGCCCCATCCCATTGGGACAACTCTTACCCAAGAGGTCATGCCTAAACATAAATATATACACACCCCGGGTGCAAGTGGGTTTTCTACTCCCCCCCCCCCCCCTCGGGCAGCTCCTCCAGAAAACTTTAAACAAACTCTAAGAGGTCCATTAGGATGGCAGGCGGAAAAACACCCCGACCGCCATGGAAGCGGAAAACAACCGCCCGCCGGCCCCATGGGAAAACCGGCGCCCAAATTAGCATTAACCGCCCAAAAAATCCGACCGCGGTGGTATGAGGCCAAGAATAATCGCCCGTAGCGGGCGAAGAAGGTCAAAATCCATCCGCGGCGGTCGGAATCGTGGCGGAAAAACAACAACCAGCCACAAGTATAGCGGAGACACCGCCCCAGAAATTAGAATATCCCGGACGGTCCCGCGGTACGTACCGCCGTCTCCGACCGCCGCGGTCGCACAATGGGATGAATGGGAGAGCCAGTGGAAGAGCTGAAGCATAGCACAGCCACCGCGGCAGACGAACCGTCAAAAATATGACGGACGAAGCCAAAACCCCACAAGAAAGCCAAAAAGTGCACACAGAAAACTAGACATGCCTCCCAAATACACAAAACACACCCCAATGACACAACCACATGGCAAAACGGAAAAAAACAAATCCCAGGACAACATACCTGTCAGCAACACCCCAATTGGACACACCCACATAGCTGAGTATAAAACCAGCCACTTCCCTGACCACAAACCCTTGCAAAACTCCAGGAGAGAAGGGACACATACCCCAGCTGACAGGAGAGGCAAACGACACAGCATCACCAGCCACACCACAAACAGTACCACTTCCACGCCAGCACAACTAACCTCCCTGCACAACACACACCATACACAGCACAACCACAACCACCACTCACACTCCTGCACCCATAATCACTTTGCACACCACACACCATGGCCACACAGAAAATGCCCAAATTCACTGAGAGTGAGTTGAAGGTCATAGTAGATGAGATAGTCAGGGTGGAACCACAGCTTTTTGGTACCCTGGTCCAACAGACACCATTAGCCACAAGGACACAAATGTGGGCTAGGATAGTGCAAAGGCGCAATGCATTAGGGACCACACCAAGATCAAAAAAGGAGATCATGAAGTGTTGGCATGATCTGAAGAGGGTGGTCAAGGAGAGGAGGAGCAAGAACCATGAGCTGGCTCAGAGGGCTGACAGTGGCCCTCCCATTCCACCAACACCTTTCACACAATGGGAGGAGAAGGTGCTTGCCATACTGCATCCAGAGAGTCTCACAGGAGTAGCTGGGGGAGTGGAGGCTGGTAAGTACAAACAAATGACTACCGCCACTCTGCAATGTACTGCCTTGCTCAACTACAAAGCTACACCACCTAGGACACATACCATCCATCTGCACCACACACTCACAAAAACATGGCTCACAGACCCAACATTCACCCACTCCCATTCACCCCAAACATAGCTAACGACATAACCATGGGGGCATGTGTACAGGCAGACAGCACTACAACAACCACCAGGCCCCCTGGCCCACACCTGAGCAGGATGGACCCCTCCCCCACACCACCCAGGAGCATGTGTCAGCCATTACACAACCCTCATCAAACTTACAGGTAGGTAGCCATCTTCCATGGGATGGTGTTTGTGTCTGGGAGGGCGGCACTACTACTCCCAACATTCACTCTGTCCCACACCTCAGCAGGATGGAGCCCTCC
This sequence comes from Triturus cristatus, assembly GCF_964204655.1. Lineage (NCBI taxonomy): Eukaryota > Metazoa > Chordata > Amphibia > Caudata > Salamandridae > Triturus > Triturus cristatus. Next base: position 102,173,456 of record NC_140595.1, on the reverse strand, counting down.
CCCACCCCACCCAGGAGCAGTTGGAAGCCATTGCAGTACACCAAACAAACTTACAGGTAGGTAGCCATCTTCACAATGAGGGTGTCTGCGGGGGTGGGGGGGCTGAACCACTACTCCCACCATGCCCCCTGCTCCACACCTCAGCAGGATGTAGCCCTCCCCCACCCCACCCAGGAGCAGTTGGAAGCCATTGCAGTACACCAAAAAAACTCACAGGTAGGTAGCCAGTACGTGCACCCACCCATTTTTCACAAATTAAATGGTGCCATATGACAATACCATCCCTCTCATTGCACAAAGAGGCATACCTACCCCATTGCCAAGCACAGTGTGCACACAGGTAAGCTAAGGAAACTGTCACAACCACCAAAGTGTGACACACCAATGCACAAGTAGAAGAAAGCCTGGACACATTCATGCACAGCAACTAGTTACATGTGCATCACCATGGGGCAAGTGCAATTAGGACCATTAGAAAAATAGGAAAGCATGTGTGGTGGCACAAATCAAGATATGCACATGACAGGACAAATGGATGCAGGAGATGACAATGGCTAGTCCATGGCCAGATGTGACGTCTGCTAGGTCAGACAAATAAACTATGAGTCCACAATTAAACACAGGTTGTGCCAGGGCCTAGATGGCAACAAGTCCCTGTAAACCTCAATTGTGCATGCTTCGCATGGTATGCCTTGACACCTCGCACCATGGACAAGTAATGCTTGTACCACTGCATCATGTCAGGAAGCACAGTACTGCACATAGTCAACAATGTGATGATATGTCAATTGTGCAGTGTAGAAAAAGTGAATAACACACAGCTAACACAAAGCTTGCCAGGTGTACTGCAATGACCATTTCACATCTGACCCACAGGTGACCAAGAACTCACTGCAGAGGACAACACCAGCAACCTGCAGAGCCAGTCTCCCCCCGGTACATGGACTCTCGGATGTTGACTCCCAGGATTCCGTGGACGATGAGCTCGAGGCCGGCCCATCTGGTGTTCCAGGGAGCAACAGGTCCCAGGACCCCAGCATCCCCCCCACCACATCTGCGGCAACAACAACTCCACAGCAGACCCCTGCTGTCACAGCCTGTGCGGCCACCGCCACCACCACCACCACCACCACCAGTGGTGCCTGCAACACCCTCCCTGTCCCAGAGGATGCCCAGCACACACCACCCATGGAGGAGGGCAGGGAGAGGATGCGGGTGCCCACAGTGGTGAGGCAACAGGTCCATGGCAGCAGGGCAGGTGAGAGGGGCAGGGTCACCCAGGGACACCAGGAGGCTGGGACTCACTCCCTGGAACACATCACCAGAGTCCTGGGTGCATCCGAACAGGCCCAGGGACGAACGGGCCAGTCGGACGATCTGTTGCACAAGCTCATCCTGCTGATGAGGTCCATTGACAGCCGCATGGGACAAATCGTGGACCTCTTGGGCCAGCAAGTGGTGGTACTGAGAGACAGGCATGCGCCCCAGACAACACCTCCGCCTCCCTCTGGTGGGATGCACAATGACAGTTCATCATCCTCCCCTGTGTCCACAGAGAGGGGTGAGTCCTCAGACCTCACTGGCCCTGCAGCAGGACCCCCCTGCCAAACGACGAAGGGGCTGTCCCAAGAAGACTCTGGGAGTATCTGGAGTTCAAGCACCTGCCAGACACCAGTCACGGAGCCAGCCATGATGGTAACCCTCTCCATCACTGTATTGACTCTTTGGACTGTCCTTCCGCACACTGCCTTATGAATGGCATCTGTCTGTTGGACTGGGTCACCACAACAATGTGGTGAATACTCGACCATCTCATCTACCACGACTGTCAACTTACTGCTCCCCCCAATGGAAATGTACACCCCCCTCGCATCTCACCATAGTAGATAAAATATCCTTACACACATGTTGTTGTGTCTGCTCCGTCTTTATTGCAGGGTGTACAGTCTTCAACATGATCACAATGTACCATGAGCATGGGCTGTATGTAGGCAAGGAGAAGTCGAAGGCACCTAGGGAAACATAACAGAACAACTGTCACTGGTCTGGGTGTGGCATCACAGACATCACACAAGCCCTAACACCAGGATAACCCAACATGCACATGTTACAATGGCCACCAAGTGTCAACATACACGTCCCGTTGATTATCCCAAATGACATGTCCTAGAAACATTTCCAACCACCACTGAGTCTACAACTGGCTGATGCTACAATTCTCACATGCCCCTTCATGACAACAGCAATATCATCAGACAATGGGCATGTTTCACATTGACACCCACCGTCAAGTGAAGTAGCGGGTGATGAGTTGTTCACGCAGGTCAACACCTTCCTCCTCTCCACTGTCCTCATTACTGGACACGGCTTGGTTTGCAGGCTGGGTTCTTACCATCATCCAGCAGCAGGGGAATCTCCTTGCGAATGGCTAGGTTGTGGAGCATGCAGCATGTCACAACAATCTGACACACCTTCCCGGGCGAGTATGCCAGTGCACCTCCGGTCTTGTCCAGGCACCAGAAATTGTGACTTGAGCAGGCCAAAGGTACACTCCACCACATGACGTGTCCTCCCATGGGCCTCATTGTAGCAGACTTCAGCCGGGGACTTGGGATTCCGCAGTGGGCTCAGCAACCAGGGATCGTTGGGATATGCAGAGTCACCTAGGTATGACAAACACAAATAGACATTGCAACGTCGCAGAGGCTCAGGGCAGCCGGTCACACACACAGCACGCCACACGACTAGGCATACTCACCCACAATCCATACAGGCTCTGGAAGAAGATTAGCCATCAGCTGGGGCACTATGCTGTTCCGCAGGATGTAGGAGTCATGGGCCGAGCCTGGGAATTTGGCACACGCCTGCGAGATGGTCATATCTGCCAGGCACACCACCTGCACATTGATGGAGTGGTAATGCTTGCGATGGCAGTAAATATGCTCACTTGCCTGTGGTGGCACAAGAGAGACATGGGTGCAATCAATGGCCCAAACAACATTGGGGATCTGTCCAAGGGGATAGAAGTCTCCCTTCACAGCTGGCAGTTCAGAACCCCTGGGGAAATGGATGTCTCTGTCCTTGTATAGCATCATGGCGGACAGTACATCACGCAGCACCATGCTGAACATCGGTTGTGACATCCCACCAGCGCTGGCCACAGTCTCCTGGAACGATCCTGTGGCAAAAAAATGCAGGGCTGCCATCACCTTATAAGTAGGGGTGAAAGCTGTTGGATATGTCCAGCGTGGCTGCTTGTGGGGCTCCAACAGATCACAAAGGGTTTTTAGGGTGGCTCTGTCCAGGTGGCATTTGCGTATGATTGCAACATCCTCCATGTCCTCCAGCACCGTCAAGTGACGAGTCAAATTTGGCCTCCTCCTATTGGAGATGATAGTGGACACATGTCAATGCAATACATCATGAGATGTGCACAGCATATCATGTTCTGGATGACACAACAAAAACAATGACTGACATCTATAGTGACTAACAGTCCAGCTTACATGGAGGGACACCATCAGCTACACAAAGGGCACACGTGTCAACTTACATAAGACAAGTACCTCAAACACCACCTTTGGCAATGTGAATGCACATAGGGATATGGCCACAGTACACATGTGCACACCTGGGAGTCTAGCATCCAGCATATGTGTAACTAATCAAAAACACTGTCTCATACCTAGCTGCTGTTCCGGTCACACCTTAATACGTCATTACAACCTGGCACACATCCACCACACAATGACCACAGTCGGCGCTGGAATGATGAATGTGTGCATGAGCAGACAGGAGAGGCAATGCTAGATTGATCAACATTCATCGAGACGAGCATTGCTGTGATTGTCACTGGACCTCAACACATTGACATGTGTACACATTGTACAGTCTTGGACTACACTGTCCTGCCTACACCAACATCAAATCCTTAAGTGACATGTGAGTGGGTACAGGCACATCTACGTTACACACACACAAACATGGCATGTGTAGCCATCAGTGGAGTAAATTGAACATTGGCATAGTGTGCACAATGATGTGCCATTGAACATGTTGGCACTGTGCACTGTTGATGTTTGACAGATGGCCATCGCCATTGTATGGCACCCATATCGCGGTAGCTACCGCCTGGCCCTGGCGGTGTGTCACCAGCACCCCCATTCACACAAGTGTGGTAGTCATTGGCAATGAGACATGTGGAAATGGCGGTTGGCATGCTCCGCTGCTAGAATGGCGGTGCCTCGTGTCAATGCATGGCACCCATATCGCGGTAGCTACCACCTGGCACCGGCGGTGTGTCACCAGCAGCCCCATTCACACAAGTGCGGTATTCATAGGCATGGAGACATGTGGAAATGGTGGTTGACATGCTCCGCCGCCAGAATGGCAGTGGCTCGTGTCAATGCATGGCACCCATATCGCGGTAGCTACCGCCTGGCACCGGCGGTGTGTCACCAGCACCCCCATTCACACAAGTGCGGTAGTCATATCCATGGAGACATGTGGAAATGGCGGTTGGCATGCCCCGCCACTAAAATCGTGGTAGCGCACACCGGGCCCCTGCGGTGTTACACCGGCATGGAGCTCGCCCTAGAGCCAATGTGAAGCTCGATAGTGGTGGCATGATGCAATTTTGAAGATCGCGGTAGGCGTGCTCTGCCACCGCAGAGGCGGTCAGTGGATGCATTTGAAAAAGGCACCATCGCGGTAGCGCACCCCGGGCCCCAGCGTTGTATCACCGCTATGAAGCATGCCCTTACAGCCAATGGGAGCCATGATTGTGGTGGCATAATGCAATTTTGAAGATCGCAGTAGGCATGCTCCGCCACCGCGGAGGCGGTCATTGGATGCATTTGAAAGATGCACCATCGCGGTAGCGCACCACCCATGGACCATGCCCTTACAGCCAATGGGAGCCATGATTGTGGTGACATAATGCAATTTTGAAGATCGCGGTAGGCGTGCTCCGCCACCGCAGAGGCGGTCATTGGATGCATTTGAAAGAGGCAGACCTGGACCGCCGATTGCTGCAGCTTGGCACCTTTGAAACTACCCCAGGGGGCTATATATGTGGGAGTGAGCCTCACATTGCCACTGCTCACAGAGCCTGCTGCCTGAGACCCCTCACCTGCTGCTGCCTCCAGGGACTGCTGACTGAGACCCCTCACCTGCTGCTGCCTCCAGGGACTGCTGCCTGACACCCCTCACCTGCTGCTGCCTCCAGGGACTGCTGCCTGGGAACCCTCGCCACCAAAATCCCCTGCTGTTGTCTCACATCCACAGTGATGGCAAGGACAGAGAAGATCCGTGCCAGTCCCTTCCCGAGCGAGGAGCTGGAGTTCCTTGTGGACGAGGTGCTCACACAGTACCCAAGGCTATATGGTGCCCCAAATGTCGTGGAAAGTCTTCAACAGTGGTGTGGTAGGGCATGGGGGCCACACATGTAGTGGACTGATGCAGTATGTGCCTGGGAGTGTGGGGTAGTGTCATGCACTGCCTGACATGCTGTCTCCAGTGGGAGGGTGTGTGTACCCAATGCTACAGCTTTCCCTCCCTGCACATATATGTATGAGTGACCTGTGTTATGCTGTCAGCCATACAGTGATACAGAAGGTTGTTCATGCTGTAGTCATCTGGACACTGATTGCTTGGATGGATGTCTGTGTGTGCCCCTGTAGTCCATCTCAGTGTAAGCCCAGCTGGCCTGCACAGTCCCCGCCTACAAAGACAAGGACAACTCACTCAACTTACAGAGTATGACATCAGTCTTGTCACATATCACTCCAGCTATAGTCTATCTCAGCACTGTGGTTTGCACACAACTGCCCTTGTGATTGACATATTGGATTTGTGATCTCATGTCCATCCATGTGACCACCATGACACATTCAAATATTCACAAGACAGGGACATTGATGGCTGCGCAGTCTTGGACACAGTGAGTCCACCCACAAACACAGGTTGACATGTGATGTATGTGTTGCTCAAGCAAACAATGGACTGGAGATGTGGGCAGGCTATATGGGTGTTTCAGTGCTGGCATCCTGCATGTGTGTGAGATGTGCAGGGACTGTGTTCCCCCTCACACCTGCATGCTTTAACATCAGTTTTTTTCATGCAGGGATCCCATGTGGGCTGTACTATAGTCTCTGATTGACCTATCGTTGGATATGTGATGATGTTGTATCTTGCTGCCATACTGATAGATGTCGGTACATGGCACTGTGTCCCTGATAATTACTCCCTCTTGTCTCCCATGCCTGCAGCTCAAGGTACACCAGCGTAAGGCCGTGTGGAGGGCCATTGCAGCGAAGGTGCGAGCCCTGGGGGTCTCAAACTGACGGCGCACCCACTGCCACAAGAGATGGGACGACATCAGCCGGCTGGCAAAGAATGTGGCGGAGATGACCCTGGGGCTGCTTCCTCGCACTGGGCGTCTGGCACGGCGCAGCATGACACCACTAATGGGGCGCCTCTTGGCGGTGACACAGCCTGAGCTGGATGCACGTTTGAAGGAGCATCAGCAGCAAGCCAGGGGTGAGCATTTGGGGAGTCTGACTTTGAATGGGAGTGGCTGCATGTGTGCAGAGCCTGTGCCAGTGCTGGCCTCTGTGATGTTGGTAGTGTGATGCTGTGGCATGTAAGTGGCTGCTGGCCTGTGTGCCTGTGGCATGCATTTGCCCTACCTGCACTTGCAAATTAGATTTGGATGCTGGGCCTTCACATTACATTCTGAGTTGTGCTCTTCAGGTTTCTTCTGCATTGGTGTAGTCTTGGGAATCCCATGGGAGGGAACAGCAGTGTGCCCAATCTGAGTGTGCGTACATCAATGCGTCCATTGCATGCACCCATATTGGGGAGGGCTAGACATCTTACGGCATTGTGCAGCATTCTATTGTCCCCAAGGTACGACATGGTGGGTGGCATGGGTTAATGTCCATTGTGGACTGTCATGTTGTTTGGGTCTGTGTTGTCCCCTCCTGTTCCATCCAGTTCTGTCATTGGCAACAAGTACTGTGCCCCATCATGTCCCTAGATGTGCTCAGAACTAGTTGTGTGTCTGTTTGAACAGAGCCACAAACAGGGTGTTGTGCTGTGTGGTCATCACATGGCTCATTCATGCCTGAGTTTCCAGTTTCCACGCACTTGCTGAGTCTATGTAGTAAGTTGGCACGATGTGATTGCACAGGGTGGTGTGCAACATGTAGATTTGCTCTACTTTTGTCATGCATTGCTTGCATATGTTTGTTCTGTTTTTGCGACTGACCTGACCCTACATCTCTCTCTCCCATGCAGCATCACCTGTGGTTACGGAGGGACAGGAGACGGACACCAGTGGGGGTGAAACTAGCACCACAGCTGCCCAGGAGCCCAGTGACACAGATGTCACCAGCGCATCAGAGGGGAACAGGAGTCTGCTGGAGGAGTCCCAGCCTGAGACGCAAAGCACCACATCATCCGATGCCAGCGGGGATGCGTCCTTGTTGGAGGGCACAGGGAACGGGGACTCTGCATCGACTTCCACCACACAGCGGCCATTGCCCACCCTCCCAGCCACTTCCTCGGGTGCTGCCCATGTCCACCTCAGTAAGAGGGGAAGAGTGTCCTTCACCCCTGGCACCGCTGCCCCTGCCCCTGTCCCCCCTGATGCCATCAGTGCTGAGTCTGTGGAAATGTTGTGCCAGCTGTGTGTGGGCCAGACAGCTCTCCTCAATGCCTTCATTGACCACGACAAGAAATTGGCCCAGGTGGTTGCTTTCATGGAGGGCATACATTCCGACATGGGTGGGCTGCACCGGACAGTCCAGGCTTTGTAATCAACAGTGACGTCTGCCCTGCAACAGGCACATTCTCACAGTCCAGCTCCAGTCCCTTTGTCCCCCCCCCCCGGCAGTGGCCACGTCTCACGATAGTGACCACGGCCCACATACATCAAAGTCACGATACAGTACACGGAGCACACAGCAGCAGCAACCCAAGCGGTCCTCTGCGCAGACACCATCCCCACAGAAGACCAAAGGCACCCCAGAGCGCAGGGAGAAAAGCTTGTCAGGCGACACCAGTGGATAATTAGCAAAGCAGCAGACCTCAGGCACACATGCTTCAGTGGCATCCCCATCCAAGGACTCTCCTGCCCCTAAAGCCTCGCGCAAAGATAATCGTACAGTGTCTGTGCCCACCAAGGAGGTTGTGCATGCCAAGGGTACACCTAGGAAGGGCTCAAAGGCAGTATCACCAACCACCTCGACTCCCATTCCAAGCCCAGTGAAGCAGGGGCCGGAGGGCACTGTAGGGGTAACACCTAGTAAACAGGGGAATGGGGGGCAGAGCCGAAGCAAGGCAAAGCGTTCCGCTGGGTCCAGCACATCAGCAGAGGGGCTGCCGGTGCCTGCACCTGCTGCAGCAGTGGTGGTGTGTGTGCCTGTTGTGCCCACACCACTTCCTATTGATCCACAGTCAGTCAAGCCATTTAGGATCCCCAAGAAGTGGAATCGCACCCCTCCACAATCTCCCAGGCACACCGTGACTCCCGTCTGCATGACTCCACCGACACGTGCCACTACACCACCTGGTCCAAACAGCCCTCCAGCTTGCCAAGCCACTGATAGCTCTACCTTAGCTGTACCGCTCTCTCCCCCTTTAAGTGCCCCGACAGTCCCAGAGACACAGCCAGCTCCCAGTCCGCCTGACAGCCAAGTCTGAGTGTTAGTCACCCTCACACACCTGTGTCTCACACAGGTGGGCCTGTACTGCACATTGCTGCCCCCTGACTGTGTTGCTGAACATGGAAAGGTACAGTCGCACACATTCCCTGGGCAGCTTCTCATGGACTCAGTCTGCAGTTTGTCATACCCACTGGCCTTGCCGTTCACTGCTGTTTTGCCCTTGCCTGTGCAGCTTCTCCTGGACATGCTCTGCACTCTGCCCTGGCCTTGCGTTCACTGCTGTTTTGCTCTTGCAGCTTCTCATGGACATGCTCTGCATTTTGTGCCTTACTCTTCTCTTCTCATGGTGCCTATCTGTGCAATTTGTGAATAAAGACAGTTGCTCCAGTTGTCTATTTTTTCAGTGTCCTTACTGAATAAAGTTCTTTTGATGTGTGTAAATGGTTTACTGTGCCACATGGTCTGTGTGGCACTTCAACATGGTCTATGTTTGGGCTCACTTGCTCTCTTTTTTCAGGGGTGACAGGGTCTTCAATTCTTCTTGGCACAGATGCTTGTGGTGGCAAGGGTGTCAATTTCGAATGGTTTACAGTTGTCATTTACTTGATTAGTTCATGTTGGCTCTATTGTACACATGTCAGGTTGGGGGGCACTGTCAGCACAGGGCGGGTTTCTGCACACAGTATTGCAGGCAGGCTGTCCAGGGTCATCATGTGTGTGTTCTTCCTATATGTGTGCCCAGTGGTGTATGTGTGTGGTCATCTTGTGATGGCCTGTCATCCTAGTCCCATGGCTTACTTTCCATGTGTGCTCTTGGATTGCCAGGTAGTGTGCAGTGTGAAGGGGGTGAGTTTGTGGGGAGTGTTGATGTGTGCATGTATATGCAATGTCAACTACACACATGTGTCACCCAGGTGTTGTGTGCCTGTTGTTTTGATTGTTCATCCCTGTGGATGTGGTTGTATGCCCATGTGTGAGTTGTATGTTGTGCACTGTGCAGTGCGTTGGTATGTCCTTGCAGTTCTGTCTGACTCCTACTTGTTGTTTTTGTCACTTGTGAGTATGCAGAGGCTGTTACTGGCAAGTCACTGTTGTGTTTTGTTGCACATCCATGTGTCTGGTGGCTGTTTGTGGGGTCTGTGCAGACCTGCTGCTCCACACTGCCATTGTGGTTGTGTTTTCTCATGCCTTGCTGTCCCATGGTGCCTTCTTGCCTCCAGTGTGGCATGTTGTGCGTGTTGTCATGCCATCTTCTATCTGTGTTTCAGCTGCCTACCCATTGTGGGTCTGCACTCCCTCTCTTTGTGTATGGTACACTCCTGCCATGTCCCCTACTGACATGCAGTACACTTCACTTTGGTGTGAGCTGTCCCCTTGGTTTGTATGTGTGTGTGCCTCCCCATGACTTCATTTGTGCCACTGTGCTTTGTGGTGCAGTTCTTTGTCCAGGGTCAATGTGTCACTCAGTTCATTTCCCCAATTGGTCATGTGTGATGTTCTTGTGCTGTTTGTCAGTCATGGTTGCTGCTATGCAGTTCAACTGTGTGTGCTGCCCAGTCCTGTGGTCAAGTTGTTTCCACCTTTGTGTCCCAGACTTGTGCATCTATTGGGTGTTGTGTTGGATGTATGTGTGTTGTTTGTGTTATTGCTTCACTTCCTGGGTGTGCTGTTGTGTTTGTGCTGTGCTGTATGGTGTTGTGTGGGTTTCTGTTCTGTCACCGATCTCTGTGTGTGTCTGTGCACACACAGATTGTTGTGCATGCAGTGCTGTGTGTGTATGTTGCCTTGTGATTGCCTGGTGTGCATCCCCTGATGTTGTGCTATGTTTGCTATGTGATTGTTCTGCCAGTGCATCTGTTGCTTGTTTGCTGTGTCTGTGTTGTTCTGTGATGGTGCACTTCTTGAGTGTGTTGTGGTATGTTGTCTGTGCATTGTTCCAGAGTGATGAGGTTGTGCACTCCTGTTGTGTCTGTGCTCCCATTGCCTTTCCCCAGTTTAGCTGCACAGGACATGTCTGTTGTTGTTGTTGTGGCTCTGTGTGTGCTTCAGTTGGGTTATGTGTTTGTCTGTTGTATTTGTTTCCACATTTGTGGTGGCATCCCTGTGTGTGGGTGTGTGATGTTTGTGGCTGAGCCCAGGGTGTGTGGCTGTTTGTGTGTGTATTGCCTGTCAAGTATTGCCAGCCTTCAGTGTGTTTGGCACTGGTGTTGTGTGCTGCTGGTATGAGGGGGGTATGTGTGCAGATTCTTACTGGTGTTTGTCAGTCCTGAGGTATGTAGATGGTCCCTGTGTGTAGTGCTGCTGGTGTACTCCTGTGAAGTAGTTGTATGGATGTGTGGCTGTTCCCAGTTTGACTTCAGGGCCTTCCTTTCATCCTTTCTTCCTTGTGCCTATACATGGTTTGCCTTGCTGTCTCCCTGTGTTGTTGCACTGAGCTGTCTGTGGTTTGATTTCACTGACTGTGCCAGCCATGTGTTCTTTGATGGTGTGAGGGTGTTGTGCTCTGTTCCTTGTGTTGATGTGATGTACACATGCTTGTTGTGTGTCTCCATGGCCTTCCATTTGTGTGCAGCCCACTTAAGTTTCCCTATTTCTTGTGCTCCATTGCTGTTGGCATGTGGGGTGTGTATGTGTGTGTGTCAGTCTGTGGTATGTATGTGTGACTGTGCAGGCTGTGTGTCCATTTGGATGTTGATTCCTTGTGTGTGTTCATTTGTAGCTTGTCCTCATCTATGTTTCCCTGAGTGTGGTGTAGTGTGTGTTTCCCTGGCCCTGTGCTACTGTGCTGTGTGTTGTGTGTTCCTGTGCAGCCACTCCTGCATTGTTTGTTGTGTGGTGCAGGGTATGTATTGCCCTGGCTTATTGTTGTGCATGGGGCGCACAAGGGGGGCACATGGCATGTGTCTTCATGGGGTGTGTGGTGAGAGTGGGTGTGTCCCTGTGGTCTTTGTGCCCTGCCCATGCCTGGCACAGGCCCTGCCTTCTGCATTGTGTGCATGTATTTGCTTGTGTTCGACGCTGCGGTGACGTGACCGGGACATTGATGCATGGTGGCGGTAGCTGTGTTTCCAGCATGCAGCGGGCTGACTTTGTGGCAGGTGGGTGATGTGTGGGTGCCCTTGTGGATGTGTCCCTGTCCCCCCTAGGATGTCTGATGTGGATTTGGACCCTGTGTCAGGCCGTGAGTTGTGTGTTGTGTGTTGTGTTATTGCGTGCCTGCGGCAGCGTCCGCGGCGGTCCATGAGTTCCTGGTGATGTAGCAGGTACAGCACCGGAAAGACGTGTAGGGCTGGGTCCATTGCGGTCATGTCCGGGTGGAGTGGACCGGGACTCTGGTTTTGCGCTCCACTGTCGAGTTTCCGCCGTCTCTGGTTGGGCAGTGTCTCCACTGCGGTGCATCTGCTTGCTTGAGTCATCCTAATTTGTGGAGCTGGGCGGACGTCATTCCACATGCCGGAGGGTCTCCATTGGCTCCCACCGCCGCGGTGGCGGGGGCAGTTTGATGGCGGTGCGCGTCGCACCGCAGCGGTCGGATATTGGCCTATGTTTGACCATACTAATATGGCGGCCGTGATGACCGCTGCTAGCGGGCGGAAAAAGACATTTTCCGCACCGCCAGCGCAGCGGTGGTCCCACGCCCTACATCCTAATGGACCCAAGGACAGCAAGGACAGCATAACATTTTTTTTCAGCACTCGGAGCATGAGCTGTATGCTGTATGGAGTGTAGGACCCATGGAGGTTGGTTCTATGGCTGCATTTTGTGGCCTGAAGACCATTAAAGTAAGATTCAAACACATGTTAATGGTTTTGAATACAAATCTTGTTTTTAATTATTTCTGTGACAAAAATTATTGTGCATTGCTATGTATGTGTATATATAATTATTGATACATCATTGTGATAATTGGTTTATATATGATGATGTGCTGACACCTTGTTAAAGCCAATAGGCCAGACTTATATGTTTAAGTGCTCTGATCGTTTGACAAAGGCAGTAGGTCCGCTTTACTTAAAATGACATCTCTTTATATTGTTACTTTACGTTAAAGAAAAAGTCAGAAATTCACTGAAAAAAGGTTAAAGTTATGATATAGTTAAGTCTGGTAGTAATATCTTACTTTACTTTACAAAGGTCAAAGTGACGTTATAGTTAGGTAAAAATGTCAGTTAAAATTGAAAATTTTAATTTTTAAAAACACTGATATTCACCAGTTATAGCTAACTCAAGTACCATAACTCATGCCCCCAGCACTCACTGCTTGTATTAAGTCACTCATGAAAAGCTCTCTTACATCATTGGTAGCATCAGTGACAACACATGAAATGACATCATTGATGAAAACACTGTGCATGGTGAGGGTGTGAGTTATAGTTATTTCTGTTTACCACAATTAGTGAATTTCAGTGGTTTTTAGAGTTTAAAATGTTCCATTTTGACTGACATTTTCTCCTAAATATACTGTCACTTTAGTCTTTGTTTTTTTCAGTGACTATAACATGTATTTGTAAAGTGCACATATACCCATAGGGGTATCTTGGCGCAGAACAACAGATGTTTATTGTCACCCAACTCAATTGTACTCATATTGTCATCCTCAGATGGATGAAAGGCTAAATGTACCCAGTGGTATTTGAACCTGTGACCATGCGGTCAAACACAGGCCCCTGCAGTGGACGCATTAGTCCACGAAGTCACCTGACCCGGCTTCAATATCAATACTGTACATAACCTCCAACAGAATCTATTGACAGGTGTGCTTCACATTCTGGTTCTCTTCATTCCACCCAAGCTTCAAGACTTACTGGAAGCAGAGCATTTGTGTGGGTTGCTCCTCTGTATGGACGGATACAAGTGAAGGGAAAACCCCAATACACCCTTGAGGGCTTGGGCAGATAAATTGAAAAGGTTAAAGTGCCAACAAGGGATTTTATTTGAAACAAGCTAATTAGTTGTATATTTCAAAAGAAATTAATTGACAGGTGTATTTCAAAATTAACACCAAGGAAGTTATCAATCTATTGATCTAATCGTCAAATATAAAGAGAACACACACGGGAATTGTTTTTTGTGAAATAAACACAAATCTTTTTATGTATAAATCGAGGTATCTCTGTTTAATTGTACCGAAATAGATGTTTCTTGATGAAATGTGGATTTAATGTAACCCTCCTTTTTTTCATGATTTATTGCTCAAACCAATGGTTTATTTGTACTCCTCTGTATGGACTGCCTAAAACCAGTCCATTCATCAGGACTTGTTCGCTCTCACTCCAGGGAGTACTCCAGAAGGTATTTACCTAGCTTCCTATAACTTGTGCGTTCTTCTACATTGTTCCTCTGTTGCTCCTGGATGATTATAATAGCTGGTAATTATGTTACTGAATAGGATTATCCTCTTTTTGACTCTGTGGTGCTATACATAAGCCCACTGTGTTGGTGCCAAGCTCCTAGGAAGACTGCATAGAGATTTACTTGGGGCTGCCTGTAACCAGAGCATTCCTGCAGAATAAAGTGTATGCCCGCCTGAATGTAATAAGTATGACCAAGGAGCGACTCTACATAATGCGTTACTAATTTTAACATTCCTTCCACACCCTTGAACTGAGACTCTTACTCCCAGGTTCTCCAGATACTCGTTGTGTTGGTTCCCGCTGGTGCTAACTGGAGCGCTTGCTGTGGTGGCCTCCAGCAGCCACTTTGGCATTGGCTGGTCCTTCTTCTCTCTGAGTGGGTTTTAAAGATTTACGATGGCAGCCTGTAACCAGGGCATTCCTGTGGTTATTCATCTGCCAGTCCAGGTTGGACTCCAATCGACAGTTACCCTTATGCCAGCATTATGTTTAGAGGGAAAGGATAGGGTCGTCTGGGGCGTGCCGTCAGCTAGGCTAGGTAGACTACCCTGAAGCTCAGTGAATGCGAACTCTGAAACCCAGGAGCTCCAGTGCCCTGATGAAGGAATCAAAAATATAGTCACTTACATTACTGTTTATTTCAAGACCCTGTATCAATCTGATAAATCAGAAAAAATGCACAGGCATTTGCTGATGCCTGTGCCTATTAACAAAATGATCCGAGAAAAGTACACTGTAAATCACCCACAAATTATGCCCCAAACTATCAGCTTCTAAGCATAATTGATTAATTTCATCCAATTGAAAAATGGTCATTTGATATCATTAACACTTTTAGTTAAGTTATGTTTTTTAGCAAATTGCTACCAGTTCTTGGCACATAGTGATTTTGGGATTACTATTAAATTATAAATTTTGGAAACCTGAAACCACACGTTCCGTATTGCACACAATTGTTAGATAAAATAAACGACTTATTGAAAGTGCCAATATTTATATTTCATGGCAACCTTCACTACTTTGCCCCTATTTTCATATCATCTGCATTCCTATTTGGCCTTTATTAGTAGTATGGACTGTTAATTAGGGGTCTGGTGGGACTCCAGTTGGGTTAAAGTCTTCTAAAAAATTATAAGGCGTTCATGACGAGAAGTGTTTTTTATATATAAAAGTATCTTTCTTGCAGAAAAATTTCCAATCGTGAGTGGGCTTTCAAATATATGTGTGGCACTCAAAGAGTAACCCAAATAGGTATTCGCTGCTAGGACCCCCCACTGCTAGGCTTTTTTTTTACTATTTGGAGTAGTTTGCGCCTAGGCCCCCATACCTTTTTGCCCACAAGGTATCCACGCAAAATCTGTGTCCTTTTTTCCAGCTTCCTGAGGATCCTAAAGGTACCCAGGGTTTGTGGATTCCCCACTGGAGGGGACTGAGAAATTAGCCAAAATACAGCGACATTTTGGTTTTTTGGGGGTAAATTGGGAAGACAGTGCTGAAGAAAACATCTGGTTTTCGCCATATAAATGGTATCAATGAAGGGTTTATGGTGCTAAAACCACTATCTTCTCAGCTTTCAGAAGCAATGAAATGAAATGAAAAGAGCATTTGTAAAGCGCATGGCTACCAGGAGGCCTCTCAGCGCTAGAAACAGGCAAACTTTTGCCAGAAAACCACATTGTTTCACACAGTTTTGGCATTTTACTGGGACATAGCCTATTTTCGTGTTTTTTGTGCTTTCAAACTCCTTCCAGTTAGAGGTAGAAATGGGAGTGAACCCAATAATGGATCCCCAAAAATTATACATTTCTGAAAAGCAGACAATATTTTTAATTCAGCAATGGGTCATTTATTTAGATCCTTTAAGGTTTTCCTATAGAAAGGAACTGTTGAAATAAAAGAATATTGGAATTGAGTTGAAAAAAACAGCCATTTGTGAGTGTGTTTTCACCTGTATCTTCTTCTAACTATTGCAGATTTTTGTTTTAAAGCAATAAAGTTTTACGGCTGCTGGACCCTTATAGGTGCTTGTATGTTCACCAAGAACCTGGGATACCTAGAGCCAATAACTGAGCTGTACCTTGCAATGGTTTTTCATTGTGTACCAGGCATACAGTAATTCAATTGCTAAAATATAAAGAGTGGAAAATAGGTATCAAGGAAACGTATGTATTTCTGAAATGGGAAAAAGATGTGGAGTGTAGAAGCAGTGGTTATTTGCACATCTCTGAATTTGTGGGAACCCATCCTAGCACGTGAATTAGAGGGCCTTTTTTCAAAATGACTTCGTTTATATGCACTGTCTTACATTTGGAAGGCAGAGATGCACAGAAAGACAATAGTTAATAACACTTGTTCTACTATTCTGTATTCCCTTAAGTCTCCAGATAAAAATAGTACCTCACTTGGTTGTGTAGGCCTAGTTGCTGTGACAGGAAACGGCCCAAAATGCAACGTGGACACATCACATTTTTCCACTGAAAACTGACCCTTTTTTTTCAATGTGCCTAGCTTTGGATTTTGGGCCATAGCTCAGCCAGTACCTAGGGAAACCAAGCAAACCTGTACATTTTTAAATACTAGACTCCCAGGGGAATCCATGATTGGGTGACTTGTATGGCTCTTACTAGGTTCCTTTACCCAGAATACCTTGTACACCTCATAATTTGTCTAAAAAAACACATTTTTCTCACATTTCTGTTATGAAAAGTTCTGGAATCTGCAGGGAGCCACAAACTTCCACTCACCTAGCATTTCCCCAAGTCTCCCGATAAAAAGGGTACCTCACTAGTGTGGGTAGGCATCGTGCCCACAACAGAAAACGGCACAAAAAGCAACATGAACACAACAAATATTTCTACTGAAACCTTTTTTGCAATGTGCCTAGCTGTTGATTTTGGGCCTTAAAAGCAGCAACCCAAGGAAACCTAGCAAACCTGTACAGTTTTCAAAACTAGACACCCTGGTGAATTCAGGATAGGGTGACTTGTCTATCTCTCACCAGGTTCTATTACCCAGAATCCCTTGCAAACCTCAAAACGTGTCAAGAAAAAACACATTTTCCTCACATTTCTGTGATGGAAAGCTCAGGAATCTGAGGGGGACCACAAACATCCTTTAACCCAGTTCTCTCCCAAATCTTCCAATAAAAATGGTACCTATCTTGTGTGCGTAGGGCTTGTGAACCGCAATAGGAAATTACTGAAAAAGCAACTTGGAGAAAGCACATTTCTTCACGGAAAACTGACCCTTTTTGTTGCAATGTGCCTACTTGTGGATTTTGGGCCCTAGCTCAGCTTGCACCTAGGGAAACCTAGCACACCTGTACATTTTTTTCAACTAGACACCCAAGAGAATCCAGGATGGGGTGTCTCTCGGGTTCTGTTATCTGAACTTCTTGCAAACCTAAAGATTTGTCTAAAAGAACAAATTTTCCTTGGATTTTCGTGATGGAAAGCTCTGGAATTAGAGGGTAGCCACAAATTTCCTACCACCCCGCGTTCCCCCAGGCATCCCGATAAAAATGTGATCTCAATTGTGTGTGGGGTCCAAGTGCCTGTGACAGGGAAAGGCCCCAAACGTATTGTGAAGGCATCAAAATTATCAATCACAAAACGAGCTGACTTTGCAAGGGGTCATCTGCGTGTTTGGTCCCGGGTTCAGCGGCCTCCTAGGGAAATGTTGTAATCTTCCTACATCTTGTATATTATTTCTAACTGTGTTGCCTTCTGTTCCATTCCCCATAATATGATTCCTCCTCCTGCCCTCTCCTCATGTTAGCATTGGAATCTCCTAGCTGGAGCTCACATTAGAATGTTGTGGTCACTATGATTCTAGGAGAGTGGATGACTGGAATAAAGATGTGTTTCTCTCACCTCGTGTGGATTCTCCCTATTCAATTTAACTTCAACAGGAAACATATCAAACCCAGACATTTCTGAAAACTAGACAACTAGGGAGTACACGAAGGTGTGTCTTGCGTGAATACCCCAACATTTTTGTACCCAAAATCCTCTGAAAATCTCAAAATTAGCTAACTAAATCATATTTTCCTCACATTTCTGTGTGGGAAACTTTTGGGATCACCGGGCGACAAACAATTGTTACCACTCAGCATTTTCCAAGGTCTTCCAATAAAAATGGTGCCTCACTTGTGTGGGTAGGCCTTCTGCCCGCAACAGGGAAAGACGCAAAACATATTCTGGAGACATCAAAATTATCTATCACAAAACGACCTGGTTTGCAAGGGTGGCACCTGCGTTTTTGGTCCTGGGCTCGGCTGCCATCTCAGAAAACCTACAGAACCCAGTCAGTTCTGAAAACTAGACACCCAGGGGAGTCCAGGGAAGTGGGGCTTGCGTGGATCCCCAATTGTTTTCTGACCCAGAATACCCTGCAAACCTCAAATTTAGCTAAATTTAAATGACATTTTCCTCACATTTCTGTGTGGGATCACTGCACATGCACACATTTCCTACCATCCAGCATTTCCCTCAGTCTCCAGAGTAAAATAATACCTCACTTGTGTGGGTGCCCAAAGCAGAGTCAGCCTAAAAATGTATAAAATTAAAATTTTGCTTATCAACTTGCTGTGGTTGGGCCTAGTGCCTGCCACAGGCACTAGGCCCACCCACACAACTGAGGTATCATCATACTCGAAACACCGAGCGGAACACTGCATGGTAGTTAATGTGTGCAGGCGTGGTGATCCCACACAGATATGTGAGGAAAATGTGATTTTGTTTTAGCTAAAGTTGAGGTTTGCGGGGGATTTTAGGCAAGAAAATATTGGGGGATCCACACAAGCTACACCTCCCTAGACTGCACCCAGGTGTCTAGTTTTCAAAAATGTCTGGGTTTGATAGGTTTCCCTAGATGGCCGCAGAGTTCTGGATCAAAAATGCAGGTGAGCCCCTTGCAAAATGAGGTCGTTTTTTAATAGATAGTTTTGATGCCTCAACAATATGTTTTGGACCCTTCCCTGTAGGGGCACTTGACCTACCCACACAAGTGAGGTAGCATTTTTAGCAAGACAACTGGGGGAATGCTGGGTGGTAGGCAATTTGTTCCAGCTCAGTGATCCCCCAACTTTCCAACACAGAAATATACAGAAAATGTGATTTGTTTTAGCTAAATGTGAGGTTTGCAGGGGATTCTGGGTAAGAAAACATTGGGGAATCCACGCATGTCACACCTCCCTGGACTCCCCCGGGTGTCTAGTTTTGAGAAATGTCTGGGTTTGATAGGTTTCCCAAAATGGCTGCAGAGCCCGGGAGCAAAAACGCAGATTACCTCCTCGCAGAACCAGGCCGTATTGTGATCGATAATTTTGATGCCCCCACAATAAGTTTCAGGCAATTCCCTGTGGCGGGTACTTGGCCCACCCACACAAGTGAGGCAGCATTTTTATTGAAAGATCTGGGGGATCACTGATTGGTAGGAAATGTGTGGTTTCTTTCTGATTCTGGATAAATATGGCCTAGTAATGCAAGGAAATTGTGTGACTTTAGTCACATTTTCAGGTTTGCAGGGCATTGTGGGTAAGAAAACTTGTTAGGATCCACGACAGAGACACACTACCCTGTACTCCTTTGAGTGTTAGTTTATGAAAATATCTTGAGTTAGTAAATTTTCCCTAGAGACAATGTACATCTTGTCAGAGAAAGACAGAAAAGACAAATATTATTGCACAAACATCTATTCCTCAAGTACACATACATACTGGTTGGATTTGGCACGAGGGTGAGTGAAAGGTTCAAAATGTATATTTTATCAACAAGAGCCTTCACAAAAATGAAATGCACTGTTAATAATGCAACAGTCAAAACAATGAACCAATGACTCACAGCTCGTGAGCTGTAAAGCCGCAACAGGACACCAACCGCTTTCTAGGCCATTCACACACCTTTCATTTGTGATACACAGAAGACCATTCACACCGCCAGCCGTGGGACCAGCACATTACAGCATTCACAAAAAGAGACAATGTACACCCTGGCAGAGAAAGACAGAAAAGACAATTTTGACAAAATAACCATATATGCATCAAGTACACACACATACTGGTTGCATTTGGCACAAGGGTGAGTGATGGTTCAATATATAAAATTTTCTTAACAAGGGATTTCGCAAAAATGAAATGTATTGTCAATAATTGAAAGGTCAAAAAACTGAACCAGTGACTCAAAGCTCATGAGCTGTAAAGCTGCGTCAAGGCTCTAACCACTTTACAGTCCATTCACACACCTTCATACATGGCACACACATTACAACACTCTCATCAACAGACAGCGCCATTCAAGGGCCCATCACTTTCATACACCCACATGCCTAACACAGCAACATGGTTGATGGAGTGTGTGGACTGGTATTTGACCTGCAGTGTTTGTAGTGACCAGCAGCAAGTCACTACCCACACACCGCCAGCCAAGCACAAGTCCGCGCACACCACCAGCCAAACACCAGTCCAAGCACCCCGTAAGCCAAGCACTAGTCCACACACACCACCAGCCATGCACCAGTCCACACACACCTCCAGCCAAGCACCAGTCCATGCACATCACCAGCCAAGCAACAGTCCAGGCACACCACCAGCCAAGTGCCAGTCCACGCACACCGCCAGCCAAGGGCTAGTCCACGTACACCGCTATCACATTATTTTTACAAAAAAGAAAACAAACCAATTGTAAGTAGATACAAAACTGAAAACACAAAAGCTCTAACTAAATATATCACACTAATGCCAACCGTGAAACGGAACAAAAATTATAAAACAATACAGGCCAGACAGTTCAGTTTTACACTCATGGATGCTCCCTAAATCTCTTTTGAGTGAGGTACAATCTAAAACAAGCAGGCACACACAGAGTAGGTTTAGAAGGACACTCGGGGCAGTACATACGAGTCTCCTTCTGTGCACCTCTTCACATACAGACTCTACATCTTTTAATGGGAAAGTCGTTTTTGGAGGTGGGAGGAGTGTGATCAGCAAAGTGGCGATCTTTCAGTCTCCCCACATCCTCCACCACTTCAACTTTAGGAACACTTGCCTGTTCCACTACAACAAGGCTGCCTATCACAGACTCCTAAAACTTAAAAAATGTCATATTTGACTCTGGAGATCATTCCTTAAATACAACAAAAGCATTGAAGGTTGCTAAGTAGAATACATGCATAACCAATTTCATATACCAAATGTAAGCCATACGATGAGCAGTGGAAGGCTCCAACCTCTGATCTACTCTATTAACACCACCCATGTGCCTAATATAGATGAAAATGCACACAGGTTTGCGCACTTCAGCAACCTGACCCCAAGCAGGCACAGGTGAAGTACTTTCATCATGAATGGTATTCAACATGTAGACATCTCTCCTGTCAGAAAATGTCACAGCTAGGTGTTCATCGCTACGCAAGGCACTGCACTGCCCCTTCTCAAGGTTTTTACAAACATGCTCTTTTGGGTAACCTTTATGGTTAGAGCAGATTGTGTCACAATCAACAGTGTCCATTTTGACCAATTCTTTGAACAATTGAACATCAGTGTAGAATGTATTTACATGTAAATGGTGACATTTTAAAAAGTCCTCTACCAAGTTCCCTCATCATTTTCTCAGTAACTCCACAAGTGGACCGACAACAAGGGGGGTCAATACTGGAATCCCTACATGTGTAGACCCTGAAATTATTGACATATCCAGGCCTACTCTCAGTCAGCATATACATCTCAATTCCATAACATGCCCTCTTGCTAGGAATGTACTGCATGAAAAAAAATGTGCCTTGAACAGGACCAAAAACTTGTCAACAGCTATTTCTTTCCCTGGAGCATAGATCTCTTAAAACCAATCTACAAAGTGATCAAATCATAAAAAGATGTTCACAATCAGGGTGATCCTGTGACAACGCTAAACCATTAATAACAAAATGCAGCATCCAAAGCAAAAGCAAATACCGACCATGACTCATGATTGCAGGAAACATAGCTGTTGCCATCAAAGGACTAGTAGACCAATATGAAGACAGTGATGGCTTCCTTATCAGAATAGTTAAACCCAAGAACTTCTTCAACTCAGCCATATTTGTGGGAGTTCACCAGGTAGCTCTAGAGTGGGGCTTAAGTCTGGCACTGCTGACCCTCAAAGACTGTTCAGCCTACAAATTAATCTGCTCAACAATCTCATCCAAAAATACATTGTCCATAAACAACTGAAAATAAATTATAGGCAAAACGTTTTCAGTATTCACTTTACACTTTGCGACACCAAAAAAGGCAGGCAACACCCGCTGCACCATGTTTGGGGCAACCCAGAGTTAAGCTCTTCTAATGGGAAGCCTTGCAGCTTCAGACTGCAATCCAAATGCCTCTTGCTGCACTATCAACACATCAGTGTCCTCCTCTATAGCAGGCACTTCATCTGCACTGAGATTGACTTCATCAGATGATTCCTCCCGGAGAGAAATTTACTGCCAGAATCTTCCACTAATTACTCTGCCTCAGATGCAGTCAGTCTCAGAATCATGGACAGAGGAAGACTCGAAAAGCATACCAACTACCTGCTGAGCAGTCATCCTGGGGCTAGCTATAATCCTTACTATGAAAAATAACCTCACAAACAAGTCAACAGCAACCCACACTGTGTAAAATAAATAATAAAGTGTGGCTCTATCACAAAGATCTATACTCAATAACAACACTACTCACTTGCTGGAGACAGCTAGACTCACCAGCAAGCACCTACTCTGCACAGACATAGCAAAAAACAATGCTATCCCACTAGAAAGAAAATAATCACTCACTAGACAACACAATAAACACAACAAAACCAAAGGGGATGATGGACGGAGAGTTGAACATTGCAAGCACTCACCCTCAGTCCAGTCAACTGATCTGGGTTTAATTCATCATCATTTTTTAGCCAGTTCAGACATGGCCATATGCAAATCGGTCTGACACTGTGCCTCATGGGACATTCCAGCCCGAACTGCCAAGCCATGTCTTCCCTGGACCGGAAACAAGCATCCTGGGACCGGTTTCTGGCTAATCAGCCGTCATCAGACAGTCTAGCTTGAATCCAGTGGCAAAGGGAGCAAGGGGCCCACGTCTGGGCATACCCTGCCAACTTAGGGCGAACAAAACAAAACCAAAGGGGATGATGGACGGAGTGTTGAGCATTGCAAGCACTCACCCCCAGTGAACTGATCTGGGTTTAATCCATCATCATTCTTTAGCTCACTCCGCCACCCCAGTTCAGACATGGCCATATGCAAATCAGTCTGACCCTGTGTCTCATGGGAACAGTCCAGCCCGAACTGCCAAGCCATGTCTTCGCTGTATCGGAAACAAGCATCCTGGGACCAGTTTCTGGCTAATCAGCCATCATCAGCCAGGCTAGCTTGAATTCAGTGGCAAAGTGAGCAAGGGACCCACGTCTGGGCATACCCTGCTAACTTAAGGCGAACAAAGCAAAACCAAAGGGGATGGTGGACGGAGTGTTAAACATTGCAAGCACTCACCCCAGACACCTGATCAGGGTTTAATCCATCATCATTCTTTAGCTCACTCCGCCACCCTTGTTCAGACATGGCCATATGCAAATCAGTCTGACCCTGTGCCTCATGGGAACAGTCCAGCCCAAACTGCCAAGCCATGTCTTCCCTGGACCGTAGACAAGCATCCTGGGACCGGTGTCTGGCTAATCAGCCATCATCAGCCAGGCTAGCTTGAATCCAGTGGCAAAGTGACCAAGGGACCCACGTCTGGGCATACACCTGCATAGTTGGGGCGAGCAAAGGAAAACCAAAGGGGATGATGGACAGAGTGTTGAACATTGCATGCACTCACTTCCAGTCAACTGCTCTGGGTTTAATCCATCATCATTTTTAGCCAGTTCAGACATGGCCATATGCAAATCAGTCTGACACTGTGACTCATTGGTACAGTCCAGCCCGAACTGCCAAGCCATGTCTTCCCTGGACTGGAAACAAGCATCCTGGGACCGGTTTCTGGCTAATCAGCCGTCATCAGCCAGTCTAGCTTGAATCCAGTGGCAAAGTGAGCAAGGGGCCCACGTCCGGGCATACCCTGCCAACTTAGGGTGAACAAAGCAAAACCAAAGGGGATGATGGACGGAGTGTTGAACATTGCAAGCACTCACCCCCAGTGAACTGATCTGGGTTTAATCCATCATCATTCTTTAGCTCACTCCGCCACCCCAGTTCAGACATGGCCATATGCAAATCAGTCTGACCCTGTGTCTCATGGGAACAGTCCAGCCCGAACTGCCAAGCCATGTCTTCGCTGTATCGGAAACAAGCATCCTGGGACCAGTTTCTGGCTAATCAACCATCATCAGCCGGAAACAAGCATCCTGGGACCAGTTTCTGGCTAATCAGCCATCATCAGCCAGGCTAGCTTGAATTCAGTGGCAAAGTGAGCAAGGGACCCACGTCTGGGCATACCCTGCCAACTTAGGGCGAACAAAGTAAAACCAAAGGGGATGATGGACGGAGTGTTGAACATTGCAAGCACTCACCCCCAGTCACCTGATCTGGGTTTAACCCATCATCATTCTTTAGCTCACTCCGCCACCCTTGTTCAGACATGGCCATATGCAAATCAGTCTGACCCTGTGCCTCATGGGAACAGTCTAGCCCGAACTGCCAAGCCATGTCTTCCCTGGACCGGAAACAAGCATCCTGGGACCGGTTTCTGGCTAATCACCCATCATCAGCCAGGCTAGCTTGAATCCAGTGGCAAAGTGGCCAAGGGACCCACGTCTGGGCATACACCTGCACACTTGGGGCGAGCACAGGAAAACCAAAGGGGATGATGGACGGAGTGTTGAACATTGCAAGCACTCACCCCCAGTCAACTGATCTAGGTTTAATCCATCATCATTCTTTAACTCACTCCGCCACCCCAGTTCAGACATGGCCATATGCAAATCAGTCTGACCCTGTGCCTCATGGGAACAGTCCAGCCCGAACTGCCAAGCCATGTCTTCCCTGGACCGGAAACAAGCATATGGCCATGTCTGAACTGGGGTGGCTGAGTGAGCTAAAGAATGATGATGGATTAAACCCAGATCAGTTGACTGGGGGTGAGTGCTTGCAATGTTCAACACTCCGTCCATCATCCCATTTGGTTTTGCCCAACACAGTACACACAGACGCGGCCCGTGCAGGTAAGAGCGGAGGGGCGGTGGTGCCTGGTGAGGGGGGATTTCGACGGACGATGACGAGGGAAAATGAATCATTTATTTAATTTTCCCTAGGCATCGTTAGTCAAAATCCCCCCCCCCCCCAGTCAGCCCCACCGCCCCTCTGCTCTTACCTCCACGGGCCTTGGCTGAATACCCATTGTGTACAAATGAAAAAATATTTTCACACACACCAAAACAGAAGCTAAGCATGCTGCTAATATTACACCATTTACAAAAACTGCATTCATGCAGGGAAATTATATTCATTTAGAGCAACTAGTACAAAAAACGTTTTCTTACCAAACACATGCGACTACACAAACTGCAGAACTACCAGTGACGAAACCGCAAGCAGGAATAACAGCGGAAAAAAGCAAAAGCTATGGACTTGACTAAAAAGGAGAAATAAATTATAAAATTCTATGTCACTACCCAAATGCCAGTCCACACACACCGCCAGCTGAACTCCAGACACACACAAAAACATTTCCTAGTGTCTAGTGGTTTTCTGCCCCCCCCTTGGGGAAGATGGGACTAAAATTATGGTCAATTTGCCATGAAAGGGGACAGTAAAATAGCCAAAAGTAAATAATAACTTATACCCTCCCATTGGGCCAACACTTACCCAAGGGGACATCCCCAAACATAAATATATACATATCCCTAGTACTAGTGGGTTTTCTGCCCACCCAGGTGGCTGTGGGGCCTCCAAAGACAGACAATCTCGCCCCAGGGAGGCAGAAAATGGGCAAAAGTAAATTAAAAAAAGTCATACCAAGTGGTGGGCGACCCTTGCCAAGGGGCCGGCCCAATACATGATATATACAAATCCCTATTGCGTGGGTTTTCTGCCCCCCTGGGTGCAGCTGGGTCTTCAAATAGGGCTAATCAGCTCCTCTGGGGCGGCTCCAATAGGGGCGATCCTTGCCAAGGGACCGCCCCCAACATAAAATGACGATATCCCTGATGCTAGTGGGTTTTCTGCCCCGAGGCGGCAGATGGGCCTCCAAATAGAGCTGATCTGCCCGGCAGAAAAATGGGCAAAAGTGATTTAAAAAATGTATATTCCCAATGGGGGCAATCCTTGCACAAGGGACCACCCACAAACATCATATAGCAATATCCCTGGTGCTAGTGGTTTTTCTGCCCCCACCTTGGGCAGATGGGCCTCCAAATACAGCCAATCTGCCTACAGGGGGGGGGGGGGGGGGCAGAAAATGCCCAAATCAATGTGCCAAAATCTGGAAGTGACCCTTGCCTAAGGTGCCACGTCCATTACCAAAAAACAAATCCCTGGTGCTAGTGGTGACATCGCTGCTGCTGTATCGCGACCCCATGCGCAATCATGCAGCAGGAATGCCCTACAAAGAGACATCGGAGGAGAGGAAAAATTATTTCCTTTCTCCCAGTGCCTCTTTGCCGGCTTCAAAATCCCCCCGGCAGGAAAAACCTACCTGCACCTCCGACGGCTGGAAACCAAATGGCTTCTAGCACATCCAGCAGCTTCTCATGACGTTGGTATGACGTACGCACCAACATCATTGGATTTCCAAGAGGGGGGTCGGGTGGCAGCTGCCACTCCTGTTTGGGGGGGTTACATGGACAGCCCATGGGGGAGCGCCAGCGCTTCTCCAATGGGCAGGTGTGAGGACAGAAGGGTTCCATCCTCATCACACGCCCACCGTGGCTGAGGAAGGAACTGTTCTATCTTCAACACTAAGCCTTGAAAAAGTTGTCTTTGCTACAACTGTGTGAGTTGTGGTCTTCTGTACATCTTCATAAATTCCAGCTTCTGATTAATTCAGCTATGAATATCCACCTGCCTTTGTCTCGAGTCTTTACATGTTGTTTTGATTATCATTTGTTAACCCATGGACATGTATCGATTGCATTTTTACATTCAAAACATTAGTCTCTTTATTCTGCATCCCTATAAATTTGTGGTACGTTACCTAGGGACTTTCTGTGGAGGTGGGCACCGGATTCTTCATAAGTCTATTTTGAGTGTGGCTTTTTGCAAAGTCTGGGCTTCATTTACAGTATTTTGACACCCTCTAGTACAGCAAGTCGTTCTGCATCAAAATCTAAATCCCGCATCTTTGGCGCATTCCTGTCCTTCTCCCTTGCACCGGCGCACAAACAGAGGTTGTGCACCAGCGCAGACACCCTTGTGTCATTTTTCAGGCTGCAGCACGTGTAGAAAGAGGAAACAATAAGGAAGAGAAAGACGTAAAAACGTCACCAAGAGAAAAGCATGGACCTGCAGCAGTGAGATAAATGGACGAGGAGGATCTGGCAGTGGATTAAAAAGGCCTGAAGATGCCTGGCAAGAACTGAAGGCTCCACAACTCTGGCATTCGGCACACTGACATGTAATAGCGCCGGCCGTAGACTTCCCATCAGAGCTTGGGGCACCAGCACTCATTCTATCACCAAGAAAGCGCTGTGTGCATCCCATGATCCCTGCCTGCTTTCACCAGTTAAAAGGGTTGAGAATTACCACTGAGGTTGCAAGGTTTGTCTTGATCAAGCTTTTAGTTTTCACATCAGACGGCTAGGCCAGGACAGAAGCGAAAATAGCCCTTTCCCGTTTAAGTGAGGCCTATTGGAGGAGAATGGTATAACGTTCCCTGACATCAATTCCTGCCATATCACCCCCCTCGGCACTCATTGTCTATGCTGATTAGTCCCCCACTAATTTTTAAGAACTTGTGCCTTGGTGATGACGGCATCTATTTAGGACGGTGAACTGATTTAGCCCTCCAAAAATTAAACAAATAGCGCTGTCTTTTAGTGTTAATCTTAGAAAGGGAGTAGCTATCCATCCAGTGATTGAAATGCCAGCCTGAAATTGTGACATCGAGTTCAATCCCAGCTGTCCTATGTGATCTTCGGCAATTCATTTGCTCCACCCTGCTGCCTCCATTTCCTTGATAGTCACACTTGGGAGCTCCTTAAGATAGCTCAGCTCAGCACATATGCTGATTAAACCCTCTCTTGTAGATGAGCAAGCTAGATCAGGACTGCACCACTCAAAAAGAAAACATCATTACATGTAGTTATAATCAAATCATCCTCAAGTTGGTTGAAAAAAGTTTCTTCTTTATTAGTTTGTTCTTTTAATAGCCACAGCCAACGTGTTTCGTCCTTTTACGCAGGACGTCTTCAGGGCATTCACGATTTGTAGTCGGAGAGAGAAGATGGGTAATAACCATATAGAATTGGCTTCAGACAAGTTTGATAGTGATCTTATCTGTGCGTATGTACATGCAACCCAATTCAATTGAAAACGATGCTGGTAACATCCATGAGAACACGTGGTATGATAATCACGAATTTTAGAACCATGTGCTGATGGATTAAGAACAGCACATATTAAACATCATAGTGAAAGTTTAGCCCGATGTTATCCAAGTCAGCGCAGCTCCCGCCAGCTTGGACGCACATACCCACAGATAAGATCACTATCAAACTTGTGTCAAGGCATTTCTATATGGTGATTACCCATCTTCTTGCGTTGGCTGTGGCTTTTAAAAGAACAAACTAATAAAGAAGAAACTTTTTTCAACCAACTTGAGGATGATTTGATTATAACTACATGTAATGATGTGTTCTCTTTGAGTGGTACAGTCCTGATCTAGTTTGTTTGTATTGTTCCCCTAGGGTTGGAATTGGGGTGTGCTCCTGGACAGGGGGTACATTCAGGTAGCGTGCACACAGGTGAATCCACAATCTTTAGAATAGTTTGGTATATGTTTTTGATTGGTGTCGGATCGTTTGCGGTAGGTCCCCTGTCCAAGCTGTGTGGCTCTCTTGTATATGCTTAAAATGACTATACTGTTGCTCCACCTACAATAACAATTTGGGCTAAATAGAGGGGTTACAGTTGTCTCTAGTTTCACCCCTGGCATCTCTGTGAGGACCTGGGGTGGGTAGATTCATGAAGGTTTCTAAACTCATGTTTAACTTACAATTTCTAACCAATGGCACTCAATGCAAAAATATAATTTAATATAGCAAATTAGAACCATTCTGAGGTCTTTATCATGTCATACAGAACATTTATTGCACGGTTTATATTTCAGATATTTTGATGGCTCCGCACGTGATCATGATGGGTTCTCCTAATACATTTTTGATCTCTCTCACCTCTGTTCTCGGCACCTGCATAGACAGTATGCAACTAAATACAAAATTATATTGGTTGATTAAGTTGTTAAACAAGCAATTAAAGCATTTACACACTTTTCTTGGCTTTGATTGAAACTTTGATTTACTGTCTTGAATTGTTTTTTTGTTGAATTGAGTTCATAGGTTTTGTCAGGCTCTGTGTCACTGTGAATATTCCTTCACACTGGGGTACCACTTTAAACAGTAATAGTAAGCCGCATCTGTGATCTAGGCATCTTTTATAATTAGCTGGTACTCGGTTCCGGCGCTGCTCACTGTGGCAGTGAAGTGGGCAGATGACATCCCGGGTCCATATCTAGGGTCGCTCCAGGAGTGATAGTGATACAGAATGAGCTTCGGGTCTTCTCCTGGGGTCTGTCTGTAGAATGATACATATTGGCCTTCGTGCACCCCAACCTCACAGCCAATCGTGGCCCTTTGTCCAAGACTGACCTCAACCGTGGGAGATATCACAGGTTTCTGAGCCTGGACATCTGAAGGAGAGAGAGAGAAGAAATACAACATTTTATGAATATGTGCTGTACCAGTAAGCATAATTATATGTACAGCTTCCCAAAACAGGCAAACATACTTCAGATATTGCATACTTACAGGATGTCCACAAAAGGACACAGAGGGCCAGGGTCTGCAGCAGCCTCATTCTTTCAGGTACCGGAGCTCCTCTCTTAACCTTGAGCACAGAGATGTAAAAAAGAGGAAGTCTGACAAGCGTAATATATGCATTAGAGTCCAGAGGAACCAATAGGCAGGTATGCAAATATGAAATGCCCTTAACACATGACAGGACCGAACAGGAACATACAAACTGACTTTATTCATAGATTTTATTTAAGGTGTTGCCTTCAAGTAGAAAATTGTTGCTGCTTCCAACTTGTGTGTAACATTTTTGTAACAATGTATTAGTTACATGTAAAACAATGTCACAAAGTTATCCACGTTGTAATTATTTCGGCTCCTTGTTAATGGCCAAATATCACTCTTGTTTTAAAATTATTATGGACGGGATTCATCAAAGTGCAAAGTGACAAAACCCTCTTTCGATAATGTTGTGGACACTCTAACATCTGTGACTCACAAACTCTACAGAGAACCAGAATAGACTCTCAGCAGGTGTGGCTGTAGTAATGACACAAGACGTTTAAGATGCCACTTCACAGAACACTACAGCTTCACACTACTCCTTCACACTACAACTTCACACTATACTAGTCCCTACCCCTTCTCTGGACTCAGGAGACTCTTCCAACCAGGGGTCTCTCTCTCAGAATTCTCGCCACCACAACGTCACTTTTCAGGACGTTGTGGTGGTGATAGGGGCTTCACCTTACTTACAAGGCAGAGTTCAGCCACTTAACGTGACTTAACGCTGCCTTGTAAATAAGGCCCCCTTTCACACTATACTTAGTGTGAAAGGGGAGGGCAATGGGTGTTGCGGTAGGCATGCCACCGTAACACTCATTGATTTTGACG
Organism: Triturus cristatus; assembly: GCF_964204655.1. NCBI lineage: Eukaryota > Metazoa > Chordata > Amphibia > Caudata > Salamandridae > Triturus > Triturus cristatus. The sequence goes on along the minus strand of NC_140595.1, from coordinate 102,142,571 downwards.
CTGCCCCTTATTTACAAGGGTGGCGTAAATATGAGAGCGCCAAAATTAGGACCAGGGAAAACCTGGTCTTACCCTTTCGCAATGAGAAGAAATGTTTAATTTCTCCTTGTTTTTACTGTTCCCATGTATGCTGTGTTGTGTAGCACACTTAGAAACAGCTAAACACCAATGATTGTTTATGTGCGGTAAGGTGTCCCTTCCTCCACATTAACAGTCATTTTAAAAAATGACGTTTTGCAACTTCTATGTGTGTTGCATTAAGCAGCACACATAGAAGTTACAAAATGCCATTTAAAGATTGTTTATGTGCAGGAAGGGACACCTTCCTGCACATAAACAATCACTTCCCTCAGCACAGGCACCCTTGCACTATGCTGCAAGGGTGTCTGCGTTGGTGCTAGGCAGCTAGATTTAGCTCCAACCAGGTGCAGCCCTGCGTTTCTAAAGTGATGGAGTGTGTTGTTAGCCTTTTTGGCTTAAAGACACGCTTAGCCACTTTCCAGGTACATATGCCCCTTACTGTATTATTCACAAGCCATTAGCACTGACAGACTCATTTTGGCACGACGCCTTTTCCAATGTCAGTGCGTTCAGACACCATCTTCAATTTAAACCATGGAGAAATACGTCAGACTCACACTGATTCACATAAAAAACAAACGACGGCACATTAAATCTTACAAATACAAAGCAAATTTGGCTGCCATCTTGGAGCGTTGTTTTAAAACCTCAATCACTCTATTGAGATTCCTCTTGATTACATAAATGTCATATTAATTTTAGCCACAAGATGGTACATGATTGGGAGACAGGGGAAAAGGCGAGTGGGTGAGATTACAAAAATAATAAAAAATTCATTCAAAAACAGATGGTACATATATTTTGCAGCTCAGAAATTGATATTTCATCTCCCCCACAACAAATTAACATGATTTTTTCAGATTAAGCTTCTTCACATGGGTATATTTCTCATACATATTACACTTATCGAGTCCCTCCTTCTTTGCATTTTTGCGTTTTTAACAATCATGCCCAGAATGGGCTAATACTCACACAATTCATTTCCCTTTATTCCCGGTGCCACGTAAGAATTATAAGAGGAGACAATTCATCTACAAAAAATATATACTAATGCATTTAGTGGAGACTAAAACCACACCCTTTTAGCCTACATGTACCCACAATTCTTCTTCATTTTGAACCCAGAAGGGGCTTTAGTTTGTAACTCCATTATATATTTGGACTCAAGAATACACAGTTTTTCCCCTTGTCCCCTCCTCCTTCATCTTTCTGCACTAGATCAATGCAGAAAAACATGAGCAGGTCTCGATTGATCTTGTTTTCCGATTCAATGTGATGAGCTACAGGATAACTATGATCCTGTTTAGCAATCGCATCGGGTAGCTCTAGAGTGGGGCTTAAGTTTAGCACTGTTGTCCTTCAAAGACTGTTCAGCATACAAATTAATCTGCTCAACAATCTCATCCAAAAATACATTGTCCATAAACAACTGAAAAAAATGTATAGGCAAAAACTTTTCAGTACTGGTTCAGATCCTTCCTTTCTGAGAAGTCGTTCCAGGTGACAGACCCCCTTTTCTTTGCCGGGTCCACTCTATTGGACAAGGTATGCCACAGGGCTCAGCTCTGAGCCCTATACTGTTCAATCTTTACGTCCAGCCGCAGTGACCAGAGCTAGAGGGCTCACTATTGTCTCCTACGCTGATGACACGCAGTTGGTGGTGGCAATCTCTGACGACTCCACACAGGATGCTCCCAAGTTTTGCAGAGATATTGCGGCTGTCGCGGATTGGATGACCACCAATTGACTCCAGCTTAATGCCAACATGTCTGAGGTGCTGCTGGTTAGGAAAGACACGGAGCTATGGAGTGAGCAATGGTGGTCCACTACCCTTGGGGGGCACCTACCCCCAAGCTGGTGATAAAAGATCTGGGGGTCTGGATGGGTTCAACCCTCAGTTTCCAAGCTCAAACAAAGAAAGTAGCAGGGACCTGTTTTGGTCTACTACGGGGGCTAAAACCCCTGCTGGGGTTCTTTGATCCATCCACTCTGCAAGTCATCATCCAGGCTTCAATCTTGTCAAGACTGGACTATGCCAGCTCTCTCTAATTAAGAACCAACAAGGCAGAGGTCATGCGACTGCCGAGGGTCCAAAATGCGGCTGCCCGAACCCTGCTCGGTCTCCCCAGAAGGTGCTCTACAACCAATGCTATCCGCTGGCTACACTGGTTGTCAGTGGCCAAGACGATAGAGTTTAAGGCCCTCTGCATAGCCTTTAAACCTTTTAATTTCTCTTCCCCAGGCATTCCAGCCAACCTGCTCTTGTCCTATGTTCCTACATGCCGCTTTCGCTCTATGGGGCAGTGCCTGGTGACTGTCCCCCGGGTGAAGAGGTTGTGGGCTAGCGGGCGTTCTTTTCGCACCCTGGCGGCAAAGCTTTTGAACTCCCTTCCCTTACAGATTTTCTGTCTGACCAACTATCTGGCCTTTCGGAAGGCAATTAAAACCCATCTCTTCCCTCCGCTGTAAGCCCTAGCTCCTTTCTGTGGTTTTTTTTTGCTGTCAGTGCCGGGACGCCCTGTTGCTGGGGCAGCTGTGCACTTTATAAGCTTATATAACATAACATAACAGTATACACTCTACACCATACGACACCAGTAAAGGCAGGCAGCACTGGCTGCACCATGTTTGGGGCAACCCAGAGTTCATCTTTTCCAGTGGGAAGCCTTGCAGCCCCAGACTGCAATCCTAATGCCTCTTGCTGCACTATCAACACATCAGTGTCCTCCTCTAAAGCAGGCACTTCATCTACACTGAGAGTAGCTTCATCTGCACTGAGAGTCGCTTCATCTGCACTGAGAGTAGCTTCATCATCAGATGATTCCTCTCGGACAGAAATTTACTGCCCGAATCTTCCACTAATTCCTTTACCTCAGATGCAGAGTCAGTCTCAGAATCATGGACAGAGGAAGACTTGAAAGGCTTACCAACAACCTGCTGAGCAGTCTTCCGGCAGCTAGCCATAATCTTTACTATGAAAAACAAGTCAACAACAACCAACACTGTGGAAAATAAGTAATAAACAAAGTGTCAATAACAACACTACTCACTTGCTAGAGACAACTTGACTCACCAGGAAGCACGTACTCTGCACAGACCTAGCAAAAAACAACAATATCCCACTAGAAAACCGCAAGCAGGAATAACAGCAGAAAAAAAGCAAAAACTTTTGACTAGAATAAAAATGAGGAATAAATTATAAAATTCTTTGCCACTACCCAAATGCCAGTCCACACACACCGCCAGCCGAACTCCAGACACACACAAAACCTTTCCCTAGTGTCTAGTGGTTTTCTGCCCCCCTTGGGGATGATGGGCGTAAAAATATGGCCAATTTGCCAACAAAGGGGACAGTAAAATGGTAAAAGTAAATAATAAATCATACCCCCCGTTGGGCCAACCCTTACCCAAGGGTTCACCCCCAAACATAAATATATACATATCCCTAGTGCTAGTGGGTTGTCTGCCCACCCGGGGACTGTCGAGACTACAAAGACAGACAATCTGGCCCCAGGGACGCAGAACATGGGCAAAGATAAATTACAAAAATATCATCCCAAGTGGGGAGCGACTTTTTCCCAAGGGGCCGCCCCCAATACATGATATATACACATCCCTATTGCTGTGGGTTTTCTTCCCCCCTGGGCGTAGATGGGCCTCCTGGGAGCGGCTCCTATACAATCCTTGCCAAGGGACGGCCGCACACATAAAATGACAATATCCCTGATGCTAGTGGGTTCCTGCCCTTCCCCCCCAGGGTGCAGATGGACCTCCAAATGGGTCTGGTCCACCCCTGGGGGGGAAGGGGGCAGAAAATTGCCAAAATTGGCTATAAAAAACCTACCTGCACCTCCGACAGCTGGAAAACAAATGGCTTCTAGCACTTCCAGAGGCTTCTCATGACGTTGGTGTGACGTTCACACCAGCTTCATCGGATTTCCAAGAGGGGGGTTGGGTAGCAGAGAAAGCACTTCCGCTGCCACCCCTGTTTGGGGGGTTACATGGGCGGCCATTGGGGGGAGCGTCGGCGCTTCTCTAATGAGCGGGTGTGAGGACAGAACGGTTCCGTCCTCACCACACGCCCACTGTGGCTGAGGATGGAACCGTTCCGTCTTCAGCGCTGAAGGGGTTAAAGAGAATTTAACTAAGCCTTGAAAAAGTTGTCTTTGCTAGAACTGTATGAGTTGTGGTCTTCTGTACATCTTCATAAATTCCAGCTTCTGATTAATTCAACTATGAATTCCCACCTGCCTTTGTCTCGAGTCTTTACGTGTTGTTTTGATTATCATTTAGTAACCCATGGACATGTATCAATTGCATTTTTGCATTCAAAACATTTGTTAAACATGTCTCTTTATTCTGCATCCCTATAAATCTCTGGTACTTTAACTATGAACTTTCTGTGGAGGTGGGCACCGGATTCTTCATAAGTCTATATTGAGTGCGGCTTTTTGGCCACTCTGGGCTTCATTTACAATATTTTGATGCAGTGTAGTGCAGCAAGTCTTCCAGCATCAAAATAAAAGGGCATGAATGCGCTGTATCTTCGGTGCATTCCTGTCCTTCCCCCCTGCACACAAACAGCAGCTCTGCACCAGCGCAGACACCCTTGTGTCATTTTGCAGGCTGCAGCACGTATAGAAAGAGGTAAAAATAGGGACGAGAAAGTCGGAAACAGGTCACCAAGAGAAAAGGATGGACCTGCAGGAGTGAGATAAAGGGACAGGGAGGGTCTGGCAGTGGATTAAAGAGGCCTGAAGTGAACTGAAGGCTCCACAGCTCTGGTATTCGGCCCGCTGACATGTAATAGCGCCAGACGTAGACTTCCCATCAGAGCTTGGGACACCGGCCCTCCTTTTTTACACAAATAAAGCGCTGTGCGCATCCCACGATCCCAGGATGCTTTCACCAGTTAAAAGGGTTGAGATTTACTACTGAGGTTGCAAGCTTCGCCTTGATCAAGCTTTCAGTTATCACATCAGACGGCTAGGCCAGGAGAGAGGTGAACATAGTCCTTTCCCTTTTAAGTGAGGCCTATTGGACGACAATGGCCTAATTTTCCCTGACATCAATTCTTGTGATATCACTCTCCATGGCCCTCATTGCCTATGCTAATTAGTCACCCACTGATTTCTTAGAACTTGTGCCTTGGCGATTACTGCATTTATTTTAGACGGTGCTCTGATTTAGCCCCCCAAAAATTAAAGAAATAGCGCTGTCTTTCAGTGTTAAATTGAGATTGGGAGGCGCTATCCATCCAGTGATTGAAATGCACAGTCTGTAATTGCGACACCAAGCTCATTCCCAGCTTTTCTGTGTGATCTTCGGCAACTCATTTGCTCCACCCTGACTCCATTTCCTTGATAGTCACACTTGGGAGCTCCTGCAGATAGCTCAGCTCGGGACATATGCTGATTAAACCCTCTCATGTATGTGCTTAAACCGAAATTATATGGGTTGATTAATGCAATAAAAGCATTTACACACCTTTCTTGGCTTTCATTGAAACTTTGATGTACTGTTTTGACTTTTTCTTGGTGTTGAATTGAGTTCATAGGTTTTTGTCAGGCTCTGTGTCACTGTGCCGTATGCGCTCACACTGGGGTACCACTTTAAACAGTAATAGTGTGCCGCGTCTGTGATCTGAGCATCTTTTATAATCAGCTGGTAATCTGTTCCCGCGCTGTTCCTTGTGGCATTGAAGTGGTCAGGTGACACCCCGGGTCCATATGAAGGGCCGCTCCAGAAGTAACGGTGAAAGAGAATGAGCTCCGGGGCTTCTCCAGGGGTCTGTCTGTAGAAATATACATATTGTTCTTCGTGCACCCCAACCTCACAGCCAATCGTGGCCCTTTGTCCAAGGCTGACCTCAACCGTGGGAGATATCACAGGTTTCTGAGCCCGGGCATCTGAAAGAGAGAGAGAGGAGAAATACAACATTTTATGAATAAGCACAGTAAACATAAGCATAATTATATGTACGGTTGCCAAAAACAGACAAACATACTGCAGATCTTGCATACTTACAGGGTGTCCACAGCAGGACACAGAGGGCCAGGGTCTGCAGCAGCCTCATTCTTTCAGGTCCAGGGGCTCCTTTCTGGACCTTGAGCACAGAGATGCACAAAGGCGAAGTCTGCAAGCTTAATATATGCTTCAGTCCCCCAGGGGGACCCAGAGACCGGTATGCAAATATGAAATGCACTTAACACATCACTGGACCGAACAGGAACACAGAAACTGACTTTATTCACACATTTTATTTAAAGCGTTGCTGCATTCGAGTAGAAAATTGTTGCTGCCACCAATGTGTGTGTAACATTTTTGTAACAATGTATTAGTTACAGGTACTTTTTCACCAGGTTGTCAATGTTGTAATTATTTCGGATGATTTTAAACAGTCAACACACTCCGGTTCCAAAAGTATTATAGACAGCTTTCATCAAACCACAAAGTGACAAATCCCTCTTTCGATAATGTTGTGGATACTAACATTTGTGACTCACAAACTCTACAGAGAACCAGAATAGACTCTCAGCAGGCGTGGATGTAGTGATAACACAAGACGTTTAAGATGCCCCTTCACAAAACACTACAATTTCACACTACACCATCACACTACAACTTCACACTACACTAGTCCCTTCCCCTCCTCTGGACTCAGGAGACTCTTCCACCCAGGGGTCTCTGTCTCTTTGTATTCTTTAAGCTTCAGACATGTGCAGTGACCCGTTGCCTCTGGCTACGTTTTCCTGTATATCAGTAAAGCACACATACATAAGTACATACATATATTCCTTCATACTCCTGCATACATGTATACATACATACTATACATGCATATCCTCACGCTGGCATTATTGACCTTTGTACTCAAAATTCTGTTTCTTTTGACTACCAGCCTAGAACCAAGACCTCCTCTAACCAGAGCATTCCTGAGGGTGGCTCCTCTGGCAGTCCAGTGGGGGCTCAGGAGCGGCCGGTGCAGGTAAGTACGGTGGGACGGGGGGAGTCGACAGACGATGATGAGGGAAAATAACATTAAAAAAAAGAAAATCACTTACCTTGCGCACGAGTGCAAGGTAAGTAGTTTTCTATTTTTACTGTTATTTTTCCTTGTCGTCGTCCATTGACTCCCCCTTCACCCCACCCCACCCCTCCAACCCACCGTACTTACCTGCATCGGCCTCTCCTGAGCTCTACAGAGGGTCTTTTCCAATGCATAGATCATGACCTGTAAGCAGCCCTCCTGTGTGCATACAGCCTACTAAATATGAAGCTTTTGCTTGGTTGAATTAAATTATGTGTACCAAAATTATAGAGCATGCATTCAAGACTAAAATGTGTATATTTTCAGAACTTGAAAGTCAATAGTTAGAGAAAAAAAATGTTGAATTTTCAAAATATTTTGATTTTTGAGGGTGAAATCATGCTGGCTTGTGAAATCTTATTACTAATACAATTACCTTGGTGCTGGAGGGGTTGCAGCTTTAGCTGTTATGAATTACCTATGTACAGGGCCACTGGAATGAGGGAAGGAAGGGCCAAAATATGCAGCAGGCTTGAGTAAATTATGCAGCAACTAGAGGCAAATTATGCCTCTTTATGCTGCACATTTTGTGATAATTTTACATCATTATTTTTACACTTGTTTACACTGTCTGAGCATATGTTGGACCTTATTAGTACAAGTTTTACACCCACATATAGCAAAAGGCAACAGAGAGGTGATCAGTCAACCGTTACAAAGGGCCTTCCACTGAGCGGCAACACGTGTTGCAGCATTTTTAGTAACTTTTCAACCATTTGAGCTAGAAACCAATACACTTTAGCTAAAATCTACAGATTATGGAACAGATGATGGATTTTGTGGGACATGCTGCAAATCTTTAATTATGTTAAAAAAACCCGCAGCCGCACAATCGCATATATCCAGTGGCCCTACCTATGCAGATCCATTTCGAATTGAAAAGCTTTTTCACCTTACTGCTGACAACCCTACCAGATGCACTGAGGGATTACTGCAGATAATCTTGCATATGATGGCCACTAATGTAATCTTGTCTAATGTGGTCACTAGTACAATATGGATAATGTTTGTTAGTAGCTCACAATGATTTTCATGGAACAGGATTAGATCTTTTTACAGAAAAGGTTGTGGATCCCTACTATGGAACATGTACGTTGACTGCCTAAACCTTGTGCATTACCATGGATTAGCCACCTTTACTCCAGCATGTACTGTATAGAACATTTACCCTGGATGCCTATACTGGTGCCCTCATCGAGATTATTACTATGTTGTTCCTGGATGAAGGTATTACCCAATAATTATATTCCATCAATGTGAATTCGCTTCTATGGACACTCATACACTGGCTATTAAGAATGGCTCTTAAGTGGACTGGCAGTTCGACCCCAATCAGATTCCAGTTCCTCTGCCTAGAACAGAATAAATTAAATTTTATAAAGATAAAATCGAGGTCTAAAAAGTGCAGAGGACTGGTGTGATATTTCTTATTTTATTGATTATGGGATTAGGAAAAAGATCAAGTTTCCAATTTTCTAATTCTATTTTAATAGCACCAGAGAATCAAAAGCTAACGTGTTTCGCAGCGTAGTTTTTAATTTGGCAATTCTTCAGGTCCTACAAATAACAGCTGTCGTGTTATGTGGTCAGTCGTCGATAGAAGTAATGATATATTGTTTCACCACATACAATACCTAACCATGAGCGTGATACTCCGTTCACCCAGTTCTGGCAGGCTGCATCCTGTAAAAATTCCAATTTGTTTTATGAACGATCCTGAAAGCAAATAATGTAATATTTATGTCTTGATTGAATATTGAACAACTCACCCCCATCCAGAGGACTCATTACTTTTTAAGACCTCCCTGTGTCTTTATAAAACTCCTTTTAACATTGTTACTCTGAGGTGCAATATATAAACCCACTGTGTTAGTCACAACCATGTGCTCCTGCATAGGCTGCATACAGCATTTACCCGGACTATCTGTTACCAGAGTATTCATGTAGGTTCCTCCACTGTGGTTCTGGGTGGACTATATTGAGGTGCAAACCCCGGCTGCGTGTAAAAAGTACATTCCTGTGGAAAGGAGCTCTCCCTCTCTGGGTGCAATCTAACTACTACATTAGTAATATTAGAATTCCATCCACACCCCTGAATGACTCCCAGGTTTTCCAGGTACTGTGTGTGTTGGTTCCACCGTGTCAATGCCAGTTAGTCTGGGCGGAGCACTCAGCACGGTCGCCTCCAACAAGTACATTTCTCCGGGCTGGTTCTCCTCCCCTCTTTGGTGGGTTTTTAGAGCATCTCCCATGGCTGCCTGGACCCGGTCCAGTGTATTCCTGTTGTTGCTCCTCTGCCACACCCAGGGTGGACTCCACAGAGCACCTACCCTTATACCAGCATTATGTTCAGAGGTCAAAGGTGCCTGCTGTCAGCTGAGGGCGGGTAACTGTGCCTGAACCCAGGGACACTGGTGCTCTAGTGAAGGAAACAACCTTAAAGTGCTGTTTATTTCCAGGTTCTGCATCACTTTGACAAATCAGAAACAATGACCATCTGCCGATGCCCCTGGCCTATCACCAAAGTGACCTGAGAACAGTAAAATGTAAATCACCCAAAAATCAATCGCAAAACCGTATGATTCCAAGCAACATTCATACATTTTATCCTAATAGAAATAAATGGTTCTCTGGCATCTTTTGACACCTTTAGTGAGTTCTCTTTTTTTATCAAATGGGATACGGAAAGCTGGTATTTTTTTTAATGTAAAACATGAAACTACATGTTCCCGACAGCAAACGATTGTTAGGTAAATTGCAAGACCTGGTAAAAGTGTCGCTCTTGACACTTGGCTGTTGCCTTTGTCCCTTTGCTCCAGTTCTGAGGTCACCTGCCCTGGGCCTGTCATTGGTAGTCAAGTGTCTTTCACTAGGAGTCTGGTGGATCCTGAATTGGGATGATGCCCCAGCAGATTTCAAGACGATCGATGCTTCCACCTTATACAGTGCAGGATCAGGAGGCCGAGTTGTACTAGGTATAAATCAGCGTCCAGTGTAACCCTCAGACTGACCATCGGAGGCGGGATCCGAGCCTCTACCCGAACGCCATTAGACCCACTGCCACAGCATTGGAGTAGTATGAAAGGTCACATCGGACCCTGCCCTTCCTCACCCCGAGTGTTACCCACTGTTGATCTCTGCTCAGTTCTACCACCGGCTCAGAGCAGGGGGTAAATCTGAGTGCAACTGTCCCTAGAATCAGGGAGAACAGCCAAAAAAGGACCCAGTAATTCTGGGTCCCCATGGTTATTCCCAATTCCTGGAGAGTTTTCTCATAATTCTGGGATTCATATGGGGCAGATATTGACCAGAACTGTTTATTATGGCCAGATATCTCCCTATCAAAAATCCACCATACTTGTGAAGAGGCAGTCAAGGTTCCCAGAGCTTCATTGTATTTGCCCGGTTAGTAACTCACCGCCACTTACCCCCGGGACTGCATGGAATGAAAGTTCTGGAGTCTCCTCCATTCCTACTGCTCTTGCTCCACACTCAACACAATAAGCCTTTCAAATATTTAATGAGGGGCCATATATTTTTAAATTCCGGTTCTAAATGGCCTGTGACATTGGTATTCATGGTAATTAAGGAATCGTTTGGGTGCTATGGTGCTAATAGGATGGTTCAATGACCTGAACGCTCGTCGCTGAGAATCTGCAGTGTCCTGAAGATCATGAATCTAGTCCAGGCCTTCCCGTGCCACCCTTCCTTTCTTATGAGGTCAGTGTATTGAATACTTTACTATTACAATTAGGTAATACGAATATCTGTTGTGCACAAGGCTTAGAATTTGCAGAAGTGGTGCATGGAGTTCCAAATAAAAGCAGGGTATTATGATTACCACAAAGTAAGTAACTGATCAATTTGAACTTAAAATTCGCATTAAATGCCTGGTGGATCCTCCAAATGTGAGTCCTTTGGGTGGTTTTTACTCTTCTCCCAAAATGGCTAAACTCAGCATAGCACCTCAGAAAGTCTCTGAAATTTGAGTTACACCAGATTAATTTGTAACTCTGCATCGAATGGTACCTCAAACTTGGGGCATATTATCAAGGAACGGCGTTAAAATTATCGCAGCTTTAGCGGCAGAAAACTGCCTTGATAATATGCCCCCAAATGCTTTAGGCATGCTTGCCATTGCTTTTTTACACACTTTCTCTGACAACCTGAAGATGGTGCTGCTGCTGTGTGGACATTCATAGCTGTCAAGTCTCCCAGTGGAAATGTCTTTCTTTGAATCAGTTCTGACATTTTAACAGACATCACGTTGTGATCGGGGACTTGAAATGTTGCTGTTAACATTTTAACTATGGGCTCAAAAACCCCAGCAGTAAAGTGCAGTTGGGTAAAAAGCCTGGATTTGATGAAGATATCACACATGACAATGGGGCACCTTGCAGCTATGAACGTTTTGACACATATCCCATGTGCATGTTAGCAGCAGTCTTTTCACAGATATCTGTCACTGCACCTTTTAATGAGTGTTTAAAGCCCGGGGTGTTTGTCAGTTCACCTGCTATCAATACTGACTTGTTAGAAAAGGGCTGACGCATCAAAGGGTTTTACCCATTCTGTTGCTGTGGGCGAATATGATACTACATTTCACCAATCACTGAAAGAATTAAACACTGCTAAAAGATAAAATATGTTTTGAATATTTCCAGATTCTCTACAGTGTGTAAAATACTGAGAGGTGTGTGAGGTGCCCAGAACAGTGTATTTGAAGGAGAAATTGCCTCAGAGGCATCAAGAGGCTAGACAACAGTTCTCAGCTGGCTACCTGTCTGTCCTTGCCACCACAAAGAGAGAGGGATGGCATGGCCAGCTTGTTGCATGGACTGCAGAATTTGTGGGGTTTGGTGTAAAATTTTTCTTGTACAACACTGTATGCACGTGGTTGCCACTTTTAGAGGTTTTATGGTATGCATGAACTCAAGCCATGCCGCATATATAAGGATCCTATATACAAAGAGCTACTTAATACATTCTGGATCCACATCTTGAGTCCAAATGCTGCCAGGCGGCAGATTTTGTAAAGTGCTCTGCATCGGTGGCAAGCCACCCCTGCTCCAGAAGTATGCATATCAGTTGTTGAATCGTATGTCCTGTCCCACTGTCAGCACTGCACTGAATGCTTGGGTAGGAAGGTGTGGCCGTGTTAAATAAATGATTGCTTAGACAGTATAGCTCATTGTTGGACTTGGCCCTTCTGGCAAGTTCACCCCTAAAACTTTTTGCATTTATCCTAGGCTTTTTCCTATGTTGCATTAGTGGTTGTAGGCCTCTAGGCGCTTTTACACTGTGTCCCAGTGGAAAGTGCATGCGCTCAGCGTATATTTTAGTGAGACTGACCTGCCCTCCCATAGGAATGCATGGGGGATCTGAGTGACCGTGTTAAGTCCTGATGTGAGAGGAGTGCAGGGTCGAGTTTGGTATGTGCGAACTCGTGAGATTGAATGCTGCCCGATGATGTGTGCGGCGTTACTGAGTCTAGTGCCACTTCTAGAAGCTGGCATGTCTGTGTAATAACTTTGAAGTGACTGTCTAGCTTGTGATTGGCTGGTGTGCCTGGCTCCAAGAGTCAGGATGGGTCTGCCCCGGTGGTGAATGAAGAGATCTGCATGTTGATGGCAGGGAGGAGTACACCTGGGACCTGAATGGGGCTCTCCCTCCACAATGCTGGCTCCACCCCCTGTGGTGCGTCTGATGTCCCTGGCCGGTCCTGTGAATAGGGAGAGGGGCTGAGCAAAACAAAGTGCTCAGGAACCAGTTGCATCTGGTTCGCCCCTTCCCTGCACCTTTGGAGACAAAGGATTTTGTGTATAAAAGAGGGGCTGTGACCCCATGAAAATGTTCTTGTTCTTGTTCTGGACTTGAATCTACCAGGGGCGTGCTGCTGCTGGGGCTCAGGGGAAGGCTTGCCTCCCTGGGCCCTGCCCCGCCCCTGGATGCCTGGAGGACTGCTTCCTGGGACCTTCTGCCTTTGCTGGGGGCTGATTTGCTCCCTGATGCCTAAAAGGACTTTCTCTTGGGGCCCAGGACTTTTGCTGCATTCCTTGGTGCCCTGTGTGTGCTTCACTTTTACCTTTAAGAGCACCTGGCTCTTTTCTGCAGAGGGAGATCGTGGGGGGCTGTGCAGCGCTGGGCTGCAGCCCCTTCTCTAAGGGAATCCCGACGTAGGGATTCCCCCCTTTATGCTTAGATGGCGGGTGCCGACCCCGCTTTGGCTCGATTACAAATAGCGGGAGCCTAATTCACTTTATGTTGTTTCTGGTCCGGCGCGGGAGCCTACCCCGCGTTATGTATCTTTAAAAAGAGCGGGTGCCCACCCCGCGATTTGCCGTGTTCGGAGGGTGCCCATCCTGCTTTGTGGTTATTTTTGATGGCGGGGGTCCACCCCGCTTATGCCCTTGTTTTTATTGCGGGTGCCCACCCCGCGATTACCGAGAAAATCACCACCGCGACCCGAGTAATGGCCGCCGACCCGGAAGCCAGGCAAAGTTCGCCTGCTTCTGGGCAGGGCCGACGGCCAGACCGGAAGTTGTGCCGGTGTCGATGCGGGGCTCCCGTGAGGCTAGGGGAGCCCCGGTGTGCCAAGGGGGAGGACGGGAGCGTACCCCGCCTCCTCGAGTAGTGAGGACGAGTCCCGGGTCCCAGGAGGGGGCCCGGGTGAAAGACTGTGCTGCCGCGACCCCAGGCTGGACTCCTGTAGCGAAGAGGGAGTCCCGCAGACAGCCACAGGAGACCGGGTGAAGCCGGAGTGAGGGGGGAGCCTCGTGGGTTCCCCCACCCAACATCCTGCCGATGCCAGCGGGGCACCAGAGGAGGAGTCCCCAGCAGATCGGGTGAGTGGGGCTCCTCCGTTGTCCATGACGGGTCGGTGCCGATCGAGGCACAGGACAGGTGCTTATGGGCATCTGAGCGGATCCGCCATTGCGGGCCGCTCCAACGCTGGGCAGGTGTGCTTTAGAGCCTATGGGGCTCCAACGCTTTGGGGGTCATAGTTGTTGTAGGAGCCAGCGTGCTCCAATGTGGGCCATGTAATTTTCAGGGTCATAGTTGATGTAGGAGCCAGCCGCTCCAACGTTGTGGGCCTATTTGTTTAAAGGGCCAGAGGGGCCCGTAAGCATTCTTCTGTGCCCCCCATGTGCGGCTGATCTTCACAGCGGCGCCGCAGTTGTAGGCCGCTGCAACGCTTGGGAGCAAGTTTCTTTGAGGCATAAGAGAGTCCCAGAGGACCCAGTGACTGAGGGGCCAGCTCTTTCTCTAAGTTTGCGCATAATTACGTCAGGAGCCAGTGTGCTCCAGGGGACATGAGGTGTAGAGCCTAGGTGGCTCCAACGTTGGGCACATCTATTTCCAGGGCCAGTAAGAGCCCCTGCCCATTCTGGATATTTACAGCTGTGCAGATATTAGTGCCAGCTGCATCGTTTAGGCCCCCATGTTATGGTTCTCAGCTACCCAGCAAGTTGTGGGTAGCTGCAACGTTTAGGCCTGCGCAGATTGCGCACCCTTGACTTTCGCTGATTTGGCAGCGCGCCCTGACTTTTGGGACTATTAGGTTAATAGGGCGCCAGGCCCTAATATGATTTAGGTACTATTGTGATTTATATAGTAATGCTTTGGGTGTTAGGAAATGTACCGTGTGTAGTATGTTTTGCGCACCCTGTGTTATACCTCTAACTCTAAATGTGATTCATGAATATGAGGTTGGTTCGCATATGATGGTTTATGCTAGTGAGAATTATTCCCTAAGGTAGTTATGCTTAGGAGGTTAGGGTCTAATGTGTTTAGACTTGTGAGAGAATTGCATAATATGTTTATGCTGATGAGGTTGGCGTACAATGCATTTGGCGCCTAATGTGATACTGTGCATAATGTGGTTTATGTTACAGGCTGATGCTAAGTGCAGTGATTACCAGTAGTACTGGTTGTGTTCTATGTTTATGCTAAATTCTACATTTACTAAGTTCACTTTGTGATGGTACTGACAGTGGTCCAGTGGGCCCTGTCAGGTGTAAATAATCCCTTGTAAATATTGCCCAGTGCCAGGTGGCACAGTGTATAATATGTGCGTACTATTCTAAGGTGTTATGATAATACAAAGGCTATTTTTATATAACCTTGTGTGGAGTTTCTTTTGTGGTGGGCCTGCGATGTTGTTGCTGGGTGCGTGTGCAAATGCTTTACACATTGCCTCCGGGATAAGCCTGACTGCTCGTGCCAAGCTACCGAGGGGGTGAGCAGGGGTTATCTTTGGCGTGTAACTTCCTTACCCTGACTAGAGTGGTGGTTTCTGCCTGGCTTGGGCGCAAGCCCTAGCCAGCCAGAAATCCCATTTCTAACACTCATTCTGCCAAAAGCAAATCTACTCACATCTATTAGTTCTGTACAGATGAGGGATATTAGGAGATTTTCCCAAGATCAGACTTTGGTCGGGGTGTGGAAGCTAGGATTCAAACAAAAGCACAAGACATTTACCGTTAGACACTTCTTGTGATGATCTCATCACGTCCCTTTCTGCCTCCACATGTGGCTATTTCCACGATGAAGCAGGGCTCCCCCTTTTCTTACAACAAGCATTGTCAAAGCTTCTGCCTCCGATGTAACTACTGATTTCGTCAATGTTTTCCTTGCAATGTTCTACATCAGGGCGGCTACTGTGCAGCATTGGTGAATGTAAAAAAAAACAAATGCCAGCATTGACCACGTCATTGCGTTGTTTTTTTTCTACTCTCAGCCATGCAGCACAGCAGGCGGGATGCTGTACAACACGACTACATAAATGCCTTAATAAAGCTAATGTAGCTCACATAAGCGAGACCTCTTGCCTTTGCCTATGGTTGTTACTTTGGTGCTTGCTGGATTTGATTTTCTTATATCTGGCCTCATCATAAAAGGAGGTCCCAGTCATGAAAAAGTGAATTCACAGGGATTCAAGACCTGCCTGAAATAAGCAGACATTCTGACACCCTGTTTGTCAGAGGTTACACCATCAAAAGGGATGAAAGGGATGAAGCCAGGAGTGATCCACAAACAAGTGGCTCAGCCATCAGCAAACCACCATCCCACCATCTAAATGATGCCTGGGATGGGGGACTCCGGCATGTTTTTGACCGCTTGCCCGATACAACTCAGCAGTTTATTCTTGGGTTAATTTAATAAAGTTCATTATAAAAGACCTCTTGAGTAATGTCTCCTTGATATACCAGCACACAACACTGCATGTATCATCTCCAAAGGCATTAGTGATAGCACACACTGTCACATCATGAATTATAGTCATGTGTGTAACACAAAATAGGGCTCTTTGTTTATAGGGTCCACCTGTGCGCAGAAAGGGACACAATACTAATATTTTTTTTAAAAAGGGTTATGTCTCATTCTATTCACTTTCTCAGCTCTAAGCAGTATCTTCATAGTCAGGCCATTTATACCAAAATTCCAATCAACCTTCCTCCCCTCACTTCCAAAATCAAAAATGCAAAGTGTGAGCACTTTCTTGAAGTCTGGCTGCACCTGAACTCTGCGCTTCAGTTTTTCCTGACATGTCCAGACATGTAGGTTGTGAACCTGAGCGACACCTTGTTTTGCTAGTTTGTGCTTTATGGAGATGTTGAGCTTTTCCTAAAGTAATTCTCTCTGCTAATAGGTGGGTACGTGACTTCAGCATAAAACACTCCTGTGGGACTCTCTTAACTTGGGGTCTTTTTCTTGAAAAAATTCTGCTGTAAACTTGCTTTAAATTGTGATGAGCAGGGCATAAGTCAAGTTGTGGTCGCTGGTGAATGGAGATCCTCGCTACTTTAATAGAGTGGGCACTGTTTCCCTTACTATAAGGAAATGAGCCTGAGAGTTACCCTTTTCAGGTCTCACCTGTGAGAGCGTATGCATTGCTCGCTTGTGAGGGGTATTGTTTACAATAAAGGCCTTGGAGCCCACCCATTGCTTACCATTTGTTGGCTTCATTGTGACACTTCCTTGCTAATTCTGAAATTGACCAGTACGTGTCGGGCATCACTTCCTTTTCTTTCTGTTGAGCATGGACCAATTACAGATTTGTTTCTGTCGGCTGATCACGCTGTGCTTGAGTTATGTGTTTCAGAAAGCAGTTCTCGAGCTGCTTTCCCCATTCGTTGTGTTTTCAAACATATTTTTGGGCATTGTTTATCCACACCGGCACCTTGTGGCTTACTTGTACAACTAAAATAAAATAAAATTTTACATTGGTTGGATTAAGTTGTTATAACGTATTAATGCTACACCAACAACTCATGCACACCTTCATGATGCTTGCCACCATGAGCTTATTTTCGTTGCCTTCTGGACATCCATCCACTTTACGCCTCATGCCTTTATGTTGATCTTAAGTTTGGTTCCTTGTTTAAGCTACTTATACCCATAACTGCACTACTTTATGCCGCTCTACTCTACTCCACACTACCCCACTCCACTCTACACCACTCTATGCTAGTTCACTTTACGCCACTCCACTTTAAGCCTCTTCATTATCCACCACTCCACTGTATGCCACTCCAATCTTTGCCACACCACTCTGCGCCTCTCCACTCTAAGCCACTCTACTTTACACCACGCTATGCTACTCCGCTCTTAGCACCGCTACTCAACGTACTTGACTCTATGCCACTTCAGTCCACTCTATGCCAGTCTACTCAACTCCACTATACTTGATGCCAATCTATTCCATGGCATTCTACTCTAAGCCACTTTACTCTATACAAATCTACTCTATGCCACTCCACTTTACACCACTCCACTCTAGTCTACTCAATTCTGCTCTACACCACTCTACTCATCCCTATCCTACTCTGTGTCACTCCACTACGTGCCCCTCAATGTCACTCCTTTCTATGCCACACTACTCCACTCATCTCTAAGCCTCCCTACTCAACGCCACACCCTACTAACTTTAGCCATGCTGAACAGCAGGCGTGCTGCTGTACAACATGGCTGAAAGACATTGGAATATTCAATGGCTCTCACATATGCGAAGCCTGTTGGCTTTGCCAATGCTTGTTATTGTTAGACTACACAATGGAAGCTCTGGCAGTGCCAACACATTTGTTTGATTTTTGTAGTGTCTCTTTGGACACGTTTTTCCTGCCTAATCGCATCAGATGTGTGCTCTGAATATAGTGCTGTGTCATAGTACCTAGAGCCCAATTTAACTCTAATTCTTCTCGGAAATAAAGGTGTTTTTAGCACCTCGCTTTATTTTTGAGAGGAGCATCGGTTTGTGTTACTTAATATTGTAATGCAAGAATCTGCTCTTCAAATGTCACCTGGTCCTCTCCTCTACATGCCCAATGAACCTTGCCCTGTTGCGAGACTTATTAAAAGTCTCTCGACAGCGAGAATAAATGACATTTTTATGCAACAAATACATC
Source organism: Triturus cristatus (assembly GCF_964204655.1). Taxonomy (NCBI): domain Eukaryota; kingdom Metazoa; phylum Chordata; class Amphibia; order Caudata; family Salamandridae; genus Triturus; species Triturus cristatus. Next base: position 102,123,992 of record NC_140595.1, on the reverse strand, counting down.
TTTAAATCTGGACCAGTTTTGGGGGCAGAAAATAGGATATTTTCTCAAAAACAGTTTTAAGTTTTCATACCTTTATTTGTTTCTTTCGTGGTTTATTTGTTTCTTTATTTGTTTCTTTACTTATTTTATTCGGTTCATAATAAAAAAACAAACCATAAAAACACATACATATTAAGAACAATTAGACAAATAGTTACAAATATAAAAATATTTAAAAAACAGAGATAAGAGAGAGAGCTTATTTAAGACGAGGCCTGGGCATAAAATTTGCTCCGCTCGCAGAGTTTTTGGAGTTTCCGCTACTCCGTGCTCCGCAGAGAGCTTGGATTTCTGAAAAACTCTGTGTTGTGGCGCAGAGTGGAGTTTTTACTTTCTGTGCAGATGCCACCATCCCAACCTTGGTGTTGCATCAGTTGACACGGTTGAGAACCACCACTGAGATTGCAGCTTCTGCTTGATTAAACTTATAGTTTTTACATCAGTTGAGGGATAGTGGAGGCCTATGAGCTAACTTACCCTGACATCACTTCCTGTGATGTAATTCCGAATGTCACTGATTGCCTATGCTAATTAGTCCCACTACTATTGTGCCCTGGTATATTTATTTATCACATTTGACTAATAAAGCTCCTTGTAAATTAAACACACAGCTCTGTCCTTTGGTGTTAAACTGAGGAAAGGAGAATCCATCCATGCAGCGACTGAAATGCACACTATGGAAACATGACTCCCCAGGTGGATCCCGGCTTCACTGCTTTAACAATTAGTGTGATCTTGGATGATTAATTTACTTCCCCATGCCTTTTTTTCCTTGAGAATCACATTTAAGAACTGTCTTCGAATAGTTCACTTCAGGGTGTGTGCTCACTGAAAACTTCTGGAGGCAAGTAGTGCCTGACTTGTCTCACTCATAGCCCCTCTGTGTGGAGGATGATCGGGTTCATAAAGGTTTCTAAACTCATGTTTGGAGCCTCTTATTTCTAATAAATGCCAGGAAGGTAACTAGAGAATATAACATGCTAAAGTGAATCACTTCTTTTGGTGAACAACAGACATGTCACATACGTTGATGGTTCGGCTCTTGATCTGGCTCCGCTCCCACTATACATTTTATGTATTTTCCACCTCTATTCAGGGCACCTATAAGAAGACAGCGTGCAGTTAAAAATGAAATAATATGGGCTGATTTATGTTGTTAAACAGCCAATAAAATCATTGACATGCTTTACTCTCCTTTCCTTGAAACTTTGAGTTACTGATTTGAGCATTTTGTTGCTGAATTGCGCTCATAGGTTTTTGCCAGGCTCTGTGTCACTGTGGTTATCCGCTCACACTGGGGTACCACTTTGCACAGTAATAATGCCCCGTGTCTGTGATCTGAGCATCTTTTATAATTAGCTGGTAATCTGTTCCAGCGCTGTTCACTGTGGCAGTGAAGTGGGCAGATGACATCCCGGGACCATATGTAGGGTCACTATAGGAGTGATGGTGATACAGAATGAGCTTTGGGGCTTCTCCTGGGGTCTGTCTGTAGAAATATACAGCATAGCTGTCTTTCACTCCAACCTCACAGCCAATCGTGGCCCTTTGTCCAAGACCGACCTCAACTGTGGGAGATATCACAGGTTTCTGAGCCTGGGCATCTGAAAGAGAGAGAGAGAGAAGAAATACAACATTTTATGAATACGCACAGTAAACGTAAGCATACTTATATGTGCGGCTGCCCAAAAACAGGCAAACATACTTCAGATCTTGCACACTTACAGGGTGTCCACAGCAGGACACAGAGGGCCAGGATCTGCAGCAGCCTCATTCTTCCAGGTCCTGGGGCTCCTTTCTGAACCTGGAACATAGAGATGTACAAAAGATGAACTCTGACAAGCTTAATATATGCATCAGAGCCCAGGGGGACCCAGAGACCGGTATGCAAATATGAAATGCACTTAACACATCACTGGACCGAAAAGGAACACAGAAACTGACTTTATTCACAGATTTTATTTTAAGGTGCTGCCTGCATGTAGGAAATTGTTGCTTTCAATGTGTGTAACATTTTGTAACAATGTATTAGTTACATGTACATTTTTTTCATAAGGTTGTCGTTGTTCCAATTATTTCTTATGTTTATGCGGCCAAATACCACTATCGTTTTAAAAGTATTATAGACAGCATTCATCAAACTAAAAACTGACAAAACCCTCTTGGATAATGTTGTGGATACTCTTAACATTTGTGACTCATAAACTCTACAGAGAACCAGCATAGACTCCCAGCAGGTGTGGATGTAGTAATGACACAAGACGTTTAAGATGCCACTTCACAGAACACTACACCTTCACACTACTCCTTCACACTACCACTTCACACTACACTAGTCCCTTCCCCTCCTCTGGACTCAGGAGACTCTTCCAACCAGGGGTCTCTGTCTGTTTGTATTCTTTAAGATAAAGACTTGTACAGTGCCCCGTTGCCTCTGGCTAATCTTTCGCTATATCGGTAAGAGATACATACATAAATACATATATATATCTATATATTCATTTACACTGATATGTATGGCTATATACATTCATGCTATACATGCATAGTCTCCAGCTGGCACTATTGGCCTTTGTACCCCAAATTCTGGTTCTTTTTACTACCAACCTAGAGCCCAGACCTCCTCTACCAGAGCATCCCTGTGGGTTGCATCCCTGTCAGTCCTGTGGGGCTCCACAGAGGGTCTTCTCCACGGCATAGATCATCACCTGTAAGCAGCCCTCCTGTGTGCATGCCGCCTACTAAATGCGGAGCTTTTGCTTGGTTGAATTCATATATGTATACCAAAATTACAAAGCATGTGTTCAAGGCTAAATTGTGTATATTTTCAGAACTCAAAAGCTGATAGTTGGAAAAAAATGATTGAAGTTCCAAAATATTTTGAAAGCTAATTTTTGAGTGTTAAATTATGGTGGCTTGGGGATACTTATTACTAATATTATTACCTTGGTGCTGGAGGCGTTGCAGCTTTGGCTGTTATGACTGACCCATGTACAGAGCCACTGCATGCGCAGTACATTATGCTGCAAGAAAAGGCAATTTATGAAGCGTAATTCTGCACATTTTATGGTATTATTACTTTATTCTTATGTCATTTTTACACTTGTTAACACTGTCTGGACATTTACTGCACCTCATTACTACCAGTTTAACAACCCAATAAAGCAATAAGCAACAGAAAGGTGACCAGTCATCCTTTGCAAAGGGCCTTCCACTGCGCCTCAACACGAGCTGCTGCATTGTTAGGTACTTTTGAACCGTTTGAGGTAGAAACCGATTATTTTTTTAAAATCTGCTGATTCTGCAGAAGATGATGGACTATGTGGCAAATGCGGCAAATCTGTAATTATGTTAAAAACGCAGCAGCAGCACAACTGCATAGCTCCAGTGGCCCTACCTGAGGAGATACATTTCAAATCGAAAACGTTTTTGACGTTACAGCTGACAACCCTACAAGAAGACCTGAGGTGATTACTAAAGATAATATTGCGTATGATGGCAACTACTGTAATCATGCCTAATGTGGTCACTATTTCATATTGGATAATGTCTGTTAGTAGATCAAGATGATTTTCATGGAACATGAGTAGGTCTTATTATAGAAAAGGTTGTTGACCCTTCCTATGGAACATGTAGGTTGACTGCCTAAAACTAGTGCATTCACGTGGATTAACCCGCTTTTACTTCAGGATGTACTGTATAGAATATTTACCCTGGCTGCCTATAACTAGTGCCCTCATCTAGATTGTTACTGTGTTGCTCCTGGATGAAGGTATTACCTAATAATTATTTTCCATCAATAGGATTTCCCTCCTATAGACACAAAAGCGCTAGCTATGAAGAATGACTCTAAAGTGGACTGGTGGGTTCACCTCAAGCAATTTCATTAGGGAACAAAAAGCACGCCCGTGTTTCGCAACTTAATTTTGTTTATTTTGGCACTTCTTCAGGTCTTATGGGTAATTGTCAGTCATTGACAGAAGTAACTATGTATTATTTCACCAAATACAATACATAGCCATGAGTATGATACCCCTTTCAACCAGTTCTGGCAGCTTGTGTCCTGTAGAAATGCCAATTTATTTTATAAACAGTCCTGAAGCAAATAATATCATATTCATGTACCAATTAAATATGGACAAGATCACACCCATCCAGAGCACTAATTACTTTTTTAGATCTCGACTTTGTCTTTATAAAACTCCTATTAACATTGTTAGTCAGTGGTGCAATATATAAACCCACTGTGTTGGTCACAAACTATTTCTACTGGGTTATCCACACGGAGCATTTTCCCTCACTATCTGTAACAGCATTTCTGTACGTTCTCCCACTATGGTTCTTGAGTGGTCTATATTAAGGTGTAGACCCCGGTTGCATTCCTGCAAAATGCTGTTCTGCCCCTCTTGGTGCAATACAACATAATGCATTACTAATAATAACATTCCCAGGAGCGGCCCGTGAGTGTAAGGGCGGTGGGGTGGAGGGGAACTCGACAGACGCCGACGAGGAAAAATTAAATAAATAATTTCCCCTCGTCGTCGTCTGTCGAGTCCCCCCTGCCCCTACGCTCTTACCTGCATGGGCCACTCCTGAACATTCCATCCACACCCTTGAACGGACACTATAGGGGTGATTATGATGGCGGGCGATCCACCCGCCATCTCGGGTGATTATGATGGCGGGCGATCCACCCGCCATCTCAATCTGATTCACTCCCGCCATATTATTATGGCTGGGAGATTGCGGCGGACACAAAGTGCGTCTGCCGTTTTTCTACCGGTCGGCAATCGTTATGATTGTCGGCCTGGCAGAATTTGGGCCTCAATATGGTGGCGGTGCCTAGCAGGAACTCCCCATCCATATTAGGTTACAGGGTGTCGCAGGCTGGTGGGGAATTGCTTTGGGGGCCCGTTGCTGGTCCCCGGTGGTGTGGGGGGATAGGGGCTGCACTTGGGGGTACCTATGGTACCCCCCTACATTGCCATGCACAAAGTGGCAGGCATCTTGTGCATTGCAATGCACAACATGCCTGCCAGCACCCACTTCAATGTTGGAAATGCGGAATGTTACTGACAGGGTGGCAGGCGCATCCTAAATTGCAGTGCTGGACCGCCGCACACATGGCAGCCGGTCCCAGCTCCGCAAGGATGATGGGCAGACTGAATTCCGCCCGCCATCCTAATCAGCCCCTAAGACTCCCAGGTTTTCCACACACTGGGTGTGTTGATTCCACCATGTCAATCCCGGTTAGTCTGGGTGGAGCACTTAACATGGTTGCCTCTAACAGGCACATTTCTCTGGGCTGGTTCTCTTTCACTCTTTGGTGGGTTTTTAGAGCATCTCCCATGGCTGCCTGGCACCAGTCCAGTGTATTCCTGTTGTTGGTCCTCTGCCACACCTGGGTGGACTCCACAGAGCACCTACCCTTATACCACATTGTGTTCCGAAGTCAAAGGCGCATGGTGTCAGCTGAGGCTGAGGTGACTGTAACCGTACCCAGGGCTTTTAGTGGGCTGGGCTCAGCACAGGCAGTTCTAAAAAGCAGGTGCTGAGACGGGTCCTTATTGGGCTCTCCATTTTTGCCAGTGCCCTAAGGGTGAAAAACAAAAATCTACACTCAGTAGCAGTCCCCCCTTCACTGCCTTTTATGTGACTTCGAAGAGACTCGTTATATTTTTTCACAGTCTCATCATTTCAGAACTGAAGCATTTTCAATATTGTATACAGCAAGCCATAGTTGTTGCTTATTTATCTTATGCAACTAACAACCATTGACAAAGCCAATAGTCCTGTCTTGTTGTAGTTGTAATGTTACTTGTATTATATATCTGGATGCAATGACAGAAGCAGCAAAATACAAGTTGGGCGGCACACCATGCTAAGCACAGATTTTTAGCTTATGTGTTCTTAAGCCATGCCCTTAATTACATCGGTCACACCCCGTTGAGAGACCCCCCCCCCTCAGTTTTTCCAACCCACTTTAAGCCCTACCTGTACCTCAGTGAGTGTGAACTCTGAATACCCAGGAACACCAGTGCTCTGGTGAAGGAAGCAATACATATTCACCTTAAAGTACTGTTGATTTCCAGGCCATCAGTCCGACAAATCGATGCTCCGAGAGCCGTACAGTGTAAATCACCCTAAATATATTTTTTAAACTATCTAATGGCCCTTTGACATCTTATTACACATTTAGTGAGTTCAGTTCTGTTTTCCTAGCACATTAGATACTTAATGCTGATATTTCTTATTATGGAAAACGTGAAACTACATGTTCATGATTGCAAACAGTTGTTAGGTGAAAGAAAAGACTCAGTAGCCTTGTCAGTATTGCCGTGAACTGTGTGGGTGATTAACCTGATTGTTGGACCCTGCAGACCATCTGCGAGCCCCTGTTGAACTCTTGTCCTCCCTGGGGTCTTGTGGGGTCTTGTGGGAACACACATCGCTGGTCTCCCCCGCTGCCTGCAGCCCCGTTACACCTAAGGGCGCGGCCGCTGTGCGGGGAGACTACACTTCCCAGGAGCCCTAGCGGCCGGACGACGCTCACCGTCTGCTCGAATCGGGACTCCGGACGAGTGGGAGCCTTGTCAGTATTGCCGTGAACTGTGTGGGTGATTCACCTGATTGCTGGACCCTGCGGACCATCTGCGAGCCCCTGTTGAACTCTTGTCCTCCCTGGGGTCTTGTGGGAACACACATCGCTGGTCTCCCCCGCTGCCTGCAGCCCCGTTACACCTAAGGGCGCGGCCGCTGTGCGGGGAGACTACACTTCCCAGGAGCCCTAGCGGCCGGACGACGCTCACCGTCTGCTCGCGCCCAGTGGCGCTTAAATTTGAATCGGGACTCCGGCCAAGTGGGAGCCTTGTCAGTATTGCCGTGAACTGTGTGGGTGATTCACCTGATTGCTGGACCCTGCGGACCATCTGCGAGCCCCTGTTGAACTCTTGTCCTCCCTGGGGTCTTGTGGGAACACACATCGCTGGTCTCCCCCGCTGCCTGCAGCCCCGTTACATCCAAGGGCGCGGCCGCTGTGCGGGGAGACTACACTTCCCAGGAGCCCTAGCGGCCGGACGACGCTCACCGTCTGCTCGCGCCCAGTGGCGCTTAAATTTGAAACGAGACTCCCGCCTCGCGGGCCGCGCTCGGGCGGCGCCGGGCTAAGCCCGGGCAAAGGGCGAGCCCTCTTAGGCCCTCAGAGGCCGATTGAGGCTGGGCTGGGGTTACTCTCTTGGACTTGTGGTTCAGCCCATTGATCACTCACGGGTTGATGATCTGTGCATTGCTGTGAAGCCACTGTTGATGCTTGGTTGCCGGTAGTGTCTATTTGCATATAGTACTGAATATGAACGCCAAGGTGAGCACGAGAGTTGCCGGCATGGGAACTCTAGACAGTTACCTCAAACAGGCCGAGTCGGCCATTGTGAAAGAAATAGCTTTGGTGGAGCGTAGGCTGTCTTTAGAACCGATTAGGCAGCCCCTGTTAGCTACATCTTCTACGGACTCTGCTCCAAGCAATGCACTCTCCGTTGCCGCTCAGTCCTGTATAACTTTAAATGGATCGAATGCTGACGTTTCTTCCTTGGCTACACCCGCCCCCCTACTTATCATAAGCCCAGCACCTTCCCCTGTGGCCATTCGTACAAGACAGTCATACATTACAGCTAAATCCAACCAGACATTAAGTAGGGGTAATATTGAGTTGGGCAAAAGAAAGGCTAAGAAGAATCCCCAGGGTAACCGGAAAGTGGCTAAAATCTCGAGAATTGCCAGTCCCGCACCTGGGTTGAACCAGGTTAAAATTAGTGCCCCACAGACAGTAACGAGATAATACATGGGGAATTAACTGATCAAAGAAATCGGGGTCCTGAAAATGTCAGTGCAAATATAGCGACTGAGCTTGCGAAGATTATAGATGCCCGCCTTCAGCTATTTACTGTACCGCTGTTGGCCTCTTTGAAGCGAATAGAGGATCGCATTACTGAAATTGAATCACACATCAACAAAAAAAGCTCAATTGTAGGCCCAAGTACCATGGTAGTTGATTCCCTCAATACGTGTACAACAACAGTTAGCAACCTGTTGGACTCTATGATTATTCCGCATCAACAACCTGTGCTTTCTACTATCACTTCTGGCACTGGCCCTAAAACCTTACCCCCAACACCAAAAGATCCCGCTACAGTTCGGGGCAAAGAAACTTGTATACAAAACTCTGGGGGGAGGACATCTTCCACTGCACAGCCTGTCGGGAGGGATTCACCATTACACTTACCTCCAGAGGCATGCCCCTATACAATTATTTTAGCCAATGTACCAAAGTTAACGGACGGGAAACGGGAGCATTGGACCTCCCTAAAAAATAAGGCCCTACATTACTTGGCAAATAAAACTGTTTTGGGGCATCATCTCGACAGCAATTTCTTGATGATTAGAAGAGTCCCGTGGGTGGGCAGGACTGAAAAGAGTCTAGATAGTGATTGTATTGTTATAAGTTTTAGAGCACCGAAACTAGTTGATGATATTTTGAGGCAGGCTGGCTCAGTTAGAATCCATCAGGAGTATGTCAACGTTTTTCCTCTGGGTTTTTTTTATCCACCAGTCAACGATAAGAGAGCGATCAATGATTATCCTACTGGTAGTGGTTGTTATGAGTATGCTGTCCCCGTCACAAATAGGTTTTCTGCCTTTTCCAACTTAGATGAAAATGAGTGACTGGGGATACGGGAAGACACTATTGTTCCTAACACGCGGCTCTCCACTTCTGATGTAGTAACCTCGGTAATTAATGGCCCTGATCTGGGGCCTTCGGGCCCTCTAACAAAATTGGTTTCTTGGAACATAGCCGGTCTTAGAAACAAAATAGATGACCCAGCTTGGAGAGATCTCATAGGTATGGGAGAAGTTATTTGTCTTCAAGAAACCTGGGACATTGATAATACTTTGGTCTTAGATGGTTATACAAGTTTTTATCTGTCTGCAGTACCATCTAACATGGGTAGGGCTAAGGGCGGGCTGGTTACATTGATTTCTGCCAGCATTTCTGGCTCACAGATTCAATTAGACACGGGCTCATGTAACTGCTTTGCAGTTCAAATTTCCCCTATTGGGGGAAGTGATATTTTAATTGTCAATTTTTATAACTCATACCATAGAGATGCCATAGTTGAACACCTGACCGCATTATATCGCTTTTTGGGTACTTACAAGGAGAATAACGAAAATAACTGCTTCATCATTATTATGGGCGACTTTAATGTTCATGGGTGTTTGGTCAATTGTTTTTCCATAGATCCTTTAGGCCCAACAGAGTCGGGGGTGGCCCATTTTGAGCACTCAGCTCAGGGTGAGTTCTTGGAAACAGTCCTGGCTGATTATGATCTGATACTTCCACCCCTGGGAGATGAGAACATACCCACTTTTAAAGGGAATGGTAAACATTCGGTGATCAACTACATTTTTGTCAGTACGGCTTTGGGGGAAAGAATTAACGGTTATTCAGCTGTTTGGTCACATTTTAGCGACCATAATCCTGTGGTACTTACTTTGTCTGATTTTCTCTTAAAACTTGTTATAACCCAGGACAAGACGAATAAATTTAACATCCGTCCTACAGACCAGGACCGCAGGATCAGATGGAGTAGCATAATCCCCGGCGACTTTTTTCTTAATTTAAAAAGGAAGGTTGGCTCTGAGCTGAACATGTGCCTTGACCTAGATGCAGGAAATGAGGACGTATTAGGGGCGTACTCTGTAATCTGTTCGCAGATCTCAGCAGACCTTCGATGTCCTGTTAAGGCTAATGATAAGGCTGAGAAGGGATGGTTCGATAAAAACTGCTCATTGGCTAATAGAAAAATGAGGGAAGCCTTGAGCTGTAAACCAGTGAACCGGTCTATCGTTGCCCAGCTAAGGAAAGAATACTCTAAAACTTTGGAGCGCAGGAAAAAGACGATACGGGAGGACACCTGGGAAGAGTTATCTTCCGTCGACGTACTCCGCAACAGCGCAAAGTTTTGGTCTGTGGTTAATAAACCATTTTTTCATGACACTTGTAATGACAAATTAGATTGCGGCATCGGGGAACAATTATGGTGTACCCATTTTAAGTCAGTCTATGAAGTGGGAACAAACGGGGGGTTGAATGCCCCTTTCCACTCTACTAATTCATATACTTTTTCGGTAACAAAGAGTGAGGTGGCTGAGGCCATCGGTAAGATGACAATTAATAAGGCTCCTGGCCCCGATGGTGTCCCAGCGGACCTTTTTAAATCTGATATTGAGACTTGGTCTATAGTGTTAATGAATATTTTTAATAGGGTCTGTGTCGCAGGCATTCCGGACACTTGGTCCGAGTCAGCGATCATACCGATTTTCAAGAAAGGAAATAGGGGGGACCCTAGTTGTTACCGCCCTATTTCCCCTATCGACTCAGCAGTTAAAGTCCTGGGGAGGGTTGTCTTGGGTAAGCTAACGGATTGGCTAGAAGACACAAACATCCTTTCATGTTTACAATATGGGTTTCGAAAGGGCCGGGGCACTATTGACCAAAGCCTGAATTTACACCTATTAATAGGAAAATATACTATAGCTAAGAAAGGGACGCTTTACCTTGCCTTTATGGATTTGTCCTCGGCTTTTGACCGAGTGAATCGGTCAAAACTATGGGAATTACTTCTTAAGTATGGCTTAGACGAAAATATCGTGTATTTCCTAGCGGATCTACACAGAGACCTTACTGCCACTGTCAGATTTGACCGTTTGGGCAATTGCACAGGCAAAATTGGAATCTTCAATGGGGTCAGGCAGGGCTGTATTTTAGCCCCCTTACTTTTCACTCTTTATATAAATGACCTAGCCGTTGCCTTAACTGAGTCATGTAAGGACATCCCGAGGGCTGGGAAGTATCTTATTCCTGCATTACTATATGCAGATGACGCTGCATTGTTAGCACACACGGCAGTAGGGCTGCAAAGTCTTTTAGTCACCTTTGCTGATTTTATGAAAAAACTTGATTTAAGCGTGAATTTTACCAAATCTCATGTCATGGTTGTAGGCTGCAAACCTAAGAGAGTTAAGACCATGCTCTGTGAAGGGCATATCTTATCTAGAGTCACTAGCTTCCCATATTTGGGGGTCATTTTTGATGATAAATCTACCTGGCCCCCCAGCTAGCAGCTAAGCAAAACGCTTTTGCCAGGTCAATTTCAGGTGTTTTGGACTTTGGGCGTAAACTGGGGGTTAAGCCGATGCATGCTATGATGAACATTTATGTAGCGAAATGTGTTTCCATAGCAATGTATGGTGCGGACCTGTGGGGAACCAAAAATGTAAAGGATTTGCAGGTGGTTGAGGATAAGTTTCTTAAATACATTCTATCACTTCCTCAGGCAACCCCCGGCTACATTGTCCATCAAGAATGTGGATTAGATTATTTAGTAGACCGGATAGCTGTAGCTCCGTTATTAAAATGGCTATCAATCTGGCAGAATCTGGAACTTGAGTTAAACCGTGAAATTATAAAGGATTGCTTATCCCTAGAGCACGGAAAACTTATCCCCTGGCTGATTCACGTTAAGAACATGACCAGTGAATTAGGCCGTCCAGAATTATTTGATAAACCAAGTAATGTATTAAAGGGGGATATAAAATGGGTGAAGAATATGTATAAGCAGCGGATAACTTTAGCTAGAGAGGAAAAGGAGTTACTTAAACCCACAGTTAAGGCCCATCAGTTAATTATCACCTCTAATAATATTGAACCTTACTTGGCAATAGTGAACAACATGAATCATCGTTTATTATTGACCAGGTTTAGACTGAACAAATACCATCTCTTGCTCACTGATTCCCCAGGGTGGATGAAGGACAGGGACCTGGGGATCTGTTCTTGTTACAGATTCTCCCTTAAGGATACTACACATTTTATCTTTTTTTGTAAACATCTGCTCCCTCTCCGCAAAAAGTTTATCATCCCCCTTATCAAAAATAAAGGATTCAGGCAAGTCAAACCAGCTCTTTTATATCTTCAGCTGCTAGGTTCCACATGGGAGATTTTTAACATTGCAAATTTTTTGGCCATTGCAATGAGATTAAGGAAAAAAATCAAGTGGACATAGCGTTGTAATTGAATATCTCTTGATCTTTAATTAACTTTCACGAAGTCTCAGCTTTTATTAACTTTTTAAAATATATTTGTAAATGTCTGTTTTAAATGTTATTTATTATGTATGTATGTATGTAATTGATGTATTGTACTTTTATGGTTTTTGTTATGAACCGAATAAAGTAATTTTGACTGACTGACTGACTCAGTAAACGTGTCAATTCCCAAATCACCTCCACCTCTCTATGGTTGTCATTTTTAAGTTAGACCAGTGAGCTGAGTCTGGACCAGAGCCCCAACCTGACCACAGCTAAACCAAGTGACACAGCTCAACCCCCTGCCACAGAATGGGAGGAGTATGGAAGGCTCCACCCAGTCACTTCAGACCCTGCCCTTCCCCACCCATACAGACCAACCCCGAGACTCCGCCTGTCACCCACTGTGGCCCAAATGCTCAGATATACCATCCGCTCAAAGCATCTGTCCCTGGAATGAGGGATAACAGCCAAAAGGGTCCAGTAATGCTGGGTCCCTGTGGTTATTCCCTTTTTTGGATTCAAATGGGGCGCAGACACTGACCAGAATAGTGTACTCTGGCCTGATTTCCCCCTCATTCCATAAATCCACCATCCTTGTAAAGTGGCCCCTAAGGGTCCCAGCACCTCAATGTACTTGTCCGTTTAGTACCGCACCTTTTACCCACTGCCCCTTACCACTCGACTGTCTGAACTGAAAGCTGAGGAGTCCCCTTCATTCCTAATGCTTTTGCTGCACACCCAGCCCTCCACAACACACTAAACCTTTTCAAATGTTTAATGAAGGCCAATTTATTTTAAAATGCAGGTATTAAATGGACTGTACCAGTCCAGTGCCTAAGGAACCTTTTGGGTAGGATGCTTCAATGAACTGGTGCTCATCACTCAGAATATGCAGTGCCAAGAAGTTCATGAACTGGAGTCCAGACATTGCCATGTCACTCTCCAATCTTTGTAAGGGCAATATATTGAACACTATACGATTGGGTAATGCTAACATCTGTTGTGCACAAGGCTTACAATTTGCAAACGCGTTGTGTGGACACGGTTCACTGAAATAATATCGAAAACATAAATATTGTGCTAGAGAAATATTGTGTCAAAAATATTGATCCCAAAAATATCATTTTCCTATCCATATAAAGGTAAGTACAAAAATATCGAAAAATATTGTTTAATATATATTATATATATATATATATATATAGTTTAAAAAGTACATATTAACTATAATAAAGTAACAGTAATATAATCTAAATTAGGTATATTTAAATAATATTTAAAATATATATAAATATATACTTATTTAAAAACAACACACACACATTTGTGTGTATGTTTATGCTCACATATAATGTTAAAGTATTATTTAAAATGATAATTTTAATTTATATTATAATTTCTATTTATTTATATTTAATAATACAAGTCAATATGTGTGTGTCTATATATTTATGTATATATATATATATATATATATTCATTGGATTCTGAAGAATTCAGCATTTAAAATCAATATTGACAATATTCTACAGACATTGGTATTATAGTGGAAAGGTGATACATTTTAAACCGTTTTAAATTTTTTTATACTGAGCATGTATGCAAATACAGTTTTTGTACATTTTAAATTGTCAAATAGGAATTTCTACTTTGTCTATACATTTATTATTGGACACTGTCACTTCAAAATGTTACCCACAGCAGGTAACGCTGTCATGTGATCAAGGCAGGGAACTGCCGAAAAGCGCCATGGTGGAGCTGTTTTTGGAGCAATAAAACAAAAATAGCACTTATTTTGGGTCCACTCTCGTTTGTTCCTGCGGATGGGATCGTTTGAAGGGCGAGGTTTCTACGTGTTTTCACCGGATTGACTTTCCCCGGTGTAGTGGACCTCCTCCCCATGAAGTTGGCTCCGTGGCTTTTAAAGTCATAGCTTTTGGCGGACCTGGCAACCCTTGAGGCTGTGAAGGAGTTGGTAACCCGGAAGCGATCCGGAGACGCTCCGGCAACGGAAACACGGAGCCCCCTGCCGTATCAGAATACATGCCTGGAGATAGGTCGTTGGCGTGGAGCCAAGCTCTTCGAGTCGAGCTGACTCAGAGGGGTTGTGCTTAGCGAGGAGGCAGCATCGCAACGACCGCTGAAAAAAACAGGTACCGAGACATTTGCGAGTTCAGCATCAGGTGGGGAGGTGTGCAGCCGAGGAGTCCACCAAAAGGCATAAAGCTGAGTTAGGCTGTCCAACGGGAACTTATAACTTTGAAGTATTTGCTCCACAAAATGTCCGCCGCAGCGTTACGGGATCCAGAGTCGGCTGCGGAGGAGATGTTCTCGGACTCTCCAATGGTGCAGCGTGACGACAGCAGAGGTGCCAGTGAAGTGGCAAGTGGAGGGGCACAAAGTTTAAAAGATAAATTTCGTATATTATAAAAAATGATGCGTCAAGAGCAAGCTAAGTGGTGGGAGTCCAAATCATTGCAGCGATACCTGGATGTGGGCAGGATACCCAGAGGTCTAAGAATAATGATTGCCCCAAGTTATGATACACCAAACCCCCAGATGATGGCTGAGTGGGCGGAAACAAACTTGGACTCCTCGCGAAGGCTAGACCAGATACTACTTAATTATTCAGAAAGTGACTGGGAAAAGTTACAGATAAAAATAGATGCTCTTGTCACAGAAATAAAGGCAATGTGTGATTCCCAAAAGAAAACTAAGCTTCATGAAGAGATGGTGATGAGTAAAGAGGAGGAAAAAATAAAAAAGAGAAAGACTTTCAAATTTTGAAGGGATAGAAGGATTACGCCAGTGGGCATATTTTCACCTTTGCCCGCAAATTTGATGCATATAGAAATGCGACAGCAAGTAAACGAGTGCAAGGACAAAACCAAATGAATAGAAATCCACCACAAGAGGAGGTTCCTTCTGTGTCGGATCTGAGCTCTGCGGTGGAGAGTGAGTCAGAAACAGAAGGATGAGGAGAACGTGCTAAACAGAGTGCTATCAAACTCTCTTTGGAGGAGTAATTACATTACTTAAGACGGAGTAGAAGGGAAACGCTACGCCCTAGAAACCGACCAGCAAAAAACGACGAACAGAGGCCAGAAGGCAAAGGAGAAAAGCACAACCAAAGGGAATGATGGACGGAGTGTTCAACATTGCAAGCACTCACCCCCAGTCAACTGATCTGGGTTTAATCCATCATCATTCTTTTTTTTTGTTGAAATATTTTTATTGGGTTTATCAACAACACATAAAACAAACACCACTCGTTTAGTGCAAGGCATGGCATACAAAGGTTACGAGGTACCGGAGCAATGACAATACAGGTGTCACAGAGAGAAATAAACAGCCCAATGACATCACACCATCGTTTCCTTCCCCGCCCATCTCCAGCAGTGGAGCCATTAGTCCTGGTCACTGAGATCCGAGTCCGCTGCATCCGGTGGGGGCTCACAGATATTTCCCCTGTAGACATTCCATCCACCCCAGACCTGGGACCATTTCTTGGGGCACCCTCTATGGACATACACAGTTTTTTCGGTCACCATTACAAGGTCCATATCTCGGATCCAATGCGTCAGGGTAGGCCCCTGCCCCGATCCCCATTTCTGGGCTATATTACGCTTTGCAAGCATGAGCCCCAAAGTCACCCAAAGCTGGGTCACCCTCTTGTGGTCCGTCTGTTCCCAGACATTGAGGAGACACAGCCGAGGTTCCGGCAGCGTGGGAATTTTTGTTACCTGGGAGAGAGTACGCAACACCCCCCTCCAATAAGTCGCCACGACAGGGCACTCCCAGAGGGTATGCAAGAAGGTCCCCTCGTGGCCACAGTTCCTGAGACACAGCGGGGACTCCACCCGATGGAGTCTGAATAGGAGGGTACGGGTGTAGTATGTGCGGTGCAAAATTTTTAGTTGGACCAGTCTGAGCTTGGAAGATATGCCCACCTCCCTGGGGGATGAGAGCGCGGAATTCCAGTCCGTCTCATCAAATTCTCCAAGTTCTGCCTCCCACTTCCCCTTGAGGGCGGAAAAAGGGTCGGGGCGGTTGTTTATTATCTTCCGGTACGTTAAGGACGTCGCTCTCTGGAGCAGATGCTCCATGAGGAGCCGGTCCTCCAAGGGCGATGACTCAGGGAGCCGAGTCCCACGTGGAATCGCCGCCTGAAGAGCGTGTTGAACTTGTAAATATCGGAAGTGTTCGGTGTCCGCCAAGTCGTAATCCGCTTGCAGTTGGGCAAAAGCGGTCACCTCTCCCTTGCGCCAGAGGTCTCCCACCCTGGAGATACCAATAAGATCCCACTGGTGGAACCCCTTGGTAGTGCGAAGTACCCCGAGCTGCCTAGTGTCCCAAAGCGGCGTTGCCTGGGTAATCTTTCCAGCCCAGCCCATCGCCCGCGGCGCCGCGTGCCATATCCGGAGGGTATGGGCTGTGGGCCCCGCCGGAACGCGACTCCTTTTTGGGTTGTAAAGGGCTCCCATCACCCCTCCGGGGCCGAGCAGTTGTCGATCCATACGGTATGCGGGGTCATCCCCCGGCACATGGAGCCACTGGTTAATAACCATGAGGTGCGACGCCCAGTAATAGGTCTTTATGTCTGGGAGGGCTATACCTCCATCATACCAGCCACTGATAAGCTTATGGAGGGCAATGCGAGGCGACTTGTCCTCCCAGAGAAGACGAGTGATCTCGGCGTTGACCGCAGTGAAGTAAGAGGGTGCAATCGGGAAGGGGGTATTTTGCAACGCATAGAGGAATCTCGGGAGGGCGAGCATCTTAAAGAGCGAAGCCCGTCCAAGCAATGTCAGTGGCAGTGCGCGCCAGTGTTTAACGTCGGTGCGAAGCCGTTGGAGGGGCCTCATTAGATTTTCCGCGACAAATTTGTCTCGGTCGGCCGTAACGTACACGCCAAGATATTTGAACCCGTCGTGAGCTACTAGAATGTTACAGCCTGGCGGAAGACGCGGTGGGGAGCCTCGGAGCATATATAAGATGGATTTCTCCCAGTTTATTTCGTATCCGGACCTACTACCATATGACTCACATATGTTGAGGAGACAGGCGATAGAGCGCGCCGGCGAGGCGAGATAGAGGAGCACATCGTCCGCATAAAGGGATATGCGATCCTCCCAGTCCAACGTCCACCTAAGGCCACGGATCATCGGATCCTGTCGCACCCACGCCGCCAATGGCTCGAGAGCCATAGCAAATAGGAGCGGGGAGAGGGGGCAACCCTGCCTAGTCCCTCGACCCAGCGGAAAGGCGTCAGAGACGCGGCCATTGACCACCACCTGCGCAAGTGGCTTAGTGTAAAGCAGCTGGATCCACGCGCAAATCCTGGGGCCAAGCCCCATATGGCGGAGGACGGCGAAGAGGAAAGGCCACTCCACTCTGTCAAACGCCATCCGTGCATCTAACGACAGTATGGCCGCATCTTCCTCGATCGAGGAGCGGCAAGCAATGATGCCATGGAGACGCCGCAGATTCAAAGCGGTGTTCCGGTGGGGCATAAATCCCGACTGGTCCGGGTGTATTAGGGTCGAAAGGTAAGGCTGCAGCCGCGTTGCAATCACCTTGGCCAGAATCTTCGCCTCGGCATTAAGCAGCGAGATCGGGCGATAAGAGGAGCACTCGTGGGACGGCTTGTTGGGTTTCGGGATCACCACTATTGTAGCCATCCTCTGATCACGGGGGAGAATCCCCGTCGATAGACCGTCCCCATACATGGCTAATAGGTGAGGGACCACAAGAGCGGAATTTTGCTTGTAGTATTCGATTGGGATTCCGTTAGGCCCCATTGCCTTACCACTGCGGAGGGCCAAAATCGCCAGCGTGATCTCCTCCGCCGTCAGATCTGCCTCCAAGGCCTCAGCCCCCGAAGCGGCCAGCCGAGGCATTGCGATGTCCCTGAGGAAGAGCTCATTGTCTGCCACGGTGGCAGAGGCCTCAGGGGTATAGATGCGTTGATAATGGGCCGCGAAGGCCCCGGCTATGCGCTGGGGCTCTGAGGTAAAGTCCCCGTCGCCCAGGCGAATCCGCGCCACCCATCGCGACGCACGGTCCCCCTTCTCCAACCACGCCAGGAGTTTGCCAGCCTTATCACCGAGTTCATAGATGGTGTGCTGGGTGGCTACTTGTCGAGCTCGGGCCCCCTCCCAAAGATGGGACCTGTATTCTTGCTGCGCCATATGGAGGGTATGCACCGAATCTTCGTCCCCTTGCAGTGTATGGGATGCTTCCGCCTCCACTATCGCCCGCTCCAGCTCCAGTACAGCGAGCCGCTGGGTCTTAGTGTGGTCCGTAATGATGGAGATGGCCTGGCCACGGAGGACGGTTTTAAAGGCCTCCCAGAGGGTTGCTGCGCTCTCGACAGACTCAGCATTCTCGGTGAAATAGTTCTTGGTCGCTTTTTTGAGGGTCTTAGCAATTTTAGGGATTTTAAGATATCCGGGGCGGATCGGGAACAATGTGCGCCTACCTGGGTCACCGGACGCAAACGTGATGACCACCGGCGAGTGATCCGAGATGCCCCTAGGGAGGTGCGACACCTCAGTCACCCCTTTGTACCCGGCCGGTGAGGTGAAGATGTAGTCGATACGGGAGAGGGTGTGGTGTACCCCGGAGAGGAAGGTGTATTGTCTCTCATCAGGCCAGTATGCCCTCCACGTGTCTACTAAGCCAAGCGCGGTAGCAAAGTCTGCGAGCGTGGAGGCTTCGGCCCCGAGAGTCCTGTGTGCAGACCTGTCCAGTGCAGGGTCCATGGCTGCATTGAAGTCCCCGCCCATGATGAGCTCCCCAGGCGGGAGCGCCAAAAGGAATTCACCCAGTGCCCTGAGGGAGGCTTGTTGTAGTGTCGGGGGGATGTAGACAGAGACCAGAGTATGAACCCTCCCCTCCCATTGACAGGTGAGTGCCGCGAAGCGACCATAGTCGTCTCTACGGGAATCAAGAAGAATCAGGGGGACACGCTTGTTCACCAGTATGCCCACCCCCCGGGACCCTGTCGTAAACTCTGAATGTGTTGCCATCTTAAACCCCCACCTATCCAGGGCTTTGGTGGACGTACCCACTAGGTGTGTTTCTTGCAAGAGCGCCACCGCGGGCCCCTTGCGCTTGAGATATTGAAGCACTAGCCCCCTCTTAATCTTGTCTCCCAGGCCATTAACGTTCCAGGAGAGGACCGCAAAGGAAGGAGAACGCTGCTGAGCAGGGGCACCTGGCAGTGAATCAGTGGTCGCCCGAGTCAAGCTATGTGACGCCATCTCCAGGGGAGGGTGTGTGAGTCGCGTCGTGCCTTGTGCCACCCCTGTGCACCTGTACCTGCCCAATCCGCCGTATGCACCCCTGAGTGGTTGGTGAACCTAAAACAAAACACAAATCAACATTTAAACGAACTCCCCATCCCCCCACCCCCCTCCCTGCCTCCCTGCCCAGCGGATTCACAACTACCCGCCACCCCAACACAGCAGAGTGCTTAGTTCCCATAAACTTGGTACGTGCGTACGGGGGAAAGCCGCTCAGCACACAGCCGCCACTCCCCATACCGTGAGTTTGTCCCCTCAAGCAGCAGACTGTCAGATGAGAGAAAAGGAAAAAGGGGGCCCGGGGTCGTCAGCCCCCTGTAGGTTCAAGGCCCCAAGGGCCGACAGCCACAGCAAGGCCCCAGGTCGCCAAGCGTCCAACAGTTCGGTCACATCACAGCACCATGCCTCAGGGCACTTCGTCCCCCGCGCCCGAGTCCTCAACGTTCAGGGTTTGGTGAGAGTCGGGAAGGCCGCCCGGGGCGCGCTCTCCTCTGCTCCTCACTCTTGCTGGACGCCACCCCTCGAGCCATTCCGAGGCCTCCGCCGGCGATGTGAAGAACCATGTGCGCCCCTCCGCCTCCACTCGCAGCTTTGCTGGGTACAACATTGAATACTTTAGCTCTCGAGAGCGGAGGTCTGCCTTAACTGCCATGAAGTCCTTACGTTGCCGCACTACTGTAGCGGTGTAGTCCGGATAGAGTGTGACCTTAGCGTTGTCCACCCGCAGTGGGGGGGCGGCACGCGCCGCCTGGAGGATCGCATCACGGTCGCGGAAGTTGAAAATGCGGGCCAGGATCGGGCGCGGGGGGGCCCCAGGCTTAGGCCTCCCACCCGGCACCCGGTGCGCCCTCTCGACCGAGAAGAACTTGGAGATCCCGCGGGGCTGCAGCTGTTCAGTGATCAGTTTTTCAACAAAGAGGTCTAAGGCAGGGCCGCGTTCACTCTCAGGCACACCCACGACCCGCACGTTGTCGCGTCGGGACCGGCCTTCCTGGTCGTCCAACTTGGCCAGCAGCTGCTTTTGCACCAGTTCAAGGGCTTGTATGCGTTTGTGGTGGTCTGCCGTGCCCCGCGTGAGGGTCTCCGTGGTGGCCTCGACCTCAGTCAGTCTGGAGTTAATTTTGGCGACATCCGCCCGGAGGAGCGCGACATCTGTGGAGATAGTGCCGATCGAGGCCTGCATCTGTGTCAGCGTGGCCATGACGTCCGCCAGCGTGTACTCCGCAGGCCCGTCCGGGGGGGACCGTTTCTGATCCTGACAGAAAGCGTACTTTTCAAGCTTCGCCTGTGCCCCACTGCGGTGGCCCTTCCCTCCCATGGTGCCAGGCCGTCTCCGCGACCACTCCCGGCCGATGCAGGCACAGGGCTACCGCAGGAGCGTCCGACCCACGTGCAGGGCAGGCCCAAGGGCGGCGCCGCCCGACCCCAAGAGCCGCTGTGGGCCGAGATATCTCCAGGTCGCCCCCACGGCGCGGCCGCCGATGTCCGAGGCGCCCCAGCGCAGGCCAGCCACAGGCAAAGCGACGGTCCCCACAGCAAAAGGTCAGAGTATAGGCAGCAGGCACCAGGGCGATGCACTGTATCCCAGGAGTATACGTGCTGGCCGGCAGTCTCCGTGAGGGCTCCACTCGGGTTAGGCGCTCACAGTTCCCTCAGAAGGCCGCAGGGAGGCCGCAATCCAAAGCGGCAGGGCGCCGCCAGCCCCGCATAGGTCAAATCAAAGTCCGATCTTCACTAACCTCCCTGTAGCCGGCGAGTCCACCTCTGCTCCTCCTCAATGCCGGTTGCCTCGAGGCGCGGGCCGCTGTCCAGGCCCCTCTAGGCACGGAGATGGACGGGCGGTGGGACCAGGGTTCCCACTCGAGGAGGCGCTGCAAGTGGCTCAGCTCACACGATCGTTCCGCGGGGCCAGATCAGCACCCCGCCTTCGCCCCGGCACGAGTCAGCCGAGGGCCCTCGAACCCTGCCACAGGTCGCTCCGGGGACCGGCCCGTCCCAACAGAGCCCGGCCGCACGCAAGGCGACGCAGCCACGCCCCCTGTCTACCAGGCCCCGGGGATGCAAGGCCCAGCAGCGCGCCAGAGCCCCCGCCTCACAGCTCCGGAACGGGGGGGGGCCACCGAGAGTCGAAAGGCCCGATCTGGGACGCCGAGGCCCCCGGACCCAACAGCAGTCGTCCAAAGATGAATTATGCCTGAGGGGGTGTCGGATAAATACAGGATAGTAGGCCGGTGCGGAGGAGCTCCGGGCTCAGGCGGCCATGTTCGTCGCGAGCCAAGCTCCGCCCCCATCCATCATCATTCTTGAGCTCACTCCGCCATCCCAGTTCAGACATGGCCATATGCAAATCAGTCTGACCCTGTGCCTCATGGGAACAGTCCAGCCCGCACTGCCAAGCCATGTCTTCACTGGACCGGAAACAAGCATCCTGGGACCGGTTTCTGGCTAATCAGCCGTCATCAGCCAGGCTAGCTTGAATCCAGTGGCAAAGTGAGCAAGGGACCCACATCTTGGCATACCCTGCCAACTTAGGGCAAACAAAGCAAAACCAAAGGGAATAATGGATGGAGTGTTGAACATTGCAAGCACTCACCCCCAGTCAACTGATCTGGGTTTAATCCATCATCATTCTTGGGCTCACTCCGCCACCCCAGTTCAGACATGGCCATATGCAAATCAGCCTGACCCTGTGCCTCATTTGAGCAGTCCAGCCCAAACTGCCAAGGAGAATAGCAGCCAGAAAATACCAGCAACAGGCAACCTGCTCGCGGACGGGGGCATTGGGTCTGGAAGAACAAATAGTGGATGCATCACAGATCCCTATGGCATTATCAAATGAAAAAAACGATCATCAATCTGGCAAAAGTAGACTTAACTGCTCACTTTGGGACTTTCGTACTGCCCAGAGTAAATTTTGACTACCCTCAGACTCGGGCAGCTATTTACAAATGTATACGTAAATTAAAACGTTCCATCAACTTCAGACGCAATCGAAACAAGTGGAGAGCAGACTAACCACAAATAATAATTCAGATGCCTTCAATTTAATAGCGGCGGATTTAGGTACATTGAAAGACTTGCATGAATTGGATCAAGGAACTGGGGTTGCAGATGAATCTTCTAATCGAAGTGCAAATGAAAGGGGCAGCGGAAATTGGGTGCCTTTAGGAATAGAAGTCTGTTCTAAACCAGATACGCCATTTAAAGTGAAATCTAAATTTACCCTCATCATGCCAAGAGATTCTTTGGACGTTTTTAATGAACCAGTGGTAGACAGGTGGAAAAGTTAGACATTAACATCAATGAAAACAAAAGAAAAATGTCCAATCATGAAAGAAAATATGGCCAACTTATTGAGAAACTGAAAAAGGGCAAAATGTGTTAATCAGGAATTCAGATAAGTGGGGGGGGGGGGGACATTGTACTATGGCCTTTACAGGAATATTTGGCCTATTCCCAACTAAATAATACTGATTGCTATCGTAAAAGTTCTCTTTATAAAGCCACTCAGGATCTATTTTTCATCAAACTGCTGGCATGGAAGAGTATGGGCCTGTTGAATCTTGAAGAATATAAATATTTAAAGAAAGAGCACCTGACTATACCATCCATATATTTTATTCCTAAAGTGCACAAGAACATCATCACTCAGGCATCCAGGAAGACCCATCATTGCGGCATGTGATGGATTATTAGAGTACATGTCACGATACATTGATTTCTTTTTACAAGAGCATGTCCACAATCTTAAATCGTATGTACAGGACACAAGTGACTTTATCAGGAAAATCATGGGTATACATTGGCAAAAAGGGTGGCAGTTAATAGCACTTGATGTGTCCGCTTTGTATACGTGTATAAGAAATCATGATGGGCTAAAAGCAGTTGAGTATTTCTTGGCTAACAGACCACTCAAATATGTACAGCACAACAAAATGCTAATTGATATGTTGACGTTCTGCCATGTTCAAAAGTAAAATGTTCCAACAGACACATGGTGTAGCGATGGGGGCCAGCTTCTCCCCCAGCTATGCCTGTTTGTTTATGGGTTGGTGGGAGAAGCTGGTCCTCAAAAGACAATTTGAACATATTTACAAGGAAAAGAATATATCATGGCTCAGGTTCATTGACGATTTGTTCATTATATGGCATGGAACAGAAAATAAAGCTCTGGAATTTATTGAACTTATCAATGTCAATGATGTCAATTTGCACTTCACTTCCAGCATTAGCGAGAAGAGTATCACATTCTTGGATGTGCAAGTCGATATTGTCAATGATACTCTGACTACATCACTGTATCGTAAGGAAACAGCAGGTAATACTATGTTACATGCATCTAGTGCGCATCCTCCATATTTAATACAAAGCATCCCATATGGGGAGATGCTTCGTATACGTCTAATATGCAGTGAGGAAAATAATTTGGAAATAAAGCAGACAGAAAGTAAAAAGCGATTTTTGGATAGGGGTTATAAAACATCAACTATTGAAACCGCTATAATGAAATCAAGGAAGAGTGCCAGGGAAGATCTCTTGCAGTATAATAAAAATTCTCAGGGATCATGTAGTAACGTGGTGGATGCATCTAAGGAACCTATTCGACTCATCCTGACTTATTCTAGACAGGAACGACAGCTACGAGCCATTGTAAGACGTAATTGGCCAATAGTTTTGGATGATCCAATGATTGGGGATTTAGTCCCTAAACATCCAGCTATAAATTATAGAAAAACGGCATCAAAGGCAAATGCATTGGTAAAGAGAAGCCCAGAAGAGCAAGAACAAGGGGATGGCTGGTAGCAAGAAAAGGTTTCTTTGAGTGCTCCAGTTGCAAGGCATGCCAATATGGCTCTAATAGGACCTCATACCGTACTGCCTTTAGTGAAAGGGTACAAGATATAAATCAACATCTTACATGCCAAACTGATTTTGCTATGTCTTGGAATGCAGTTGCAATTTGGCATATATAGGTAGCACTAAATTAATCGGTTCATAAAAGAATTTTACAACACATTAGGACAATCAACAACAATGACCCTAGTTACCCTGTAGCAAGGCATTTTAAGGAGCAACATGATGGCAGCCTGCAATACCTGAAATATTATGTTCTGGATGCTGTCCCGCCTCAAAAGAGAGGTGGTGACCGAGAATTAAAATTAAGGCGCCTGGAGACTAGATATATTCTGGAACTCGACACAAGGTATCCTGGGGGCCTTAACACAAGCGAGGATCTATATACTTACTTATAACAGTGGGTTTAAAAGGTAAAAAGACGTCCCAGGCTCTGTGAAAATATTACTGAAAATGAATCATAATCTAAACTGCTAACTTGAATTTGAATTAATTGTTTTTGATACTATTAGTGTTTTAAATAATTTATTTTGTTCTTAAAACCTAATATGTAGTGTACATCGTCTCAATGGAGTATTCAAAATATATATGTTTTAGAATGAGTTTTTAATCTGATTTTTAGTAATTGAATTGTATTTGTTGATATTTATATGTATTTATTTATTTATATTTATATCAGTACAATAGTGGGAATCAATTACTTGTGAATTAGAACTATAAGCTAGGAAATTAAATGTTGACAGTCAAAGTTTCTTGCCTCTGTTTTGCACATGCCTTTCTTGCACTTTAATGTGTATTACATAATTAAATAAGATATTGAGTCATCAATAGGTGTTTCTGAGAATACAATATAAGATAAGTTTTAAAGTAGTTTTTTGCACTAGCACTTTATACGTCAGCACTTTATGGGTATCTTATGTAGCACTTTCAGTAGGAATAATTTTTAGGCACTTGGTTCAATTGATAAATGTGACATAGGGTTGGAATAAGGATCAATGTATCTGCATTTAAGCAAAGAAGTTTTAAAGTTCATTTGATTCTGAAGTATTCAGCATTTAAAATCAATATTGACAATATTGTACAGACATTGGTATAAAAGTGGAAAGGCGATACATTTTAAACCCTTTGAAATCTTTTTATACTGAGCATTTATGCAAATACAGTGTTTGTACATTTCAAATTGTCAAATAGGAATTTCTACTATTTATATACATTTATGATTGGACACTGTCACTTTAAAAGGTTAACCACAGCAGGTAACGCTGTCATGTGATCAAGGCAGGGAACTGCCGAAAAGCACCATGGTGGAGCTGTTTTTGGAGCAATTAAAACAAAAATAGCACTTATTTTGGGTCCACTCTCGTTTGTTCCTGCGGATGGGATCGTTTGAAGGGCGAGGTTTCTTCATGTTTTATTAAAATTATCTTACAAATTACAAAAATATATACTATGTATAAAAACGGATGGAAGTGATACCGCGAACGGAGCGTTGCAGGACGCCTGGAAGCAGGTAAGCATCCTTGTGGTCTAGTGGCAGGCAGCGGTGAGGCGGAGGAAAGGGGGAGAGATGCCCGTGAATGCGGAAGAGTATCCTCAGGGGCAAATCTAAGTGTTTGACACGAAGATTAACAGCATCCAAAGGGCTTTCTGTTCGGCAGCTGAAACGCTGCTGGGCGGCCAAGAGCAGTCATTTAAAGTGACAGATTCATGTATTTTGGGGATTATATACCGAGAATGGAGGATTGGGTCAGATTGCGAGAAGAGGCTGTGGTAGCCGTGTTTGACAAAGAAAGACCAGGAACTTGTAGCTCCAACAAAGAGTCAGGAGCTGGAAGCAGCACTAAAGGCAATGATGTGCAGTCTATTATGCGGCAATTAGAGAAGCTATGGCACACTGAAATATCCAAATGGTGGGAGATCAGATCATTAGATAATTACCTTGAGGTGGGAAGAGTCCCTCGAGGGTTAAGAATTTTGATTGTCCCAACCTTTGTGAACTTGGATCCTGAAATGCTGCAATAATGGGCAAATATTAGTGCAGAATCCTCCAGCAACATGATGATGAGGATTCTTGTACAATATGCAAAGAAGGACAGAGAAGATTCTAGAGGAGATCAAAAAGCTGCAATTAGAACTGGGAAGTTTGACAAATCCGGAGGCGATTGATACATTTCAAAAAGACTTGGAAAGCAAATTGAGCAAGTATGAAAAAATCATCAAAGACAGAAAAGCGACTAAGTTCATGAGGGATTGCCTGGACTACCAAAGGGGGCAAATCTTTACCTTTGCCAAAAGGTTTGATACCCTGCTTAGACAAGAGATATTCTGTAACCCAGCACCATTGAGCAAAAACAAAGAAAAAAGAAAAATTGCTGACATAAGTTCAGAATGGAGCTCAGAGGTGGACACGGACCTGGAGGAAGTGGGGAATGCAATGGGCACCTTGGGCAAACCCTTGACTGTTATTCAAGAACTGCGTTTTTTAGGTCTGGATCGGAACATCAATGCCAGACAAAGACCACCAAGAGGGGGAAGAGGCCAGTGCTTCAAAAGAAATGAAAAAGAAGGAGGAGAAGGCATGAAACTAAGTTCGGGATCCAGAACGAAGGAGAACAAACGGAATTAACGAAAAAAAATTCCATCACTGTGATTACCCTCTCAGATCAAGACCTATCGGAGGCTGAGTTGAATACTTCATCGCTAGGCCTGTCATTTTGTAGTCGCACAAATTTCAATTACGCACAAACTCGTATCAATTTTTTTTAATTTGTACTAAATTAAAATTGAGCAAATTCTTCAACAACCAAACCATCTGCAGGTGACAGGATATGGAAAGGTCTGAACAAGAGAGTGGAGGCAATCTAGTGGTGGAGGATTTGAATCTGTTCAGAGATCTGGATGAGCTGGAGAGGAATGTAGTTAATCCAGGCATGGAACTGTCATGTGCAAACATCGCGGAAAGCTTAGGCCTTGACATATATGGAACGAGTGCCACGGAATTTAGAAAGAAGTCAACTTTTACACCAATCATGCCGAAAGACTCTATCGATTTGTTCTCAGAACGGGTGGTCATGGACCTCAAAGAGCTGGCAAAAGAATCAAGTAAGAACTTCATCAAAAATATGAAAGAGGAAGAAGCAAACTATGCAAGAATCATGGACAAAGTAAAATCAAGAACGGACATAGCCATAAGACAATCAGACAAAGGGGGCAATGTAGTCCTATGGCCTCTGTGCAAATACAATGAGGAAGCGAGGTCACAATTGAGAGATGTGGATTGCTACCAGAGAGTTCCACAAAGAAATATCTTGGAAGTAAAAATAAAGTACCACAAGGAACTGGCCAGATGGAGGGGTATGAGGTTGATATCGGAAGCAGAATTGCAATACTTGAAAATGGACAACCCAGTGACTCCCATATTATATCTAATACCGAAAGTACATAAAGATATGGTGACACCCCCCGGTAGGCCGATTATTTCAGCCATTGGCAGCCTTTTTGAAACTTTATTACAGCATTGCCATCGCACATCCAAGATACGGGAGAATTTCTGAGGAAGCTACACGAAACTGAGTGGGAAGAGGGAGACTTGTTAATCACCCTTGATGTTACCTCGCTCTTTACGAGCATTGCTCACAAGGATGGACTAAGGCATTTTTTAGGCAGCAGACCACTACAAGTATATCTACTTTGAGAAATGCTACTGAAAATGATAGAACTGTGCTTGGAGAACAACGTTTTCCTCTATGGTAGTGATACCTATAGACAACTGAGGGGAAAGGCCATGGGCACCTGCTTCGTCCCCAGCTATGCAAATCTTCACATGGGCTGGTGGAAGGAGCAGGTATTCAGGGCCACATACAGGAAAGAGTGGGAGAATAACATCAAGGTCTGGGTCAAATTCATTGATGACTTGTTCATCATATGGAAAGGGTCATTAGATAATGCGAAAACATTTGTATCATCCCTTAAGGTGAACACCCTTAATTTGATATTTACTTGCAACATAAGTGATTCTAATGTAAACTTTTTAGATCTAGAGGTTTATATAAGTGACGGTATTTTACACACTCAAACTTTTAGAAAGCCCACGGCTGGGAACTCTGTGTTGCATTGCTGTAGTTTCCATCCCCAGAAGTTGAAACAGAGTATTCCTTACGCAGAGCAGCTTCGCATAAAAAGAAATTGTAGTGAAGCGAGCTCCTTGACACAGGCTCAAATGGATCTGACAAGGAGATTTAAAGAAAGAGGGTACAGTCAGAACGTTCTTGATCAAGCAGTAGCAAAGTTGGAAGGTCTATCAAGGCAAGAAATGCTCTTTGGTGAGAGAAAGAAAGAGAAAAAGGACAGGAATTCGAAATAAGATATGAGGATGATAAGTGATAACCGGGTACAATGCCTATCATGCAAGGGTCAGAGACTGCATGAATAGGCACTGGTACCTGGTTAAAGGAGATCCCATCCTTAAGAGTGCGGTCTCCAGAAAACCACTTGTCTCCTACAGGAGAGCCAGGTCAATGTGACAGCAGTTAGTGAATAGCATCCCAGAGTTAATTGAAAATGAAAGCTGGTTGAAGGCCAACCCCGGTTTTAATAAGTCCCTTAAATGGAAGGCCTGTAAGCATGGGGTGAACCAGAAAGAGATACAATTGCCTTTTATGACTAAACCTTGGAGGATTCCTCGTTTTTTTAATTGTAAGAGTGACCATGTGGTGTACGTGCTTCAATGCATGTGCCCCTTGGTTTACGTAGGCAGCACCGCCCATATGGCCCACATTAGAATTCTCCAGCAGCTCAGAGCTGTAACGCAACTGACATCTTAAAATAGGCATTGGCACATAGCACGCAGTACTCCTTTGAGGGTGTGTGACAAATATATGTATTACAGACCGTTGCAACATAACCCCTATGAGATATGTTATGGACCTGGGCAGGCAATATAGAGCAATAAATGGTTCAAGTACTATACCTGAGAAGTATTGGGCCTTCTAGAGACTCAGAACCTGACACATAATTAGTGGAGTCAGAACAAGATCTGCACTTGCAATCAAAGTCAGAGGTCAGGAAGGGAACATTAGAAACCACAGTTAAATATTATGGCATGCAGTATAATTCAGAACCTGTTTTATTTTTTATTTTTTTTATTTTGAAGATTTTATGCAAGGAGCAATCACATTTCAAAATCCACAACATTGTATAGGTGGCGACCAGAACCAGAATATAAATCAGATAAGGTGAGTTGACAGGGCAGCGTTCTACAAAAACAAAAAAACAAAAAAGGGAAAACAGGAGCCGCAGGCCTGAGGAACCCAAATAGAGATAACAATAGAGCAGACCCCAGTAATGAGAATTAATCAAAGAGGATTGTGACACACAATATACTCTATCTTACAGACTCTTCAATCCATTCCGCAATTGGCGCCCACATTTTTAACCCCTTTGCTCTCTTTCTATATCACTTTGTCTTATAGATTGCAGATTCCATATAAAAGGTCGCCAGAAGTCTGGCCCTCCAAACAAAAAATGACGGAGGGTCAGGGAAGATCCAGTCTTTCGTAATACAAGCGCGCAGGATCGCCATACAGATAAACAGAAAGGAAGTTATAGACTACGATCTTATTCGCGCTTCAGCTTCTGTTTTAATTCCTACCAATACCATCTCCCCAGTAATGCATACTGGTGATCCCACTACTACTGCCAAAAAGGATTGAATTAAAGATAGGAGATCCACCAATTTTGAGCACAAGTAGAACATGTGGACAGCATCTGCAGCTGGCGTACCACACCTATTGCATTTAGTTCCTGCTCCTGTACCCCATGTAGCGATCTTACCCGGTGCATAATATAAATCATAAATAGCCATATAATGTTGTGCACGCATCCTGCCAGTCATTAATATTTCATTTGCCAAGGCAATAGAAGTATTTAACGCAATTCTCTCTATATTTAACTTCCTTTCCCACCTTTCCTGACAATACTGTAAGTCGTCTGGCAATAGCTTTATCAAAATAGAATAGAAAAAACCAATAGGCATACTTTTCCCCAACTGTTCTATTAAGCGAATTTTTCTAAATTGGTGCATACCACCTGGAGCTAATGTATTACAAAAGCTACGAATTTGCAAGTATTTAAAGAAATCATGTTTTGATAAGCCATATTGTAGTTTTAGCTCTGTAAAAGATAAAAATTGGCCATCTGGACAGAGATCTCCTAAGCGGGAGATCCCCTTCTGCGTCCACCTAGTAATAGTATAGTCTCGAAAAATTGGAGGACGTATACCTACAGCCTCAAAAAGGATATAGGCATTTATTTTCGGAAGACCTAGATGCCGCTTAACTCGCCTCCAGATAGCAAAGGCAGCCTTATAGATGTTAAACCTATTTTCTTTATAATAGCAGGGTTCAGAAAATTTTACCAAGCAGCAATTTGCCTTTTCACCCAATCCAAATTCGTAGATTGATGGACTGTGGCAGGGCAACAGCTTAGCCTTTTTGCCAACAACCAGAGGAGACATAAATTTCAACGCTGCCGCCCAGTAATAAAACAAAAAATACGGAATCCCCGAGCCTCCCAAGAGTTGAATAAACTGAGAGCTTTAGAAGTTAAGTTTATGGCGGCTCTTACTACTACTCAGGATTATGATCAGATAGCAAAAGATCTGGCTGTTCAAAAAATGAGCGTATATCAAAACTTCGCTACCAAGTTAGCGGCCCAAGTTGCGGTTCATCGTTCAGACTTATATGAGGTGGGAGAAAATTTGGGTCGCCTACTTGCTAAAAGACTAAGGCAGAAGGAGGTTGCTAGGAGGGTGGATTCAATCCAGGATGAACTTGGGCAAATCCATTCAGAACCCGCGAAAGTCTTGGAGATCTTTAATAATTTTTATACGCAGCTGTACCTAAATGAAGATGTTACTGATATAGAAGGCAAATTTGTAGGGTTCTGGAGAGATAATGAGATCCTAAAACTAACTCCAGAACAAAAAGAAGAGCTAGAGGCCAATATTTCTATTGAGGAAATGGAGGCAGCAATGTTATCCCTTGCGATAGGTAAGGCGGTGGGCCCAGATGGGATCCCCCTGGAATTCTTTAGAACCTTGTTTTCGGCTCTAAAAGACGAATTGCTGGCAACGTTTTTAAGTACTCAAAAGGTATTACCCCCTCCGTCTTGGCAGAAATCAATAATCACAGTATTTCTTAAAAAAGACAAACCTCCTGTGTTACCTTCGTCGTACAGACCTATTTCATTAATCAATGCTGACAGCAAAATGTACTCCAAAGATCTAGCTGTTCGTCTGTCGAGTATTATTTCCACCCTCGTTTCACCACTTCAGCATGGGTTCATCCCTGGCCGTGACACGACTGATCACGCTCGTCGTGTGATAGCATTGATGGACTGGGCAGAAGCTACAAAGACCCCTATTGGAATCATCCTGTTGGATGCCAAGAAGGCATTCAACAGGGTGTTGTGGCCTTTTCTTTGGGAGGTACTGCGTTTGAAGGGATTTGGTCCGGGTATACTTCAAGCTATCAAGTCACTGTATCAATTACCTACTGCTTGTATACGCTTGTCGGGTAGAGAGTCAGAATCTTTTATAATTAGCCGCGGAACGCGGCAAAGCTGTCCCAGCTCACCTTTATTATTTGCCTTATACATTGATTTCTTTTTGTCTAAATTAAATCAGTCCAATGACATTAAACCTGTGGAAGTGGGTGACATTAACCTTTTCGGTGCTCATGACGGAACGGTTCCGTCATGAGCGTCGGTTGAGCTGTGCTCATGACGGAACCGTTCCGTCATGACCACGCCCGCGCAAGAAACGGTCAGCGCTGAGCGGGAATCGGCGCCGCATCGAAGAGGTTAAGTATAGAGCGTTGGCATATGCAGACAATATTGTTATTCTCACTACTGATATTCCTTCTGCTCTATCAACAACTGAACACCTTGCGTTGCAGTATGGGTTAATGTCTGGCTATAAACTAAACCTAACTAAAACTCAGATTTTATGTGTGGGGGTAACCCTCCAGATGGCATCTCCGCCCTCTCGGAAGCTACCTACTTGGGAATCAAGTTGTGTTCACCCGTCAATAAAATTCCTGAAATTAGCTTGAACCCAGTATTAGATAGAGTTAAGGTTACTTTAGAGAGAATAAACAATCTTCATCTGTCACTGCATGGAAAGTCATACGTTTTAAAGATGCTGGTGCTGCCCAAACTTGTATACCTGTTTAGAACCATTCCACTTGAATTTCCAGTTATATACTTTAAAAGGCTTGAGAACATTAGCTCGAGATTTTTATGGGACCATAAAAGGCATAGAAGGGCATACAAAAAGATGGTGCTCCCTAGAACCTATGTTTTCTACTGTAGTATTGATGTATAGCCACAATGAGAAGGACGAGCTAAAGCCAAGCATGAATGCTGTGTGATGCGCAATGTTGATAATGGCAAATCAGGAATGGAATTTTAGACCGTACTTGGGAATCTGCATCAGGTGATACCTGAAACGCTGTGACACTCACTAAACGCACACTCAGGAAGGGCTTAGCTGTCTGATACAATAAAGTTCATTGAAAGAAACACAAAAAAATAAATAAAGTAAAGAAAAGCGATTATGAAATGGAAAAAAAAGGGATGAAAGAAACATTGCACACAGAGCAAATAAGGTACAATTATAAAACAATTTAATTTGTTAAGAGATTATCGCTTGCTTTACAAAGAAATGAAATTTGTAATAATGAGCTTTACAATCTGTTTGTAGTATTTTGTCTTATGTTTTTGCTACCACGTGATGGTAACAATGCACTTAAAACTGTGTTGGGAGTTTGGCTCTATACGTGATCAAGGCAGGAGACCCTGCCGAAACGCGTCATAGCCTGAAGTTTACAAGAAATCAAGAAATTATGCCTTGGATTGCGGTGTTGTGTGATGGCGCGAGGAGGTGGCGCGCTGGTTCTGTTTGTGGATATATATAACGCGTCGGCAACACTTAGAGGATGTGTTGTTGGAACTTAACTGTGATAATGGAGCGATCCTGGGTAGTGCCCTTGTTTTAGGGTAACTTGTGTGAAGCATCAAAGTGGCCAGCCCTTGGCCACGGAGTGGCACCGCTGCTTGTGCTTCGGCGTGCCCGTGTGCTGCTAAGATTGGGCAGCTATACTGAGCAGGTGATTTCACTGTGGCCATCAGTGCAGAGGAGTCCCGCTGCCGGAGCTATGTGGATCTGCTTGCTGTAGTAATTTTTTACGGTTTGAGCGGAGCAGGAGATGCCAGCAAGAGTGCACAGGACAATGTACATGACATTGATATCCCATCGCTAATGAACTCTGAGGGTGATGATTGGCGGCACCCATTGGTGTTCCCAATTATCACTAGTGGTCACAGAACGCAACGGTATCATCCATTTTGGCGTTGATTGAAATAAAAGAAGGATCTTACCGCCATGATGAAGGGCGTTCTCCGCCCGAAATGCGTCGGCAACACTTAGAGGATGTGTTGTTGGAACTTACCTGTAATGATGGAGCGATCCTGGGTAGTGCTCTCCTTTTAAGGGTAACTTGTGTGAAGCATCAAAGTGGCCAGCCCTTGGCCACAGAGTGGCACCGCTGCTTGGGCTTCGGCGTGTCCGTGTGCTGCTAAGATTGGGCGGCTATACGGAGCAGGTGATTTCACTGTGGCCAGCGGTGCAGAGCAGTCCCGCCGCCGGAGCTATGCTGATCTGCTTGCTGTAGTATTATGAATTCAAATATTGTCGATATATATAACCACTCTAAAATGGCCGCCAGATTAAGTCACTGTCAGGATCTACGGCTGTAGTCCTACCTTTATTTCCTTGTAAATATTTAAATGACAAAGTGTATGCCTGCATTAATTGGTGTGATGAAGGCAGCGGGACTGCCGAAAAGCGCCACGTATAGATTTATGATGGAATAAATCTACTTTGGTATAGGACTTGCCTGGTGTTTCCTGAGTGCTTTGTGGATTTGAATCAGCCGAATACTCTGCCGGCATTGCGCGCCACCTCCCATGGGTCTTGGCTTCCCGGAAGGAGTGCTTTCGTGTTGGATATATATACATATATACAATAAATAAAAAAATTTAACAAATAAACTGTAAAAAAATTAAACAAATTCCCAATTTAATTACCCATGAAAAAGGAAACAATATAAAAAAATACATTTTATTAAAATTATCTTATAAATTACAAAAATATATACTATATATAAAAAATATTTTAAAAACAATAAGATAATGTTAAACATTATTAGCAAAACGACTAAATTCCAGTAATAATAAATATACTATTCCCACTCCAGTCGTTACAACAGTAGGGATAGTGTCGTTCTTGGGAGGGGTAAAATGTATTATTCCCATCCCTGTCTGTGTAACAGTAGGGAAAGCGTTGGACTCAGGAGGGGTAACATTTACTATTCCCACTCCAGTCTGTGCAACAGTAGAGAAAGTGTTCGACTCAGGAGGGGTAACTTTACTATTCCCACTCCAGTTGGTACAGTAGT
Organism: Triturus cristatus; assembly: GCF_964204655.1. Lineage (NCBI taxonomy): Eukaryota > Metazoa > Chordata > Amphibia > Caudata > Salamandridae > Triturus > Triturus cristatus. The sequence continues at coordinate 102,089,128 of NC_140595.1, read as the reverse complement.
AGGGAAAGCATTGGACAAAGAAGGAGTAACATTTACTATTCCCACTCCAGTCTGTGCAACAGTAGGGAAAGTGTTGACACAGGAGGGGTAAAGTTTACTATTCCCACTCCAGTTTATAGAACAGTAGGGAAAGTTTTGAACCTAGGAGGGGTAACATTTACTATTCCCACTCCAGTCGGCGCAACTGTTGAGTAAGCTTTGGACTTAGGAGGGATAACATTTACTATTCCCACTCCAGGCTGTGCAACAGTAGGGAAAGTGTTGGACTCAGGAGGAGTAAAATATGACTATTCCCACTTCAGTCAGTGCAACAGTAGGGAAAGTACACTTAAGTACACTTAAAATATTTTAATACAAGTATTAATTGAATACAATTATAAAACTATTAAGATAAAATTAAATGTATATACATTAAAAAAAACAATGAAACAATTTAAATAATTGTACATTTTTAAAATAGTTAATATCAAAAATTTTATTGGATGAATCATTACATTTCCACACTATACACCCTCATACCTACCAGCCCACATTTAACATTTAGCTAAAATATAGAATTAAAACGCAATCAACACATTAAGTAATACAAAATGATTTACTAACAAATGAATAATTAATTGTTAATTAATTATTACTTAAATAACTATGCACCCTTTGCCCCTAAAACCCCAACAGCCTGCACCTAAAATATCACTTAAGGGGCATGGCCAAGCAGCGGACCGCGATGGCCGCTTAACTCGTCTTCTCCGTCACCCGTGCCTCCCTTACGACTATCCGCATACATAATCCGATGTCCACAGGGAGTAATCTGTGGCAGACGGTGTGCGGTGCCGTGATCGGGTCTCCCGGGCTCCGACCTCCGTGTTGGCTGCAGTTTCGAGACCCGATCAGATTGGGCCAGTAAGAACCCTGCAGCCAGGGCCCGGAGGGCCGTGAGTGGCCGGCGGGGGACCTGGGGAAGGCGTATCGGCGCGGCGGCGAGACCCGGAGGAATGTTTGCGGCCAGTTGAGAACGTATGAGCGGGGGAGATGCCCGGCAGCCCTCCCCTACGACACAGCAACTGTTGGAGGGGCCCAATACTTGCCGCATTGTGCCACAGAACAGACGAGCCAGTGCAATACTGAGGTGGCACGGACATTGCCGTGGCGCACCTCGAGGGAGTTGAGGAGGTAGAGGCGCTACGGAGGTGAACACTATTGTGATTCTTGTCGCCCCCCCCCCCCCGGCGCCCTCTCCCGCTTCTGGGCCAGTCTGCCGCTTCAGTGATCGGGGAGTGAGGGGGATAAACTGAGGGGTCATACCCCTCCTGGCCCGAATATATACTGCTGTTGTAGTGTCACACATTAGCCAGCTGAGACGGGGCTGGCTTTAGATGAGTCACTCACACTGCGCTACACGATCTCTCGCACTTGCATCGGGCGAGCGGCTGCTCGTGTGCGGAGGCGGGAAGAGCGCCTATCCATCTTGAGACCCACTCAAAGTACGGATCCACCGACCTTCGGCCTCCGGGGCCTGCGCAGCCGCTGCTGTCTCCCGACCCCAAGAGGTGGAAGACATCTGAATTTGACACGGAAGAGCACTGTCATGAACAGGACAAAGCCCACTGGGTCGAAGGGCTCCAGAGGCGTCCAGACTAATAAACTTGTCCACTACACCTTCTCCAGGGAATCACCGCAAGACCCCCACACCAGAAGTAAATCTATTGCCGACCCCACAGGTGAGAGTCCAGACCTGACCCTCAAAGTTGTTATGGAAGCTATCACGGGCATAAAGACCTCCCTCGAGCACAAGATGGACACGCTTTCCATTGACGTAAACCTAATTCGTGTAGATCTTACTAAAGTGAACGAAAAGGTCAAACAAGGGGAAATCACAGCAACAAGCCTGGTTGGAGATGTCTCACAGATCCAGAGTGACATTCAAGACCTTCAGTCGTTCCGTAAGTTCGCAGAACTTAAATTGGATGACTATGAAGGGCGGCTTCGGCGAAATAACATGCGCATTTTGGGAGCGCCGGAGAAGGCAGAGGGACAGTCACCGGACTTATTCATAGAGGACCTCATCCTTAAACGAATACAACCTAAAGGCCTCAGCACATTTTTTGTTGTCGAGAGGGCGCATAGGGTCCCGGGGGGACGCCCTAGGCCAGGGGCCCCCCACGTACAATGTTGTCAAGAGTTCTAAACTTCAGAGACAGGGATGTGATCCTTCAAGCTGCCAGAACAGCGCCACCGCTCCACATCGACAACGCCCCTGTCACCTTCTTCCCAGACTTCACACAAATGGTGCAGAAACAGAGACGACCCTTTCTGGGGGTGAAGAAGAAACTCAGGACAAAGGGGTATAAATATGTAATGCTCTTCCCGACGCACATTCTTGTAGAATCTGAGGGGTGAGCCTGGTTCTTCGAGCGTCCTGAGGCTGCATCTGTCTGGCTGGAGAGCCGGATAATCCGACCCACTGACAACAATGGCAATGGTGATGACCCGGCCTCCCAACCGCGGGGCTGTAGAGACATGGCAAGCGGACTAACATTCAAGGGCACCTATGACACTAAGGGACAGAGGTTCAGGTATTGGGGAGTGATGGTGGTTATGGATCGTTTGGGGGGCCTCTTTTTGAGTCAACCACCTGATACCTTTTTGAAATTGACTCCTTTCATTCCTTAGGGGACAATACAATGACAATTTGAAGGGGAGGCATAGGGGGACGGGACAATATGTTCCACCTTTAACTACCTTTAGTTACTTACTAGGGCGACAGGCACTCTACAAGTTGTCAATGGGCAGTTTCACGCCCAAGGGGCAGGGGAGCAGGGGAGCAGGGAGGAGGGTTGCTGGGTGGGGGATTGTTGTTTGTTCATTGTTTTGATTTGTATGTCGACAATAAAGGTAGACCTCACTGTAGGGGGCTTGGACATTTATCTCAAACGTCACGTGTGCGCAGTGGGAAAAGAATGTTAAAATCTTAAGTTGGAATGTGAACGGACTTGGGGACAAGATCAAATGTAGTGTTGTTCTCCAGCAGGTCAGGAGATACACTCCAGACATTGTTATGCTCCAAGAAACACAGCTGGTTGGGAACTCGTGTAAGGCAATGCATAGATGGGGCTACACAATGATCGCACACGCGGGCTTCACATCTAGTTCACGAGGTGTGGGCATCATGATGAAAAAATCTTTCCCTCTTATGGTGAATTCCACTTGGTCTGATGATCGGGGTAGATATATTGGGGTCACGGGCACATGGGAGGGACAAACTGTTACACTAATGTCAATCTATGTACCGCCTGGGCCTGCAAACCACCACATTTAAAGACCTTAGTGATATTCTACTAGAACTAATTCCGTAGTCTCAGGCACTTTAGATCGACCACCCACCCCCCGCCGGGATTTGGGACAGTCGTCACATTGGCTGCTTTGGAGGCCATGGGGCTGATTGATGGCTGGGGAGCGTACAACCCAGATAAAACACAACATACCTTTCACTCTGGGGCGCACAATAGTCTCTCTCGACTGGACTACATTATAGTCCCCACACCACAGATCACTAACATACATGAAATCAGACACTTAGCCAGGGGTATCTCTGACCAATCCCCGTTGTGGGTGCAACTAGTCCTCAATGGAACACAGGTTGGAAGAATCGCCCCCATCAACCCATGGTATCTACGAGACCCCCAAATTTGGAACAAACTGATCAAAGCCATTGAGGATTACTTCCGGGAGAATGTGGGGACGTTGACATCTCCTCAAATTTTGTGGGAAGCCTTTAAATCAGTGATCCGGAGACAAGCCCTATCATTAATATCAGGAATGAAAAAGGACAGGCAAAAAGACATCTCAGACACAGAGGCGGAGATTTACCGCATATAACGAGAATTAGAATTGGACGTCATGCCTGAGGCGCTCCACTCACTCCGTCTTATACAAGATACCTATAAGGAACTAGTGACCGATAAGGCCAAAACGCTGGGGAGGGACAAGATGGGCAGAATCTATGAGCTGGGTGACAAGGCAGGGAAACTGATAGCCCGGTTGGATAACAAAGAGTGGACAAGAAAACTGGTCCCCAAGCTCAGAAATGCAGAAATGAGTCCCATAACGGACCCACAGGCCATTGTCAACCAGTTTGCCGACCACTTTCACACCATCTATACGTCCATAGCACCAACTAATGAAGATGATTCGGCCGAACTCCTGAGGGACATCTCTCCCCCCACACTTTCGGTCGCTGACCGCAAATTTATGGATAGCGCCCTGAATGTAGCACTTGCGATACGATCTCTAAACTCCGGTAAGGCACTGGGTCTCAATGGCACTCCTATTGAGCTTAACAAACTTAGACCTGATAACCTAGCCCCATATTTTAAGACCATGTATGAAGAGAGCCGGGAGCAGGGATCGTTGCCGTTAGACCAGAGGATAGCTACCATCCACAAAGAAGGTAAATCTAAAACCGACTGTGTGTCTTATCGTCCTATCTCGCTCCTTAATGTGGAACCTAAAATCCTGGCCAAACTACTAGCTAACTGACTAGTAAAAGTAATAGGGGACCTAGTGCACCCTGGTCAATCGAGCTTTATGCCGCATAGAAATACAGCTCTGAACCTATGCAGGGTCCATGGTGTTCTGGGTAGGGCAGTCACCTTTCAAGAACAGGCTGTAATTGTCTCTCTTGATGCCACCATGGCCTTTGATACTGTGGAATGGCCCTATCTTTTTACAGTGCTGGCGAAGCTGGGATTTGGCCCAGGCTTTAAACGGTGGATACGTCTCCTCTATCATGAGCCTATGGCGCAAGTCGCAGTCAATAACAAGAAATCGGACACATTTCAACTTAACCGGGGTACTCGCCAGGGATGCCCCCATTCACCACTACTGTTTGCATTGGCCCTGGAACCACTTGCAGCATGGAGACGAAGAGATCTGGTTATCCGCGGTTTGCGGTGGTCACCGCAATGGGAAGACCGTATTTCCCTATATGCGGATGACATACTGCTGTACCTTGCCTCCCCCTCGAAATCCCTGATTGCGGTGCTTGACATCCTGGCTATATTCGGCAGATACTCCGGTTTCAGTGTTAACTGGCAGAAGTCTCTCCTTTATGTTCTCAGGGGAGATCCGCCCGGCCGCCACAGAATTGCCCAATACAAATTGCCACAGATGGTTTTAAATATTTGGGACTTTTCGTCTCCTCAGATCAGATACTCCGCTATAATCGCAATCTTGTTCCACCGCTACAGAGACTCAAGTGAGATATAACCAGCTGGAAGACACCTCCTCTATTGCTGCTGGGCAAAGCAGCTCTTTTTAAAATGATGTTGTTACCCCGGTATTTATAGGTATTGCAAAACTCGTCCGACCCGGTCCCAAACTCGTACTTTAAAAAATCGAGGGACACCAGAGAGATCTATTGTGGGATGGGAAACCACGTATCGCACTACATAAACTCACTCTCAACTGGTATGATGGGAGTATGAGCCTACCTGATATCAAGAAATATTATTGGGCGGCACATTTGGCGGCTATTAATCATGGCATTTACGGTCGCCCTGATGACCCCGCATACAACATGGACAGGTGGCTCCTCCCGGGGGGAATTACCATCGAGTGCTCTATTCAAAACCGGGTAGGTACCCTCTTTCAGGCCCTACCGGCCACTCGGTTGCTGTCTGGCACTGTTCTCTGAAAGAATAAAAATTAGCCTGTAGTCAGTGGAACTTAGAAGCAGAGAAAGATCTAAATAAGTTACCCCTAAGACATGTACCTTAATTATACCCCACAGACCTAAACAAAGATGGCCTTTGAAATAAGAGGATGTAGCATTCCTTTCAGTGGAAAGGACATGGGAACCGTCAAATGATTCACACTGTACTGGCCACCCATTAACAATTTATAGCACCAGAGATACCATTATCAATGCTCAAGAAAATACACTTAATTTATAGAACAAGGGCCCAAGGTTTGAGGATTTCACAATCAGCTCACTTGGATGAGGGCAGAAACCCACACTAGCTACACCATTGTGGGATTCCCAAATGCTGGGTGACTTATGGAAATCAAAGGGATTTGACAAATGGTAACTTATTGGGATCTCGCATATCAGGGACCTACGGGATAAGGGAGAGGTGAAGCCCTTTATCACACTTCAACAACAACACAAACTGGCTAACTCTGAACACTTTCGATACACTCAGGATCGACATGCACTCCAATCAATCCTCCTACGGGGCTCCTCCCCTCCTGAAGCCTCTCCACTAGAAGACAGGATTCTCGATGGTCACCTACCCGAAAAAACAATATCGCTAATCTATAAGAAGCTGATTAATAATATGGAAAACCCCCTACACGCACTGCGAGATAAATGGGTCGGGGATGGTATTGAAATAGATGATGAGGAGTGGCAGGAAGCAGTGTCCTCCCCGAGGGTGGTCACAGTTACAGCACGTCTCAGGATAGTGCAACTTAAGATTCTTCATAGAGTCTATGTAACAGGACCACGGCTGCTGCGCATGGGAGTACCCGGGGGGCGGAGAGACTGTAGAAGGGGCTGCGCACAGTTAGGCACATTTATCCACATAATTTGGGAATGCGAGCACATTTAATCCTACTGGCGAAAGATACATGATGTACTTAATGAAGTGCTGGCAGTTACTCTCCGCCCAGGGGCTCGTAGGTGCCTCCTGAACATCTGAGAGCCGATCGACCTAAACAATCACCTAACGCAATGGGTCACACTTGGGCTGATGGTAGCCAAAAAGAATATTGCGCAGCTCTGGGAAGCGGCACATGCACCTAAGATTGTAGACTGGGAAAAAGACCTTGATTGGTGCATGTACAGGGAAAAGATAGTCTACATAGCACGAGGCTGTCCCCAAAAGTGGTCCAAAATCTGGAACCCCTGGAATTCGTACCGGGGAAATATACGTAACCCGCCCCGGAGTGTTGATGATGATGAAGACCCTACTCCGTGGCATCCAATGTAAAATAATGCTGTATTTGTACTCATTGTCTGACTCCACTGTATGACCACATGCCTAATCCTTTGTACTGTATGTTTTATGTCGATGATTGTTAATAAAAAGAATTATTAAAAAATATATATATAACTTAAAAAATATAACAACTGCACAAGTTACTTAATAATCAATTAAATAAGTAATAATTAATTGTTAAACAATTATTACTTATAAACATCCCAAACATTTCCCCTAGAACCTCAACAACCCGCACCTAAAACATAACTTAAAACAATGTTAATTAGATAATGTACATAATGAATTATAAATTAAATATTTATTAATTAAAAAATAATTATTAATTAATTATACTTAATTAACTTCCCAGCCTGTACCCCTACAAACCTCATAACCTGCTACAGCACTATGAATTACTATTTTACAATTACGTTAAAAATACAAATAACTTAAAGTTACAAACTGTATTTAAAGACATTAACAACAATTATACAAACAATCTAAAACATATACAATTAAAATATTACTTATAACAAAAACATTTCAAAGAATATCTATTTTACAACTATATTTTTGATAACGATATTAACAACAAAGATATTCTTGAAAATGATACTACTTACCTTAAAAAATCTATATTTTGCCAATGATATTTCTGCATCACAATATTTCTGTATCACTATATTATAACTCAATATTTGTGTGAGCCGAAATTTATGACTCGGTATTTTGTCCAAATACCGAGTGAATGCAAAATAAAGAAGAAGTTGGTATTATTAAGGAGAAATATGGAACTGATCACTTTAAACTTAAAATGTGCATGATCTGCTGGGTGGTTCCTCCAATCTGAGTCATTTGGAAGGTTTCTATTCTTTCTTCAAAATAGCTAAAACTTTTTATGAAGTTTTATTTATTACCATAACATCCTACTTACCCTTTATGGTTTTTTTACATTGTAAAACTCTAATAAAAACATTGAAAAAACGCCCAACTTACCCATCACAATCAACCCGCTCTCCACACAAATCAGTTCAGTCTGTAGATTTTACTTGTGTTTAGATTTTGACTACTCACACAACGGATGATAAACATAGGTAGCAGTAGTACAATTTCAGAGCTCCACACAACAGACCGTTTCCTACCCACACCCGCCAGGACCCTTGCTCTTGAGCATTCCTTTTTCTGCATTTCTGTCTTATACTCAAACTCCTACCATGACGTAGCGCACACTCCTTCACCCAGCCTCATCCCGTGCTATACACACGCTATACTAATGTCTGCCTATTAATCAGGTGTCACTGCTTCCCAGTCTGTAGGATGTCCTGACCTCTCTGAGCAGAACATCCTGGAGATAAGGAAACAGCCCATCTACAAATGAAGCAAAGTAACCTGTGCCTCTGTGAAGGCAGCACATATTCTCCGTCTCCTCTGAGGATGAGTTCCCAAGTGTGCAGGACTGCGGGGCGAAGGATATTACTTCACTAGCACCTAGGAATCATCCCCTGAAACCAACTGTTAGAAATGAGGGGGCTCTGGTTGACGCAGGTGTGAACCCACAACAAGCAGGGACCCTTTACTTCTTGTCAGGGCGAAGGATGACTCCCCAGAATAACCCCTGCTCACCCTCTAGGTGCGTGGCGCGAGCAGTCTAGGCTAAGTCTCAGGCGTACACGGTTAAGCAAATGCAATTACACATACAGTAAACCCCTTGCATGCACCACAAACGGACACCAATCAGGAAGTATATAAAAATAAGCTTTTATGTAGATTCAGCAGATTCAAATACAAGGCCCAGTAACGTTGAACTGATGGGGCCACAATTCTTGGAAATACGGTAAAGTTCTCTTGGTGTTACGGAAAGTTCTTGAGGCGGGCACAAGGTAACTGTAGGCCTCGGCGCACTTCGTGCTGAGGCAGCGCCCAGGAAGCACACAGCAGATGACAGGGAAATAAGAACGTTGCGGACCCTGGATCCGATACGAGCTCGTGGTCGAGTTTGTAAGTACAGTACCTTGTTTCTTGACGCAAAGGCGGGTGCGGGATTTCAGCGGCTCTTCGACAGAAGAGCGAGGCGGCGTCCGGGGCTCCCACACTTCACGAGGGTGTCTGATCTTCAGGCTCACGACAAGAGCGGGGTGTTGCAGGTGGCGGGTGAACAAAGCGGGGCAGCCGGGCACGCAGTTACGTCCGGGCCGTCCGAGGCTTGGGGATGCTCACAAACGCCGATTCCGGCGGGAGGGTGAAGGTGCACAGCGAGCCTCCACGAGCGAGGTGACGGGGCAGCCCAGCACAGCGTAGGGGGAGCGGCTCCGATCGAGCGAGGCTCTTCCCAAGGCGGGGGCGGCTAAGCAGTCCTGGTCACGGCTCAGGGAGGGACTGGGCACGAGGGTCACAGCTCCGGCGAGGGAAAGGACACCACAGTCCAGCAGCAGGCGAGTGAAGATCAGGTAGAGCCCAATGGTCCTGGGGCTCAGTTCAGGGGGCAAGCTCAGTTCCAAGCCCTTGGAGATCGTTTTGGAAAAGCACAAGTCTTGCAAGTAAAAGTAAAGTAAAAGTCTTCAGCAACAGTTTCTCTTCTCTCCTTTGGCAGCAAGGTCACCACTGCAGGCCAATCCCCCAGGATAGGGACAGTCTTCCTCCTACAGCTTTCCCGGTGCCTCCTCCTCAGGCAGAGATTCTTCTTGGTCAAAAGCGGATCTAGTTTCTTAGGAGCAGGGCTCCTCCATTTATACCACAAATCTTTTGTTCTCCCAGGCCAGGGGGGCCCTTGCCTAGTTCAGTCCGGTTTCTGAGCACTTTGTTTACGTGATGCAGGCTTCTCCTTTCAGAGTGCAGGGCAGAGTCATCAGACGCTCCACAGGGGGTGGAGCCGGCATCGAGGTAGTGGAGCACTGTCCTACTCAGAGCCTAGGAGCACTCCTCCCACCCATCTACCTGTCGATCGTCCTATTCATACCAGGCTACCTAGCCCTGCCCATCTGGGTTCCCCCAGCCCTGTCACTCACACCAGCCAGACATCAGATACACATCACGCAGAGGCGGCTGAAATGGTTAGGCAAGCAAAGGCCAACTTTCTAAAAGTGACATTTGCAAACCCGGAATATTAAAATAAACCTTGCGAAAAGATGTACCTTATTATTCCGAGTTCAGGCATACTAAACTCGATCTTCTACCATGTTCCCTGGGTCGGTTAGGATCATAGGGTGTAATAATCCGGGCCGCCCATACTGGCCTATGAGAACAGGGTAGCCTTGCAGTAGTGAACAACAAGATGGCAGTAATTCACTACTAGGACATGCCACACATCTGGGCTTGTCCTACCTTAGGCTTACAACGCACCCTGCCCGTGGGCCTACCAGAGGGGTGACTAACATGCAGCTAAGGGAAGGTTTTAGGGACTGGCAAGTGTGGGCACTTGCCGGTCGGCATGTCAGTACCAGACTGCACGCAGGTTCTGCGATGGCAGACCTTAGACGTATTTTACCGGCCGCATCTGTGGGTGGCACAACTTGTGCTGCAAGCCCACCAGCGGTGTTTGCCTTTACATGCCCTGGCGCTCCTGGCGCACTTTACTGGGGTCTGATAGTAAATCAAACAATCCAATCATGGAATCCAACCAACATATATAATTTACATAGGGAGCACTCGCACCGTGACACTGGTTGGCAGTGGCACAGCGCGCTGAGCGGCCAACACCATAAAAACACATGAGGCACAGCGACAAAAAGAGGAAGGGAGACTCACGCCAAGGTGCCAGGTCTAACACCAACTGATTTCAGACTGTTATTATCAGAGTAGCTCTTTGTAGGACCTTGTAGGAGGATGAAATAGCAAACATGTGGGGCAGATATTAAGCCTATTTTTGCCCAAAGCACACCAGAATATTCACTTAAATTCCAGCTTGCTTCAAAGATATGGATTTCATAAGTTCTAGACTTGTGAAATCCTCAAACCTTGGACCCTTGTTCTATAAATTAAGTATTTTCTTGAGCATTGATAATGGTATCTCAGGTGCTATAAATTGTTAATGGGTGGCCAGTACATTGTGAATCATTTGACGGTTCCCATGTCCTTTCCACTGAATGGAATGCTACATCCTCCTATGGCAGAGGCCATCTTTGTTTAGGTCTGTGGGGTATAATTAAGGTACATGCCTAAGGGGTAAAATATTTAGATCTCCCTCCTTGACTTTCTCTGCTTCTAAGTTCCTCTGACTACAGACTATTTTTTATTCTTCCAAAGAACAGTCCCTGCAGCGCTGAGTGCCTCATGCATCTAACTCCAAAGTTAAAGTGGGAAATCCTTTCCTCTTGAGATAAATGCAATCCCAAAACAGAGACAGTGGGATTTGAAGAGAACAATTTGTTTATAAAACAGGTTAACTCTCCATTCTTGATAGGACTCTCCCATTAAAAAAAAGTGACTAAGGAGAAGAGCGCAGCTTGTCTGCATTTTTTAGTTTCTGAAAACAAAGATCCACCCACCAAAGATCCAGTTTGAAGATAAAATAAACTAAATGTCTATGGCGGGTGGTCATGTTTAGGTCTCACTGTTCAGTGTCACTTGTGAGATCTTTTGTTAACTTAAACATAAAGGGGGCTTAAATCTTACCCAATACATACCATTGTTTGGCTTCATTGTCACTTTTATTTGCTTGCTTCTCATTGGTTCAGGTCGTGCCGGTTTCACTTTTTTCTTGTGTGTTTGTCGCTTAGATGGAGAATTAACCACGTACTGATTAATTGCTTAAATTAGTGTCCTTCTATTGCTTGTGCTCTGATTCGGGTACTTCTTTCCCTTTCCTTCTAATATCACCGATCCTTGCCCATTGTTGCTTGCGCATACCCAGTTCCCGTTGTTGTACTTTTCCCCTCTCCTACCTTTCATCGTTGTTTTGTTAACTAACATCCATGCCAAGGCATTAAGTAAATGTATGGGTTTCTATAGCTTTAAAAACTACATATCGATCAGCTTCTAAGCACTGTAAAAGACAGTTTAGGATACTCAATTTACCCTCCTCAGAAGAATTGGAAGTTTGAGTGCCCACAGCTTGGAATCAGATACGCGACCACCAGAACACTGCTTTTTAGTTGCTATGGGAGCTAAGCTGTCAACATTTAACAAAATAAGCATAAATATAAAATCAACAAATATGAAGAAAAGAAATATAAGGATATAATAAATATTTGTGATTTTCCATTGGTAATTTATTTGTGTTTTGTTGGTGGCTTAGTTGTCCAGAACAGTGGATTTGAAGAAGAAATTGCCTTGGGCACCTCAAAGGGCATGGGTCTATAGACAGCAATGCCCAGCTAACCAAAAACACATCTTGGCGCATCCATAGTCTTTTACAGATCCGCGAGATTAGGCGATTTACTCGAGTTCAGACTTTCAGTGGGTAGAAGAAGCTGGTATTCGAACCAAAGATCCGGACATTTACCCTTAGAACACATCTTGTGATTTTCACACTCAGTCCCTTTTTGCCTCCTGATGGGTTATTTTCCATGATGAAGCAGAGGCTCCACCTTTCCTTAGAACCAGCATTTGCAAAGCCAATAGATCATGCCTATTAAAGATCTATTGGCTTTGTGAATGCTTTTTTTTGCTATTTTCAACAGCGGCCTGACTGCTGTGGAGTCATTGCTGAAAGAGAAAAAACAAAACAAACAACACAATGATCCAGTCAATGCATTAAGACTTCTGTAAAACATGGCTGGAAAAAAAAACATTGACAAAGGCAATATATCTTGCTTAGGCGAGATCTATTGCCTTTGCCAATGCTTGTTCTTGAGGCAATTACTGGATTACATTTTTACGTCTTGCCCCATCAAGGAGGAATAAGCCAATTGGCCGGGTTTCACAAGACCTGTGTAAAAAACAGAAGACATTCTAGCATCATGTCTAACTGAGGTAACGCCCCCAAAAGGGTTATATGATGGCAAAGCCAAGAGCGGCCCAACCAAGCAGCTCAACCATCAGGAAGCCATCATCTGGGTGATTCCCATATGATTCCCATATGTTTTTGCCAGCTTTCCCATTAGTAGTACGTGAAGGGTAAGCCCAATAAACCCTTGAGGGCTTAGGCAGAAATATTGAAATAGTGGGGTTGCCAACAAGGGATTTTGTTTAAGTTACTTAGTTAAATTTCTTTGGTGTCAAGATTGGAAGTGTATTTTTGATTAATTATACACATACAATGAATGTTATGAAAGACGAAAAAAGTTTTTGAAAAAATTTACACACACGGGAATGAATTGTGAATAAAACACAAGTCTTTTTATATATCAATCAAAATCAAAATGCAGGGGATACATAAGGAAACAATCAATTACAGGCAGTGTAACGTGAAAGATGGGTTGAATTAGATACACATTTCATCAAAGAGCATCTATTTCCAGGTAGTTATAACAGAGATTAATTCCATAAATGAAAAGAAATCAACTGTAATTAACAAATAATTCGGAATTAGATGACGGTGTCGACGTTTCGGTCTTGGTGGCAGAAGTCAGTTAGACCATCTTCAGGACAGTTAATATTTGCACAATTGATCCCTCTATAAACATAATACAAATAATTACATTAATATATAACAATAATAAAAAGTTTTTACATTCTAGACAACCCGTGTGTGGAGAGTGGTCTCTTATCAATTGATTTAATCAAACGGCTAATTAGCGGCTGCATAGCAGCAAAATTAGTTCAAATATGGAAATTTGCCATATTAGAGTTAGGCTGAGGACCCAATTACCCAACAACCATAAGAGTAGTGAGCAAAGTTTTAATCTCATAACTCAAAAGGCTTGTGGAGCTTAGAACCATTTTGAGTCACGGAAATTTTTAATCAACATAAGGGTGATTGCTTACTTTGTCGTTTCTGGAAGAGCGAACAATTCAATCTTCTTTTTTGTATGTATTTTGTCAAGACAAATCGGATGAGTCTATAGCCAAAATTAAATAAGCAATGCATTAGATATATATGCAGGACAACGAAGAAAAACGAGAGGAAGGGCCTTGAAATGACTCCTACCTAATTGTTGACAAAATGACTCCCACATGGAGATCCTTAATTGAGAATAATCCTCGTTTGTTCTGATATCTTTTTACTGCAAATATAGAAAGTAAACACCAGTTGGCTCGTGTATTACTTCTGTTTAAGTTCATAAACTACGACATCAAGATTCTTAATCAAAAGTGAGACAGAACAAAAGTCTATCGGGTGAGTCATACACTCCTTTCAGTCACCAAGGGTCTAAATTTATCATCTTTAGAGACTAAAGATAAGTGCTTGAACGATCAAAGTGATACAATGTATTGTTACTGGCAGCCCTCCATATATTAACGATAATGTAACAACTTGAGGGGTAATTGATTATATGAGCACTTGGCGCAATCACAAATGCTGGAGCCATTAAATGAGAGTGAAAAAACCTCTCAACCCGGAAAATTAGTGGGCCCAGTTTTAATTAATACAATGCAGTTATATGCTATTTCTAGACCTTGGCTAGTTTATTTGAAACAATGTAGATAGTTCTCACATGCTGCATTTAGTAAAGGGTTCAAAATAAGCAACTTAAAAATTGAGATGTAAACCACCTTTAAGTGTAGCGCAAAATATCGCGCCTTAATTTATGTTTAAGTTAGAGCAGGTAATGCCACATTCATACAGGGTCTAGTTTCCTAACCAACTATAACGTTGTCAGTTAGTGATATCTCTGATTGGAGAACCGCTTTAAGTTAATAGGCAGAAAATGTCTATACCTGACTTTTGTGGTCAACTTACTTCTTGAGATTTTGAGTCAGTCTTCGAAAATGCTCCGCCGTAGTCAGGAACGCCTCGTCTTACCTGACCGGCGCACCTGTTTTTAAAGCTACCTAATTGGTGGGTGGGCCTATTACGCGTTAGATGAAATGCACTGTGTAAACACAGCGGCCATTATTGAACGGCTAAATAAAATCAGATGGTCCCATTATAATGTTGTATTCGTGATCTCCACAGAGTTGTGCATGCTTACATGGACAATCGCGTATTTAGAGTCAGCTATTTGGTGATGATTTAATTGTTTGATGAAGGTATCGAAGTATCGTGATGTTCGTTATTTTACGTGTTTATGCTATATCTATAACTGACGGCCATCTTACACGGCAGTGATGTCGTCGTGTTGTTTTGGAAAGAAATTGAGGGGGTGTTCTTGGCATCTGTGTGTTTATAATCGAGTCAAAAGATCGACTGCGGTTGACCATAGGATTTTAACGAAGTTAAAGGGTTATGAAATCAGATATCTGGCGGCCATCTTACACGGCACTGGTCTCGTTATATCGTGTTCGAAAAATGTTAAAGCATTAAGGGGGTCTACATAGCATCTGCGTGTTTACATTTAGGTCAAAAAATAAACTGGGGTTGACCATACTATTTCAGCTTTCCCATTAGGCACCACCTGTAAATCCAGACCATGAGTTTTTCCTGTAAGACTTTAACAAACGCCATTGTAAACAATGAAAAAAAAGGTGTTAAATAATGAGTTATAAATAATTTCTCTTTGTCCGCAGTACCGTCACACAACATGACATGTATCATCACCAAAGGCAATAATGATGCCACAGACTACAACATCATGAATTATGCTCATCATTTGTGTAGATTAAAATAGGGCAATGTGTTCCTAAGGTCCCCCTGCTCCTCACTCTTCTCCTCAGACTTGGACAAGTCACTGAAGGCTGTGCCTGGATCGAGGCATATGCCCGGCTCTGGCTCAGCTGGAGGTTCTTTTAATCCATCAAGCTGAAAACGAGCCAAGCCTTCTTGTGAATTCTGCCCAGCGCTGTCACCCGAGAGGAGGGGCTTCAGACAGGCTGATCCTACGGATGCAGTGGAATGGTGTGAAGGTGCTCAGAAATGGACATTATTCTAGTGTTTTTTCAAAAAACGTTATGTCTCTTTCCAAGCGCATTCACAGCACTTAACAGCGTCTTCACCATCAGGCGCACTGATCCGTCGATCAACTTTCCACCCATCACCCCCTAAATAAAAAGAAGCAAAGTGTGAGCACTTTTTTGAAGCCTGACGGCACCTGAACTCTGCACTTCCGTTTTTCCTACTTCAAGACATATTGTGAGCCTGCAGTTATCACATCAGAGCGCTAGGCCAGAAGTGAACCGGCCCTTTCACTTAAGTGATGGAAATTGGAGGCCTATGGCATAGCTTTCCCTGACATCACTTCCTGTGATATCACTTCGCGTGGTGGTGATTGCCTATCCCAATCAGTCCCACCACTATTGTTTTTAGCACTAGTGCCCTGGTGGTAGGTGCATTTGTTTAACACTGTGCACTGATAAAGCGCTTCAAAATTACACACAAGGCTCTGTCTTTTATTGCTAAACTGTGGAAAGGAGGAGCTATGTATCCAGTAATTGACATGCAAGTATGTAAGCATGACATCCCAGGTCAATCCCAGCTTCCCTGCTTTACCAAATTCTGTGATCTTGGACAATTCATTTACTTCACAATTACTATTTTTAATTGATAATCACATTTGAGAGGCCTCCATATGAGTCAGTTCAGGATGCCTGCTGATTGAAAACCTCTCTGATATATTCTTTAAAAGACTCTAGACTCTGTAATGTTGCTCCTTCACAATAACAATATAGTCTAAATAGGGGCTCGTCATAACTGACGTCTCTGGTTCACTCATAACCTTTGTGAGGACATGGTGGGCGTGGCTCATGTAGGTTTCTGATCTCATGTTCACGACCTATTATTTCTCATAAATTGCAGTGAATGGATACAACTGTATCATCTAACACACTAAAGTAAAATGATTATTCAGTATAAAGGGATACCCATTTTTTTGATTCTGAAGCCCTTCTGGTATCACGCTGACCCTTTGTTGCACAAATGACTCTTCAAATGTTTTAATTGCTCGGCGCATGATTAAACTTTGCTCTCCGTTTAAATGTTTAATTGATTTTTTGCCTCCATTCCACGCCCCCTGCATGGACATAGTGCACAATTATATACGGAATTATGTCTGTAGATTTTGTTTCTAAGCAATTAATAAAAATAATTTACAGCCTTTTTTCTCCTTTCCTTGAAACTTTGATTTACTGTCTTGAGTATTTTGTTGTTGAGTTAAGTTCATAGGTTTTTGTCAGGCTCTGTGTCACTATTATCCCCTCACACTGGGGTACCACTTTGCACAGTAACCTTATTTCTATGACATTGTGGATCCACTAAGATTATCCCCCCTTACTTACAATAAACAACAAACAAGATACACAGCTCTGCCCAAAGTGTGTATACCTAAGTCTTGCCCTTTACTAACTTGTGTTGAGCTCTTATAGGTTGCTTGGGAAGACTCAGGTGTATATTCACAAGAACGCGTGATAACTACCGCATGAGTAGCGTAAAACAACTTTCAATACCGCAGCCCATCGTGGGAAAATAACCCCGTGACAACGTGGAATTCACAACACAGCGGTACCATGCGTTAGTCTGCCGAAACCACGGACATTTAGAACAACCTCGATGGAGATAAAAATACAAACCACAACACAAAAAAACACACAATGGGCCAAAGCGCGATGAAGAAATCAGCAATAAGCACCGCCAGGCCTGCAACACACACCTGGCAGGCGGGAAAAAACACCATAAAAACAGAAAAAACAAACACACACAAACTGACCAACACCCAAGCACTATGGGCGCAGCCGGAGCAGGCGCAGAGGGCGAGTGCAACCCCACAAGCACCCCGGACGACCAGCCTGGGACCTCGGGGACAGGGAAGGGCAAGGACAAGAAGACGAGGAAGACGAAGTTCAGTCTGCAGGCGAACAGGATCATAGTCACGGAGGTGATGGAACACCATGAACAACTCTTCATCACCTCCAATGTGTCATTGGGCACCAAAACTGGAATGTGGCAGGACATCGTCGACAAGGTGAATGCCGTCGGAGAGCACAAGAGGACAATGGACGAGGTCAAGAGGCGGTGGAATGACATCAAGGGGAAGACCAAGGGGAAACTCTCCACCAACCAGAAGGCAGCAACGCTGACTGGAGGTGGGGGCCCAGTGCCACAGCTGGAGCTGGATGACATGGAGGAGCTGGTGTCCACAGTCATCAGTGTGGAGACTGTGGCCGGAGTCGGGGGACCCGACACTGCTCGACAGGACACAACACAACCGCAATAGGGTGAGTGACCAACAGGTACTGGGGGGGTGGGTGGAGTTGGCCACAATGGCACACATGCACAATCAAGCAGAGCACAGTGCACACCCACAATGACCCCGGGTCATCGCCCAGATCTACAGACTGTCACAATGTACAATGACATGCTGTCTGAATGTCAACATGTACCATGCGGCAACATACATGTGGTCACATTGTAATACACCATCTCCCATTCACATCGCAGGGCCACCGTCAACACCCCCTGCAGAGCAGTCCCAGCCACTCTTCACTGATTAGGAGGAGGACAACACCAGCATCGACACCCAAATCATCCAAGACATCATTGACCTCAACCGCCAATCACCACCAGAATCAAGGCAGCCCAGCTACATCGAAGAGACCCCACCCACCACCCAAACCCCCAGCAGGAGGCACCCACAGCCCTGGCACTCTCCCAAGACCCCCAGGAAAAACACATGGCCTTCCAACGCCGTGTGCTGGAGGGCCAGAGGGAGATGGCTGAGCCGGTGCAGGTGGGCTTCGACCTCATGGCTACCAAACTGGAAGCCATCCTTGGGTGTCTAGGCCCGACCCATGGTCTCCAATGAGCCATGACTGACATCGCTGGAGCTGGAGCCATGATGCGGAAGGAAGAACACCTGTCCGCTCAGAGTGGCTCCAGCGATGCCAGCCGTGAGCTGGCACACATACGGAGGCTCATGGAGGACATGCTGCGGATGGAGGCGGAAAGGATGGCAGCCACCGCTGCACATCAGCGAAATGTAGCTGGGATCTATCATGCCCTGCAGGTCTACATCATGGCATTGCTGCCACAAGGCGTGGCGCTGATGAATGCTGCTGCCCCCACACCATCCACATCTCAGCCCCCTGGTCAGTGCCTCCCAGTGCGGCAGGCCTATCCACCCAGGCACCTGAAGCCGGAACAGCTGGGGCATGCAACACATCCGGGGACGAGGACGTGGATGGGTTTGTGATCAGAAGGAGGCAATAGCATTCATTCCCGCCAACGGGCCTGTTGCTGCTTGGTGCCGCACATCGCCTCATGACCTTCCACTGTCCCCAGATATACTCAGATGCACTCACCTTGGACAGCGACATGGACTGACACATCCTGTCTGACAAAGAATGACATTGTGGACAGACTGCGAACTGTACCCTTCCTCTACTGCAGTACATGTCATCCCCAGATGGACTCTGGCTGGCCCTCCACGGGCCCCTATTGTGGGGTGTGCTCGGCATTGCCCTGTACCACTCCAGCTGCCGAACTGCACTGGATGTGCCAATAAACCTCTAGTGACGCACTGCTTTGTCATGTCTTACATCATTCATGTATGGATGTGTGGATGGATGTGTGGACAGTGCCTTCCCTTGCGTCACTGTTCAACCTGCGGGATGCGAGTCAGAGGGTGCAAGATTGCATTTTGTGTACAGGGACCCGTAGACACTACAACAGAGACACACGCATCGGTCACTTCCTTGTCTGGACATGGACTGAACCACACCCAGAGCCCACGAGTCATTGTTGCAAGCCCTCCGCTGGTCCGGCATACAGCAGACCAGACCACTCTGCTTACGCTCCGAGGGGGGGCCACATTGCTACCCCTCACAGGCGTACTCGCTGGTGGTGTGCAAGTCACTGCTCTAGTCATCAGCATGTCCAAGCCACCCACTGAGGGCAGGTTTTCCCACACACCACACCCATCCAGCACAGGCGTCACTGGCCATGAGACTGTGCCAATATAAGGGGCCGACAGCATCACATCCCCCTCTTCCGGTGCTGATTGGATGATGGACGTTCCACCCTTCTCATCCATAATGGGCACATTAGTTGTTGCGCACATGGTTGGTGGCATCCGAAGCTTGGCGGACGGCACGGGCCTACCGCCATGTGGTGTCGCCTCCTGAATCACAGAGTTAGTGGCACCCATAGGGCTGAGTGGGTTCGCAGCCTGCGATGGTGCCAGGTGCACTGGTATATCACATGCCATGGAGTAATCAGGACCCAGCACCACACCTGAGACCTGGTGGCCTGCGGAGCGTGGCTGCATTGTGTGGAGGATGCCATGTCCACGGGCCCCTGGCTTGTAACTTGCAGCGGCACGAAGTGGGACCTCCCGTCTACGCGCCGGTGACGGAAGGTGAGCATTGAGGCCTGGGTGTGCATGGGTGGCCAAGCTCCAATGGGCGGCGGGAGGGCTGGTGTGCCTCTGCTTGGGTGTGCATGGGCCAGCAGGCGATGTTGTCTTGTGCAATTCTGTGTACTGTGCCAATCTTGTATTCAGACTCTGTTTCAGATGAAGGCTCTGTGTCAGATGTGTGACCTGGGGTATTGCTATGCATGCCGGCAAGTGGTTGGAGACACACCGGTGGCAGCAGGTGAGCAGTGTGCGCTGGGTGCGCAGCGGCGGCTCGCCCTCTCTCCTTCTCTATCCCTCACTCTCTCTCCCTCTTCCTCTCTTCTTCTCCCTCTCTCCTTCTCTCTCCCTCACTCTCTCTCTCTCCCTCTCCCTCTCTTCTTCTCTCTCTCTCTTTCTCTCTCTCTCTCCCCCTCTCTTCCTCTTTCTCTCCTTCGCTCTGTCTGTCCTTTGATGTGCGCAGGAATCACCTTCTCATCATGTTTTTTGTCTTGCAGACTGGGACCTGTGGATTGTCCAGAGGAGAGCGGCCATTTGTCATCATTTCATTTCTGTGATATTTTCGATAAAGTTAGATTTGTTGCTTCGGAAGTGGATGTGTGCTGCTCATTTCTGTTTCGACACATGCAGGTCACCAGTTGTGATTGTGCGACGGCAAGCTGATTATTTTGGACATGTTTGGGTTTAGCTGATGTGGCATGTCTTTGGTCGGGCTGTGCCAGGGAGGGGTGGTCCGGGGTGTGTTGTCGGTGGGTGTTGTGGCCCTCTTGGGTGTCCGGGCCGCATGATGTTTGGCTCCATGGCATCTGTTGCCCTTCCGATGTGGCCCTGGGCTGGTCTCCCTTTTGTGGTGCTGGCTGCCGTCCGGCTTAACACCAGGTCAAAGCAGGTGTAGATTTCCTGGTGCTAACGTGCCTTATCGCCTGTTTTGTGTTCTTATCGCCGATGTGGCTGTTCGTTGTGAATGTTGAGGAGTGGTGTTGTTGCGGCCTTTGGCACGGGAATGCCCACTCTGCATCTCATTAGCGATCTTTGCTGGGGTCCTTTGTGGCAATGTTTTTTGCAGCTGCTATCGCAGGGAAACTGGTGCAGTGGGCTGTTAGCACCAGCTTGTGAATGGGATGGTAAATTTATCACGACTTTGGTTGCGATAAAGTGCCGTTAATTCGGCGATAGTTCCTTGTGAATATGGCCCTCAGTTGGTAGGGATGAGTCGTGTTTGATTTGTCTGTTAAGGCAGAAGAGGTTTCTTTAAGCTGCAGGCTCCATCTGGGTGTTGTTTATGATTAATTAAATCAGGATATAGAACATTTAAAAATCAAGAAAGGGAGGTGCTTGATAAAAACATCTTTTAGAAACCTGCAGCACTTAAATCCTCACAACCTTTTGATTCAGGGTTCAATAATGCCCTCAGGTCAGAACAACTCCCACCTAAGCACTTAGGGCCCCATTACGATGGCGGGCAGACTGAGTCTGCCCGCCACTGAAACGGAAAACGGGACCGCCCGCCAGAGGTGCGGTTGACCCGCAGGGCCAATTAGGATGCGCCCGCCACACTGACAGGCGCATTCTTGACTTCAACATTGCGGGGGACTGTGCTGCAAACAGCACCCGCCGCAATGTTAAAGGTGCATGTCGTGCATTGCAATGCACAACGTGACAAGCACAACGCGGTGCCTGCCACCTTGTGTATGGCAATGAAGGGTGGTACCATAGGTACCCCCCAGTGCAGCCACCCCCCCCCCAATCCACCGGGGGCCCGTTAAGTCATTCTCCGCCTGCAAGGCACCGCCACCTAAATGTGGGCTTTTTCCGCATGGCCGGCAATCGTGACGATTGTCTGCCAGCGGAAAAGCGGCGCGCGGTCTTTTCGTCTGCCGCAGTACCCCCCGCCATGCTAATATGGCTGGGTGTAAATGGCGGTCGGGCGGGAAGTTATGGCGGGTGGATCGCCTAATAGGCCCCTTAATGTAGATAAGACACAAAACCTAAAATGTGGAAGACTCAGTGAGATATACATATCATTTGAAGGTATGTAAGGTTGTTATTTGGAAGCCAAACTTAGCTACCTATTTTAAAGTTTCATCATTGCCAAAATTCCCCACTGAAACTCTTCTCTGTTCTGAAATCCTTTCCTAGTCTTCATTGAATTTCCTTCATGGCACACACCGTTTGAAATATTTGTGCAGAGGTGGACTCAGTTTCATCTTTAAAATTCGGGGCACTTATAATTGTCATCATCATCAAGGAAACTTTATTCGGCCAATAGACCATTAAAGTGCAAATGCATTACGGTAGCATTTCATTAAAACATTAAAACAATCCTTTTGAGGACTGGGTCGAGCCCCCACATTCAAATTTATAAATAACATCATTTGGAGCCTACGCCCCATGCAATAAAAGGCAATGAATACAAATTTAATATAATAATAAAAGCAGACATGTAAGGTAATACAAACACTAGGAGAACACATAAAAACCTCAGATGAAGGAAATGGATAAAATGGAACAAATCCAACTTATAATTGTATTAGATGTGTACAAAAACTTTCATATCCATATCTCCACATTGAGCCACAAGAGAACTCGTTGCCTTGCTGATCAGAATCCTCAGCTGTAGAAAATGAAGACGTAGAATGTCTCCTGGCTGTATTCAGTCAGGCTGTCGGATGAAGCCTGCATAATAGCACTGCAGAAAGCTCTCATCTTTCATGACAGATAAAATGTTGGCACGAATTCACAGCTCACTGGATAATAGGGCATATGTGTTTTATGGGTAGAAAGTTCACCGGACACCCTAATTTCTCCTTTATGCTTTGATGTGCTTAACCATGTGCCTGGCATCATGGTTTGATCCTTTAACACAACAAGATCATGGGAGGAGTGCGGAAACTTTTCAACCACTCTTGCCCATTCAAGAGATCTGGGTTTAATTCATTGTTCTTTTGCTCACTATACCACTCCAGTTTGGACCCAGCCATATGCAAATCTGTCTTGGCCCTGCTCCTCACGGGAACAGTCCAGGCTGAACTGCCAGGCCAGATCCTCCCTGGACCGGAAACAAGCATCCTGGGACTGGTTTTGTGGTATCACCCATCATCAGCCAGGCTAGCTTGAATCCAGTGGCACAGAGATCAAGGGACCCACGTCTGGGAATATCCTTGGCCACTTATGGCGAACAAAGCAAACACAAGGAGATGATGGGCGGAGTGCTGAAACTTTTCAACCACTAACCCCCAGTCAAGAGATCTGGGTTTAATCCATCGTTCTTTTGCTCACTATACCACTCCAGTTAGGACCCAGCCATATGCAAATCCATCTTGACCCTGCTCCTTATGGGAACAGTCCAGCTCGAACTGCCAGGCCAGGTCCTAGTTTAGTGTGAAATCTTTGACTCTATGACTACCTACACCAACTGGTGAATGTATGATGCCTGTGTGAATGAATCAATTTGTCTTGTCTAGTGTCAGTTGAGCTGTGAAACTTGTAGTTATTGCACCAACATTTCTTTCTTAGTGCAGGAAATTGAGAGTTAGCTACAGGGTCAGTTTCCCAATGTATTATATTCATTATATATGCACATAAGCGTTTAAGGGAGAACAATGTAGTAATTAGAGTATGTTGTGATTTTTTACCCTGAGAACGTTTGGTGTACCTCTCACGTGTTCTCTTGATTTACGCTCTAGTGTAAATTAGCTCTCGGCAAAGACTATTTTGCCAAGTTTGAGTGAGTGTGCACATCAAACGTATACACGATACTGTAAAAATAAAGATAAAATGCACCTTTACCCATTCACTGGCCGACTACATTTATGCCAAGTTCACAACTCTTTCAGGCCTTTTGGAGCTTGACTTGAATAAGATCTCAGCACAGATCTTATAAATAGTAGTACTCCCCAGAGAGAGCAGGTTCTTATCCAAATATCGCAATGGTTTCTATTAATTTCTCTTTCTACATCCTTTGTTAGTAGTTCTGACTATAGGCAAACATGGCAATTTCTGCCAATGAACAATTCTCTCAAGTTGAGTGCCTTGTGCGTTTAGCCTATATTCCCTGAGGCACCTGTTGCGCTAAAGTAAAAGGGTGAGAACCCTTCATCCTGCAGTACTGCAATTCCAACAAACAAAGAGATAGTTGACCTGCTTCATGAAGCTGTACTTCAGTAAAAATTGGCTTTTTTCTGTTTCCTCCTAGGAATCCACCGCTCCCTGGAAATGTCCAATGTTGATTCTGGCCCAAGGAGGATTACCCTTTTGAGTGTCAGAGCCAGCGAACATCCAAGAGATGAAACCATCTCCATGTGATTGTTGACGGTGTTAAAGGAAGCCTCTCCCAGGAGTCAGAAACTGCTGCCTACTAAAGAAAGACTTATTCCACAGTGAAGTGCCAGAATAAAAGCCAATCCCTTCAGTCAGTACTATGGGTGCCTCTTAGTTAGAGCAACACAATGCAACCTAGAAAAATGAATACTGTTATTGGTAATAACTTTGCCTGCTTACAACAATTTGCACAAAACTTAATAAAAAGTATATTATTTCTGGGTGCATACTCCAAATTTGTTGCAGTTGGGTTAAAGGAGCAACAATTATAAGAGGTCCAAAAAAGTGTTTTCAAGTCTGCAAGAGGCATTATTACCAATACTCTCACATACACACAGATAGTTCTTTAGTTCCACCAAAGAGAATAGATCCTCTCTCACCTCATGCTGTTGACTGTAGATGCATGAGTACCGCCCTCTGGACTAGGTTGTCTGGCTTGACAATGCAAATGTCTGCAAGATGCATTGTCACCCATACTTAAGCATATATATGTAGAGTTGTCTTTGGCTCCTCCACACAGGAGTTCTACTCTCTCATGTCATGCTGTTGGCTGTTTGGGATATTTTCTACCTCTAGTGGAGTCTTGAATTGCCATGGGTGGGGGTTATTTTAGATTTAAAAAGTACACTTAGGTAAAATATATTAATTTCATTACATCTTACATTCATTGCGTACTTAAAAAATCCCTTTTTTCTATTTTTGCCCTTGAAGCATCCCTTCTATGCCAGTCTCACCCCATTGGGTGGTGCCTTTGCTGAGCAAAAATAACAAAAGTAGAATTCAGAATTACCATATTGGTGTTACATAATCCCAGTTTTTCTGTCCCACTCTACTTGGTGCTTTTTGGCGCTATTTTCATGAAAATCTTTAAACATTCATAACTCCGGTTCTACTGTTTGGATTTTTGACTTTTTGGTGTCAAATAATTTACTAAGATGTAGTCTATTTTTCTAAAATAGTGTAGATTTTTTCCTGTGCTTTGTTTTCACTTTATTACTGTTTGTGTGCTGCATAAATACTTCACACATTGTCTCTCAGTTAAATCTGACTACTTTTTGTGCCAAGTGTTAGAAATGGGATTTCTGGTTGGCTAGGGCTTGCGCCAAAGCCAGGCAGAAACCACCACTCTAGTCAGGGCAAGGAAGTTACACGCCAAAGATAACCCCTGCTCACCCCCTTGGTAGCTTGGCACGAGCAGTCAGGCTTATCTCTGAGGCGATGTGTAAAGCGTTTGCGCGCGCACCCAGCAACAACACCCAAGGCCCACCAGAAAGGAAACTCCACGCAAGGTATTATATAAAAATAGCCTTTGTATTATAGTAAAACACATTAGATAACAAATACACACTTTACAATGTGCCACTGGCACGGGGAGATTTTACAAGGGAATTATTTACAGGGGACAGGGCTTCATGGACCACTGTCAGGAATAAGCACTTGTAGAACTAGCACTTCGTAGGAATTAGCCCTTTAGAACATAGCACATACAATCACTGTAGCACCAATTTAGAAGATATAGTGCACAACCAGTAACCACTGGTAACAGAAAGTACCACCTACGCAATCCTAACCACCCTAGGAAAACATCACGCAGGGAAACATGAACACACTAGCATAACTACTACTAGTAAAACAATCTCCAATGCATAAACACAGTTTAGGAAGGAAAATATCCTGAAGACATTGCGCAGGCGCAAAAGTGCATATATAAAAATCACCAGGTGCCCTAGGCGAGGGCACAACACAAGATAACTGTCCTCAGGCCAACTGGCCTCTCAGGGGTGTAGAAATGACCAATATCCAATAATGTCAGGGCGCGACTGCGCAGGCGGCGCAAGCCAGGCGCACAATGCACAACCTAAACGTTGCAGCTGCCCACTAAGTGCTGGGCAGCTGGAGAAAATGAGCTTGGGCACTACTGTGCCTTTGGAGCCCTCTCTGGGCTATGACAATGGGCTGCCTCGTGGGCTCAATCAAACAAATATGGCCCCCAATAATGTTGGAGCGCACCAGCGCTCGAAGAAAACAATGCGGGGTGTTGGAGCCCCACGAGCGCTCTAAAATAATATGCCCCCACGATGGAGCACGCAGGGCGCTCTGACCACGAAATGCGGGCCTCGTTGGAGCCTCCCGGGGCTCGGAAACACTCACGGCACCGCGTGGGAGCCTCGTGGCTGTTCTGTGGGGACTCCGCTCCTCTGCCGGCAGCACTTCTTGGTCGCCGGAGCGCGGGGTGGGCTCCCGGCGGCTCCCTCCGTAAGCGACGTCCTTCCTGGAGGCCCCGATCACGTGGGCCACACTCCCTCCGTAAGCGACGTCCTTCCTGGAGGCCCCGATCACGTGGGCCACACTCCCTCCCGCTGGACCAATCCCAGCGTGGCAGGGGGATGACGCGGCCGGGACTCCGGGCTGCGGCGGGGATTTCTCCTTTCTCTTCACCGAAGCGCGGGGTGGGCTCCCGCCTTCGGTTGGCAATACGATAAAGCAAGCGGGGTGGGCACCCGCGAAGGCTGGCACAAATATGCGGGGTGGGCTCCCGCAAAAATAAAGAGATAAGCGGGGGTGGGCACCCGCCAAGAAGGGCCAAGTCCAACACCAAGCTACCCAGGATCACACACAGGTTAATTTAGTGACTTTTTGTGATTCATCCTACAAGGGGACTGTGGTTGTTGCTTGGCCAGGGCTCACACTACAGTCAACAAACAACCCAGTTTCTCACCGGCGATTGTTCAGGTCTTACAAATAACAGCCACGTTCTTTTGAAGTCAGTTGTTGATAGAAGTAACTAAACAATGCATTGTTTTACCATATACAATACCTGTCCATGAGCATGGTACTCTGGTCAACCAGTTTTGACATGTTGCATCCTGTTGAAATTCCAATTCACAGATCCTATGTGCAAAGGGCTTTGGTCTCTTCTACTTAATACGTCTGGATCCACATCTGAATCCCAAATGCTGCCAGGCAGCAAATTTTGTAAAATTCCCTGCATCGGTGGCAAACAACCCCTGCTCCAGAAATATGCATTTCAGTTGTACAATCGTATGTCCTCACCCACTGTCAGCACTGCACTGGGTATGAAGGTGTAGCCGGATTAAAAAAATGATTGCTTAGACTGTATAGCTCATTCTGCTAAAAGGGAATCTATGCACATCTATTAGTTCTGTACAGATCTGGGATATTTGGAGATCTACCTAAGATCAGACATTGTTTGGGTTGTAGAAGCTGGGATCTGAACCAAAGCTCTGGACATTTGCCACTGGACACTTCTTGTGATTATCACACCATGTCCCTTTCTGCCTCTACATGTGGCTATTTCCATGATGAACCAGGGTCTCCCCCTTTTCTTAGGGCAGGCATTGTGAAAGCTTCTGCATCTGCTGGAGATATTGACTTTGTCAATGTTTTCCTTGCCATGTTATACATCAGTGCGGCTACTGTGCAGCATGGTTGAAAGTAAAACAAAAGGGCCAGCGCTAACCACATTTTTCTGCTTTCAGCCATGCTGCACAGCAGTCAGAATGCTGTACATCCAAAAATACCACCACAAAGCTAAAATATCTCACATAGGCGAGACCCCTAGGCCTTGCCAGTGCTTGTTCTTCTGCCGCTTGCTAGATTTGATTTTTTTATATCTGGTCTCATGTTTGAAGGAGGTCCCAGACACAAAAAAAAGTTAATTCAAAGGGCTGCACAAGACCTGCGACCTGCCTGAAATAAGCAGACATTCTGTCACTATGTTTATCAGAGGATATGCCACCAAAAGGGATGTAAGATGGCTGAGCCAGCAGCCAACCAAGTGGCTCAGCCATCAGGAAACCAGCATCCTTGCATCTGAATGGTGCCTGGGCTGGGTGACTGCCACATGTTTTTGACAGCTTTCCCAATACGCCTCAGCAGTAAATCAAGACCTGAGTTTTTTCTTGTGTGACTTTAACAATATTGATTGTGAAAGAAGTATTAGGTAATCAGTTACAAATAATGTCTCCTTGATCCAAAGTACCCTCACACGACACTGCACGTGACATCACCAAAAGCATCAGTGATAGCACAGACTGTCACATCAGGAATGATAGTCATGATGAGTGTAACAACAAATAGGGCTATTTCTCCTCATCCTTCTCCTTAGACATGGACAAGTCAAGGCTGTGCCTGGATCAAGGCATAAGCCCGGCTCTGCCTCAGCTCGAGGGTCTTTTAACCCGTCAAGCTGAGAACGAGCCAAGCCTTCTTGTGAATTCGGCCCAGAGAGAAGGGGTCATAGAAAGGCTGGTCTGGATGCAGTGGGGCTCCTTGTAACTTTGTGTCTTTTTCCTGAAAGAATTCTTCTGCGAACTTGCTTCAAGGTGTGACAATCAGGGCACAAGTCGGGGTGTTGTCGCTGGTGCACAGAACCCCCCGCTAATTTTAGAGAGTGGACTCTTCTCACTTGAGTCAAAGGAAGGGACCCTGGGACTGGAGGGGTCCTCCTTCCTGTGAGGCTGCACAAAGACAGCTCTGGAGGGGCCAGCACCTGTGTTTGGTTTGTGTAGTGTCTCTTGCCTGCTCACATCATGTGTGTGCTCTGCATGTCGTACTGTGCCATGGCGCCTAAACCTCAATTTACCTCGAATTGTTCTAGGCAATAAAGGTGCATTTAGCACCTCGTTTTATTTCGAGAGATGCGTCGCTCTGAATTTCCTAATATTGTATGCAACAATCTGCTCTTCAAATGTCACCGGATCCTCTCCCCTACTTGCCTGTGAACCTTGTCTTGTTGCGGAAATATTATAAGCCCCTGGACAGCAAGAGAATAAATTAAGTGTTTGTGCAACAAATACTTCTTTAGAGCTGGACCAGTTTTGGAGGCAGAAAAATTGGTTCTTTTCTCAAAAATTGTTTTGACTTTTCATGCCAAAATAAACCTTTTTTATACAAAAAACTGTGAGAAATACAGTTGTGATGGGACGGGGGAGAAAAAAGGTAGAAAATGAGAAGCTACATTTTATTTAACATCTGCAAAGTGGCTCAAACATGAAACTATCAGCCAATGCCCAGTTTTCAGCCGACGACATGTGTCGGCGTGGAGACGCCAGGGTCTTAATATTCCAACATGCAGAGTGATGTTGGCTAAGAGGCCAGACCTGGCCGAAGGTGTCACATGTGATGTGGAGCCACTTGGCAGATAATGTTGGTTGGAGCAGCCAAGACAACGTTTAAGTAACTGCTCGCGAGTCAGGCGCACACCTGCGGTTTTGAATGAGTGCGCATCCCACAGACCCACCCTTGGTGCTGCACCAGTTGGACCGGTTGAGAACCACCACTGAGGCTCCGCCTTGGTTAAGCCAGCAGTTCTCACATCAGAGCGCTAGGCCAGCAGAGAAGTGAAACAGCCCTTTCACTGAAGTGAGGCATCTTGCAGGCCTATGGCATAGCTTTCTCTGACATCACTTCCTGTGATATCACTCCGCGTGATGAGTTTGCCTATCCCAATCAGTCCCACCACTATTGTTTTTAGCACTTGTGCCCTGGTGGTAGGTGCATTTGTTTAACACTGTGCACTGATAAAGCGCTTCACAATTAATCACAAGGCTCTGTCCTTTATTGCTAAACTGTGGAAAGGAGGAGCTATGTATCCAGTAATTGACATGCAAGTATGTAAGCATGACACCCCAGGCCAATCCCAGCTTCCCTGCTTTACCAAATTGTCTGATCTCGGACAATTAATTTACTTGAGATTGACTCTTTTTACTTGATAATCACATTTGGGAGGCCTCCATCTGATTCTGTTCAGAATGTCTGCTGATTAAAATCCCATCTGATATATTCTTTAAAATACTATATAATGTTGCTCCCTCACAATAACAATATAGTCTAAATAGGAGCGCGTCATAACTGACGTCTCTGGTTCACTCATAACCTTTGTGAGGACATGGCGGGGGCGGCTCACATAGGTTTATGATCTCAAGTTCACGGCCTATTATTTCTCATAAATGGCAGTGAATGAATACAACTGTATCATCTAACACACTGAAGTAAAATGATTATTCACGATAAAGGGACACACGTTGTTGAATTCTGAAGCCCTTCTGGTATCATGCTGAACTTTTGTTGCACAAATGACTTTTACAACAGTTTTGATTGCTCGGCACCGGATCAGACTTTGCTCTCCTTCAAAAAAATGTATCGATTTCTCATCCCTATTCCTCGGCCCCTGCATGGACATAGTGCACAATTAAATACGGAATGGTGTCTGTTGATTTTGTTTGTAAACAATTAATAAAAGTCCTTTGCACACTTTTCTCTCCTTTCCTTGAAACTTTGACTTACTGTCTTGAGTATGTTGTTCCTCAATTGGGTTCATAGGTTTTTGTCAGGCTCTGTGTCACTGTGTTTATCCGCTCACACTGGGGTACCACTTTGCACAGTAATAGTGCGCCGCGTCTGTCGTCTGAGCATCTTTTATAATTAGCTGGTACCCGGCTCCGGCGCTGCTCACTGTGGCAGTGAAGTGATAAGATGACATCCCGGGACCATATGTAGGGTCGCTCCAGGCGTGATAGTGATACAGAATGAGCTTCGGGGCTTCTCCTGGGATCTGTCTGAAGAAAACTACATAATCGCCGTCTTTCACCCCAACCTCACAGCCAATCACGGCCCTTTGTCCAAGACTGACCTCAACCGTGGGAGCTATCACAGGTTTCTGAGCCTGAACATCTGAAAAGTGAGGGAGAGAAATACATTTATGAACACTAGCTGTGTAAATACACATAGTTATATGCATGACTGCCAGAAAAGCCAAACCTACTTCAGATCTTGCATACTTACAGGGTGTCCACAGCAGGACACAGAAGGCCAGGGTCTGCAGCAGCCTCATTCTTTCAGGTCCTGGGGCTCCTCTCTGAACCTTGAACATAGAGATGCACAAAAGGCGAAGTCTGACAAGCTTAATATATGCTTCAGTCCCCCAGGGGGACCAAGAGGCAGGGATGCAAATATGAAATTCACTTAACACATCACTGGACCAAACAGGAACTTAGAAACTGACTATAGTCACCCATAGATTTCATTTAAGGTGTTGCTGCATTCGAGTTGAACATTTTTGCTGCTTTGTAACAAAAAAACAAAAAGTCACATTTAATTTCTTTTACAAGCTTGTCAGTTCTGTAATATTGGAGGACGCATTTACACAGCCAAGTGACACTCTCGATTTGAAAGTATTAAGGATGGAATTCAACAACCTACAAAATGACAGAACATTCTTTCTGTAACATTGAGGACACACTAACATTTGTCACTCACAAACTCTTCGGAGATCCAGAGCAGTGGCCGTGCATGTAGTAACAACTAAAGATATTTAGGACGGACGGAGAAGCTCTACTAAACTCCGTGAAGATATGCCACAGTGGACCTTTCAGAGGGTGGACATTTCATCCTAGGAAAATGCTGGAAAATGTTTGGCAATGATAGCACACTTTGTGCATTATCCCCCACCTCCCACTTACATATAGCAACAAACAAGATACACAGCTCCGTCCAGACTGCGCATTCTGCAAATCTTGCTATTCACTAAACTTGTGTTGAGCTGTTTTCGGTCGCTTGGGAAGACTCCACTTTGTAGGGATGAGTTGGTGTTTGCTTTGTCTGTTACAGGAGGAGAGGATCTTTAAGCTACAGACTGCAGGTTCGAACTGGGTGTTGCTTATGAAGAAATAAATCAAGCTTCAGAACATTTAATAATCAAGAAAGGGAGGTGCTTATAAGAACCTCCTTTAGAAGCCTGCAGTACTTAAATCCACACAACCTTGTAATACAGGGATCAGTAGTGCCCTGGTGCTGTCTGAACTAGACATTTAATTTGGGCAAGACCCAAAATATAGAACATGGAAGACTCAATGTGATGTAAATATCTTTTGAAAGCATAAACGGTTGATATTTGGAAGCTAAACTTAGATATCTCTTTAAAAGTTTCATTATTTCAAAACATCCCCACAGAATCTCTTCTCTGTTCTGATCCTTTCCTAGTCACCAGTGAATACCCTCCATGTCACACACCACTGGAGACTTTTGTGAAGAGTTGGCCTCATTTTCATCTTTAAAATTCAGGGCATTTATAATTGTATCAGATGTGCACGAAAACATTCAGCTCCATCACTCCACATTGACCCACAAGAGAACACGTGGCCTTGCTGGTCAGTGTGCTCAGCGGCATCAGAAGAATCAGCAGAGTGTCTGCTGACTGTACTCAGTCAGGCTGTCGGATGAATCTAGCCTAAGAGCACTGCGGAGAGCCCTCACCTTCCATGACACATGTAATGTTGGCGCGAGTTCACAGCTCACTGGCTAATGGGGCAAAAATTGTTCGTGGGAAGAAAGTTCAGTGGGCACCCAATTTATCATATATGTACTTTTCTGCTTGCCCATGTGCCTTGCGTCATGGTTTGGTATTTTAACACTTCATGAATGGCTAATGGTACTCCATTCTTCTACGTAAGAGAAATATATGTTTCCATATGCGAGAGGCGCTAACCAGTTGTGCCATCCTGACAAGAGGCAAACACTTCTAATCATAAAATAAGTTATACACCTTCACTTTCGGGTCAAAATAAATCCTTTACAATGCCACACCTACCTGCAGCTATTCGGGGACTATTATAATGCAGAGCCGCGCATTACAAAAGTGCATTAAAAAATCAGTGCACTTGTAAAGCAGCAACAGGAACCTCATCACCACGATGCCTTCCAATAGTCCATCCTTAGATGTTATACAAACTGGGGCTTAGATAAGAATGTCTTGACCAGCCTGTTGAACACTGTCCTAGATAGGATACCATTCTGATCTATATTGACAGTGGTCAAAACATGACCCTGTATTTTGTCTGTTCTTTAGATGATCACAGTTCTGTTATGTCATGTTATGCGATAATATGTTATGTTTGTTTATTGTAAAGCGCACACACGCAGAAGCTTCTTGCCGCTTGGATCAGTTACTGGGTGCAATGATGGAGATGTTACAAATTGTATAGCCAAGGGTTTAGCTTTTTTCTAAACATAGACATGGAAGGTTGAAAACGTAGACATAAAGGAAGTTTGGCTGCATAGACTGATCTTTTCCAAGTATGTTCTTTGCGAGTAACAGGAAGTAAAGAAGGAATTGCCCTTCTGACCTTTAAAAGCGAGGAGCATGATACAAGCTGAATTTATAAACTAGGAAAGGTGCAGACAAGAATATAGAGATTTATGAATTATGGTTAGAGATTTAAATTGATGCAAGTTTGGTGAGATAGGTAGCCACTTCTTGAAGTCAGTGATAAGTCTGGCTGCTGTGCTTTTTTTTGAGCTGGAGATGATTCAAGGATTTGTTGCGCAAGATGAGATAGATACTATTACCATAATCCAGCCTAGATTGCATAACGGCATTGATGATTTGGATATGGAACTTAGAATCAATGGAAAGCAGATTATGCTGAAGAGTTTTCGAATAAAAATAAAGGAACTACTTACCGTCAGAGATCTTGAGATTGAGGACTAACTTCTCATCCTAGATAACTGTAAGGTTATGGACAGTTTTAACTGAATGGGGGCGAGGAACTGGCCAGTGAATGTCAGCCCAGCGAGCAGATAAGAGGTTGGAAAAACACAACTCAGATTTTGATGAGTTCAGTTTTAAAACATTTGTAGACAACCACCAACAAAGGTTGAGTCAGGTGAACTCTGAAACAATTCTGAAGAGTTATTTAGCCATATTAGGAGCATTTGTTATTCTGTTGGTGTAACAGGTAATGTGCTACCTTCATGGCCTCTTTGTATTCCAGTTATTGGTTTTCAAATAAAACATGTGGATCCACGGTGTAGCTTTTCCTCCAGCTCCTTTCGGCACATTGAGTTGCTAGTTGGGCCACATGCATCAAAGTGAGGAAATGCGATTCCTAAATTGCATGTAGGAATCGCAAAAAAATTGCGATTCCTAGACATTCCTTAATTGCGACTCGCAAATTGTGATTTGCCATTAAGGAATGGCTACCCATTCATTCCTATGGGCCTAGAGGCTCCTAGGAATTAATGGGATTGCATGCGCAATTTGTGAGTACCAAATAGGTACTCGCAAATTGCGCAAGCAATTTGAACGGTGCAAGGGGGCCAAAAGGCCACCCTGATGCATCCCAAAAAAGGTAGGTATGCCCTTGTGGTGCACACACATGCCCTAAGGGTGTTTGTGTGCACCACAATGTACTTTGAAAAATGCATTTATTTGCATTTTTCAAAGGAATTGCAAATTACCATCAACTTGAAGTTGATGGTAATTTGCGATTTCAAATTGTAACAACCCAATTTGCGAATGCATAATACATCACATTTAGGGAATCGCAATTTGTGTTTCCCTAAATGCATTCACAATTTAGGTAATCGCTAAAAATTGCGATGACCTAATTTGTGAATGCATGTTATTTGATGCATCGCAAATTGCATTTTACCGGTCGCAAACGGGCAGATTCTGCGAATCGGCCTGTTTGTGACGGGTAAAATGCTTGATGCATGTGCCCCATAATGCCTAGTTATTTAATGGACAAAAGATTTTCTTAATGTGTGAGAGTTCTAGGAGTTTTAATAGACCATGTGTATCGTAAAGGAGAAACCCGATTGACCATTTCAGCTAATGCAGCGTTAATGATTGAAAAATTATGTTTAGGATTTGATGGACAAAATCTATTTGTGCAATTAAGAAACTAGTTTTTAATCATTTCACAAAAATCAGGGGGGTTTATCTGGTTCCATTTGTTATGGAGAGAAACCGTAGTAATGCTTTATGTGGGAGTTGTACTCTGCCATGAGATTTCAAATGGACTGAACAAGTAGTTTGACCATTTTAGGGTAAAGGGATTGGACGTGAGGTTAAAATTCTCAGACGCAATTATATGGTCCAGTAAGTTCCCGGGCTCATGTGTAGGAATATAATTGTGTGGGTGCTGACCTGATAATATTGGATTTGCAGGAAATGATTCTGCAGCTTCGGCTGGTGAATCTAATTTGAGATTAAGATCACCAAGAAACAAGGCAGAATTATGGAATAGTAAGAATTGGTATAGAAAATTAGAAAGAACAAGCAATTCATCATGAGGTGTGTAGGGTGTTCTATGATGGAGCATAGTGAGAATGGATATATTTTTAAAAGTGAATTAGGCAATGAGAATGGCCACAGTAATAGCAGTAAATTTGATATGCTTATTCCAGACATAATATTAGTTGAGTGTGAAATCTATGACTATATTACTACCTACTCCAACTGATAACTGTATGATGTCTGTGAGAATGGATCCTTTTGTCTAGTGTCACTTGAGCGGTGAAATTTGTAGTTATCGCACCAACAATTTCTTCTCCGCTCAGGAATAGGTTTAGGGTTTAGCTACAGGGTCAGATTCTGGATTCATTATATTCATTATATAAGGGAATACATATTCAAGGGAGAACACTGTAGATAAGTAATTGGAGTATGTTGTGATATGTTACCCTTTTGGTGCATCTCTGACGTGTTCTCTTTATTTACGCTCTAGTGTAAATTAGCTCTCAGCAAAGACTCTTTTTGCAAGTTTGAGTGATTGTGCACTTAGCACGTATACTAGTTACTGTTAAAACAAAGCTAAAATGCATCATAACCGATTCACTGGCTAAGTACATGTATGTCAAGTTCCCAACTCTTTCAGGTCTTGACTTGAATAAGGTCTCATTTAAGGTCTTATAATGATTAGGGCTCCCTTGGGGCAGTGGGTTCTTATAATAGCTAAATTGTTTTTATTAATCTCTCTTCCTACAGCCTTTGTTTATAGTTCTGACTATAGGCAAACATGGCAATTTCTGCCAATGAGCAAGTCTCTCAATTTTGAGTGCCTTTGAATGTGGTTAGCTTATATCCTCAGAGGTACCTGTTAAATAAAAGTACAAAGGTGGCAACCTTTCCTCCTGCAGTACTGCAATTTCAACAAACAAACAGATAGTTGAACTGGTTCATGAAGCTGTAATTCACAAAAAATTGGCTTTTTCCATTTCCTCCTAGGATTTCACCGCTGACTGGCAGTGACCAGTGTAGGTTCTGGCAGAAGGAGGATTACCACGTTTAGTGGCAGAGCCAGCAAATATCCAAGAGATGCAACCGTCTCCGTGTGATTGTTGACAGTGTTAAAGGAAGCTTCTCCCAGGAGTCAGGAACTGCTGCCTATTAAAGAAAGACTTATTCCTCATATACCTGGTAGGAAAAGCCCCTTCTTGAAAGAAGTACCCAATCCCAAACCTCATCTAGTCCGTCTTGTACATCGTGCAAGGATCAAACTTTGCATTCCAGTGTGTGGGTAGAAGAGAATTGGTGGGATTTGACCTGGATAGTTAAAATAATGCAGAATCAGTGGAATAAGAAATAGTAGAGATCTGTGAAAAGATGTTTCAATTTCCAGTGGACTATTGTCCAAAAAATGTCTTACCTGTAAGAGATGGAGCCATGTATATGAACCATGCTAAAATATGCTATGCAGTTATGACAAGAGGCATGTTATAAAATGGTGAGGATTATGTATGCCACTTATTGCTGAAAAGATAATTTATTGTGATGTCAATGTTAAGGAAACTACGCACTGTCCAACCATAGAAGCCGTTTCTCTTCAAACCTCTACAAGAATTGATGTACTAGTTCATGTCACTCGACTCATATTCCAATGTATTTTTTCAGATTTTGATTTGTCAACATAATAGTCTTCGCGTTCCTTATCTTTTTCCAATTTTATTTATTTTACTTTCTTCTAAGAGAGGAATAACATGTTTCATGCTTGTGCTACTATTTATTTGCATATTGTGAATTCTATAGTTGTCCTTTGATGTTGATGCAATATTACTGGAGGGGTCTATATTTATCAATTCGAAAGAAGCTGCCACTGGTCTCCAACTAAACATTTACTGACCTTGCATGTGGCAGTTCATCTTTACTGGTAGGCACATTTATGTCAAAATGGAATGTTTTAATGGTGTGTCACCCAGGGTCCAAGTACCAAAGTGTATGCATTTTCCTGGAATCACCTCCAACCTCAAAAAAGAAGTGTATGGTCTACCTTACATACCTCTCAGTTCATCGTGGTGATTTATTATCTTGAAGTGTGAATATGCTGAACCAGAAAATCAGCGAAGAGCCCGCTGATCCAGAACATAATACCTATTTGTTTCTAATGAAGTACTACAAAGAACAAGCATTTGCAATGCAATAGGTCTCGCATTTATACGAGTTTGAGCTATTGGCATTGTAAATGACAATGCTTTTTATTCAAGTTTGGTTTTTTAAAAACATAAATAAAAGGCACTGTCATTTACAATGCCAATAGCTCAAACTCGTATAAATGCAAGACCTATTGCATTGCAAATGCTTGTTTTTAGTTCTCGCTGAGCCAGCGCATGCTCTGCTCTGCGAGAAATCTAGTGTGTAGGTTTTCAAAGTGCTGCCACAGGCTTTTGGCCTAGCACTTGCGTTCACGGGCGCAGTGGCCATGTGGGTTTCTGGCAAGGCTCATTAAGCCTTGCGTGCCTCAATGAGCTTTCACTTTCGTGCTTGTTTTTCTTCATGTTTAAAAGCCACTTTCAGTAGGCTCCTTTTTAGAATCGTGGCATTCCGCGCTTTTATGCCTGATTCAAATTAAAATTTGAACAGCCCCACTTTTTTCTTTTTTACTCAAACAAAAGTATTTATTTTTTAATACATCACTTTATGTAGGGCTGTGGTGAGACTGAATTTAGAGTACATTTTTTTTTTTTCTGCAATGTGCTTGCTTTTCTTAGGTAACTCAAAAGAGGAAATGGTCTGTAGCATATGCCGTGAGTTGAAAAGTCATGATAAAATAACACGAAGAGAAACAATTGCATTATGGATATTATCGTAATGAATTAAAGTATGTTTGATTTACCAACATTACATATTTTCTTAGACTGCATAATTACATACAATAGTAGTCGAGTTAGAAGAGCTCTTGCACACTCCAGGGTTCGGTGTCTAAGTTATTACAATATTTTTTTTTCTGCCCCTAACAATGTTGCTTTTTCTGCTGGTTCTTCTCTCGACGTCAAGCACCAAACCCTGACCCTTGTGTGACAGTAAGCACAATAAAACTGCATAGGGCTCCTGTTTGCAGAGTTCCAAACCCTCGCCCCTCCCGCCTACTCATGCAAACACAGCTGCTTCTCAGAAGCTTTTAAGCAGTGATACAGTCACCATGCCACCTTGCCTAAACAAGCATTGGCATAGCCAATAGGTCTTGCCTTTGGGACCTTATGTGTTTAGCCATGCAACTGTTGATGTTGCACCAAGGAAAAATACTTATAAGGTCCCAAAGGCGAGACCTTATGCCAATGCTTGTTTAGGACTTGTGCCTGTTTAGGCCCAAGATTCCTCGCGGCTTCAGAGAAAGGGAGACATGAACCGTCCCAAGTATAAAGATGAGGCAATATCACAGGTGTTACTTCTTGGTGAGTCTGAGTGAACTAGTAAAACAAACTTCACAGAAGCAGCATAATACATTTGACTTTTGAAGGCAAGTCTAAATGGTTTTTTTCCCCCAAAAGTAAAATGACGTGAATTAAGAAGCATGCATATTTCACATTTCTTTGTCTGACTAGGGGGAAAATGACGTGAATTAAGAAGCATGCATATTTCACATTTCTTTGTCTGACTATGGGGAAAATGACGTGAATTAAGAAGCATGCATATTTCACATTTCTTTGTCTGACTGTGGGGAAAATCAATCGGAACCCTTATTTTAAATGCTCTGTCTTGTGTTACTAATATTGTCTAGCTTTATAGCCAATGGCGCTTTACTTTCTCGTACCTGTATGTGCACTTTTCTCACTGGTGAATTGGCTGTAAATCATACCAGGCCAATGCTCGTTTGGGCGGCTGTCTTAAATGCCTCAGGTCCAATTTTATAGTGATTTCATAGGATCACGTTCCTTATCATCAAAAAGATAAAGGTTTTTCTAAAGCAGCGGTATGTCTTCCAGGCTGCAACTAATGGCTCCCAAGTAAACAAATGCTAGCTCTACATTTATACACACCTTATGTTCGGGGTCTGTGCACAATGGTGCACGGCACAACTGCTTGTTTTTACTCGCTACCTACAGTATCACTCAAAGCCAAAGAAATGTCACACATGAGCACACCGAAAACACAGAACTGTCATACAAAAGTAATCTGAAACCTTGGAGGTTATGTAAATGTATTGTCTGGATTTGCTAAATAATACGGCCTAATACAGATCTGAACACCAGCGGCCGAGACCAAACGCTAATCACAGTGCACCAATTTGACGTCAGCTGCTACCCCTTTGTGCACCGCGCGCATGGGCACGGCCTCACTACTGCCGAAGCCGCGCAGGCCCGACTACCAGAGGCCGACTTCGCCGACCGTGGCGCAGCGGGCTTGACAGGCTGACAAGCTCACGTAAAACGTGCGCCACATGGACCGACTCACTCACCAGCTCACGGTTAAACTCACACCAGATCCCGATTGACGCAGAAGGTTCACTCGGCGCGCACGATAATCACTGTCGGCGTCACTTGCTGAGTCTGCTTTGCCGTCTGCAACCGCCCTGCAGCTGCAAGAAGCGTAAGGCGTGTACGTCAGAGTCAGAGCTGTGTCAGACCGGCGAATCAGCAGGGCGCGAGCACAGGATGTGAGAATCCATTGAGCTGTAGTAATGTTCAGGGCTGCCCACCATGCCGATTTAGATTTGTGTATTTACACCTTACATATGACTGATTTGTTTTTTACAGATGTAGTAGGTGACAGTCGCATGTAGCATTTGAACTCGTGTGGGGATGCGAAATTGATTTATTTAAGAGCTATACCGCATACACCAAACCGACCTCTCAAGGTCTTCAGCGGAATGTTGAGCTCAGCGGTGCCATAAGCACCAATATGTTGAGAAGGATCATGGCTGGCTGGTTATCTTTATCAAGGGTGATGTGTTCATCATTTATAGTGCCCTCCAGTCTGTCTCTGTTCGTCTTACAGGTTGTAAATCAGATTGGATCCCATATAAACAAGCATTGGCCGCACGCGCGCCTCGCGCTTGAAGTTTAAAAAAAAAAGAAAAACAAGCCCGGCGGAGCGTGGCGCGCGCGCGCGCTTGGGGGCGGGGGAGCGGACCCTTTGAAGTGCTCCCAAAAGGCGGATTGCATGGAGGCACGATGCACGTGATTGTGCGCGTGCTAGCCATGCAATCCGCTTTTTGGGAGCACTTTTGAAACCCGTATGCTATAGTCTCGCTTTGCAATCGCTTACGCGATAGCAAGGCGAGACCTAAAAAGGTGTGTTATTGATTAAGAGAAGCAAACAATTTACACACATTGTCAAAAAACAAACAAAAGGGTAAACTGTTGAAAACGCGTATGTTAAATGTCATTGCCATTAGGACCCCTCCTTGGGAACGTCTATGCTGATATATCAGGTTCTTTAAATTATTTAGGATCATCAATTGTTTAGAGCAGAGGTTCTTAACCTGTGGTCCGGGTGCCCATGGGGGTCCGCAATGTCTACTCAGGGGGTCCGTGAGTGATTAGAACATGTAGTTATGTGTTTGCAAATAAAGAAGCAAAATATAAAAATGAAAATTTTTAAATATGAAGGAGTTTGCAGTTAGAAATTAAGAATTAAGTTGGTGTCTTGAGATTGATTTGTGGGAGCAGTACATATTAATCATACAGAATATAGTATGGAGGATGGGAGGCCTCAGTTGGATATTGAAAGTCCGTAACCTTCCCATAAAAATGAACCTTTATATTTTTTATATTTTTGTGAATTAAATAAAATATTTCATCATTTGGCTATTTGTTTGATGATTGATCTTTTCTGATTTTTTTGTGTATTGTTTTGAGGGGCAAATCCTCCAAAGTGCTTAACCCAGGACCACCGGCTTCCAGTAATGACTCACTGGGGGGTCCCCGGATTCTAATAATAATTAAGCGGGGGTTACAGGATTCTAAGAATGATTAAGTCGGGGTCCACACAAGTCAAAAGGTTAAGAACTACTTATTTTGAGTGATTATTCTAAATTAGATGTTAGGTCGCTATCTCCTTTCCATTCAAAGAAATATACTTTCCTCTGACATATTTTGGCATCTTTTTAGAGGGTCATCGGCACGAACTAGCATATGCTGTATGTCTGTCTTATTTCAACGTGCTCCATCTCTCCTTCTAAAGACCAATCTGTGATATTAGAAGCTAATGGGCATTTTGCCAAAGAACAATCCTATCAATCTCTCAGGGCCTGATTACGAGTTTGTTAGACGGGTTACTCCATCACAAACGTGACAGAAATCCCGTACTCCGCATAACGAGTTCCATTATATTCCATTGGATATAATGGAACTCGTAATACAGCGGACGGGATGTCCGTCACATTTGTGATGGAGTAGCCCATTCGCTAAACTTCTAATCAGACCCTTAGGGGTCCATTAGGATGTCAGGCAGTGGCACCACTACGGTGCCGGCGGTGCAGAAAAATGCTTTATTCCGCCCGCGAGCAGCGGTACTCACGGCTGCCATATTAGTATGGGCAAACATAGCCCATTTCCCGACCGCCGTGGTGCGACGCGCACCACCATCAAAGTGTGCCTGCTACTGCGGCGGTGGGAGCCAATGGAGACTCTCCGCCGTGCAGAATGACGTCTGCCCCGCTCCACAAATTAGGAAGACCCAAACAAGCAGACGTACCGCAGCAGAGAAACCGCCCAACCAGAGACGGCAGAAGCTCGACAGCGGAGCGCGAAACCAGAGTCCCGGTCCACATCACCCAGTCACAACCGCCATGGACCCAGCTCTATACGTCTTTCCGGTGCTGTACCTGCTACATCACCAGAAACTCATGGACCGCCGTTTCTCTTCAAACCTCTACCAGAATTGATGTACTAGTTCATGTCACTCGACTCATATTCCAATGTATTTTTTCAGATTTTGATTTGTCAATATAATAGTCTTAGCGTTACTTATCTTTTTCCAATTTTGTTTATTTTACTTTCTTCTAAGAGAGGAATAACATGTTTCATGCTTGTGCTACTATTTATTTGCATATTGTGAATTCTATAGTTGTCCTTTGATGTTGATGCAATATTACTGGAGGGGTCTATATTTATCAATTCGAAAGAAGCTGCCACTGGTCTCCAACTAAACATTTACTGACCTTGCATGTGGCAGTTCATCTTTACTGGTAGGTACATTTATGTAAAATTGGGATTTTTTAATGATGTGTCACCCATGGTCCAAGTACCAAAGTGTATGCATTTTCCTGGAATCACCTCCAACCTCAAAAAAGAAGTGTATGGTCTACCTTACATACCTCTCAGTTCATCGTGGTGATTTATTATCTTGAAGTGTGAATATGTTGAACCAGAAAATCAGCGAAGAGCCCACTGATCCAGAACATAATACCTTTTGTTTCTAATGAAGTACTACAAAGAAAAAGGTGTGTTATTGATTAAGAGAAGCAAACAATTTACACACATTGTCAAAAAACAAACAAAAGGGTAAACTGTTGAAAACGCGTATGTTAAATGTCATTGCCATTAGGACCCCTCCTTGGGACCGTCTATGCTGATATATCAGGTTCTTTAAATTATTTAGGATCATCAATTGTTTAGAGCAGAGGTTCTTAACCTGTGGTCCGGGTGCCCATGGGGCTCCGCAATGTCTACTCAGGGGGTCCGTGAGTGATTAGAACATGTAGTTATGTGTTTGCAAATAAAGAAGCAAAATATAAAAATGAAAAATTTTAAATATGAAGGAGTTTGCAGTTAGAAATTAAGAATGAAGTTGGTGTCTTGAGATTGATTTGTGGGAGCAGTACATATTAATCATACAGAATATAGTATGGAGGATGGGAGGCCTCAGTGGGATATTGAAAGTCCGTAACCTTCCCATAAAAATGAACCTTTATATTTTTTATATTTATGTGAATTAAATAAAATATTTCATCATTTGGCTATTTGTTTGATGATTGATCTTTTCTGATTTTTTTGTGTATTGTTTTGAGGGGCAAATCCTCCAAAGTGCTTAACCCAGGACCAATGGCTTCCAGTAATGACTCACTGGGGATCCCCGGATTCTAATAATAATTAAGTGGGGGTTACAGGATTCCAAGAATGATTAAGTCGGGGTCCACACAAGTCAAATGGTTAAGAACTACTTATTTTGAGTGATTATTCTAAATTAGATGTTAGGTCGCTATCTCCTTTCCATTCAAAGAAATATACTTTCCTCTGACATATTTTGGCATCTTTTTATAGGGGCATTGGCTC
Organism: Triturus cristatus; assembly: GCF_964204655.1. Lineage (NCBI taxonomy): Eukaryota > Metazoa > Chordata > Amphibia > Caudata > Salamandridae > Triturus > Triturus cristatus. The sequence continues at coordinate 102,045,207 of NC_140595.1, read as the reverse complement.
GAACTAGCACATGCTGTATGTCTGTCTTATTTCAGCGTGCTCCATCTCTCCTTCTAAAGACCAATCTGTGATATTAGAAGCTAACGGGCATTTTGCCAAAGAACAATCCTATCAATCTCTCAGCGACTGATTACGAGTTTGTTAGATGTGTTACTCCATCACAAACATGACAGATATTCCGCACTCCGCATTACGAGTTCCATTATATTCCATTGAATATAATGGAACTCGTAATACAGCGGACGGGATATCCGTAACATTTGTGATGGAGTAGCCCATCCGCTAAACTTCTAATCAGACCCTTAGGGGTCCATTAGGATGTCAGGCGGTGGCACCACCGCAGTGGCGGCGGTGCGGAAAAATGCTTTATTTCACCCGCGAGCAGCAGGTATGGCCAAACATAGCCCATTTCCCGACCGCCGCCGTGCGACGCGCACCACCATCAAAGTGTGCCTGCCACCGCGGCGGTGGGAGCCAATGGAGACTCTCCGCCGTGCGGAATGACGTCCGACTCGCTCCACAAATTAGGAAGAACCAAACAAGCAGAAGCACCGCAGCGGAGAAACCGCCCAACCAGAGACGCCGGAAGCTCGACAGCGGAGCGCAAAACCAGAGTCCCGGTCCACATCACCCAGTCACGACCCCCATGGACCCAGCTCTACACGTCTTTCCGGTGCTGTACCTGCTACATCACCAGCAACTCATGGACCTCCGCGGACGCCGCCACAGGTACGCAATAACACAAACACAACACACAACACATGGGCTGACACAGGGTCCAAATCCACATCAGACACCCTGGTGGGGACAGGGACACATCCACAAGGGCACCCACACATCACCCACCTGCCACCAAGTCACCCCTTTGCATCCTAGACACACATCTCCGCGACCATGCAGCAATGTCCCGGTCACATCAGCGCAGCGGTGAACACAAGGAAATACATGCGCACAATGCAGAAGGCAGGACCAGTGCCAGGCATGCACAGGGCACAAAGACCAGAGGGCCACACCGCCTCCCACCACACACTAGCACACACCATGAAGGCACATGCCATGTGCCCCTTCTGTGCACCCATGCACAATAACAAGCCAGGTCAATACACACCCTGCACCACACAACAAACAACCAGGGAGACAGACACTGCAGGAGTGGCTGCACAGGAACACACAGCACAGTAGCACAGGGCCAGGGAAACACACACACCACCACACACAGGGAAACTAAATTGAGGACAAGCACCAAATGAACACATACAAGGAACTAACATCCAAATTGACACACAGCCTGCATAGTCACACATACATACCACAGACTGACACACAGACACATACACAACCCACATACCAACAGCAATGGAGCACAACTAATAGGAAACCCAAACTGGGATGCACACAAATGGAAGGGCAAGGAGACACACAACAAGCATGTGTACATCACATGCAAGACAAGGAACAGAGAACAACACCCTCACACCATCAAAGTACACATGGCTGGTACAGTCACTGAGGTCAAACCACAGACATTACAGTGCAACAACACAGGGAGACAGCAAGGCAAACCAAGGATGAAAGGAAGGCCCTGAAGTCAAACTGTGAACAGCCATACATCTATACAACTACTTTACAGGAGTACACTAGCAGCACTACACACAGGGACCATTGACACACGCCATGACTGACAAACACCAGTAAGAATCGACACACATACCCTCCTCACACCAGCAGCACACAACACCAGTGCCAAACACACTGAAGGCTGGCAATACTTGCCAGTCAACACACAAACAATCACACACCCTGGGGGTAGACACAAACATCACACATACACACACAGAGATGCCACAACAAATGTCTGCACAAAGCCAACACACAAACACATAACCCAACAGAATCACATACAGAACCACAACAAGAACAGACATGCCCTGTACAGCTAAACTGGGGAAAGGCAATGGGAGCACAGATACAACAGGAGGGCATACCATCATCACTCAGGAACAATGCACAGACAACATACCACAACACACACAAGAAGTGCACCATCACAGAAAAACACAGCCACATCAAACAAACAACAGATGCACAGGCACAAACCCCACACAGCAAACACAGCAGGGCATCAGGGGATGCACACCATACAATGACAAGGCAACATACACACAAAGCACTGCATGCACAACAAGCATACCAGCCACACACAGACAACAGTGACAGAACAGCAACCCACACAACACCATACAGCACAGCACAAAGACAAAAGCACACCCAGGAAGTGAAGCAATAACACAGACGACACACATACATCCAACACAACACCAACAGATGCACAAGTCCGGGACACAAAGGTGGAAACAACTTGACCAGAGGACTGGGCAGCACACACAGTTGGACTGCATAGGAGCAACCATGACTGGCAAACAGCACCAGCACATCACATACAACTCATTGGGGAAATGCCCTGAGTGACACATTGACCCTGGACAAAGAACTGCACCACAAAGCACAGCGTCACAAATGAAGTGATGGGGAGGCACACACACATGGAAACCAAGGGGACAGCTGACATCAAAGTGAAGTGTACTGCATGCCAGTAGGGGACATGGCAGGAGTGTACCATACGCAAAGAGAGGGAGTGCAGACCCACAATGGGTAGGCATCTGAAGCACAGATACGGGATGGCATGACAACACACACAACATGCCACACTGGAGGCAAGAAGACACCATCTGACAGCAAGGCATTAGAAAACACAACCACAATGGCAGTGTGAAACAGCAGGTCTACATAGTTCCCACAAACAGCCACCAGACACATGGATGTGCAACAAAACACAACACTGACTCGCTAGTCACACACTCTGCATACTCACAAGTGACAAAAACAACAAGTAGGAGTCAGACAGAACTGTAAGGACACACCAACACAATGCACTACATACAACTCACACATGTGCATACAACCACATCCACAGGGCTGAACAATCAAAACAACAGGCATACAACTACTGGGTGACACATGTGTGTCGTCCACAATGCAGGGGCATGAACACATCAACACTTCCCAAAAACTCACCCCCTTCACACTGCACACCACCTGACCACCCAAGAGCACAGATGGAAAGTAAGCCATGGGACTACGATGACTGGCCATCACAAGATGACCACACACATACACCACTGGGCACACATAAAGGAAGAACACACATACATGATGACCCTGGACAGCCTGCCTGCAAAACTGTGTGCAGAAACCCACTCTGTGCCGGCAGTGCCCCCCAACCTGACAAGTGAACAATATAGCCAACATGAACTAATCAAGTAAATGACAACTGCTGCACATTGTAAAATTACACCATTGCCCCCACAAGTATCTGGTTCAGGAAGAACTGAAGACCCTGTCAACCCAGAAAACTGATTCGTATGTGAGCCCAAACATTGCCCATGTTGAATTGGCACGCAGAGCATGTGGCACAGTAAACCATATACACACAGCAAAAGAACTTTATTCAGTAAGGACACTGACAAAATAGACAACGGGAGCAACTGTCTTTATTCACATATTGCACAGATAGGCACCATGACAAGAGAAGAGCAAGGCACAAAATGCAGAGCATGTCCATGAGAAGCTGCACAGGCAAGGGCAAAACAGCAGTGAACGACAAGTCCAATGGCCAGGGCAGAGTGCAGAGCATGTCCATGAGAAGCTGCACAGGCAGGGGGCAAAACACAAGGTCAGTGGGCAGGACAAAGTGCAGACTGAGTCCATGAGAAGCTGCACAGGCAGGGGGCAAAACACACGGCCAGAGGCCAGTCCAAGGTGCAGACTGAGTCCATGAGAAGCTGCACAGGCAGGGGGCAAAATACAAGGCCAGTGGCCAGTACAAGGTGCAGACTGAGTCCATGAGAAGCTGCACAGGGAATGTTTGCAACTGTACCTTTCCATGGTCAGCAACACAGTCAGGGGGTAACAATATGCAGTACAGGCCCACCAGTGTGAGAGACAGGTGTGTGAGGGTGACTAACACTCAGATTTGGCTGTCAGGTGGACTGGGAGCTGGCTGTGTCTTGGGGACTGTCAGGGCACCTGAACGGGCAGAGAGCGGAACCGCTGAGGTAGAGCTATCAGTGGCTTGGCAATCCAGAGGGCTTCGTGGACCAGGTGGTGTAGTGGCAAGTGGAGGTGGAGTCATGCAGACGGGAGACACGATGTGGCTGTGAGATTGTGGAGGGGTGCCTTTCCACTTCTTGGGGATTCTAAATGGCTTGCCTGATTTTGGATCAATGGGAAGTGGTGTGGGCACAACAGGCACACTCACCACCAAAGTTGCATCAGGTGCAGGTGCTGGCACCCCCTCTGGTGATGTGCTGGACCAAGCGGAACGCTTTGCCTGGCTTCGCCTCTGCCCCCCTTCCCCTGTTTACTAGGTGTCACCCCTACAGTGCACTCCGGCCCCTGCTTCACTGGGCTTGGAATGGGAGTCGAGGTGTTGGGTGAATCTGCCTTGGAGCCCTTCCTAGGTGTACCCTTGGCATGCACCACCTCCTAGGTGGGCACAGACACTGTATGCTTCTCTTTGCACGATGCTTTAGGGGCAGGAGAGTCCTTGGATGGGGATGCCTCTGAGGCATGTGTGCCTGAGGCCTGCTGGTTTGCTTTTTGTCCACTGGCGGGCTTTTCTCCCTGCGCTCTGGGGTGGCTTTGGTCTTCTGTGGGGATGGTGTCTGTGGCCGGGACCGCTTGGGTTTCTGCTGCTGTGTGCTTCGTGTGCTGTATCGTGACTTTGATGTATGTCGACCGTGGTCACTATCGTCAGACGTGGCCACTGCCAGGGGGGTGGACAAAGGGACCGGAGCTGGACTGTGAGTATGTGTCTGTTGAAGGGCAGACGTCACTGCGATGACAAAGCCTGGACTGTCCGGTGCAGCCCACCCACATCTGAATGTATGCCCTCCATGAAATCAACCACCTGGGCCAATTTCTAGTCGTGGTCAATGAAGGCATTGAGGAGAGCTTTCTGGTCTACACACAGCTTGTGCAAAAGGTCCATAGACTCAGCACTGATGGCAGCAGGAGGGACAGGGCCAGGAGCAGCGGTGCCAGGGGTGAAGGACTCTCTTTCCCTCTTGCTGAGGCGGACACCGGCAGCACCAGAGGAAGTGGCTGGGAGGGTGGGCACAAGCTGCTGTGTGGTGGAAGTTGATGCAGAGTCCCTGTTCCCTGTGCCCTCCAACATGGATGCCTCCCCGCTGGCATCAGACGATGTTGTGCTTTGCGTCTCAGGCTGGGATTCCACCAGCAGACTCCCGTCCCCCTCTGAGGCGCTGGTGACATCTGTGTCACTGGGCTCCTGTGCAGCTGTTGCACTAGTTTCACCCCCACTAGTGTCCGTCCCCTGTCCCTCCTTGACCACAGGAGATGCTGCATGAGAGAGAGAAATGTAGGGTCAGGTCAGTGACAGCAACAGAACAAACATATGCAAGCAACGCATTACAAACGATGACCACATGTACATGTTCCACACCACTAAAGCAGTGCGTGGAAACTGGAAACTCAGGCATGAGTGAGCCATGTGATGACTAAGGGTGGGCGTAGTTCGCGAAGTAGCACTTCGCGAAGCTACGCAAAGTGAAGTTCGCACTACGCGAGCTACGCGTAGCACTTCGCGAACTGCGAATTAACATGTTCGCACTGTGCAAGATGTTGTTTTCAATGATTGCACAGTGCGGACAAGCAACCGGCACTGTGCAATCATTGAAAATGGCATCTTGCACAGTGCGAGCTGTAGTTTTCTGCTGCTCGAGTAGATTTTTACTCGAGCTGCAGCTTTCTCAACGCGAACTGGTAGTTTCTCATCGCGAGCGGTCGCGAGCATACGCGACCCCTCGCAATGAGAAACCTGACCTTCTCGCGTTGGGAATCTCGCCGGGAGGTTTATTTTCCATGCTCGCGATCGCGAACAAGGAAAAAGTCTCGCCAGGATGTCATTTTGCTTGCTCGCGGTCGCCAACTTGACGTTGAGGACCGCGAGCAAGCAAAAAATGACCGCAGCACTACGCAACACTACGCTACGCGTGTTCGCACTGTGCTACGTGCAGTTCGCGTAGCGCGAAGTAGCGCGAACTTCGCAAACTACGCGAGCGTAGCGTAGTGCTTCGCCCAGGCCTAGTGATGACCACACAGCACAACACCCTGCTTGTGGCTCTGTTCAACCAGACACACAACTAGCTCTGAGCACACCTAGGGACATGATGGGGGCACACTACTTGTTGCCAATTACAGATCTGGATGGAACAGGAGGGAACAACACAGACCCAGACTACAACATGACAGTCCACAATGGACATTAGCCCATGCCACCCACCATGTTGTACTGTGGGGACAATAGAATGGTGCACATTGTTGTCAGATGTGTAGGCCTCCCCAATCTGGGTGCATGCAATGGACGTAATAATGAAGGCACAGTCAGATCGGGCACACTGCCGTTCCCTCCCATGGGATTCCCAAGACTACCCCAATGCAGAAGAAACCTGAAGAGCACAAATCAGAAAGTAATGTGAATGCACAGCATCCAAATCACCGTTTTCAGTACAGGTAGGGCAAATGCATGACACCGGCACCCAGCCCAGCAGCCACTTACATGCCACAGCATCACACTACCAACATCACGTAGGCCAGCGATGGCACAATGTACACATGCAGCCACTCCCAGTCAAAGTCACCCTCCCCAAATGCTCACCCCTGCCTGCTGCTGATGCTCCTTCAAACGTGCATCCAGTTCAGGCTGTTTCACCACCAAGATGCGGCCCATTAGTGGAGTCATGCTGTGCCGTGCCAAACGCCCAGTGCGAGGAAGCAGCCCCAAGGTCATCTCCGCCACGTTCTTCGCCAGCCGGCTGATGTCGTCCCACCTCTTGTGGCAGTGGGTGCGCCGTCGGTTTGAGACCCCAGAGCTCGAACCTTCACTGCAATGGCCCTCCACACGGCCTTACGCTGGTGTCCCTTGAGCTGCAGGCGTGGGAGACAAGAGGGGGAAATGATCAGTGACACAGTGTTATGTACCGACATCTATCAGTATAGCAGCAAGATACAAACTCATCACATATCCAACGATATGTCCATCAGAGACTAGACATCTCACATGGTACATCTGCATGGGAAAAGCTGATGTGAATGCATGCAGGTGTGAGGGGGAACACAGACTCCCTGCACATCTCACACAGAAACAGGCAGGATGCCAGCACTGGAACCCCCATGTAGGCTGCCCACATCTCCAGTCCATTGTTGGGTTGAGTAACACATACATCACATATCAACCTGTGTTTGGGGGGTGACCCACTGTATCCAAGACTGCGCAGCCCCAATGTCCCTGCCCTGTGAATAGATAACTGTGTTATGGATGTCACATTGAGGGACATGATCTCACATCTACAAAATGCTGTTCACAAGGGTGGTTGTGTGCTATCTACAGTGCTGAGACAGCTCATAGCTGGAGTGCAATGTGAAAAGACTGATGTCATACTCTGTAAGTGTAGTGATGTGTCCTTGTCTTTGTAGACCGAGACTGTGCTGCCCAGCTGGGCTCACACTGAGATGGACTACAGGGGCACACACAGCCATCCAGCCAAGCAATCACTGTCCTGACTACAGCATGAACAATCTTCTGTGTCACTGTATGGCTGACAGCACAACACAGGTCACTCATTCATACATGTGCAGGGAGGCAAACCTGTGGCATTGGGTACACACACCGTCCCCCTGGAGACAGCATGTCAGGCAATGCATGACACTACCCAACACTCACAGGCACATACTGCATCAGTCCAACTACATGTGTTGCCCCCCTGCCCTCCCCCCCTGTTGACGACTTACCACGACATTTGGGGCACCATATAGCCTTGGGTACTGTGTGAGCACCTCGTCCACCAGGACCTCCAGCTCCTTGCTCGTGAAGGGACTGGCACGGATCTTCTCTGTCCTTGCCATCACTGTGGACATGAGACAACAGCGGCGGAATTGGGTGGTGAGGGGTCTCAGGCAGCAGTCCCTGGAGGCAGCAGCAGATGAGGGGTCTCTGGCAGGAGTGCCTGGAGGCAGCAGCAGATGAGGGGTATCAGGCTGCAGTCCCTGGAAGCAGCAGCAGGTGAGGGGTCTCAGGCAGCAGTCCCTGGAGGCAGCAGCAGGTGAGGGGTCTCTGGCAGCAGGCTCTGGAAGCAGTGGAAATGTGAGGCTCCCTCCCACACATATATAGCCCCCTGGGGTCGTTTCAAAGGTGCCAAGCTGCAGCAATTGGTGGTCCAGGTCTGCCTTTTTCAAATGCATCCAATGACCGCCTCCGCACTGGCGGAGCACGCCTACCGCGATTTTCAAAATTGCATCATGCCACCGTTATCGAGCTTCCCATTGGCTCTAGGGCAAGCTCCATGACAGTGACACACTGCAGGGGCCCGGTGTGCGCTAGCGCGTGGTTGCATCTTTCAAATGCATCCAATGACGGCCTCCACAGTGGCGGAGCACGCCTACCGTGATTTTCAAAATTGCATCATGCCATCGCAATCAAGCTTCCCATTGGCTCTAGGGCAAGCTCCATGGCAGTGACACACCGCCGGGGCCAGGCGGTAGCTACCGTGATATGGATGGCGGAGCATGCCAACCGCCATCTCCCCATGTCTCCCTGCCTATCACTACAGCACATGTGTGAATGGGGGTGCTGGTGACACACCGCTGGGGCCAGGTGGTAGCTACTGCGATATGGATGGCGGAGCATGCCAACCGCCATCTTCCCATGTCTCCATGCCTATCACTACTGCACATGTGTGAATAGGGGTGCTGGTGACACACCGCTGGGGCCAGGCGGTAGCTACCGCCATATGGGTGCCATACATTGACATGAGACACCACAATTTGGGCAGCGGAGCATGCCCCCCGCCATTTGTGCATGTCTCCATGCCTATCACTACCGCACCTGTGTGAAGGGGGGTGCTGGTGACACACCGCTGGGGTCAGGCAGTAGCTACCGCCACATGGGTGCCATACAATCGCAATGGCCATCTGGCAAACATCAACAGTGCACAGTGCCCACATGGTCAATGGCACATCATTGTGCACACGATGCCAATGTTCCATTTACTCCACTGATGGCTACACATGCCATGTTTGTGTGTGTGATTCCGTAGATTGGCCTGTACTCACTCACATGTCACTTATGGATTTGATGGTTGGGTGGGCAGGACGGTGTTGTTCTGGACTCTACAATGTGCACACATGTCAATGTGTTGAGGTGCAGTGACAATCACAGCAATGCTCGTCTTAATGAATGATGATCCATTTTGCATTGCCTCTCATGTCTGCTCATGCACATATTCCTCATTCCTGCTCCGACGATGGTCATTGTGTGGTGGATGTGTGTCAGGTTGTAATGACGCATTAAGGTGTGACAAGTACAGCAGCTAGGTATAAGACTGTGGGTTTGATTTGTTGCACATATGCTGGATGCTAGACTCCCAGGCGTGCCCATGTGAAATGTGGCCATCTCCCTATGTGCATTCACATTGACCAAGGTGTTGTTTGAGGTACTTGTCTTGTGTAAGTTGACAGGTGTGCCCTTTGTGTAGCTGAAGGTGTCCCTACGTGTAAGCTGGTCTGTTACTCAATATTGATGGTAGTCATTGTTGTCGTTGTGTCATCCAGAATGTGATATGCTGTGCACATCTCATGATGTATTGCATTGACATGTGTCCACTATCATCTCAAATAGGAGGAGGCCAAATTTGATTCGTCACTTGACGGTGCTGGAGGACATGGAGGATGTTGCGATCATACAGAAATGCCGTCTGGATAGAGCCACCCTGAAAACCCTTTGTGATCTGTGAGAGCCCCACTTGCAGCTTCGCCAGACATTTCCAACAGCTTTCACCCCTACTTATAAGGTGATGGCGGCCCTGCATTTTTTTGCCAATGAATCATTCCAAGAGACAGTGCTCCAGTGCAGGTGGGATGTCACAACCGATGTTCAGCATGGTGCTGCATGATGTTCTGTCTGCCATGATGATATATAAGGACAGATACATCCATTTCCCCAGGGGTGCTGAATTGCCAGCTGTGAAGGGAGACTTCTATCCCCTTGGACACATACCCAATGATGTTGGTGCCATTGATTGCACCCATGTCGGGCTTGTGCCACCACAGGCAAGTGAGCACATTTACAGGAATCGCAAGCATTGCCACTCCATAAATGTGCAGGTGGTGTGCCTGGCAGATATGATCATCTCCCACGTGTGTGCCAAATTCCCAGGCTCGGCCCATGACTCCTACATCCTGCGGAACAGCATTGTGCCCCGGCTGATGGGTAATCTGCTTCCCGAGCGTGCATGGATTGTAGGTTAGAATGTCTAGTCGTATTGCGTGCTGGGTGTGTGAGCTGGTGCCCTCAGCCTCAGCGACATTGCAATGTCTATTTGTGTTTGTCATACCTAGATGACTCTGCATATCCCAACCATCCCTGGTTGCTGAGCCCACTGAGGAATCCCAGGACCCCAGCTGACGTCTGCTACAATGAGGCCCATGGGAGGACACGTCTTGTGGTGGAGCGTACTTTTGGTCTGCTCAAGTCACGTTTCCGCTGCCTGGAAAAGACCAGAGGTGCACTGGCATACTCGCCCGGGAAGGTGTGTCAGATTGTAGTGGCATGCTGCATGCTCCACAACCTGGCCATTCGCATGGAGATTCCCCTGGATGATGGTGAGGACCCAAGGCCCCAGCCTGCAAACCAACCCGTGTCCAGTGATGAGGACCGTGAAGAGGAGGAAGGTGTTGACCTGCGTGAACAGCTCATCACACGCTACTTCACTTGAAGGTGGGTGACAATGTGCAACATACCCAATGTCTGCTGATATTGCTGTTGTCGTGAAGGGGCATGTGAGAATTGTAACAGGAGCCAGTTGTAGACTCAGCGGTGGTTGGCAATGTTTCTGGAACAGGTCATTTGGGAACATCTACAGGACCTGTATGTTGACACTTGTTGCCCATTGTGACATGTGCATGTTGGGTTATCCTGATGGTTGGGGTTGTGTGATGTCTGTGATGCCACACCCAGACCAGTGAAAGTAGTTCTGTTGTGTTTCGCTAGGTGCCTTCAACTTCTCCTTGCCTACATGCAGCCCATGCTCCTGGTACATTGTGATCATGTTGAAGACTGTACACCCTGCAATAATGACGGAGCAGACACAACAACATGTGTGTAAGGATATTTTATTTGAAATGTTGAGGTGCGAGGGTTGTGTACATTTCCATCGGGGGGGTGGAGCAGTGAGTTGACAGTTATGGTAAATGAGATAATCGAGTAGTCACCACATTGATGTGGTGACCCAGTCCAACAGACAGATGCCATTCACAAGGCAGTGTGGAAGGACAGTCCAAAAAGTCAATGCAGTGGTGGAGAGGGTTGCCATCATGGCTGGCTCCGTGACTGGCGTCTGGCAGGTGCTTGGCCTCCAGATACTCCCAGGGTCTTCTTAGGATGGCCCCTTCGTCGTTTGGCAGGAGGATGCCCTGCTGCAGGGCCAGTGGGGTCTGAGGACTCACCCCTCTCTGTGGGCGCTGGGGAGGATGGTGAACTGTCATTCTGCGGCCCACCAGAGGGAGGTGGAGGTGTTGGTTGTGGCGCATGCCTGTCCCTCAGTACCGCCACTTGCTGGCCCAAGAGGTCCACGATTTGTCCCATGTGGGTGTCCATGGACCTCATCAGCAGGATGAGCTCATGCAACAGTTTGTCTGACCGGCCTGTTCGTCCCTGGGCCTGTTCGTATGTGTCCCGGACTCTGGTGATGTGTTCCAGGGATTGGGTCCCAGCCTCCTGGTGTCCATGGGTGACCCTGCCTCTCCCACTTGCCCTGCTGCCACGGACCTGTTGCCTCACCACTGTGGGCACCTACATCCTCTCCCTGCCATCCTCCGTCGGTGGTGTGTGCTGGTCATCCTCTGGGACAGGGAGGGTGTTGCAGGCAGCACTGGTGGTGGTGGTGGTATTGGGGGTGGTCGCACAGGCCGTGACAGCAGGGGTCTGCTGTGAAGTTGTTGTTGCCGCAGATGTGGTGGAGGGGACGAAGCGGTCCTGGGACCTGTTGCTCCCTGGCACACCAGATGTGCCGGCCTCGAGCTCATCGTCCACGGAATCCTGGGAGTCAACATCCGAGAGTCCATGTACCGGGGGGGAGACTGGCTCTGCAGGTTGCTGGTGTTGTCCTCTGCAGTGAGTTTTTGGTCACTTGTGGGTCAGATGGGAAATGGTCATTGTAGTGCACCCGGCAAGCTTTGTGTTAGCTGTGTGTCATTCACTTTTTGTACACTGCACAATTGACAGATCATTACATTGTTTACTAAGTGCACTGCCGTGCTTCCTGACATGATGCAGTGGTACATGCATTACTTGTCCATGGTGATAGGTGTCAAGGCATACCATGCGACTCATGCACAATTAATGATTACAGGGACTTGATGCCATCTAGGGTCTGGCACAACATGTTTTTAATTGAGGACTCATTGTTGATTTGTCTAACCTGGCAGGCGTCACATCTGGCCATGGACTGGCCATTGTCATCTCCTGCATACCTTTGTCCTGTCATGTGCATATCTTGATTTGTACCACAACGCATGCTTTCGTATTTTTCGAATGGTCCTTGTTGCACTTGCCCCATGGCGATGCACATGAAAATAGGTGCTGTGCATGCTTGTGCCGTGACTTTCTTCTACTTGTGCATTGGTGTGTCACACTTTGGTATCTGTGACAGTTTCCTTAGCTTACCTGTGTGCACACTGTGCTTGGCAATGGGTTAGGTGTGCCTCTTTGTGCAATGAGAGGGCTGGTGTTGTCATATGGCACCATTTAATTTGTGACGAATGGGTGGGTGCACGTACTGGCCACTTACCTGTAATGTGCCCACATTTGGGTTTGTTATGCCACACGTGTGTGTGCATGGTGGCGGCTTACATCCTGCTCAGTGGGGTAACAGGACAGAATCATATGTCTACCTGCCTGTAAGTTTGTTTTGTGTAGTGCAATGGATTCCAACTGCTTCTGGGTGGGGTGTGGGGGAGGACTCCATCCTGCTGAGGTGGGGGCCAGGGTGCATGGTGGGAGTAGTGGTACAGGCCTCCCACACCCAGACACTCTCACTGTTAAGATGGCTACCTAACTGTTAGTTTGATGAGGGTGATGTAATGGCTTCCAACTGCTTCTGGGTGGGGTGGGGGAGGGCTCCATCCTGCTGAGGTGGGGGCCAGGGGGCATGGTGGGAGTGGTAGTGCAGGCCTCCCACCCCCCAAACACCCTCCCAGGGAAGATGGCTTCCTACCTGTGAGTTTGATGAGGGTAATATAATGGCTGACACATACTTCTGGGTGGGGTGGGGGGAGGGCTCCATCTTGCTGATGCTGTGGGACAAGGGGGCCTGGTGGGATTTGTAGTGCTGTCTGCCTGTACACATGCCCCCATGGTAATGTTGGTAGCTACGTTTGGGGTGAATGGGAGTGGGTGAATGTTGGATCTGTGAGACATGTTTTTGTGAGTGTGTGGTGCAGATGGATGGAATTTGCCCTAGGTGGTGTAGCTTTGTACCTGTGCGGGACTGTACACAGCAGAGTGGTGGTAGACATGCCTGTGAGACTCTCTGGATGCAGTATGGCAAGCACCTTCTCCTCCTATGGTGTGAATGGTTTTTGTGGAATGGGATGGCCACCGCCAGTCCTCTGAGCCAGCTCATGGTTCTTGCTCCTCCTCTCCTTGACCACCCTCTTCAGATCATGCCACCGCTTCTTGATATCCTTTTTTGATCTTGGGGTGGTCCCTACTGCATTGACCCTTTGGACTAACCTTGCCCATATCTGCGTCCTTGTGGCTAATGGTGTCTCTTTTTTTTGTGCACATTTATATAGCGCGAACTCGACCCGAAGGTATTGGAGCGCTTTACATAGCAACGTATTTACATTACACATTCAGGAAAGGGGAGATTAAGTGATTTGCCCAGAATCACAGGATGTGGACGCGACCTCGAGGCTCCAACTCTGGTTTCCAGCACCAAAGTCGGCAGCGTACCCAACGGATAACATCCTCTCCCCTCTTGGACCAGGCTACCAAAAAGCTGTGGTTGCACTCTGACAATGTCATCTACCATGACTGTCAACTCACTCTCTGCGAATTTGGACATTTTCTGTGTGGCCATGGTGTGTGGTGTGCAAAGTGGTTGTGGGTGCAGGAGTGTGAGTGGTGGTTGTGGTTGTGATGTATATGGTGTGTGTTGTGCAGGGGGGTTAGTTGTGCAGGTGTGGAAGTGGTGGTGGTGCTGTGTTTGGTGTGGCTAGTGACGTTGTGTCCTTTGCCCCTCCTGTCAGCTGGGGTGTGTGTCCCTTCTCTCATGGAGTATTGCAAAGGATTGTGGTCAGGGAAGGGGCTGGTTTTATACTCAGCTATGTGGGTGTGTCCAATTGGGGTATTGCTGTCAGGTGTGTTGTCCTGGGATTTGTATGTTTCTTTTTGCCATGTGGTTGTATCATTGGGGTATGTTTTGTGTATTTGGGGGCCATGGCTAGTTTTCTGTGTGCACTTTTTGGCCTTATTGTGGGTTTTTTGCTTTGTCCGCCATATTTTTTACGGATCGTTCGCAGCGGTGGCTATGCTTCAGCTCTTCTGCTGGCTCTCCCACTCATCCCATTGTGCGACCCGGGTGGTTGGAGACAGCGGTGCGTACTGCGGGACCGTCGAGGATATCCTAATTTCCCGTGCGGTGTCTCCGCTATACTTGCAGCGGGTTGGTGTTTTTCCGCTGCGACGGATTTTGGCCATCTCCGCCAGCTACGGGCAGTTTTTCTTGGCCCCGTTACGCCGCGGTCGGTGTTTTTTGGCGGTTGTTCGTAATTTGGCTGCCGGTTTTTCCACGGTGCCGGTGGTCGGTTGTTTTCCGCTTCCGTGGCGGTCGGGGTGCTTTTCCGCCCGCCATCCTAATAGGCCCCTTACGGTCTCATTTCCAACTTGAGTCCTAAAACACTCCTGTAATAACAACGGACATTGGATTGCAGCTCTTTAGCTTGGATTGAAGAAAGTCTTCATCGGGAGATTGTGGACATGAGCAGGAACTCTCTTTCCTGTAGACTCCATTCAGAATTCAGTGTAGGGTCTGGCTTCCCTGTGAAGGATCCATCTGAAAGGAAGAGTCGGGGAAGAGGCAGGAGAAAGAGATTCTGCACTTCCAGTGGCAGGGTTGAAGACATTCCTTGGCAGTATGGACTCTTACCTCATTGTGGCCAGAAGTTCCATATGTCCCCAATCTGCAGCATGCCGTTTGTATGATTTTACCTCATTCCATTCGATGCAAACAGCTTGAATGTATCACCTAAGGCTAATGCTCAAAGATAGTGTTATGTCTCTAGTTTAAAGAGGACATGTCCAGAGTGAATGAATGGTGTGATTACCCACTCCTTCAACTGCCATGTTTGAGACTGTCGTGGTCCACAAGATGTCACAGTACTAATACATTAAGAAGCCGCGCCTGCCAACTTAAGTCTCAGCCGATTGCCTGCTAGTGGTGTAGAGTACATTTATGAGCTGCATTATCACTGCATTTCACTGCAAAATATCCTCGGCATGTAATGGTTTGGATTAAGTCCTTTTTCTTTAACTTTGACAATCAAGAATGAGTAAAAAAGGCACTCTTCTGCAATAATGCATTCCACTTCCTGTATTAGTATCACCCCCTATATTGCATTTACCAAAACTAATAGAATCGCTGTTGAAATAAATGGTTATTTCAGAAATAATGTGCATTGTGCTCTTTATTCTTCTGGAAAGCATATGAAAATATCATGCAAAGTGTGATTGAATGGCCAAGAAGGAGACAATCTGGGTTGATCGTGCTGTTTGGAAATCAGTAAACAATTTACACTCTTTGTTGACTTTTTCAAAAGTTCAAGATACTTTTTTGATTGTCATTTTGTTGAATTCAGTTCAGATGTTTTTGTCAGGCTCTGAGTCACTGTGTGTATCCCTTCACACCATCAAACCACTTTGCACAGTAATAGTGTGCCGCGTCTGTGATCTTGGCATCTTTCACAAGAAGCTGGTACACGGTTCCAGCACTGTTTGTGGTGGCGGTGAAGTGGGCAGCTGACATCCCGGGGCCATATCTAGGGTCGCTATAGGTGTGATGGTGATACAGAAGGAGCTGTGGGACCTCTCCTGAGACCTGTCTGTAGAAACATACAACATGGTTCTCCTTCACTCCAACCTCACAGCTAAGAGTGGCACTCTGCCCAAGGCTGACATGGACAGCAGAGGGCATCACAGGTTTCTGAGCCTGGGCATCTGAAGAGAGAAAGGCAGAATTGGAACATTCTATGAATACTTGCAACATGTACTAGCATACTTATACATATACCAATAAAACATGGAAGCATACATCAGACCATGCCACACTCACATGAAGCCCAGGACAGGACACACAATGCCAGGGTCTGCAGCAGTCTCATCCTTTCAGCAATGCTGGCGCCTTTCAGAGCTTTGCACCACGGTTTGCACAAAAAGGCAAAGTCACGCAGGCTTAATATGTGCCACCAGTGCCCCCGGGGGCCCGGGTCAGGTATGCAAATATGAAATGCACTCATCTATCATGCATAACTGAACCGAAACAGGAACACGCTTCAAAGTATGAAATGATGTTCATAAAGAATCTGACTTTGATTAATTATTTTATTTAAGGATTTGCTGCATCGACAGCACAGACTGCTGACTTTTGTCTCCAACAACCTGCTTTTTCTTCGGTGCTGTTCCTTGAGAAGGGAACACCCAGTTAGATGGGTTGTTTGTATCTTTATTTCTGTTGTTTGTCAACACAAATTGTTCAGTTTTCGCGTTCAAATGCTAAGCAAGTTGTTGCTGTTTCCAATGTGTGAGTCAAACTTTAACTAAAATAATTTTGTTACATTTGCATTTTTATCAATATTGTAAAAAGTGAGGATGCCTGTAAACAGTCTAATGACGCTCTGGTTTAAAAGTATTTCGGATGCATTCGTTAAACTACAAAGTTACAGAGCCCTCTGCTTTAATGTTGGTATTCACTAACATTTTAAACCAACAAACTCTTTGGAGAAACACAATAACCTCACCACCTGGCAAGGATGCTGGAATAACGCCAGAGGTTTATGGGTAATGGAGAGACTCAATTAAACTCCTTGATGGTCTTTCCTTCCGCCTAATATGACTGAAGCGGACATTTTAGAGAGCGGCTATTCCAGCTTACAAAATGGTGGATGCTACTTGGCAAGTGGAGCACACCATGTGCATTGTAACATGTGTCCTCCTTAAAGAAAACCACTAACAATATGCAAAGGCTCTAGGGCAGTGCAACTGGTGCGGCCAGACTGGGCGCTGACCTGAGTGGGGGGGGTGGGCACTGACCTCGGGGAGGGGGAAGGGGGTGTTTAGCAATAAATTGTGATTTAAAAACATCTTCGGCAGGGTTCCTTGTGCGTCCAGTAATCAGGCACCATAAAAAATTTCAAGATAACTCTTGTGATAATGTTCCTGCTAGAGAGAGAGATCAGAGTTTTGTCTAGTGCTAATTTTGACTCGCCATAAAGTAGTGCAGAGGGTTCATATGCCTGCTGCAAAGAACGCGTACCCTGCAGGTCACAGATCTGTATTTTATGTGGCTAGCTGAGTGGATTACTGCTTTTGTCACAGAGATTCTTTTTTTAACCGCAGTTCATAAAATACAACCCTAATATAGAACAGTGACTGTTATGAACTGTCATCAAAGAGCTGTATGCAAGCTGCATAAAATAGGTTAGGACGTTCTGTATTTCTCCCACAGTTTTTCATTATCTATTCTTAATGTTGCTGAAAAGTGTTTGTTTGGGTAGATATACATTCTTATTGGTAAAGTCAGCCTTCCCCAGCACTTTAAAACAAATGAAATGTATGTGAGAGAGGGCCTATGGAGAGATGTGGGGTACTTTTGCCTGGTAGTCGTGAGGGAATCCGAGAAAGTGGTCATGGGGGGAGGGGGGGGGGCAAAAATGGTTGTCGCTCTGGGCACCAACAGCTCTAAAGCCGGCCCTGGCCCTGTCCAAATGGCTCATACTCCAAGTCAGGGAACTTGCTTACCTGCATTGAGACATCTTTAGTTGATTTGGGACACTTCAGTTGCGAGGGATGAGTTGATAATTTCTCGAGCCGGTATGGTAGGAGTGGTTTCTTTATGAACGCTTTTGGAGATCCTGCTAGGTTTATAGAATTTATTAGGAGATTGGTGACTTTTATAGTTTGACCGTAAAAATGTGCACCAGGTAAGATGTATTGAGGAGGTTGAATGATTTACTGAGGTTTACACTTGAGCGCTTTTACGCCTTTTTAAAAGATCGTGAGAACCCCACATTTTGACCTTGCGTCATCATATATTGTCATTATTTAGTCTGTTGCGACACCATGTAACACCCCACCATCCATGAAGACCAGAAGGCCTTTAATTGAGTATCCTATCGAACAGCATGCCTCCCGACACAGGTGTCTCTGTCTGCTCTCCTTAACGTGGGGCAGTTTACAAACCTTTTCATTCCATGGAGTATATGCAACCTTATTTGGTCAGAATCCGATGTCTGCAACATTAGACTGAACAGATATATTATTCAGAAGGGGGATGGGAGCACACTGCCTCACTTCACAGCACCGTTCGCCCCTTGTACGCCTTTGAGACGTACTGAGACCTGAGAGGTCGGTGGCAGCATTCTCAGCAACCCCTGATGAAATTAGCTTCTGATCTCTACTGATGAAGGATAAAATCCAGAAACTCGTGTCTAGAGATGAACAGCACTACCTGCACCAACTTTGGAGAACTACTACTACTAAAATATTCAAGCAAGCACTGATTGTGAACTGCATTCACCATAATGCAAAGGGGCAAACTGTGGTGGGAAGTGAGGCTGTGTGCTCCCACCCCCTTTTCACCCCCTCAGTAGGGAACCTGCGGTCTGTTACAAGGGTCATTCTACAGAGAAGCGTTTGCCTCATTATCACTGATAAAGCTAATTTTCAGCTAAATAGAAATGTATCTTTAGCTAATGTAAACAGTTGATGTGTTATCTTTTGCAATGTGGCAATTTTACACACACAAACATTCCATTAACTTGCAGGAATAAATCAAGACAACTCACATTTATATTGGATCCGGATCACATTGCTGGTGCACCCAAGCTAAATGAGCAAACTCAATTCAAGATTTAATGCACAAAACAGACCACAACAGCATAAATTAAAGCCTGAAATCATTCTAACGCTCAGTAGGGCGTCTAGCCTCTGAATTTCTTGTCTTTTTGACCACTGATTTGCAAATTCCATGCTGTCTATTGAGCCATACTTTCTTATTCTGATTGTATGTTTTCTTCCATTGCCTTTTGAGACTTCATGTCACTGTTGAATCATCTTGCCTTTTGACAACGAGGTATCCATGTTTTGGTGGGTACCACTGACGTGAACTGTTGTCAGGCACTCGTGGAACCCCATTGCATGGTTCAGCACTTGAGTAGCTGTAGGTTTTGCTTGGGGTGCTGCGGTCAAGTTTCTGCGAGTGGGTAGTATATGTTCATATATTACTGTAGGTATTGTCCGTGGGAAGTTGAGGTGAAAGTTTATGATCTAGTGATTGCTGCTGGAAGTGACTGTTTCCTGTGACTGTGATTGTCTTTTTGGGGAAAAGAGAGCTCGGAAAGTGTACCTGCTGAGTGTCTGGGTTCCTAGATTAGTTAATGAAAGTCTGGAGCATCAAGGTCAGTAAGAAAGCGTAAGGTTTGATGAAGTCAGGTTCCTCAATCGAAGTGGCGCAATCTCTTGTGATAGACGACAGGAGTGATCTACTTTCTGGCACAAAATATACTTTGCATTGAGAAGCTGATGCAAAATTATACATATGTTTGCTACATGCCCTTTGCTTTTGGTATTTTGGCAGGGAATTAAACATATTTGTAAAACTCGCCTTGATCTAGATATAGTATTTACTATAAGAGACATCATGCTTGGATATAAGGTCGATTTTAATCAGGCACCAAGGTATTTTATTGCCATTTTTTCAGTTACTGCTAGGCTTGCTATCTCAAGGGCCTGGATTGCTCCAAAGCCTAGTAGCAGGGCTGAATGGTGGGCTATCATGGTGGAGATTTTCGAGAGAGAAAAAGCTTTGCAAAAACTTGAGGGATACGGTCATGGCTGAAGTTGAAGGCTGTCTGGCATTTAATGATAAAAGACTGACATTACGTTTAGAGTGACTTTTTGTAAATTCTCATATGTTCACAATCCTCAATTCAGATGGTAGATACCTTTTTTATGTCTTTCAAATGTTTATTACACCAACGATATGAACTCCTATGTGTTCATTTGTAAAGTTATAATGACTGTTATTTGTTAATGAATTGTGTTTATATCCCTTGCATCAATCAAAACTATTTTAAAAAAAGAAGCTGATGCAACCTCAGTGCAATCTGGCTCGGCGACATGGATCGCCAAGATCCTGCACTGTCTATGCCTAAGATGGCATAACAGGGCGGAATCTGCTAACACACCTAGGCTTTGCCACAAGCCAAACCTACTAATGAGAAGGTCTTAGGTTTGTGGAATCCTAGTTCCAAATGAAAGCAGGCACAAAGCTCAAGTGAAATATTGTGTATTGTTCCTATTTGTAACATATCTAATTACTGCAAATCACACATTTTATGCTACTTACCACTTGGCAACACAGAGAAACACAGAGAAAAATTGTCAATGGACAATGAGTCCATTGAATACAAAGGTTGCAGTAAACACTGCTTGGTCAACCATGTGCCATAGTGTAATGCTTAGTGACACATTGAAAGACTTCAAAGCAGTAATACTTCATTCAGTAATTTAAAACCATAAAAGTGCAAAGTACATAAAATACATAAAAAGATAAGGCCATCATTTCCAATAGCATTGGACGCTCAGTCTTAATCGACAGCCACTAAACTTACAAATAAGCTCCATTAGAAACGACTCCCATCGCGCGAACCAGTGTCGTAAATATATTAAAAGAAACATACAAAGCAGCCAAATTTGGTACCTTTTACAAAAATGAATAGCCCAGGTTATTTCAAGTATTGCACATAATAACATCTAAAACCTTTGTTCCTAAGTCTAAAAGCTCCCGCCAAAAAAACTGGCAACTTGAAAGGCTTATTTTGTACGAGTGGACCAATGACATTATCAGAGGGCGAGTCTTCGTAATTTCAGAGCTGCAGAGTTTTGACTGCTTGCACAATGCAGAGCTTCATGATTTTCACCCAGTGACTCATTCCATAAATGTTGGAAACGTCTATCAATAGATGTCTTTTGCCAGGTTCAGTGCTAACAGGAGAGCCCAACCTTTCCTTCAATGGAAGTACACTTCCTATGGAAGTCGCGCTTTGGAAATCTGGAATTCCTAGCTCTATCTGTGTGATATTTATAATTAATTACCTGGTGTTCTTGGAATGGTCAACCTAGCTTCGATCCAGTTTGTACTGCTGTATTATAATAAAATCACACTCTGTCATGGCTGCCGCTGCAGTGATTGAGTGCCGGGTGGTGGCAGGTTGTTGGCCTTGAATGAATTTGCCTGAGGTGCTGTTGTGCCTGGTTTGTCTTCTTTGCCCTCCTCTAGGTTTATTGTTTTCAGGATCACATAGGATGTGGCGACTGCAAGATATCTTGCAAGTTAGTGGCTAGCTGAAACTGTTGCTATTTGTGGAATACCTTTAAAGTGCCCAAGGGGCGGTGGAAAGGCCCCATATCCTCCCCTGAACTTGCGTCAAAGGAATCTGTGCGCTTCTTGTTGGCATCTTGAGCACATACATTAACTCCAAATGTCTACGCGTTAATGCATGTCTTGCCGACAGCAGAGTCCAGAAACACAAAGAGGCAATAGAGAGATCCGTGCAGATGCATATGTAAATCCAGAGAATGATATCTTGAGTGTCACGGGATCTGTAAACGTATCAGATATACAGTGGGAAAGGAAATAATTGAGGAAAAAGGTATAAGATGGTAGAAGGAGGTCTCCTGTGTGAGGGGGGCATAAAAAGGAAGAACATGCACGGTATATAAAAATAAACATTTAAATGTATGCAGGTGGAGCCCATTTTCCTTGGGAATACAGGGTGACTGATTCCAGACACCATTACAACTAAGCACAGTTCTTGTGCACTGGGTCTTAGTGTACAGAGGCTGGGTGATTGGCATCACCAAGGCCCATGATGTGTCTATAGCCAGCTGCACTCAGTTGATGGACTCATGCTTTGAATTGTGGAGAACAGAGTTTGGGATTGGGTGTTTCGAAAGATGCAGGGCAGTAGCTTCTCAGGGAATCTGGTCTGGGTGCAAGAGATGGAGAAAGGATACACCATGTGTCCAGTGTTGTCGTGCATGGGCAAGGTTTATGCCTAGCTGTTGGACATGTTTAGGACATCACACTTACAATACAACCCTAAAGCAGATTGACATTTATGAGTTATGCTAAGAAATAGAACCATAACACCCCAATACAGTTCTCTCGACTGCAATCGGATATCATTTGAACATCAGACACTGATAGTATCAATATAGCTTGAATTGGAGCTGCGCGAGACAGGGTTGATGTGCAGGGCCTCATCGAAGGACAGGCCTTTCACGCACAGCATGCTGGGAATGGCTAGGGCTATGTCCAGCTACCAGTAGAGGGAGGTGCTTACAATGGAGTGCCAGAATAAAATCCAATCCCTACAGTCAGTACTATGGGTGCCTTTTTAGTTAGATCAACACAACGCTACCTAGAAAAGTCAATACTGTTATTGTTAATAACTTTGCCTGCTTACAACAATTTGCACAAAACTTAATAAAAAGTATATTATTTCTGGGTACATCCTCCAAATATTTTGCAGTTGGGTTAAAGGAGCAACAATTATAAGAGGTCCAAAAAAGTGTTTCAAAGTCTGGCTTGAGCTGTCTGCAAGAGGCATTATTACCAATACTCTCCCATACACACAGATAGTTCTTTAGTTCCACCAAAGAGAACAGTTCCTCTCTCACCTCATGCTGTTGACTGTAGATGCATGAGTACCGCCCTTTGGACTACGTCATCTGGCTTGACAATGCAAATGTCTGCAAGATGCATTGTCACCCATACTTAAGCATAG
The DNA here is from genome assembly GCF_964204655.1 of Triturus cristatus. Taxonomy (NCBI): domain Eukaryota; kingdom Metazoa; phylum Chordata; class Amphibia; order Caudata; family Salamandridae; genus Triturus; species Triturus cristatus. The sequence continues at coordinate 102,022,002 of NC_140595.1, read as the reverse complement.
ATATGTAGAGTTGTCTTTGGCTCCTCCCCACAGGAGTTCTACTCTCTCATGTCATGCTGTTGGCTGTTTGGGATATTTTCTACCTCTAGTGGAGTCTTGAATTGCCATGGGTGGGGGTTATTTTAGATCTAAAAAGTACACTCAGGTACAATATATTAATTTCAGTACATCTTACATTCATTGCGTACTTTAAAAAATCCCTTTTTCCTATTTTTGCCCTTGAAGCATCCCTTCTATGCCAGTCTCACCCCATTGGGTGGTGCCTTTGCTGAGCAAAAATAACAAAAGTAAAATTCAGTATCACCATATTGGTGTTATATAATCCCAGTTTTTCTGTCCCAGATGAAAGACAAGCATGTTGCAGGAGCCTTTTGTTTTCCTACTGTCAGAGCAGTCCAGCAGGATCCAAAGTCATTGGCAGGAAGTGCCTCAAGCGACTACCACAGCCCGCCTTCCTCCTCAGCCAATCAAAAGGCTGGTATAATGGAAGGCTCATGCTCAGTACCTGCAAGGAGCCGGGGATTAGGATAACAAAATAATTACAGAAAGCTCACTGTTCCTATTTAATGACGCAAAATTCAGCTTTAAAAAATTTCGAATGTAAACCTTGTACAACAGCTTTTTAAAAAAAAAAACATTCATAGAAAAAATTATTATTTTCAAATACATTTTTAACAAACGCTGACCACCACCACACACAGAAAATGTTTGGGTTATAGGAGACACGATTATATTTTAGTCTTTCTTCTGAGCAGTAGTCGTGTGGTCATCGGTTCCAAGATGAGTGCCGAGCCAATAGGCCAAATACTACTTCACAAATGACTGGAAAATCCGAGTCCATCTTTTATGTTATTTGAGGCCGCCTTCACTGTTGCATCCTGATTGACTAGCTTTCCCAATGCTGTACACATCACATAACTCGGTTTGGTGGAATACTTCTGAAGTATTTTCAGAGGATAAGCACCTGGTGTCCATCACATTTAATTTTAAAAATTAAAACATATGTGGATACCTCTCCAGGGAGAAGACAGACAAGAAAATGAGAAAGGCCTGTATTCACCTCCTATTTGACTCTACAGGACCAGGAGTTTAAAAATTGACCAAGGCCTTGCAGCAAGCTTGGGAGTAAAAAAAATATCCTCACGGCCTTTCCAAGAAGCTGAGCAGTCCATGTTGGCCATTCTTCATGGAATCTCCACTACCGACCAATAGTGATGGGGAATCTGTTTCCTTTCTTTCAAAACTCGTCTAAGCGGGGAAGGGTTCTGTGTGCTGCCCATGCCATTGTCCAATGGCATGGAGAAATGTTTCATTTTCAATGGCGTAAATAGCGGTTCTGGTGTTATGTCACCTCCTTGGATTTGTCTAACAGCAATTGCAAACAGGGTTGCCTTTGCAGAGCCGCTGTAACTTCACCTATGCCTTTGTTGCCCATTAGCCGCGCCTCACAAATCCACTGACTGATGGATTGATTGATTTTGCCCATGAATCAAGGCGGATGAGAATAAGGACTGGTGACACCCAACGTGTGCACTGTTGCACTTGTGATCACAGTATTTGGGAGCTCCAGATTAAACACTCCAGATTAAAAATAAATTAAACATTTATTTTTAATTAAAAATACATATTTTTTCTGCGGTTGGGTAAAGTGGGCAAACAATGTCAACTTGGTGGTGTGACTTTTCCCTTAGACTCATTAATAAGGGATAGAAATTACACATTCAAATACCTTGTAGACCTTCTCCACAGGGAGCACTGAAGCTAAAAGTTCAGAAGAATTAAATAAAAGAATGATTATTGATTTTTTAATCACTCTCTCTCTCTCTGTCTGTTCACAGACTAGGGATACTAGTGCCTTAAATCCCTACTCATCAGACTCGACATTGCAGTCGTTTCTGTAGCCGAGGAAGCTGTAGCCTGCATGGAAGTAATACAGTTCCAAGTGTACATCTCTGCATGGCTGCAGGGGTTAGATGGTCTAGTGGACAAAAGAGGTTGTTGCTGTTGAGGAATCTTGTGAACCAGTGGATTTAGATCTGAGACAGGAGTGAGAGGAAGACTAGACACTGAGAAAGAAACAATGAAGGCAGCCTATCTTTGAGTTTTTACCTGCTGTAAGATTTTAATTGGAATGTGTGGAAGTAAGAACTTTGATTAGATGGACTACCAACATTTATCTGCCAATGGCAATGATGATCACCAAGGATGCCTAGATTAGGCCTATAACACCAGTGTTGGAAAATGGCCCTCTCTGAAGGGTCACACCAAACCTTTTGCCATCCTACTCCTCTTTTTCTGACCTCATTGTTGTTGATTTTCAGACTCTGGGCACTTTTCCACTGCTAACCAGTGCTAAAGTGCATGTGCTCTCTCCCAAAAACGCGGTAAGATTGATGTATACACAATTGGCATATTTAATTTACTTGTAAGTGCCTTGTAAAACGGTATACCATGTAAATACTTCTCGAGCCTGGCATTGCAGAGCTTATATGTGCAGTTTTACTGCCAATTCGACTTGGCATTTGAGACCCTTTGCCAAGCATGAATCTCCCCTTTTATTACACATCAGTCACCACTGAGGTGTGCCCTAGTTAGCTCAAAGGGCAGGGTGCTGTGTATGTAAAAGGTAGGACATGTACTTTTAACTTTTGCATGTCCTGGTAGTGAAAAATCCCTAAATTAGTTTTTCACTACTGTGGGGTCTACTCCTCTCATAAGTTAACATTGGGTATTCCTTAATACAGTTAATAGGCTGTAATTTCTAATTGGGAGCAGGTTACTTTCCCATGCTTGGTGGCTTTGGAATTTTAATGTTGGTACTTCCTGTCCTTTTGTGCCTGCAGGGTCAACCCTTACTTTTCGCCATCCTACTCCTCTTTTTCTAACAAGTCCACATTGTCACTACAGCCAGCTTGGAGCCAAGGCAGGGGAATCAGAAAATTCCATTCACCTTAAAAACATTGTCTAGAAGCGTCTCCCACCTTCCAGGAGGAGGGCACCAGGGTAGAAAAAGGAGACCTCAGACACCAACTCTTTACCACACTTCTGGACCTGTGGACTCTGCCAGGAAGAAGGACTACTGTAGTGCTGAAAGGACTGCTACTCTGCTGGACTACTACTGTACTGGACTGCTGCCTTACTGAACTGCTGCCCGTCCGTCCTCTTGCCTGGTAGAGGAGAACTAGACCTGCAACTTCATTTTAAACTCAAGGCTACCAAAGTGACTCCAAGGACTAGTCTACAGGCTTCCTAATCTGAGCCTCAGGGACATAAAAACCTACCTAAAATCTTGCATAAGCATGACCCAGCTAAAGTGGGTTCCTTACCCCCAAGTGGTGCTCCTCAGATCCTGTCCCCTTGGTGCGGCTTCAGATAGCTATATAGAAGTTTGTGGGCTCTTCACGACCAGGCCCATACGCACCAAGACCTCGCCACCTGCACCACCATTAAACGCAAAGCTCCGGCAGCCTTAATGTTCACGCTACAGCATGAACTGCTCTCAGGGACTGCCAATGCGAAGCTCCAGAAATGCACTGGCAATGCCTGGCCTGCTCTTCGTGCTACTCTAGTAGCCTCTTGCAATGCTCTCCCTGCTCCTTGCGGCCCCCTCCACCATTAATGGGACTTTTGGCATTGATTTGAAAAAGTCAATTTTCAGCTGGTCTAATCTGTACTCCATCATGGCCAGCCTGAACTCGTGACTTTGACTCGGTCCAGCGTGTCCGTATATCCATACTTGGTGCTTTGTGCTTTTTGGCGCTATTGTCACGAAAATCTTTAAACATTCATAACTCCAGCTCTACTGTTTGGAGATTTGTCTTTTTGGTGTGAAATAATTTATTAAGATGTATTCTAACATGGTGTGGGATTTTTCCTGTGCTGTGTTTTCACATTATATTACTGTTTGTGTGCTGTATAAATACTTTACACATTGCCTCTCAGTTAAATCTGACTACTTTTTGTGCCAAGCTACCCAGGATCACACACAGGTTAATTTAGTGACGTTTTTTGATTCATCCTACAGGGGGACTGTGGTTGTTGCTTGGCCAGGGCTCACACCCCAGTCAACCAACAACCCAATTTCTCACCGGCGATTGTTCAGGTCTTACAAATAACAGCCACGTTCTTTCGAAGTCAGTTGTTGATAGAAGTAACTACACAATGCATTGTTTCACCATATACAATACCTGTCCATGAGCATGGTACTCCAGTCAACCAGCGTTGACATGTTGCATCATGTAGAAATTCCAATTCACAGATCCTATGTGCAAGGGGCTTTTGTCTTTGGCACTTAATACATTCTGGATCCACATCTGATTCCCAAATGCTTCCAGGCAGCTGATTTTGTAAATTGCTTTGCATCAGTGGCTAACCACCCCTCCACCAGAAAAATGCATTTGAGTTGTACTATCATATGTCCACTGCCACTGTCAGCACCGCACTGAATGCTTGGGTATAAAGGTCTGGCTGGGTTAAATAAATGATTGCTTAGACTGTATAGCTCATTCTGCCAAAGCGAATCTATGCACATTCATTAGCTTTGTACTGATTGTGGAGATTAGGAGATTTGCCCAAGATCACACTTTGGTCGGGTTGTGGAAGCTAGGATTTGAACCGGAGCACTAGGCGTTTACCGTTAGACTCTTCTTGTGATTATCACACCACACCCCTTTCTCTCCACATGTCGCTATTTCTATGATGAAGCAGGAGCTCCCCTTTTTTAGGACAAGGCATCTGGAAAGCTTCTGCCTCTGCTGGAGATATTAACTTTGTCAGTGTTTTCCTTGCCAGTTTATACATCCGCGCGGCTACTGTGCAGCATGGTTGAAAGTAAAAAAAAAGTGCCAGAGTTGATCACGTCATTGCGTTGTGTTTTATTTCCTGGTTTCAGCCATGCAGCACAGCAGTCAGGACGCTGTACAACTCGGCTACAAAAATACCTTGACTAAGATAAAATATGTCACATAGGCGAGACACGAAAAATTGAATTCAAAGGGCTTCAAAAGGCCTGCCTGAGTTAAGCAGACATTCCGACACCATGTTTATATCAGAGGTTACGCCACCAAAAGAGATGTAAGATGGCCGAGCCAGGAACTATCCATCCAAGTGGCTCAACCTTCAGGAAACCACCATTTTAGCAGTTGTGGTTGGCAAGGATTGGGGATGGCGGGGCAGGGGAGTGAAGAAAAAAAATACACTTACCTTTTCACAACGTCTCTCCTCCGTCGTCTCTCCACGTCTGGGCGAGCCCGGCCAGAACGGAAGCAGGAAACACGCAGGCTCCTCTAAGCCAATAACTACGCTGCTGTCAGTGCTCAGACAGGCACTGGAATGATGTGCATGTTCTCCACCCAGGCTGTGCATTACAGCCGGTAGAGAATATGCAAAGTGAGCATGACTGGTTGGCCGGCCCATGACGACCAACCGTCATGGGCACTTACAGAGTGCTCACCACTCCTCCCCGTGCTCTGTGAGTATAGCAGCCCACCCCGGCCATGCCTGACTTGCCCCTCCCCGCAAAACTGCTTAAGCAGGAAAAAATAAAATGATAATAACATTGTTTTATTATCGTTTTACTTTTACTTTTTTACACTGCTGAAAAGCGGTGAGGCGACGCTCCTCCGCCTTAGCGGAGGAGCCTCCACTGCATCCAGCTTTCCCGATTCAACCCAGCATTAAATGAAGACCTGAATTGTTTGCTGTGGGACTTTAACACTCTTCATTGTAAAAGAAGTATTAAACAATCAGTTGTAAATAATTTCTCCTTGATCCAAAGTGCCCTCACACGACATTGCATGTATCATCACCCAAAGCATCAGTGATAACATAGACTGTCACATCATGAATTATAGTCATGATGTGTGTAACACAAAATAGAGCTATTTGTTTATTCTAAGGTCCACCTGCTTCACACTCTTCTCCTTAGACATGGACAAGTCACTGAAGGCTGGGCCTGGATCGAGGCATATGCCCGGCTCTGGCTCAGCTCGAAGTTCTTGGTTATTACTGGTTGTTGGAACTTTATGGTTTTTGTTCTTCTTTTTTTCATGGTCTGTATATATATGTTTTAATATTTGTGTAATTTTTGTAATTGTTTGTACTTTTATGACTATTGGTCGAAATAAAGATTGAGAAGAAGTAAAGTGGCTCCAACATGAAGCTATCAGCCAATGCCCAGTTTTCAGCCGACGATATGTGGAGCTATTGGGGTCTCAGGGTCTTCATATTCCAACACGCAGAGAGATGTTGGAAAAGAAGCCGGGCCTGGCTAAAGGTGTCACACGTGACGTGGAGCCACTTCGCAGTTCATGATAGTTGAAGCAGCCAAGTTATCTTTTAAGTAACTACACACAAGTCAGGCGCACACCTGCTAACTCCTTCCAAAGGGTTTGGAATATGTGCGGATCCCATAACCCCACCCTTGGTGTTGCACCAGTTGAAAAGGTTGAGACCCACCGCTGAGGCTGCAGGCTCACCTTAAGTATGTTTGTAGTCATCACATCAGAGCGCAAATAGCCATTTCACTTAAGTGAGGGAAATTGGAGGCTTATGGCATAGCTTTCCCTGACATCACTTCCTGTGATATCACTCTACGTGGTGGTGATTGACTGTCCCAATTAGTCCCACCACTATTGTTTTTTTTGCACGTTTGCACTGGTGGTAGGTGCATTTGTTTAACACTGTGCACTGATAAAGCGCTTCAAAATTAAACACAAGGCTCTGTCCTTGATGGTTAAACTGCGGAAAGGAGGAGCTATCTATTCCAGTGTTTGATATGCAAGTATGTAAGCTTGACACCCCAGGTCAATCCCAGCTTCCCTGCTTTACCAGATTGTGTAATCTTGGACAATTCATTTACTTCACATTGACTATTTTTACTTGATAATCACATTTGGGAGGCCTCCATATGGTTCAGTTCAGGATGTGTGCGGATTAAAATCCCCTCTGATATATTCTTTAAAAGACTATATAATGTTGCTCCTTCTCAATTACAATATAGTCCAAATAGGGATACGTCATAAATGACGTCTCTTAGTTCACTCAGAACCTTTGTGAGGACATGGGGGGTCGGCTCATGAAGGCTTCTGATCTCATATTTACCGACTATTATTTCTAATGGCCGTGAATACAACTGCATCATCTGACACACTAAAGTAAAACGGAATGAGGTCTGCGATTTTGTTTTTAAACAATTGATAAAATCATTTCCAGATTTTTCTCTCCTTTCCTTGAAACTTTGAGTTACTGTCTGGAGTATTTTGTTGCTGAATTGAGTCGATAGGTTTTTGTCAGGCTCTGTGTCACAGTGGTATCCGCTCACACTGCTGTACCACTTTGCACAGTAATAATGTGCCGCGTCTGTGATCTGAGCATCTTTTATAATTAGCTGGTAATCAGTCCCGGCGCTGTTCTTTGTGGCAGTGAAATGGTCAGATGAGACCCCGGGTCCATAGCTAGGGTCGCTCCACGAGGGATGGTGATACAGAATGAGCTCCGGGGCTTCTCCTGGGGTCTGTCTGTAGAATGATACATATTGGCCTTCGTGCACTCCAACATTACAGCCAATCGTGGCCCTTTGTCCAAGGCTGACCTGAACCGTGGGAGATATCACAGGTTTCTGAGACTGGACATCTGAAAAGTGAGGGAGAGAAGAAATACAACATTTATGAACACTAGCTGTACAAATAAGCATAGATATATGCATGGCTCTCAGAAAAAGGAAAACACACTTCAGATCTTGCATACTTACAGGATGTCCACAACAGGACACAGAAGGGTAGGATCTGCAGCAGCCTCATTCTTTCAGGTCCTGGGGCTCCTTTCTGAACCTTGAGCACAGAGATGTACAAAAGAGGAAGTCTGACAAGCTTAATATATGCATCAGAGCCCAAGGGGACCAAGAGGCAGGGATGCAAATATGAAATGCACTTAACACATCACTGGACCGAAACAGGAACACAGAAACTGACAATATTCACAGATTTTATTTAAGGTGCTGCCTTCAAGTAGAAAATTGTTGCTGCTTCGAACTTGTGTGTAACATTTTTGTAACAATGTATTACTTACATGTACATGTTTTACAAGGTTGTCAATGTTGTAATTATTTCAGATGCTTCTAAACAGCCAACACACTCATGTTTCAAAAGTATTAGGGACAGGATTCATCAAAATGCAAAGTAACAAAACTCTCTTGGATAATGTTGTGGACACTCTAACATTTGTGACTCACAAAGTCTACAGAGAACCAGAATAGACTCCCAGCAGGTATAATAACACAAGACGTTTAAGATGCCACTTCACAGATCACTACAACTTCACACTATACTCGTCCCTTCCTCTCCTCTGGACTCAGGAGACTCTTCCAACCAGGGGTCTCTGTCTGTTTGTATTCTTTAAGCTTAAGACTTGTACATTGACCCGTTGCCTCTGGCTAATCTTTTGGTATATAAGTAAAACAGACATAAATAAGTACATACATATATTCCTTCATACTCATGCATACATATACACATACATACAATACAGGCATATCCTCCAGGTGGCGCTATTGAGCTGTGTACTCCAAATTCTGGTTCTTTTGATTACCAACTAGAGCCCAGACCTCCTCTAACCAGAGCATCCCTGTGGGTTGCATCTCTAGCAGTCCTGTGGGGGCTCAGGAGCAGCTGTTGCAGGTAAGCATGGTGGAATGGGGGGGAGTCAACGGCCGATGACAACGAGGGGAAATAACTAAAAAAAAGAAAAACAATTACTTTGCACTCAAGCACAAATTAAGGGGTTTTCTTTTTCTAGATGTTGTTTTCCCTTGTCATCGGCCGTTGACCCCCCCCCCCACCGTGCCCCCCTGCCCCACCACACTTACCTGCACCAGACTCTCCAATGCTCTACAGAGGGTCTTCTCCAAAGCATAGATCATCACCTGTAAGCAGCCCTCCTGTGTGCATTCCAGCCTTCTAAAGTCGAAGCTTTTGCTCGGTTGAATTCATATACATATACTTAAATTACAGAGCACGCATTCAAGACTAAAATGTGTATATTTTCAGAACTTGAAAGCCAATAGATGTAGAACAAAGGTTGAATTTCCAAAATATTTTGATATTTGAGTGTTAAACCATGCTGGCTTGGGAAGACTTATTACTAATATTATTACCTTGGTGCTGGAGATGTTGAAGGTTTGGCTGTTATGAATTACCTATGTACAGGGCCACTGGAATTATGTGGCAGTGGAGGGCCAAATTATACAGCAGGATTGAGTAAATTATGCGGCAACAAAAGGCAAATTATGCCGTATAATGCTGCACATTTTGTGATAGTTTTACATCATTATTTTTACACTTGTTAACAATGTCTGGGCATTTGTTGGGCCTCATTAGTACCAGTTTAACACCCAAATATAGCAAAAGGCAACAGAAATGATACCAGTCAACCTTTGCAGGGGGCCTTCCACTGAGCAACATTTTTAGTAACTTTTGAACAGTTACAGCAAGAAACCAATTATTTTTTGCTAAAATCTACAGATTATGGAGCAGATAATGGATTATGTAGCACACGCTGCAAATCTATAATTATGTTAAAAACCCCACAGCTGCCCAATTGCATATATACAGTGCCCTCCCTATGCAGATACATTTCAAACTGAATTTTTTTACCTATCTGCTGATAACCCTACCAGATTACTGCAGATAATCTTGCATATGATGGCCACTAATGTAACCTGTCTAATGTGGTCCCTATTGCAATATGGATAATGTTTGTTAGTAGCTCACAATGATCTTCATGTAATAGGAGTTTGTCTTTTTACAGAAACAGTTGTAGACCGCTGCTAAAGTCCATGCACGTTGGCTGCCTGAACCTTGTGCATTCATATGGATTAGCCGCTTTCACTCCAGGATGAACTGTATAGATCATTTACCCTGGCTGCCTATATCTGGTGCCCTCATCTAGATTGTTACTGCGTTGCTTTTGGCTGTAGATAATTCCTAGTAATTATATTCCAACAATATGATTTCCCTCCTATGGACACTCATACACGAGCAATGAAGAATGGCCCTAAAGTGTACAGGCAGGTCGACCTTAAACAGGTTGCAGTACATCTGCCTAGAACTGAATAAATTACAATTTATAAAGAGGAAATCAAGTTATAATAATTAAGAAGTTTTCAGGATGGGTGTGAAATTTCTTATTTAATGACTATTGGAATATAAAAAATAGTGATTTTCCAATTTTCTAATTCTATTTTAATAGCACAAGGGAACCAAAAGCAAACACGTGTTACGCAGCGTATTTTTTTATTTGGATCTTCTTCAAGTCTTACAAATAACAGGCTTTTGCTCCCAGGTTCACTAAAAACCTGGGGGCATATTTCCAAGAACTTAACGCCACCGTAGCGCAAATGTTTTGATGTTACGGCTGCTTTTTTTTAATTGCCTTATTTACAAGATGCCGCTAACTGCAGTTAGAAGGACATTTCTAGCGTAAACGTGAATTTTCAAGATCGTCACTTCTGTTAGCGGGACTTAATGAAAATGAGATGCAAGGTAGGCGTTCCTGTGTAAAACTGCCACTAAACACACTATGCGATATTTACAAGGAGTTTCTTGCATGGTGCAAAAGCAAAAACGCTGCTGCTAAGTTCAGTTAGAGGCAGTTTTTTAACCCCTTCAGTGCCCATGACGAGATAGTCTCGTCATGGAGCGCGGTTGCGCTGTGCCCATGACGAGACTATCTCGTCATGAACCCCGCCCGCTAATGAAACGCCCGGCACAGGGCGTGGAAAGGGCGGGGCACTGAAGAGGTTAAGACCAAAAAATAGCTTGTCTTAAAATTGGTGCAAACACTTGCGCCCACATATAAGATGTTTGGGTGCTGGACAGCGCTACAAGGAATATTGCGGTGCTGCCCTGCACCAAAGCGAAAGGTGACAAATGTGCCCTATCAATATGATAGGGCATATTCCTGGGCCTCATTCATGAAACATGTTGCATCGCTGCGACAAAACAGCGTTGAAACACTTTTTACTGCGCCCTCCTTGAGACACCATGGATGCGCCATATTTACTGTACTCCATGTCACAATCAATAACAGATACGTCTTGAAGCCTGATGTATCTGTCAGCGCTAAAGTCATCCATTGCTGCAGTTGTGTCGCAAGCAGGATGCAACTCCAAAAATGCATGGGGCCAGCCTATCCTTATGGCACTGCGTCACCCTTACGCCTGCCATGAGGCAGGTATAAGGTTTTGACGCAGTGGCATCCTAGAATTGTCACAATGAAATCTGATAGATTTCACTGCGCCACTCCTATGAGGCGTTGTTGTATGGGAACGCCCACCCTGCATACATCATACCTGACGCAAGTATAATGTGGCACAGGGCTTCACAAGGTCATGCATATGACTAGATGCATCACTTTGTAAATATGGCTCAACATGGTGTAAAATACATGCTGCAAGTGCGTCAAGAAAATGACGCACTGGCGGCTTTAAACTGTCAGAAGAGGTTCATGAACAAGACCCCCTGTATTTTTCCCCTATGTTGACCTACAATGGCTGCCATGCTCCAACGCAGGCACCCTTGCGCCATGGTGGAAGTGTGACGGTGTTGTGGAGTTGATTGATGTTGTACAGGAAGGAACACCAACTTGCACAAAATTAATCAATCCAGTGTATTTCCTCTTTCTCTGTGTGCTGCAGAATGCTGCACACATAGAAAAAGTGAGAAAAATAGCGGAAATTAAAACATTTATCCTCGTAGCGCCTCCCAAACATCACCCTTGGGGTGCTATTAGATTCTGAAGCATTCCGAAGGTTTGCGGTTTCTCGTAATCCTGGGAATGCTTTAGATTCTATTGGGTTAGTGTGGGAACACCCACATAAACACCCATTGAATGTCCCTTTCACACTGTGTAATGTGTAAAAGGGGCACTTATTTTCAAGTCCATGAAAGCCACGTAAAGTGGCTTTGCGTGGCCCTGTAAACAAACTGTGGCAGATTGCGCTACCAGAACATCAAACATGTGACGTCATAGCATTGCAAGAGTACAGCTAGGGCCTCATAAATAAGGCCCTTTGATAATAGGAGAACTCTAACATTTCATCCTTGGCAAGGTCAACGATGCCATGGACCTCCTGCCATTGTAGCTTGGACCATCAAGGAGACCACCACCATTACCCCTGATATACATCGCTCACATGAACAACTGCTCCGTTCCCTTTGGGTGACAACTTGATGTGATCCCCTCTACGTGCTGACCTCTGTACACCGGAACTTCAGCAACAGGAAGTAGAAGATCAGGACCAGGAGAACACCAGAGACTCTCTGGACCTGTCTTTAACCGTGGAAGAAGGAGAGACGCACAACCAGTAATCATTAAATTAGGTGATTTGCTGTCTAAGGAGTCACATCCGGTGGCCGCTCAGACTCCGCACTGGATGGCCACCTCGCAGTGGACCGTTGTCGCTTGGGGAGCGTTCAGGGGATGTGTTGGGATACTGTCTCTTACTGCAATAGTGCATTGTTGCTGTTGCTTGCAGCGCATTCCACCTCTCTTACATAATCTGCTCCAGATTGGGGGTGGCTTGTAGTTATGGGGATGATGCCGGCTCCTCCTACGCCTTCCACTACGACTGGGAATGACAGCTTGTTCCTCTGACCCTTCACTATCTGTCCGCACCTCCTGGTGACCAGTAGATTCCAGCCAGGTCCAGACCTGTTCAGCGGCGTCAAACAATCGTGCATTACCATCTGAGACCACTTGCAGCCTTGGCAGGAAAAGGAGGGAGAATTTGATGCCCAACTCTCGGAGGCATCACTTAACCACTAAAAATGACCCCCTCTGCCTCTGCACCCCATGGCGTAGTCAGGGAAGAAGAGTACTGTGGCGTTATCCACTTTTCACCTCCCCACGCTTAGAACCTGTCCTTAGTGGCAGACGGCTTGCCGGCACTTGATGAGACCGCTCCAAAACAACAAATGGGGAGAGTGCAACTGCTGGCAACCATGTCTCAGTATATGCCACTGCCTCAGCTCCTTCTGCTCCCTCGGTCAGACCCACCAGCTGCACGTTGTTCTGCCGGGAGCGGCCCTCTGCATCCTCAGATCTTCTTTCTAGTGACTTCACATATGCCATTAGCTGCTGTACCTCCAGAGCTGCATTCCGGGTAATAGAGTGAACTTCTGCCAGTTCTTGCTCATTACTGTGTACCTAGTCAGTCAGCTTGCAATTGTTTGCGTGCTCCAGGGTTAATTCAACTGTGCTTTTGTCAATGCAGCTCTCAAGAAAATTGCGCGCTTTTCTGCGGGAGGTACCTATTTTCTCCATAGCTGCGAGAACAGAGTCTAGTTTGGTGTCCAGGGTGTCTGCTGTCACCTGCCCATGCGGCCAGCGACCCCAGCCACTCGGTCCACTGACAAGGAGGAGCTGGCAGGTGTCGATGCCACCCTGTGTCCAGGCGGCCCATCGTTGCAACAGACGCCCAGGCACTCTTTATGACATGTGGTGCGGTGCAGTGTGGCCAGCCGGCCCCTCTCCTCCAGTCACGTGTATGTTAGCTAGGAATCTTTGTTCAGGCGGTACCAAGGGGAATCAATCAATCGATCAGTTAGGGACTTATATAGCGTGGCTACTCAGCCCTGGGGGTCTCAAGGTGCTGGGGGAGGGGGGCTGGTGGCCGGACTGGATAGGGGATCATTCAAAGAGCCAGGTCTTGAGGTCCTTTCTGAATTGGGTCAGTGACACTGATTGCCTGAGGTGCAGGGGCAAGGTGTTCCAGGTCTTGGCAGAGAGGTAGAAGAACTACCTTCCTCCTGTTCTGGTCTTGTGGATCCTGGGGACGGAGGTGAGGGAGAGTTGGGAGGATTGCAGTTGTCTGGCGAGTACTTGGAATATGAGTCGGTGTCCAGGTATGCTTGTCCTTCATCGTGTAGAACTTTGTAGGATTGTGTGAGGAGTTTGAAAGTGACTCTCTTGTTGACTGGGAGCCAGTGGAGTTGTTGGAGGTGTTGTGTGATGTGGCTGCGGCAGGTGATGTCGAGGACGAGTCTGGCTGCAGCGTTAGTATCTTGAACTGTCTCTGGGTGACGTTGGAATAAAGTGCATTACAGTAGTCGAGTCTGCTGGTGATGAGTGCGTGGGTGACTGTCTTTCTGGATTATGTCGACATCCATCTGAATGTCTTTCAAAGCAGGCATGCAGTGTGGAAGCAGGTTGAGGAAACTGCATTGATTTGGCAGTTCATAGTGAGTTATGAGTCTAGTATGATGCCGAGGTTGTGTGTGTAGTCAGTCGGGGTGGGGGGAGATCTCAGAACAGCTGGGCACCAGGAGTCGTCCCAGGCTGGAGGGGTGAGTTCCAGGAAGAGTAATTGGTCATTTCCGAGTTCACCTTGAGGCAGTTGTCTTTCATCCGGGTAGCAACTGCCTTCATTGCACAGTGGAAGTTGGTTCATGAGGTCGTGGGTTCATTGGTGAGAGAGAGAGGATCAGCTGGGTGTGGTCGGCATAGGAGATGATGTTGAGTCCGTGACTTCTGACGATTGCTGCGAGGGAGGTCATGTAGATATTGAAGAGGGTGAGGCTCAGGGAGGAATCCTGGGGTACTCCATAGCTGATTTCCGTGGGTTCTGAGAAGAACAGCAGTAGTCTGACTTGCTGAGACCGGCCTGTGAGGAAGGAGTGGAGCCAGCCCAAAGCCTTTTTGTGGATGCCGGCGTCATGGAGTCTTGTGATCAGGGTGCATTAAGAAAAGGTGTGAAATGAGGCCAAGAGGTCTAATAGGATGAGGGCTGCGGTCTCGCCCCAGTCGAGGAGGGAGCGGATGTTATCTGTGGCGGGAGAAGTGCAGTCTATGTGCTGTGGTTGCTTCGGAAACTGGATTGGGAGGTTTCCAGGACGTGATTCACTTCGATGAACTCGGATAGTTGGGCGTTGACGGCTTTCTCTATGACCTTCAATGGGAAGAGGAGGAGTGAGAACGGTCTGAAGTTCTTGAGGTATGTCAGATCTGAGGATGGCTTCTTCAGCAGAGGGTTGATCTCAGCGTATTTCCAGTCGTCGGGGAAGGTGGCGATTTTGATGGCGTGTTTATGTTGCGGCAAAGCTGGGAGACAAAGTACCCGGCGGCTCTGTGGAAGATTTGGTACAGGCAGGGATCTGTCAGGGAACATGAATGGATGCTATACATGGCCTTGAGCATGTCCTCTGTTGTGAGCAGGATCCAGCAGAGCACGGTCTGTTGGGGTGCAGCTTGGTTGTGTACGATGGTGGCGAGCGTGGTGGCATGATCTGGGGTATTGAAGCTGTCATAGATCTTCCTCTTCTTGTGATGGAAGAAGGTGCTGAGTTAGTTGCAAAGGTCTTAGGAGGGGGGACGTCTGTGGTCCCACTGTTGGGCCTGATGAACTCCTTGATGTTAACGAAGAGGTCTTTGCTGTTGACGTTGATTCTTTCTTGGAGGGCCATTTTCTTAGTGGTTTTCATGAGGAGGTGGTGTGCTTTGATGGCGGATTTGAAGGTTGTGTGAGTTTCAGGGATAGTATTACGGCTCCATCTCTTCTCGAGACATCTGCAGGTGCATCTGGACTAGTGGAGGGCAGGAGTGAACTAGTTGGCCTTCTTGAAGTGTTGTTTGCCTTGTCTTTTCTTAAGGGGTGCCAGGGTGTTGGTGCGGTTGGAGATCCATCGGTAGAGGTTGCACACTGCAGTGTTGGCGTCTGAAAGCTTTGGCAGAGTGGTGGTGCTGAGGAAGTTGACGAGAAGTTCTTTGGTTGCCTCGCTCCAGCCCCAATGGGTGGGCGATAATAGCAGTGGTGTACAGGGTTCACTGATAGAATATCAACCCCCAAAATATCCCCATACACAAATATTGAGTTATAAATATCGATGTCAAAAATATCAACATCCTATATTTATAATGGCAAGTACAAAAATATTGATGTAAAAAATTATAGTTGTACAAAAAATCGATTTGAATATATGTATAAAAAAAATATTAAATACATTAAATAATAAAATGAACTTTATTATTTTATTAGATTTAATATACATTTTAACAAATATAACAAACAAATTTAATTTACAAAATGTAAGCATATGTATATAAAATGTAATATATATATATGTTTACTTTAAAATAATTAATAAACTATTCATTTTAATTTATTTTATAATTGTATATATGAATATATGAAGCATTACAAATAAATACATATATAGATATGTATACACCAATAGCATAAAATCTAGGGAAAAAAAACATTATATTATAGATTAAAACATTAAACTACTTAAAAGTCTTTTAACTTACATTTTACATTCCAGTGAGTGCAACAGTAGGGAAAGTGTTGGATAGCGGAGGGGTAAAAATTACTATTCCCATTCCAGTGAGTGCAACAGTAGGGAAAGTATTGGATAGCGGAGGGGTAAAAATTATTATTCCCACTCCAGTGAGTGCAACAGTAGGGAAAGTGTTGGATAGCGGAGGGGTAAAAATTACTATCCCCACTCCACTGAGAGCAACAGTAGGGAAAGTGTAGGATAGCGGAGGGGTAAAAATTACTATTCCCACTCCAGTGAGTGCAACAGTAGGGAAACTGTTGGATAGCGGAGGAATAAAAATGACTATTCCTACTCCAGTGAGTGCAACAGTAGGGAAAGTGTTGGATAGCGGAGGGGTAAAAATTACTATTTCCACTCCAGTGAGTGCAACAGTAGGGAAAGTGTTGGATAGCGGAGGGGTAGAAAATATTATTCCCACTCCAAGTTGGTGCAATACTAGGGAAAGTGTTGGATAGTGGAGGGTTAAAAAATACTATTCCTACTCTAGTTAGTGCAACAATAGGGAAAGTGTTGGATAGAGGAGGGGTACAAATTTATATTCCCACTCCAGTCAGTTCAAAATTAAAAACAAACGAAATATCACCAACACAAAACATTAAAAATAAAATAAAATGAAAAATATATAAAAATATTTAACAAATCTAAAAAAATAAAAACATTACAATGTTAAATAGATATGACAAATACCTAGAAATATTATATTAAATAAATTTAAAAATAATTTACAAACAACTATTTTTAGTTAGAAATTATTTATAAAAAATCATTAATTATGACAGAAATGTAATCATTTTTATTTCCTACCCTATAAGACCGCACAATTCACAACACACATCTAAATTAAAAAAAAACCTCAATAATTAACATAATTAACTATCATTTAAAGAAATATTATTAATTAAAAACAAACTAAAACAGATACAAATTAATTTACTCCCCATACGTTACCCCAGAAAACCAAAACTCATACACACAAAAATAAACAATTACCTTAATTAATTATCAATTGATGAATTAATATTAATGATCAACAAATTATTAATTATTTAAACATAAATTACTTTCCACTCTCTACCCCTATAAACCCCTCCACCCACACCTACAAATCATTACATTTTAAAATAATAGATTAATAATAATTAATGGCTACTTAATAATTAATTATAAATAATTTACTTCCCACCCTTTACCCCTATAAACCCCACAACGCCCTCCTAAAAAAAATGACACAATTAGCATAATTAATTACCAATCAATTACTTATTTATAATTAACAACCAACTAATATTTTCTTAATAATAATGTACTTCCTACAATTAGCACTATAAAATATAAATTAAATAAATATTAATACATTTAAAAAAAACATAATTAATTACCAATTAATCAATATTAATTAACAACCAATTAATAATTGATCAATAGTAAATTACTACCCCCAATTAACACTATAAAATATAAATTAAATACATATTACTAAATAAAAAATAATCATTAATTTATTATAATTAAATTACTTCCCACCATCTTCACCTATAAACCCACAAGCTGCTACGGAACTAAAAAACGCATAATTTAATTAAAATAAAATTGAAAACTACTAAACATTTAATACATATATTAAAAAAGAAAAACAATACTTATACAAAAAATACATCACAAACATTTAAAATACATACTAAAATGCATAACACTAATTAAAAAATCGATATTTTAAACAACTATTTTTGCAAACAATATTTATCACTTCGATATTTTTGAAAACGATATTTCTTACCTTACAGTCGAAATTCTTGACCATGATATTCTTTTTGTCGATATTTCTGTGTCATGATATTTCCAACTCAATATTTATGTAAGTCGACATTTCCAACTCGATATTTTGTCTGCATACCGGTGTACGGTGGGCGTGGTGAAGGCGTGATGTATGCTGGTCGGTCCAAGAGAGTTCGGTGGTGTGATTGTAGTTGAAGTTCCCGCTGGCAGAAAAGACGGGGTCAAGTGTGTGTCTGGCTATGTGGGTTAGTGAGGTTCTCCAGGAGGGTGGTGGTGTTCTGGTCACTGGGGTTGTCCAGGTGGAAGGTGAGGTCTCCTAGTAGGATGTAGTTGGTAGATGGGGTAGCCTGGGGTGAGATGAGGTCTGCAATGGCATCGGTGAATGGGGGGTCATGGGCCGAGGGGCCTGTAGACAAGGGTGCAGCAGAGGGTTGTATTGGAATTGGTCTGATCTGGAAGTGGAGGTGTTCCATGGTCGCTGTTGGTTCTTTAGATTGCGTGGTCAGTCGGAGTTGCTTTTGTAGACGATGGCGATGCCTCCTCCTGGGCAGTCACGGTGGTCCTTGCAGATGATTTTGTAGCCGTCAGGGATGGCAATGGGGATGTCTGGTCCAGAGCAGAGGTTGGTCCAGGTTTCCGTGAAGAAGGCGATGTCTGAAAAGGTGGCATCGAGGAGGTCCCAGATTTCAGTGGCGTATTTATGGAGGGACTGCATAATGAGGAGCATGCAGTTGGGCCAGTCGGGTGCACTGTTGGTCAGCTGGGTGGCAAAAGGCACTGGTGGGTTGATGTGGCAGAAGGTGTGTTTGCAGTTTGAGCCAGTGAAGGGTGCAAGGGTATTCTTCGTGCTAGATGGCAGGTGGCGTGGCGACCAATGTTGAGGGTGAGGAGGGTGCTGGAGTCGTAGCAGTAGAGTGTCCGAGAGATTCCCTGGCACATTGCGCAGTCCAGGGGCGGACTGACACAGAAGGGCTTGCCTTTGGCTTGCCCTCGGCGCACCAGTGGCACACCCGCTGCACATGGGTGCACATCGGCCGCCATTAAATATTGCTGTGGGGGGCTGGACAGCTGGGAGGCGGGAAATGCAGGGAAGGACACGGGAGGGGGCGGGGCCACGAGGGCTCCCGGGGCAATGAGGGAGAGGACAAAGAAAAAGGAACTGAAAAAAAGCACAGGAAAAACAAAGCCAAACAAAGGGAAGAACAAAAGGCAAAGGTAGAATAGCAACGGCGAAGAGAAGAAAGAGGGACAGGAACAGCAGAAAAGAGGGACAGGAGGGCAGTCAAGCAGCAGACCAGTGACGCTCTACCACTGGACCACCAGGGTTGAGGCGCAGGCAGGAGCTTGCGGGTGGAGGAAGGACTGTAACACCTGACCTCCAGGTCAGAGGATCCAGCAGCAGCAGATACCAGATGGCGCAGCACTGTGGGAAGAGCAAGTCCTCTAAGGGATAGTCCCCCGTACACCCTAAAGCAAACTAACAGGGGGCAAGGAAAGGCACCACCAGTCTTGTGCGGTGTCCTCGGTGATGTAGGTAAGCCGAAGTGCAGGGATTGCTCAGGGCACGGTGTGCGCCACCCACAGGTGCTAGGCCTGGGCCTGACTCGACCCCTGGGCCTCCTCTCCTACACGTCCCACCTTCTCCTTACCTGGACATCGACACCAGGCTCAATCCACTGCACTCTTTCCAAATTTGTGACTCAGCCAGCAGGAGCCTCAGCCAGGCAGGATATCACAAGCCCGGGTACAGCAGTCGCCTCAAAGTCCGCTGGGGAAACTCCCGATGCATGAGATACAACAGGTCCCCTTTAGGTGTGAAGTTGCAGCGCTCACACCACACAAATTCAGCGCAGCTCAGGGGCCTCACCCTCCCCAGCATCTGGGCAGCAAGACATCCTTCCACATGTGATGCAGAGAGGCCCTGCCCACCATTTGTAATCTCTGTGCACCCCGGTGTAGTGGTGGCGCGTGTTATGCAATGCAGACCTCCCTACATTAAGAACAAGGAGCGCCTCCACCGCTCACAGCTCCAAGGGGCACGAGGAAGTCTTCTCACACAGGTCAGCAACGTGTCTCCATGCTACCTGCCAGACTTCACCACCAGGAAAGGCCGATCGCCGCCGCCTCAATGTCTACCGCCACAGCCCACAGACTTGGTACCGGCAAGGCCCACCTCCACAGTCAGGCCACAGTGGTTCCACAGCACCGCCGCCTCCCACTCTGGGTCTCAGGCCCAGCGAGGCCTCTGGGCCCAGGAGACTGTCCGCGCTTCCAGGCATCGGCTGCCATGGTGTCCCAAGGATGGCGCTATGCAAACTGCTGCATCACTGGTTTTCATAAATGGAGCCCTGGATCTGCATTTCCTCTTCTCCATGGACTATGGCTGGTCATCCTGGCTCTTGGGAGTTTTGAGGGGGCTGTTACCTGTGCTGAAGTTGGCCCTAGATGCTACCTTCTGCATTCCATTGCTTTAATTTATTTTTATCATTGGAGGCGGGCTTATAGGCTATTTTTGCCTCTAGATGCAGAAAAGTGACTTTGGGCTGACTAACATGAGTTTTTTGCCGCTAATTGGCTTTTTGTCACTCTTCTCTTGCTAGCGTCAACATTTGTATTGCCTTGATGCTAGTGTTAGTGGCAGTTTTACCTGCGTCTAGCTGATACTATCGCCAAGCAGCAATGTATTGTACATACGTCGCTAACAGGTCAATAGTTTTCGGCGATAGGCAGCGTTAAGAAAATTGCCACCAATGCAAACAATGGTTAACAGCAATCCTTGTAAATCTACCCCGCTGTGTTGGTACCATGCTGTCGATCCCAGTTAGGCTGGGGGAAATGCTTAGCATGGTAGCCTCTAAACAGTACATTTCTCTGGTCTGGTTCTCCTCCACTCTTTGCTGGGTTTTTAGAGCACCTTCCATGGCTGCCTGGCACCAGTCCAGTGTATTCCTGTTGTTGCTTCTCTGCCATACTTGGGTGAACTCTACAGCGCACCTACCCTCATACCAGCATTATGTTCAGAGGTCAAAGGTGCATGCTGTCAGCTGAGACTGAGGTGACTGTGCCTGAACCTGAGTGAACGCAGGGACCCCAGTGCTCTAGTGAAGGAAACAAGGCATGGTCACCTTAAATACTTTTATTTTCAGGTCCTGCATCATTTTGACAAATCAGAAATAATGACTATCTGGTGATGCACCTGGCCATCAACAAAGTGACCAGAGAACAGAAAAATGTAAATCACCCAAAAATCATTTTCAAAACCATCTGATTCCAAGCAACATTCATACATGTAATCCTAATAGAAATCAATGATCCTCTGACATCTTTAGAAAACTTTAGTGAGTTCTCTTTTTGTATCAAATGGGATACGGAAAGCTGGTATTTCTTTTTATGGAAAACATGAAACTCCATGTTCCCGACAGCAAACAATTGTTAGGTAAAATAAAGACCTGGTAAAAGTGTCAATCTTGACACTTGGCTGTTGCCTTTGTCCCTTTGCTCCAGTTCTGAAGTCACCTGCACTGCTCTGGGGCTGTCATTGGTAGTCAAGTGGCTTTCACTAGGAGTCTGGTGGATCCTCAATCGCCACTGCTTTTTGTGCTCTTTCTCTGACTACACAAAGGTGGTGCTGCTGTTGTGTGGACACTCATAGCAACCACGTCTCCCAGTGGTAAATGTCTTTCTTTACGTCAGTTCTGACATTTTTATAGACATCATGTTGTGTTCTGGGACTTGACATTTTTGGCTGTTAACATTTTAACTATGGGCTTAAAAACCCCAGCAGTAAAGTGCACTTGGATAAAAAGCCTGGATTTGATGAAGATATTACACATGAGACCTTGCAACTATGAATGGTTTTGGTATGTGGTAAGCCGTGTGTCATGTTCTGACACATATCCCATGTGCAGAGTAGCAGCAGTCTTTTCACCGATACCCGTCACCACACCTTGCAATGAGTGTTTAAAGCCCGGGGCATTTGTCAGTTCACCTGCTATCAATACTGACTTGTTAGAAAAGGGGCTGACGCATCAAAGGGTTCTGCCCATTCTGTTGCTGTGGATAAAAGTGATAATGCATTTCACCAATCAGTGAAAGAATTAAACACTGCCCAAAGATAACATATCTTTTAAAAATATCCAGATTCTCTACAATAAATAGAATAATGAGAGGTTTGTTAGGTGTCCAGAACAGTGCATTTGAAGGAGAAATTGCCACAGATGCCTCAAGGGGCTAGACAGCAATGTCCAGCTGGCTGCCTCTCTGTCCTTGCCATCTTCTCAGGTACACAAAGAGAGAGGGATGGCATGGCCAGCTTGCTCTGTGGACAGCAGCCTTTCTGGATTGGGGTGTAAAATATTTCTTGTACAACACTGTGTGCAGGCAGTGGCCACTTTTAGGGTCTTTATGATATGCATGAACTCAAGCCATGCCGCATATATAATCTCAGATCCTACATACAAAGAGCTACTTGACACATACTGGATACATCTGAAGTCCAAATGCTGCCAGGCGGCATATTTTGTAAAGTGCTCTGCATCAATGGCGAACCAACCCTGCTCCAGAAGTATGCATTGCCGTTGTACAAGTGTATGTCCTCCCACTGTCTGCACTGCACTGAATGCTTGGGTATGGAGGTCTGGCCTGGTTAAATAAATGATTGCTTAGCTCATTCTGCAAAAAGCAAATCTATACACATCTATTAGTCCTGTACAGATTGGGGATATTAGGAGATCTGCCAAAGATCACACTTTGGTTGGGTTGTAGAAGCTGAGATTCAACCTGAAGCTCCGGACACTTACTGATAAGACACTTCTTGTAATTATCACTTCACGTCCCTTTCTGCCTCCACAGGCGACTAATTCCATGATGAAGCAGGGCCTTCCCTTTTTTTAGGACAGACATTGGAAACCTCTGCCTCTGCTGGAGCTATTGACTTTGTCAATGGTTTCCTTGCCATGTAATACATCAGTGCGGCTACTGTGCAGCATGGTTGGAAGTTAAAAAAAAAGTGCCAGCATTGACCACTTTCAGCCATGCTGTCGGGATGCTGTACAACACGGCTACAAAAATGCCTTAACAAAGCTAATATATCTAACATGAGCGCGACCTCTTGCCTTTGCCAATGCTTGTTACTCTGACACTTGCTGGATTTGATGTTTTATATCTGGTCTCTTCACGGGAGAAGGTCCCAGACGCAAAAAAGTTAATTCACAGGGCTTCACAAGACCTGCCTAAAATAAGCAGACATTGTGACATCATGTTAATCCAAGGTTACGCCACCAAAAGGGATGTAAGATGGCCGAGGCCAAACCAATCCAACCAAGTGGCTCAACCATCAGGAAACCACCATCCCACCATCTAAATGATGCCTGGCCTGGGTGACTGCCGCACGTTTTCGGCAGCTTCCCCATTACACCCCAGCAGTAAATCAAGAAAGATGTGAGTTTTTTCTTGTGTGACTTTAACAATCTTCATTGTAATAAAAAAGTATTATCAATCAGTTGTAAATAATTTCTCCTTGATCCAGAGACCCATCACACAACGCTGCATGTATCATTACCAAAGGCATCAGTGATAATACAAACCATCACATCATCAACTATAGTCATGATTTGTGTAAAACAAAATGGGGCAATTTGTTTATAAGGTCCCCCTGCCACTCATGCTTCTCCTTAGACTTGGACAAGTCACTGAAGGCTGTGCCTGGATCGAGGCATGTGCCCGGCTCTGGCTCAGCTCGAGGTTCTTTTATTCCATTAACCTGAAATGAGCCAAGACTTCTTGTGAATTCTGCTCAGTGCTACCACAAGAGAGGAGGGGCTTCACACACAATGATCTTATGGACACAGTGGAATTGTAAGTTAAATTGATCAGAAATGGATGTTATTTTGTGAAAAGGGTTATCTCTCATTCCATGCATTTTCCCAGCACTTATCAGTGTCTTCATATTCAGGACATTTGTACTAAATGCTGATTAACCTTCCTCCTCTCATCTCTAACATATAAAAAGCAAAGTGTGAGCACTTTCTTGAAGTCTGGCTGCACCTGAACCCTGCGCTTCAGTTTTCCTGACGTGTGAAAACAGGTACGTCGTGATCCTGAGAGACACATTGTTTTGCTCGTTTGTGCTTTATGGCGGTGTTGAGCTTCTCCTGAAGTAATTCTCTCTGTTAAATAGGTGGAGACGCGATTTCAGCATAAAATACTGCAATGGGGCTCTCTTAACTTTGTATGTTTAAAAATAAAAAGTTTACTGTAAGCTTGCTTTAAGGTGTGATAAGCAGTGTATAAGTCAAGTTGTGGTCGCTGGCGAATGGAGCCCCTCGCTAATTTTAGAGAGTGGGCTCTGTTTCCCTTATTTGAAGGATATGAGCCTGAGAGTTATCCTTTTTAGGTCTCACCTGTGACAGCACATGCGCTGCATACGCTCTCACTTGTGAGGGGTATTGTTTACAATAAAGGCCTTGGAGCCCACCGATTGCTTACCATTTATTGGCTTCATTGTGACCCTTTCTTGCTACTTCTGAAATTGGCCAGCATATGTTGTGTGTCACTTTCTTTTCTTTCTGTGGAGCATGGACCAAGTACAGATTGCTTCCTCTTGATTTGTTGTCGGCTGATCACGCTGTGCTTGAGGTATGCGTTTCAGAAAGCAGTTCTCATGCTGCTTCCTCCATTCATTGTGTTTTCAAACATATTTTTGGGCATTGTTTATCTACGCCTGCATCTTTTGGCTTCCTTGTACAACTAAAATAAAATGACATATTACAATAATTGGATTAAGCTGTTATAACTTATAAATGCTACACTGACAACTCATGCATGATGCTTGCCACCACATGCTTATTTTCATTGCCTTCCGAGAATCCATCCCCTTTTTGCCTCATGTCTTTGTGTTGACTTTAAGTTTGGTTCCTCGTTTAAGCTACTTACACCCACAACTGTACTACTTTAATGCCACTCTACTCTACTCCACTCTATGTCACTCCACTGTACACCACTCTATGCCACTCCACTCTACGCTACTCCACTTTGTGCCTCTCCACTATCTGCCACTCCGCTCTATGCCACTCCAATCTACGTGATACCACTCTACGCCACTCCACTCTATGCCCTTCTACTTCACATCACTCTACACCACTCCACTTTAGGCTTCTTCATTATCCGCCACTACACTATCCACTCTGCGCCACTCCACTCTACGCCACTCTATGTCACTCCACTGTGCGCCTCTCTACACCACTCCACTCTACTCTATGCCATTCTCCTCCACTCTACTCCAAGTCACTTCACTCTACGCTACTTCACTCCACTCTACCCTACGCCGATCCACTCCATTCTATGTCCCTCTACTCTGGGCCACTCAGTGCCACTTCACACAATACCAATCCAGCCCACTCCAATCCACTTTATACCACTCCACTCTTCCCACCCTACTCTACCCCACTTAAATCTATGCCACTCCAGTCCACTCTACGACAGTCAACTCAACTCCACTCTACTTGATGCCACTCTATTCTATGCCATTCTACTCTAAGCCACTCGACTCTCCACAAATCTACTTTATGCCACTCAACTTTACACCACTTCACTCTATGCCACTCCATTCTGCTCTACACCAAGCTACTCCACTATATACCACTCCATGCTACTCAATGTCACGCCATTCTATGCCACACTATTCCACTCTCCTCTAAGCCTCCAAACTCAATGTCACTCTACAGCACACTACTAACTTTTAGTCATGCTGAACAGCAGCTGTGCTGCTGTACAACATGGCCCAAAGGGATTGCAAAGCCAGTAGCTCTCGCATACGCAAGACCTATTGGCTGAGCCAATGCTTGTTATTGTGAGGCTGCACAGTGGAAGCTCTGGCAGTGCCAACACATTTGTTTGGTTTTCTAGTGTCCCTTCGGACACGTTTTCCTTGCCTAATCAAATCAATTGTGTGCTCTACATGTGGTGTTGTGTCACAGTACCAAAACCCCAATTAAACTCTAATTGTTCTAGGTAATAAAGGTGTATTTAGCACCTCACTTTATTTTGAGAAGTGCTTCAGTCTGTCTTTCTTAATATTGTAATGCAAGAATCTGCTCCTAAAATAAAACCTTGGTCCTCTCCCCTACTTGCCTTATGAACCTTTCCCTGTTGCGAGACATATTAAAAGTCCATGGACAGCAAGAGAATAAATTACATTTTTGTGCAACAAATGCATCTCTAGAGCTGGTCCAGTTTTGGGGGCAGAAAGTGGGAATTTTTCTCAAAAACTATTTCAAGTCTTCATACCTTTCTTTCTTTATTTCTTTACTTACTTTATTCGGTTCATAATTTTTTTAAAAAGCCATAAAAAACACATACATATGGAGAACAATTAGACAAATAGTTAAAAATATAAAAATATTTAAAAAACATTGATGAGAGAGAGAGCTTAAAAGTTCGCTCTGTTCACGGAGTTTGTCGAGTTTTGGCCACACTGTGCTCCACATAGAGCGATGAATTCTGAAAAACTCCACATTGTGGCGTGGAGTGGTTTCTCTCGCGCGGCTCGCCAACGTTAAGTTGGTGAGTGCAAGCGAGGAAAATTGTACGCTAGGCCACCTCCCAGGGAAATTTCTCACGGTGGGCACTACCGCTCGCGTTGAGAAACTGCCGTTCAAGTAGAAAATCTACTTGAGCTGCAGAAAGAAGCAGCACCCTCTGGTGCTCCATATGATGCCATTTTTGCTGAATTTGGAGCCCGGAAGATACTCCATGCACTAAAAATCAACACCAACAGCGCGATGTACCGGAGTCCTTTGCTTGCGTAATTCCGTGTAGCGAGGTAGAATATTTTTGCCACTTCCCTCTGCGCAGCGTGACTCCTCGAACTCCACCCAGGCCTATGGCAAACCCAGAATAGTTGCACATTTCAGGCATTTCATACCAAAATAAAAGGTTTTAGCCACAAAGAAAAATACCAAGTACAGTTAAGGGGGGTGGGGAATAAAGATTAAAAAAATCGGGAGTTTCATTCTATTTAACATCTGCCAAAGTTACTCCAGTGTTAAACTATCAGCCATCCCTGACTCTTCAGCCGACCACATGTTGCATTCTGGGGCTTGTGGTTTTGCCTTTAACTATTCCATTTGTGTCTCAATATTCCATCACACAGAGAGATGTTGGCTAAGAAGCCAGGCCTGGCTAAAGGTGTTGCACGTGACATGGAGCCACTTGGCAGTTAATGATACGTGGAGCATCCAAGCCATCTTTTAAGTAACTACACACCAGTCAGGCGCACACCTGCTAACAACTTCCAACTGGTTTTGAATATGTGCAGATGCCACCTTCCCAACCTTAATGTTGCACCAGTTGAGACGATTGAGACCCACCACTGAGATTGCTGCTATGCCTTGGTTAAGTTTGTAGTTATGACATCAGAGCGCTAGGCGCGCAGGGAAGCGAAAAGTAGCCATTTTGTATACGTGAGAGATATTGGAGGCCTATGACCTAACTTACCCTGACATCACTTCCTGTGATGTAATTCCGCATGTCACTGATTGCCTATGCGTATTAGTCCCCCTACTATTGTGCGCTGGTATATTTATTTAACATGATGTACTAATAAAGCTCCTCGTAAATTAAGCACATAGCGCTGTCCTTTGGTGTTAAACTGCGAAAAGAAGAAGCTATCCGTCCAGTGACTGAAATGCACACTATGTAAACATGACGCCCCAAGGCGATCCCGGCTTCTCTGCTTTACCAATATGTGTGATCTTGGATGATTAATTTACTTCTTCCTGCCTCTTAATCCCTGAGAATTACATTTGAGAGCATCTTCGAATAGTTCAGTAACCCTCTGGGAGAAGGATGATTGGGTTCATAAAGGTTTCCGAACTCATGTTTATAAGCTATTATTTCAGGCAATGTAACTACATAATATAACATACTAAAGTGAATCACTTCTGCATGAGAAAGGGATGATTTTTTTTTTTATTCTGAAGTCTATGTCATATTATACAGGAATTTTGTTACACAACTGACATTTCAAAACGTTTGATGGCTCGGCTCTTGATCTGGCTTGGCTCTCACTTTAAATTTGGTGTATTTCTCATCTCTATTCCTGGCACCTGAAAGGAAACAGTGTGCAGTTAAATACGAAATAATATGGGTTGATTATGTTGTTAAAGAATCAATAAATATAATTTATACACTTTTCTTGGCTTTCCATGAAACTTTGAGTTACTGTCTTGAGTATTTTTTTGCGGAATTGAGTTGATAAGTTTTTGTCAGGCTCTGTGTCACTGTGGCACTGGGGTAAAACTTAGCACAGTAATAATGTGCCGCGTCTGTGATCTGAGCATCTTTTATAATTAGCTGGTACTCGGTTCCGGCGCTGCTCACTGTGGCAGTGAAGTGGTCAGATGACACCCCGGGTCCATATCTAGGGTCGCTATAGAAGTGACTGTGATACAGAATGAGCTTTGAGGCTTCTCCTGGGGTCTGTCTGTAGAAATATACATATTGTTCTTCGTGCACTCCAACCTCACAGCCAATCGTTGCCCTTTGTCCAAGACTGACCTCAACCGTGGGAGATATCACAGGTTTCTGAGCCTGGACATCTGACAAGTGAGAGAGAGAAAAACAACATTTTATGGATGCATGTGGTTGACATAAGCATAATTATATGTACGTCTACCTAAAAACAGGCAAACATATTTCAGATCTTGCATACTTACAGGATGTCCACAACAGTACACAGAAGGCCAGGGTCTGCAGCAGCCTCATTCCTCCTGGTCCTGGGGCTCCTCTCTGGACCTTGAGCACAGAGATGTACAAAGGCGAAGTCTGACAAGCGTAATATATGCATCGGTCCCCCAGGGGGACCAAGAGGCAGGTATGCAAATATGAAATGCACTTAACACATCACTAGACCAAACAGGAACGTAGAAACTGACTTTATTCACAGATTATATTTAAGGTGATGCTGCCTTCGAATTGAGAATTTATATTGCTCTGTAACCAAAAATCTATTAGTTACATTTACATTTCTTTACAAGATTGTTAGTCCTGTAATCTTTAAGGATGGAGGATGTGGTACCTCAGTTGTATATTGAAAACCCCAAACCTTCCCTTAAAAATGAACATGTTGATTTTGTATAATATTGCGAATTAAATAAAATATTTCATCATTTGCATATTTGGGTATTTGTTTGGTGATTGAGGTTTTCTGTATTTATTTATATTTTTGAGTGTTGTTTTGAGGTTCAAATCATCCAAATTGCTTAAGCCAGGACCACTGTCTTCCAGTAATGACTCACTGGGGGTCCCCGAATCCTAATAATAATTCAGTGGGGGTCCTAGGATTCCAAGAATGATTAAGTCAGGATACACACAAGTCAAAAGGTTAAGAACTACTTATTTTGAGTGATTATTCTAAATTAGATGTTTGGTCGCTCTCTCCTTTCCATTCAAAGGAATGCACCTTCCGCTGACATATTTTGGCATCTTTTTTTAGGGGCATCGGCTCGAATTAGCACATGCTGTATGTCTGTCTTATTTCAGCATGCCACATCTTTCTTTGTAAACACCGACCCACAGTATTTGAAGCTAAAGGGTATTCTACCAAAGAACAATCCCTTATTTATGAAAACTGTTGCATCACTGCGTAAAAACAGCGATGCAACAGTTTTCACTGCGCCCTCCTTGCGACATGATGAATGCGTCATATTTACTGTATGATGCATCATGTTGCAAAAAGTTACAGATATGTTAGTATTTCTGACGTATCTGTAGGTGCAGTAATAACGCTTTGCTGGAGTGTGTCACAAAAGTGACGCAACTCCAGCAATGTGGCCTTTCACTTGGGGCAAGCCCCATGTGAAAGGGTCTGAGTCAGTCTTACGCCTGCTGTGAGGCAGGCGTAAGATTTTGATGAAGTGGTGTCCTAGAAGTGGCGTAGTGAAATCTGATAGATTTCACTGCACCACTTCTACGAGGCTTTTTATGTGGGAACGCCCACCCTGTATACATTATATCTGATGCAGGTATAATGTAGCGCAGGGCTTTATAAGGTGAAGCATCTGCATAGATGCGTCACTTTGTAAATAGGGCGCAACATGGCACATTTTCTACGCCACTGCTGCGTCACAAAAAGTGATGCAGCGGTGGCGTAAAAATGTCACAAGGCCTCATAAATAAGGCCCTTTGTTTTGCATTTCCAGCTTAAGTACTAAAACACTCCTGTAATAGCAAAGAACAGCTCTTTAGCATGGATTAAAGAAAGTCTCCATAGGGAGATAGTGGACCTGGGCAGGAACCCTCTTTCCCATAGACTCCATTCAACATTCAGTGCAGGGTCTGGCTTCACTGTCAAGGATCCATCTGAGAAGAAGAGCCGGAGAAGAGCCAGGAGAAAGAGATTTTGCACTTCCATTGACACGGTTGAAGACAATCCTTGGAAGTATGGACTCTTACCTCATCGTGACCAGAAGGTTCTATATGTCCTCAATCTGCATCCCGCTGTTTGTATGATTTTACCTGATTCCATTCGATGTATCACGTAAGGTTAATGCTCGAAGATAGTGTTATGTCTCTAGTGTAAAGAGGACATGTCCAGAGTCAATGAATGGTGTGATTACCCAACCCTTGAACTGCCATGTTTGAGACTGGGGTGATCCAAAAGATGTCACAGTACTAATAAATTAGAAATCAACGCATGTCAACATAAGTCTCAGCCGATTATCTTCTAGTGGTGTAGTGTCCATTTGTGATCTGCATTATCACTGCATTCCGCTGCAAAATAGTCCATGGAACGCCACAACTGGATTAAGTTCCTTTTCTATAACTTTAAAGATCAAGAATGTGAAAAAAACAAAGGCATTGATTTGTAATAATTCTCTCCTCTTCCTGTTTTAGTCCCGCCCCCTATATTGCATTCAACAAGACTAATAGAATCGCTGTTGAAAAAAATGGTTAATTCAGAAATAATCTCCTCATGTATCCGGTGCAACAGAAGGCTTTGTTTATAGTTTCTAATGTTCAGTGTTCTCTTTATTCTTCTGGAAAGCATATGAAAATATCATGCAAAGTGGGATTTATTGGCCAACAAGGAGACAATCTGGGTTAATCGTGCTGTTTGGAAATCAGTAAACAATTTACACTTTTTGTAGACTTTTTTTTCAAAAGTTCTATATACTTTTTTATTGTGAATTTGTTGAATTCAGTTCAGATGTTTTTGTCAGGCTCTGTATCACTGTGGTATCCCTTCACACCATCATACCACTTTGCACAGTAATAGTGTGCCGCGTCAGTGATCTTGGCATCTTTTACAAGAAGCTGGTACACGGTTCCAGCACTGTTTGTGGTGGCGGTGAAGTGGGCAGCTGACATCCCAGGTCCATATCTAGGGTCACTCCAGGTGTGATGGTGATAGAGAAGGAGCTGTGGGACCTCTCCTGAGACCTGCCTGTGGAATAAAACAGCATGGTTCTCCTTCACTCCAACCTCACAGCTAAGAGTGGCACTCTGTCCAAGGCTGACCTGGACAGCAGAGGGCATCACAGGTTTCTGAGCCTGGGCATCTGAAGAGAGAAAGGCAGAATTGGAACATTCTATGAATACTTGCAACACATACTAGCATACTTATACATATACCAATAAAACATGGAAGCATACATCAGACCTTGCCATACTCACATGAAGCCCAGGACAGGACATAGAATGCCAGGGTCTGCAGCAGTCTCATCCTTTCAGCAATGCTGGCGCCTTTCAGAGCTTTGCACCAAGGTTTGCACAAAAAGGTAACGTCAGGCAGGCTTAATATGTGCCACCAGTGCCCCCGGGGGCCCGGGTCAGGTATGCAAATATGAAAGGCACTCAGCCATCATGCATCACTGGACCGAAACAGGAACACGCTTCAAAGTATGAAATGATGTTCATAAAGAATCTGACTTTGGTCTCTTATTTTCTTTAAGGATTTGCTGCATTCGACAGCACAGGCTGCTGACTTTTGTCTCCAACAGCTTTTTCTTCGGTGCTGTTCCTTGAGAAGGGAACACCCAGTTAGATGGATTGTTTGTATCTTTATTTCTGTTGTATGTCAACACAAATTGTTTGCACGTTCAAATGCTAAGCAAAGTGTTGCTGATTCGAATATGTGCGTCAAACTTTGTGAACTAAAATATTTTTGTTACATTTGCATTTTTTGTCAAAGAATGCCAATATTGTAAAGATAGAGGGATGCCTGTAAACAGTCTGATGACGCTCCGGTTTAAAGGTATTTCAGATGCATTCGTTAAACTACAAAGTTTCAGAACCCTCTTCTTTAATGTTGATATTCACTAATTTGTTTAGACCAACAAACTCTTTGGAGAAACGAAATAAGCTCGCCACCTGGCAAGGATGCTGGAATAACCCCAGAGGTTTATGGGTAATGGAGAGACTCAACTAAACTCCTTGATGATCTTTCCTTCTGCCCAATATGACTGAAGCGGACATTTTAGAGAGCGGCTATTCCAGCTTACAAAATGGCGGATGCTACTTGGCAAGTAGAGCACACCATGTACATTGTAACACGTGTCGTCGAGAGGTGGTCATGCGGGGAGGGGCGCAAAAAATGATTGTCGCCAACAGCCTTGAAGCTGGCCCTGCCCAAACGGCTCATACTCCAAGTCCGGAAACTTGCTGACTTGCAATGAGTTGCGTCAGTTGATTTGGGACACTCCAGTTGCTAGGGATGAGTTGATGTTTTCTCGAGCCAGTATGGTAGGCGTGGTTTCTTTATGAACCCTTTTGTAGATCCTGCTACGTTTATTGCTATGATTAGGATATTGGTGCATTTTATAGTTAGAAGGTAAAAATGCGCACCAGGTAGGATGTATTGTGGTGGTTGAATGATTTACCGAGATTTACACCTGAGAGCTTATACTGACTACTTTTAAGAGATTGTGAGAAACCCAGTGTATTCCTGTTGTTGCTCCTCTGCCACACCTGGGTGGACTCCACAGCGCACTTACCCTTATATCAGCATTATGTTCTGAAGTCAAAGGTGCCTGCTGTCAGCTGAGACTGAGGTGACTGAGCCTGAACCCGAGTGAACCAAGGACACCGGTGCTCTGGTGAAGGAAACAAAGCATAGTCCCCTTAAAGTGCTGTTTATTTCCAGTCCCTGCATCACTTTGACAAATCAGAAACGATGAACATCTGCCGATGCCCCTGGCCTATCCCCAAAGTGACCTGAGAACAGTAAAATGTGAATCACCCAAGAATCATTTCCAAAACCATCTGATTCCAAGCAACATTCATACATTTTATCCTAACAGAAATAAGTGGTCCTCTGACATCTTTTGACACCATTTAAGTTGCCTTTGCCCCTTTGCTCCAGTTCTGAAGTCACCTGCACTGCTCTGGGGCTGTCATTGGTAGTCCGGTGGCTTTCACTAGGAGTCTGGTGGATCCTGAGTTGAGATAATGCCCCACCAGATTTCAAGATGCCTGATGCTCCCACCTTACACAGTGTGGGATCAGGAGGCCGAGTTTGACTAGGTGTGAATCCGCGTCCAGTGTAACCCTCAGACTGACGAGCTGAGGCGGGATGCGAGCCTCAGCCCGGCCGCCACTAAACCCACTGTCACAGCATTGGAGGAGCATGAAAGGCCACATCAGACCCTGTCCTTCCCCAACCCGAGTGTGACCCACTGTTGTCTTCTGCTCAGTTCTACCACCGGCTCAGAGCAGGGGGTAAAGCTGAGTGCAACTGTCCCTGGAATCAGGAATAACAGCCAAAAAAGGACCCATAAATTCTGAATCCCTATGGATATTATTAATGCCCGAAGACTTTCTCATAATTCTGGGATTCAGATGGGGGTAGATACTGACCAGAACAGTTTATTTGGGCCTGATATCTCCCTATCAAAAACCCGCCTTACTTGTAAAGAGGCCAGTATGGATCCCAGCCCTTCATTGTATTTGCCCAGTCAGTACCTCACCGCCCCTTACCCCCGGGACTGCCTGCAATGATAGTTCTGGAGTCTCCTCCATTCCTGCTGCTCTTGCTGTACACTCAACAGAATGAACCTTTCAAGTATTTACTGAGGGGCCATATATTTTGAAATTCAAGTCCTAAACGGCCTGTGACATTGGGTTTCACGGTACTTAAGGAATCGTTTGGGTGGTTTGATGCTAAGAGGATGGTTCAATGACCTGAACGCTCGTCGCTGAGAACCTGCAGTGTCCTGAAGATCATGATTCTAGTCCGGGCCTTTCCGTGCCACCCTTCCTTTCTTATGAGGTCAGTGCATTGAATACTTTACTATTACAATTGGGTAACACTAATCTCTATTGTGCACAAGGCTTAGAATTTGCAGAAGTGGTGCATGGAGTTCCACATAAAAAACATGGTACTATGATTACCTCAAGGTAAGGAAATGATCAATTTGAACTTAAAATTAGCATGAAAAGCTTGGTGGATGCTCCAAGTGTGAGCCATTTGGGAGGTTTGTACTCTTCTCTCAAAATTGCCGATCTCAGCATAGCACCTTGTGAAGTCTTAATTTGTAGTTCTGCATCCTAAGGCACTTGAAACTCGATGCTTCAGGCATGCTCACTACTGTTTTTTTGCACTCTTTCCCTGACTACGTGAAGGTGGTGCTGCTGTTATGTGGACACTCATAACTGACAAGTCTCTCTGTGGAAAATGTGTTACTTAAAGTCAGTTCTGTCATTTTAACAGACATCACGCTGTATTCTGGGACTTGAATTTTGCTGTTAACATTGTAACTTTGGGTTCAAAAACCCCAGCAGTAAAGGGCAGTTTGATATAAAGCCTGGATTAGATGAAGATATCACACATGGCAATGGGGCACCTTACACCTATGGATGTTTTGGTATGTGGCCAGCCTTGTGTCATGTTTTGACACATATCCCATGTGCACGGTGGCAGCAGTCTTTTCACGGATACCTCTCACTGCACCTTGCAATGAATGTTTAAAGCCCGGGGTATTTGGCAGTTACTACTGACTTATTAGAGCAGCGTCTTATGCATGAAAGGGTTTTGACCATCCTGTTGTTGTGGGAAAATGTGATAGTACATTTCCCCAATCAGTGAAATAATTAAACACTACTAAAAGATAAGATATGTTTTTAATATTTCCAGATTCTCTGCAGTTTGTAAAGTAATGAGAGGTGTGCTAGGTGTCCAGAACAGTGGGTTTGAAGGAGAAATTGCCTCAGAGGCATCAAGAGGCGAGACAGCAATGCCCAGCTGGCTGCCTCTCTGTCCTTGCCATCCAATCAGGTACACAAAGAGAGAGGGATGGCATGGCCAGCTTACTCCATGGACAGTAGCATTTCTGGGGTTTGGTGTAAAATATTTCTTGTGCAACTCAATATGCAGGCTCTGTTTTCTTTTAGGGGCTTTATGGTGTGCACGAATTCAAGCCATGCCGCATATATAATCACAGATCCTATATGCAAAGTGCTTTGGTCTGTGCTACTTAATAAAAACATTCCAGGTAAGTGTGATTTCTTTTTGACCTATCCATATCTGAAGCCCAAATGGTGCCAGGTGGCTGATCATGTAGATTACTCTCGAATCGGTTGCTAACCAGCCCTACTCGAGAAATGTCAGATGTATAATCGTATGTCCTCTCCCACTGTCAGCACTGCACTGAATGCTTGGGTATAAAGGTGTGGCCGGAATAAATAAATGATTGCTTAGACAGAACAGCTCATTCTGCCAAAAGTGAATCTATGTACATTCATTGGTTTTGTACAGATTGGAGAGATTAGGAGATCTGCCCAAGATCAGACTTTGGTCGGGTAGCGGAAGCTGGGATTCGAACTGAAGCTCCAGACACTCTTACTGTTAGATACTTCTTGTGATTATCACACCAAGGGGCATATTATCAAGCACGGCGTTAAAATTGTGCCCCAGGACTGCTTTGAATATTGTGTTAACAAATGTTATGAAATACAGGCTGTTCAGTGTGATTAAATACCACTGTTCATTAAGAATACTACGATTCTGTGTATAACTGTGTATGATTTTCTTGGTTCTTTAAAACACAGTAATTCATACACTGGGACCATTCTCCGTATGTACTGTTCTATACCCAGGTCCCAGTGACGCTATTTGGGTTTACCCTTCTAGGTAACTGTTATTGTGAGGCTGCACAAAACAAGCTCTGGCAGTGCCAACATATGTGTTTTATTTTTGTTGTGTCTCTTCGGACGCGTTTTTCTTGCCGAATCACATCCGGTGTGTACTGTGCATGTGGTGCAGTGTCAGAGCACCTAAACCCCAATTTAACTCGAATTGCTCTAGGCAATAAAGGTGTATTTAGCAACTTGCCTTATTTTGAGAGGTGCGTCGGTGCTTCTTAATACTGTAATGCCAGAATCTGCTCTTCAAATGTCACCTGATCCTCTCCCTTATTTGCCTGATGAACCTTACCCTGTTGCAAGGCATATTAAAAGTCCATTGACAGCAAGAGAATAAATGCCCTTTGTGTGCAACAAATACATATTTAGAGCTTGACCAGTTTTGAGGCCAATAATAGGATCTTTTCTCAAAAACTAATTTAAGTTTTCATACCTTTCTTTCTTTCTTTCTTTCTTTACTTACTTTATTCGGTTCATAATTAAAAAAACAACCATAAAAACATACACATTAAAAACAATTAGACAAATATTACAAATATTTTAAAAAACATAGATAAGAGAGAGATAGCTTATAAAAAAGTAGGACTGGGTATAAAATTCTACTCCGCGAGGCCAAGTGAGGAAAATCGTAAGCCAGACCACCTCCCGGTGAGGTTTCTCAACAGGAGCGGTCGCTACCGCTCGTTTGAGAAACCTGCCGCTCGTTTTGAGGAAGCTGCTATTCGAGCAGAAAATCTACTCAAGCGGCAGAAAAAAGCAGCCCCCTCTGGCACGCCGCTTGATGCATTTCCCACTGATTTCATAGCACGGGAGAAACTATTGGCACTAAAAATCAGCATGACTTACCGGACTCCACATGTTGCATTCTGGGGCTTGTAGTTTTGCATTTAACTATTCCGTGTGTGTATCAATATTCCAACACACAGGGAGATGTTGGCTAAGAAGCCAGGCCTGGCTAAAGGTGTCACACGTGACATGGAACCACTTAACAGTTAATGTTATTTAGAGCAGCCAAGCCATCTTTTAAGTAACTACACACGTCAGGCGCACACCTGCTCCCCCCCTTCCAAACGGCTCTGAATATGTGCAGATGCCACAATCCCACCCTTGGTGTTGCACCAATTGAAACGGTTGGGAACCACCACTGAAATTGCAGTGTCGGCTTGATTAAACTTGTAGTATTGACATCAAGTGAGGGATATTGGAGGCCTATGACCTAACCCTGACATCACTTCCTGTGATATAATTCCACATGTCGCTGATTGCCTATGCCAATTAGTTCCACTGCTATAGTGCCCCGGTATATTTATTTAACACTGTGTACTAATAAAGCTCCTCGTAAATTAAACACGAAGCTCTGTCCTTTGGTGTTAAACGGGGGAAAGCAGGAGCCATCCATGCAGTCACTGAAATGCACACAAGGTAGATATGATGGCCCAGGTCTATCCCGGCTTCTCTGCTTTACCAATTTGTGTGATCTTGGATGATTAATTTACTTTCCCCTGCCTCTTTTTTCCTTGATAAACACATTTGAGAACCGTCTTCAAATAGTTCAGAAAACCTCTGAAGGAAAGTAATGACTGACCTGTCTCTTGGTTCACTCACAGCACCTCTGTGTGGAGAAGGATGATCGGGTTCATAAAGGTTTCTAAAGGCATGTTTAGAACCTATCATTTCTAATAAATGGCAGTGAAGGGAACTATATAATGTAACATACTAAAGTGAATCATTTCTGCATGAGAAAGGGGTGCACATTTCCTAATTCATATTATACAGGACTTTTGTTGCACAACTGACATTTCAAATATTTTGAGGGCTCGGCTCTTGATGTGGCTCGGCTCTCACTATAGGTTTGGTGTATTTCTCACCTCTAATCTCAAGACCTGAAAGGACACAGTGTGCAGTTACATACGAAATAATATGGGTGGATTATGTTGTTAAACAATCAATACAATCATTTATACACTCTTCCTGGCTTTATTTGAAACTTAGAGTTACTGTCTTGAGTATATTGTTGCTGAATTGAGTTCATGGGTTTTTGTCAGGCTCTGTGTCACTGTGGCGTATGCGCTCACACTGGGGTACCACTTTCCACAGTAATAATGCGCCGCGTCTGTGATCTGAGCATCTTTTATAATTAGCTGGTACTCGGTTCCGGCGCTGTTCTTTGTGGCAGTGAAGTGGGCAGATGATATCCCGGGTCCATATCTAGGATCGCTATAGGTGTGATGGTGATCCAGAATGAGCTGTGGGGCTTCTCCTGGGGTCTGTCTGTAGAAATATACATATTGTTCTTCGTGCACCCCAACCTCACAGCCAACCGTGGCCCTTTGTCCAAGGCCGACCTCAACCGTGGGAGATATCGCAGGTTTCTGAGCCTGGGCATCTGAAGAGTGAGAGAGAGAAAAACAACATTTTATGAATATGTGCTGTATAAATAAACATAATTATATGTACGGCTGCCCAAAAACAGGCAAACATACTGCAGACATTGATAAACTTACAGGATGTCCACAGCAGGACACAGAGGACCAGGGTCTGCAGCAGCCTCATTCTTTCAGGTCCTGGGACTCCTCTCTGAACCTTGAGCGTAGAAATGTACAAACGGTGAACTCTGACAAGCTTAATATATGTATCAGTTCCCCAGAGAGACCAAGAGGCAGGGATGCAAATATAAATTGCACTTAATACATCTTTGGATCGAAACAGGAACATAGAAACAGACTATATTCACACATTTTATTTGAGGTGTTGCTGCCGGCATGCAGGAAATTGTTGCTGCCTCCAATGTGTGTGTAACATTTTTGTAACAATGTATTAATTACATGTACATTTTTTCACAAAGTTGTCCGTGTTGTAATTATTTCGGCTGCTTGTTAATGGCTAAAAACTACTCCTTTTTTAAAAGTAATATGGACAGGATTCATCAAACTACAAAGTGACAAAACCCTCTTTGGATAAAGTTGTGGATACTCAAACATTTGTGACTCAAACTCTACAGAGAACCAAAATAAACTCCCAGCAGGTGTACATGTAGTAACAACACAAGACGTTTAAGATGCCACTTCACAGAACACTACAACTTCACACTATACTAGTCCCTTTCTCTTCAAACCAGGGGTCTCTATCTGTTTGTATTTTTCAAGCTTCAGACTTGTGCAGCGATCTGTTGCCTCTGGCTGATTTTTCGGTGTATAAGTAAGACATGCCTACAGAGATATATATATAGTCAAACCATGTTAGTCAACTTTAAAATGAAATTTTGGGCTTTTATATATATATATATTTTTTATATGGCAGAGGATTTATCCCAACGCAGCCACTTTTACTCAAACATTCCATACATTACTGGACCCTTGCATAGAATCAATATACAACATATACACAAAACTCATGTCTATGTATGTTGTTTTAAATTTTAGGCATTTACGCATCCATTTTTGACAACATTTGCAATATATGTATACATGTGAACAACTTAATTTGTCGATTGGGACTCCAACTGCATTTATGTCTATGATTGTGAACTTGCCAATCGGTTGGCAAGTAACCAGCGCTAAATGAAGGTGTTGTCTATGTCTATTATCACGTGACAGAATAGTAAAAAAATGCACTCACACAAAAAAAGCTATTTGGGTATAAAAACTGTTGGCGGACTGCACTTCCGCATGTGAACAAGGATACTTTGTTATCCG
Source organism: Triturus cristatus (assembly GCF_964204655.1). Classification (NCBI taxonomy): domain Eukaryota; kingdom Metazoa; phylum Chordata; class Amphibia; order Caudata; family Salamandridae; genus Triturus; species Triturus cristatus. Next base: position 101,982,059 of record NC_140595.1, on the reverse strand, counting down.
AAACGCGTCGTAAGCTGTAACTGAATAAAGACCTGATTTTGCCACAAAGAAAACGGGTGTCCGTGACTCTCTCTTCGCTGTCTTGCCGAATGGGAAGCGGGAAGAGCTGGGAAAAGTGTTTTGGATTGAATAGCGGAAGTTGGCTGATTCCGCCAACGGACCCCCTCCCAGGACGAGGTAGACGCCCACAGCCACACTCGCATTTGGATCTTGTAAGGATTTTTTGGCGGCAACCCCCGATAGCAGCAATCGGACCGAAAACCGGCAGAGGTGAAGTTTGAGGCGGGGTCGGAGGACCCTTCAGCGACGCACGTACTACGGTGAGTGTCCGGTGATCCTGCATTCGGTTGGGAGGTGTGGCCAGGCAACGCCAACTCCACGAACGGAGTTGGACGTATACAACAGCTAAACATGTCAGCGGAAGCTGTTCGAATTCGGGAGGCAGCAGCAGAGGAATTATTTAATCAAGCACCCAATATCACAGTATTGGGTAACAACACGCAAAATACTAATAGTACCAAAACGGATGATACTGCAAAGACATTGTTGAAACGTCTGGAAAAGTGTATGAGATCAGAGATTACAAAATGGTGGGAGAACAAGTCACTCGCAAAATATGAAGAAGCAGGGCGGGTACCTCGGGGGCTCAGAATACTTTTGGCTCCCAGCTATGAAAGCCCGGACCCAGCAATGTTGAAGGAATGGGGCAAAAGCAATCTTGAGGCCTCAATGAATTTGGTCCGCATTCTTATTAAATATGCTGAGTCTGATCGGGTAAAAATAATGAAGGAGATCGATGATATTAATGAAATGCTGGCAAAACGTGAGCCTGATGATTATATAACTAAAACAAGACAAGAAATACAAGAACGTCTAGTAAAGCATGAAGAAAAAATTAAACAACGAAAGATATTTAAATTTGCCCGGGACCGGGCAGATTATGAACAAGGCCAGATCTACACATTTGCAAGAAAGTATGCAACAGCCAAAAAACTCAGAACAAATCCTGCAGTGGCTAGCACAAGCCAGCAGCACCAAACAGGTCCCGCCCCGGAATCCATATCAGAGATTGACTCACTCACCAGCGATACAGGTTCGGAACATAGCAGCATGAGCACTGACAATACCAGAGATGAAAGAAGGCTAGATCTTGGGGAGGAACTTGATTTTTTAGTCGAGGACAGGCGCAATACCTTGAGACCGCGGAGACAAGCACAGCCTCAAAGAAGCGTAGAAACGCCAAAAGGAGAGACAGACGCAAAAAGAGGCAATGCAAGGCCAAAAAGAAGGTACTGGCGCAAGTAAAAAGCAACATGAGTGAAAATAAAACTATCATCAACTTATCTACTATAAAACTGACTGAAAAAGAAAAGCAAGTGCTTATGTTGGGACTCTCCTTCTGTCCCCCCAATGACCTTGACTACCCTCAAGCCAGAATTGATGTTTTCAATTACATCCGGAAACTCAAATTAATGAAATTCCACACCATCAAAAGTGGAACTGCAAATAACTCCGCCCTTCCTTCCAAATTCAGACAACAAGAAGGCAACACCTTACAAGCTCTGGATGTTCCCGTCCTTTTGGCAGCTCAATCTATGTGGCGTGAATCAATTGATGGCAACGATAGCAACTCCCAAGAAACTACATCCACGCAAGAGTTGCTAGTACAAGCTGACATCTGCCAAAGAGGGGCAGGCAGTAGCCCCTACAAACAGAAATCCACATTCATGCCCCAAATGCCAAAAGACGCAATTGATATATTTCACGAAAGAGTGACGGAAGACATCAAGCAGTTATACTACCGGGTCAAACACCAACGGCGTAAAAAACACAACAAGGAAGTGGAATACAATGCACTCATCAACAAATTGAGAAGAAACAACGAAGTTATAATTAAACAATCTGACAAGGGTGGCAACATCGTACTCTGGCCCCAGAATGAGTATATTAAGGAGGCGCAACGTCAACTATCCGATTCATCATGCTATCAACAAACCAGTATCAATGAATACAACAAAGCTAAAGAGTCACTGACCAAATTGCTTCATCAACTTAAACGCGACGGCATGATTTCGGCTGATGAATTTAAATTTCTATGGATTGAACATCCAGTTACTCCATCGATTTATTTCATACCGAAAACGCATAAAAACACGAGCCCAATTCCAGGACGACCGATTATCTCCGCCATCAATAGCATGAGCGAACACATTTCACAGTATGTGGATTACTTTCTGAAGGATTTAGTCAAAACTTTACCAACATATGTGAAAGACACTGGTGATTTCCTCAACAAAATCAAAGACATACAATGGGAAACCAATATGCGATTTATCACCCTGGACATTGAGTCCCTTTATACTTGCATCCAACATGACATAGGGCTAGCGGCAACCAAACATTTTTTGGACACAAGGGAAGCAGAATATTATGAACATAACAAAATCATAATCAAATGTATCTTGTGGTGTCTCAACAACAATTACTTCATGTTTGGTTCTCAAATGTACAAACAAACAAGAGGCGTAGCTATGGGATCTTGCTTCTCCCCCAGCTATGCCTGTTTAATGGTTGGTTGGTGGGAGGAGCAGATCCTCAAGAAAATCTGGGCTCAACAATATACAGGTCATGTTAGATATTGGCTGAGATACATTGACGATGTTTTTGTCGTGTGGCAAGGTAATGAGGAGGAGGCCACTTCTTTTATTGAAAATATCAACAATAATGAAGTAAACCTTAAATTTACTTCTCATGTAAATGAAAGAGAAATTGATTTCCTTGATGTCAAATTGTTTATTCATGAGGGCACAATTCACACTACCCTACACAGAAAGGAGACGGCAGGGAACTCGACGCTACATGCGTCAAGCGCCCACCCACAACACCTTATACAAAGTATCCCATATGGGGAACTCCTTAGGTTAAAAAGAATTTGCAGCACCGAGGAACAATAAGAGAAATGCACCAATGAGGCACTCATAAGATTCAAATAAAGAGGGTATGACACTCACACTCTTAAACAAGCAGTCAGTAAGGTCGCCCAGAGATCTAGGGAATCATTGTTGGAAAATAACAATCTTGAAGCTGAGCAAGCATTAGAAACCAACACCCCTAGATTGATCCTTACCTACAACCAGCAGGAACGACAAATTAGGTCCATTATTAAACGCAACTGGCCCATTGTTTTAACTGATGCTGTCATAGCCCCTGACCTCCCCAATAACCCCACCATCACTTATAGGAGAGGGATGTCCATGAGATGCCAGTTGGTCAGAAAAAGTCCGGAATTTATAGCCAAAAAATCCACCTGGCTACAACCAAGACAAGGGTTTTACAAATGCTCCTCATGCCGAGCATGTAGATTTGGAGAGACAACCACTAAATACATGACTCCTTTCAGTCCCATTGAGTACAAGATCAAAGGCAATCACAACTGCAAAACCGAGTACGCTGTGTATGTCCTGACATGCACCTGTGGCCTCAAATATGTAGGCAGCACGAAATTGCAGGTGCATGTCAGGATCCTACAACACCTACGAGCTATCGTCAACAATGATCCAGCGTACCCGGTTGCCCGACATTTTAAAATAGTCCACGGCAATGACCTTAAATGTCTGAAATATTTTGTGATTGCCGCCGTCCCAAACCTCCCAAGAGGAGGCAATCGAGAAAAACTACTCCGTCAACTTGAATCTAGAATGATAGTTGAACTCGATACCAAACATCCCAATGGGCTTAACAACACTGAAGATCTCCACAACTTTCTATAGTACTGTTCAACATTATGTTTTTATATGAAGACTTATTGTGGGAATGTTTTATAATAATTCTTTACTTCTTTTTAGGAGTCTGTATAGAGAGTTTTTATAGAAGGTTTTTACAGTGGGTTTTTATATTGTATCTTCTCAGGTCATTTTATATTTTAACATGATGTCATTTCCTTAGCTGCTAATGTATGTAATCTCCCCCCCTCCCCGGTTTTTTCCTCCCCCCTTTTTTTCCCCCTTTTTTTGCACTTTAAACTTTGTGTAACCCACAAAGTATTTTGCACTATTTGCACATATTCTCCAGCACCTTACCATTTTAGCGCCTCGCACTTTAAAACATCTAATCCAGATGTTATGATAGCCCTCAATGGGTTACATAAATATGCATTTTTGCACAATTTCGGCAGATTGCCAAATGGTTGTCTATTGCATTAACTTTCCAGTATGCATAACTTGTTTTTATGGTCTGTTTTGAGATACAACATTCATGTTGTCAAACCATGTTAGTCAACTTTAAAATGAAATTTTGGGCTTTTATATATATATATATTTTTTATATGGCAGAGGATTTATCCCAACGCAGCCACTTTTACTCAAACATTCCATACATTACTGGATCCTTGCATAGAATCAATATACAACATATACACAAAACTCATGTCTATGTATGTTGTTTTAAATTTTAGGCATTTACGCATCCATTTTTGACAACATTTGCAATATATGTATACATGTGAACAACTTAATTTGTCGATTGGGACTCCAACTGCATTTATGTCTATGATTGTGAACTTGCCAATCGGTTGGCAAGTAACCAGCGCTAAATGAAGGTGTTGTCTATGTCTATTATCACGTGACAGAATAGTAAAAAAATGCACTCACACAAAAAAAGCTATTTGGGTATAAAAACTGTTGGCGGACTGCACTTCCGCATGTGAACAAGGATACTTTGTTATCCGAAACGCGTCGTAAGCTGTAACTGAATAAAGACCTGATTTTGCCACAAAGAAAACGGGTGTCCGTGACTCTCTCTTCGCTGTCTTGCCGGATGGGAAGCGGGAAGAGCTGGGGAAAGTGTTTTGGATATATATATATATATATATATATATATATATATATATATATATATATATATTATCTACTGGCGGTCGCCAGTAGATAGTTATAGTTACAACCTAGTTTCCATAGGAAATCTGAAAATTCTATTTTGAATAACTTTGGCGCCGGTTGACAAATCCTCGCGAAATTCTCAAAACAAATGGGGCGCTCCGTTCAGCTCCTACCCTGAAAGTCTCGGGGTGATTCGTCAAGCGGGGGCCGAGAAAAAGGGGGGGTCCCAAAACGCGTTTTCCCCATGCATTTTTCCATAGGACCTTTAGTCGCAGCTACAGCCCGAACGACTGAACAGAATTATGTGAAATTTGGCAGAGAGGTAGCCATAAGGTCAAGGAAGTGCCTTTTGCAGGTCTGGTGTAAATCTGTTCAGTATTTCCTGAGAAAATAGCATTTAAAAGCATATCAATATCTATACGCGCGCACCATGCGCGCACTGTGCGCGCACCCTGCCGTGCACGAGCGCATTTCTGATTGCTTGTTAGATGTCGGTAAACATTCGAATCGGTCGAAACCAGGAAGTGTCGGCCGCCATTTTGTCTCTCGCAGTCTGAGGGGTGAAAAAAAAAGGTGGAGAACGTGAAAAGGGGGCAGAGTGGACAGTTCCTGACCCCCTAGCCTTGGTCAGGGGGTCACAGAAGGACCCCCAAGGGAGAAAAAAACTATTTATTTATTTTTTTAAATCGTGAGGTGCGCGTACCGCACGCGCACGGCACGCACTGCGAACCGTGGGTGCTCGGTGCGCGAATGGTGAAAAACCTGAAAAAAAAATAATTAATAAATACATAACTTAGCATTTAAAAAACCGTACAAATTCACTGAAAAAACTAGGGGTGGGCGGAATTTGCGTAATCGCGTTACGCAAATCTCCGCGAAACGGTAAAAAATCTCCGCGAGCACGCAGAAATTCCGCGAACACGCGGAATTGCTTGTTCGCGATGCTTTTTTCCTGTTCACAATCGCTGTTTGCGTGCTCGGGGAGAAATATCGCGTGAACACGCATTTTGAGAACGCGAACAAGCAAAAATTTCGCGAAGTCGCGGAAAGCGGAATTTTGGGCAATTTCGCGTTCTCCGCAGAACGCAAAATTGCCCAAATTCCGCAATTTCCGTGAACGGAACGGAATTTACCGCCCAGGCCTAGAAAAAACCATAGGTTTCACACACGTTATAGTTCCTAATTAGCATTTAAAAAATCTTGCAAATTCACTTAAAAAACCATAGGTTTCACACATGTTATATTTAGCTGGACATTTCACTCGTAAAAAAACAATGAAATTCCCCCGTTATAGTTAGTGCAGGCAACTATAACTCACGCGACCGCAATCCTCTGCTGATGACGTCAGATATTACATCACTGATGACATATGTGTCTTTATGAAAAATAAATATTTGTAATATATGTATAGCTAAAGATTAATGGAAGAAGACATGGGTAAATAAGTGTCTAAATACAGTGATGTAATATCTGACGTCATCAGCAGAGGATTGCGGTCGCGTGAGTTATAGTTGCCTGCACTAACTATAACGGGGGAATTTCATTGTTTTTTTACGAGTGAAATGTCCAGCTAACTACAACATGTGTGAAACCTATGGTTTTTTAAGTGAATATATATATATATATATATATATATATATATATATATATATTCACTTAAATAACCATAGGTTTCACACATGTTATAGTTAGGTGGATATTTCACTCGTAAAAAACCAATGAAATTCCCCCGTTATAGTTAGTTCAGATAACTATAACTCGCGCGCCCGCAATCCTGCTCATGACCTCACATATTACATCACTCATGACATGGTCAGTGGCATCACTCATGACATCACTGATGACATCATCCTTGTGATAGAGTGGCGGTCACGCCAGTTATAGTTATCTGAACTAACTATAACGGGGGAATTTCATTGGTTTTTTACGAGTGAAATATCCACCTAACTATAACATGTGTGAAACCTATGGTTTTTTTAAGTGAATTTGCAAGGTTTTTTAAATTCTAATTCCTAACTATAACGTGTGTGAAACCTATGTTTTTTTCAGTGAATTTGTACGGTTTTTTAAATGCTAAGTTATGTCTGTATTATTATTTTTTTAATATATTTATTTTACAATAAACTACGTATTAAAACATTGTTTTGTTTTTTTGGTTTTTCACCGTGCGCGCGATTTTCAGGGACCCCCTGACAAAGGCTAGGGGGTCAGGAACTCTCTACCCTGCCCCCTTTTCACGTTCGCCACCTTCCTTTTTCACTCTCGCACTGAAAACAAACAAAATGGCGGCCGACACTTCCTGATTTCGACCGATTCGAACGTTGACTAACATGTAACCACCAATCAGAATTACGCTCGCGCACGTTAGGGTGCTCGCACGGTGCTCGCACGATGCGCACACGGTGCGCGGCTATAGATATGTATATGCTTTTAAATGCTATTTTCTCAGGAAATACTGAACAGATTTACACCAGACCTGCAAAAGGCACTTCCTTGACCTTATGGCTACCTCTCTGCCAAATTTCACATAATTCTGTTCAGCCGTTCGGGCTGTACCTTCGACTAAAGGTCCTATGGAAAAATGCATGGGGAAAACGCGTTTTGGGACCCCCCTTTTTTCTCGGCCCCAGCTTGACGAATCACCCCGAGACTTTCAGGGTAGGAGCTGAGCAGAGCGCCCCATTAGTTGTGAAAATTTCGCGAGGATTCATCAACCGGCGCCAAAGTTATTCAAAATAGAATTTTCAGATTTCCTATGGAAACACGGTCCTAACTATAACTATCTACTGGCGACCGCCAGTAGATAATATATATATATATAGATATATATATATATATATTCAGTGAAAAAACCATAGGTTTCACACATGCTATAGTTAGCTGGAGATTTTACTCATAAAAAACCAATGAAATTCCCCCGTTATAGTTAGTGCAGGCAACTATAACTCACGCGACCGCAATCCTCTGCTGATGCTAATACTGTATTTAGACACTTATTTGCCCATGTCTTCTTCCATTAAATTGTAGCTATACATATATTACAAATATTTTTTTTTCATAAAGACACATATGTCATCAGCAGAGGATTGCGGTCGCGTGACTTATAGTTGCCTGCACTAACTATAACGGGGGAATTTCATTGGTTTTTTATGAGTAAAATCTTCAGCTAACTATAGCATGTGTGAAACCTATGGTTTTTTCACTGAATTTGCAAGGTTTTTTAAATGCTAATTCCTAACTATAACGTGTGTGAAACCTATGGTTTTTTCAGTGAATTTGTACGTTTTTTTAAATGCTAAGTTACTTTACGCCGTTCGTGGCGTGCGCGCCCACTTAACGCAGTTCGTTCCGTGCGCCCTTGGGGCACCTTTTGCTCACGGGGTGGGGAAAGTGTGGATAGTTTTAAAAAAAAAAAATTTTTTACCGTACACGTACGGTAACCGTAATCGGCGTTTTTTCGAAAAAAAATAAAATTGAATTTTTTGCATTGGGGGTTCGTTTGGGACACCTTAATCAAGGCTAGGTGGTTAGGAGCTGTATAAACAGCCCCTTTACATGTTTTTTGCCTTTGTTTTTCCTCCCCCCCTCAGAGTGCAAGAGAGAAAATGGCGGCCGCAGCTTCCTGGTTTCGACCGATTCGAATGTTTACTAAGATCTAACAGCCAATCAGAATCGCGCTCGCGCACGGCACCGTACGCGTACGGTAAGCTTACCGTAAGCGCATGGTAAGCGCACCGTAAGCTGCCACAGATATATATATTGATTTAAATGCTATTTTCTCAAGATCTACTGAACAGATTTACACCAGACCTACAAAAGGCACTTCCTTGTCCTGTAGACTACCTCTCTGCCAAATTTCAAGTAACTCTGTTCAGCCGTTCGGGCTGTAGCTGTGTCTAAAGGTCCTATGGAAAAATGCATGGGAAAAACGCGTTTTGGGACCCCCCTTTTTTCTCAGCCCCCGCTTGACGAATCCCCCCGAGACTTTCAGGGTAGGAGCGGAGCGTAGCGCCCCATTAGTTTTGAAAATGTCGTGAGGATTCGTCGACCGGCGCCAAAGTTATTCCAAATAGAATGTTGCGGACTTCCTATGGTAAGAGGGTCCTAACTATAACTACCTACTGGCGACCGCCAGTAGGTAATATATATATATATATATATATATATATATATATATATATATATATATATATATATATATATATTATGTATTCATATAAATATATAATATGTATTCATATATACTCATGTGCATGGTTATATACATCCATGCTATACATATATATATATATATATACATATATATCCTCCAGCTGACACTTTTGACCTGTGTACTCTAAATTCTGGTTCCAGCCTTCTAAACTCGAAGCTTTTGCTTGGTTGAATTCATATACGTACACCACAATTACAGAGCATACATTCTGTACTGAAATGTGTACTGAATGCATGCTCTGTAAATTTGGGGAGAGGATGTAGCCTTACAACTAGATCGGTCGACCTCGAAGCCGGGGAACCGGGTTCGAGTCTCAGCAACAACGCTCAACATCCTGTGATTCTTGGCAAATCAATTAATCTACCCCTGCCTAACAAAAATAAATGTGTCCACCTGTAACGAAACTGGTGTTCATGTAAAGCGCTCTGATACCTGGAGCCGAACAAACAGTCAGTAACCACAACAGTGGGTAAGCCACTCCCCTCTGCCCTCGAGCAATATGGCCGACTCTCCCTTTTTAGGTCCAGGGACCGTCCGGTCTGCCGAAGGCAGAACCGGAAGTCCGGTGATCTTATGTTTCTTAGAGTGGCTATTTAGCCCGCCTCTCTTTTTGCCTCTCCTCCATTGGCTGGCTTCCTAAACGGAGGCCAGCCATTGGAGGAGAGAGCCGTCCCTCCAAATAGGCTCCGTCTTTTTCAGATTCGGGGGCGTGTTCCGTGCTCTTCTTTCCACTTTTTAGCCACGCCCTTTTTTAGGTGTGTTTTTCTCTCCTCCAGCCAATGGCAAGAGGAGAGAAAAAGAAACACGCCCCCGAATCTGAAACCGCCGCTTCGTTTCTCCGAGGCATTTCTGCTTCGCCTCGGAGAAAGGCGGCGGTGTGGGTGTTTTGGTCTTACTCGTGACTCTGCAAGTTGTGTTTCTTTTCTGTAAGTATTGTCTGGAAACCAGAGTTCGACCCTCGGGGTCGCGTCCACGTCTTGTGATCCTGGGTAAATCACTTGATCCCCTCGTGCCTGAATGTGCAACGTAACCGGCGCGCATGTAAAGCGCTCCAATACCTTCACAATGTAAATGAGTCTCCCCTGAGCGGAATGCTAAGTGGGCGCCATTGGTGCGGAGGGCGCAGGAGTCAGAGGAACAGATGCAAGGAGTCTCTGGGCTGTGGCCTCAACGTTCAGGTCCCTAAAAAGATTTGCCATGACCCACAAAGGGAATTGCACACCTTTGCCCATCAGAGCCGTAATGTATGCAGCTTGGCCCGCCCCTCCTGCCCGAGCCCGATAATCACTGCCCCGGCAGCATCTGTGTTTGCTTCTGTGGAAACCCTGGTTCCCTGGACTCGTGTTTCATTAACGCACTAAGCACTGGTAACAAAACCGTGACTCGTCTCTCATTTCTAAGGCACAATAGACCAGATCGGGGCTTCTTAGCTGTGGACATTGAAACTTTTAATCTCCCCGTGCCCGAATGTGTAATGTAAATATTGTGCCTTTTTTCTCCTGCTGTCCCCTTTGCTGCCCCCGTGATTCTGTGCCTTTTTTCTCCTGTCCCCTTCGCTGCCCCCGTGATTCTGTGCCTTTTTTCTCCTTCTGTCCCCTTCGCTGCCCCCGTGATTCTGTGCCTTTTTTCTCCTGTCCCCTTTGCTGTCCCCGTGATTCTGTGCCTTTTTTTCTCTTTCTGTCCCCTTCGTTTCCCCAGTTACCCTTTCCCCGGCCTGTAGACTTCCAGCAGCTGCCCCGGTGTCGACCCCATGGGGATGTCGTTCATTTGTTCATCGCTCGTGTGCGCTGCGAGGGCGCCCCTCCACAAAACGCTTGAAGTTGTGGGGTACTGGATGCCATTATACCCATCTGATAAAAAAATAATGAGCAATACCTATAGATCTACCTATAATATTGCCGAGACCATTGCATTGTAAATGCTTGTTCTCTATGTAGGAGAAAATGGCGGGGCTGGGGCGCTCTCCCCTGCGCCTCACCAATCACAACGCTGCCATTGCAGCATTGTGATTGGCGGAGGGGAGGGAGGGAGGCTGCCTTTCCTGATGACGAGGAGCTGCAGGAATTGACACAGAACGCCGGGAGTCGTCAGACCCATCCAGAAGCTGAGTAAGTTTTCTTTCATATTTTCATTTAATTTGTTGTATTAATATATTGACGGACAGCTGGGGACTGAGGCGGATGGGAGAAAAGCAGCTGTTGCCATGGGAAATTTACCTCCTCTATGGGGTCAGACTGGTTATGATATTCAGGGACCGGTAATGTTGTGCCGCCCAGCCTCCGGGATGTGGGCTGAATGGCTGTGTAAAGTGTTACAATGATGCGAGCCCTTGGGACATATTGTGGGCATGGGAAGCTATTATGGAGTTCTCACACTTAATTCTGCAATAAAAATACGTTTTCAAAAAATAATATTTTCATTTAATTAAACCCCTCCCGCCTACCCCCCATGCCCCCGCGACGACCCAATTTCCACCCCCCATCCACTCGCCCATAATGCCAGCCACGACTGGCTTATCATGAGCCCGAGATCAACAGAGTTCTCGGGCTTTGGTTCTGTGCTTCTCTGCCGATAGAGTGGTTGTCGTCGGTGAATAGGAAAGCACACGTGGCAAATGTTTAGGCGACTAGAGGTGCAGTAGTAGTTGTTTGGGATCCCTGGCATGTGTATGAGGCAGTGCAGGGTGTTGGTTGGATCTGTCAGTGACTTTGGCAGCTCGCTGTTTATTAAATCTCATTTCTGTCGGCACAGACACCTCTCGAACAATCGCTCTGCCCTTTCTCTGTCTGTGCCTCCTGAACTGCGAGGGGTTTCAGCATTGTCTATATTTTAAAACGTGGCAATAAGTGTTCCTTTAGCTGTAATGCTTCAAGTGGTTCTAAGGTGTGTGGACAGGGCTGGAGCACATTGAAGCTGCTAGGTACTTCTAATATGGGGTGTGCTGCTGCTGCCATACGTGTGATCTTAGCTGTGGTTGGAATAAGTTGTTGAAAATGACTAGTGCCTAAAAGTAGAGCTTCCACTGCACTAGCGCTGTTAGGAGCCATGCCAGAGTTGCTGTGCAGCCTTTAGTATTTATCACTTTCAATTAGTGTCTTTCATGGTCAGTCGCATCTGCCATTCAGTGGAAGAGGTGTGGCACCGCGGCCAAGGCGACTGACTCCGGGATCACGGTTCGATCCCCGGCGGCACATTAGCCCATATGGTCAGGGACTACCGAATTTCCCCCTCCCCCCCCTGGGCATAAACACATTTGTAATGAGGGACATGTGAGGTAATGACTTTTGGAGGCGGGGGTCGAACAACCCCCGGCCGTATTTATTAAAATATGAAAACAAATCAAAAGTTTTAAGAAATAAACATTAATTACACAAATTTTATACACAGAAACATAACACGACATTTGATTACAATTAATATGCACAGATTTCAGATGGCTAACCTTAACATATCACTAATACATAGTTTTTCTATCCGAATCTAACATAAAGATCATAATCATACATTAATTACTTTCTGCGTATCCTATTTGGGCCTACGGCAAGGTCATTAACTGGTGTCAGATCCTTATCAATTTACCACGCCCCCCCGTAGGGTTGCGCATGCGCAGGGGGCCCGCTTACCGAGAGGGTACTTCCCCCCCCCCCGGTTACCCCCATACATTCCCTGAACTCCACGTCAATTTGGGGGGTCTTGCACTCTGCACCATTTAATGACGTCCATGCCAGTGCGGGGAGGCCAACCAGCCTAAAAGAAAGCATGACTCCCCCCCCTTCCCCGCACCCATCCAGCCAACTGGATGTACCGCCCCTGGAGTTATAGGAGAGACCCCTTGTCCCTCCTCCTGGGCGACCCCATCCGAGAATGAGGCCGCCCCCTAAGGACCTTAAATTTACTGCTCACTAGTCATGACCTTACCGCCTGACCAAGGAATAGCAATAAATACGACGATTGAAGACCTGCAAACGGGAGAAAACGCCTAAGGAAGGAACCACACCGTCAATTACAAACACCCATTAAATACCTTGCAACAGGGGATGGAGGGTGGGTAAACAAAAGAAGTTAAGCAGCCTCCTAAGGGCTGCGACCAGATGCTGGGAGAGCGCGGGACAAAGAGACCGAGTCCCACGCTCCCCAGCCTTTTAACCTAATACATGGGGGCAGACCAGTTCTAACTGGTCTGACCCCCAGCCCCCCCCACTCCCCCATGACCCGGAAGCGCCTTAATCGCTTCCGGGCCATGGGTCACCGTCGCGCGCCAATCACGGACACAGCGCGCCCACCGCGTCATGATGACGCGGTGGTCCGCGCCGCCGGGTGGACATGCGAGGGCGGGGGGAGGGGGTCCGTGCCCCGCCATATTTGCGGCGGGGCCGATCCCGGCCCCGCCTTTCGATATGGTCAGGGGCTACCGAATTTCCCCCTCCCCCCCCTGGGCATAAACACATTTGTAATGAGGGACATGAGTGGTAATGACTTTTGGAGGCGGGGGTCGAACAACCCCCGGCCGTATTTATTAAAATATGAAAACAAATCAAAAGTTTTAAGAAATAAACATTAATTACACAAATTTTATACGCAGAAACATAACACGACATTTGATTACAATTAGTATGCACAGATTTCAGATGGCTAACCTTAACATATCACTAATACATAGTTTTCCTATCCGAATCTAACATAAAGATCATAATCATACATTAATTACTTTCTGCGTATCCCATTTGGGCCTACGGCAAGGTCATTAACTGGTGTCATATCCTTATCAATTTACCACGCCCCCCCGTAGGGTTGCGCATGCGCAGGGGGCCCGCTTACCGAGAGAGTACTTCCCCCCCCCGGTTACCCCCATATGTTCCCTGAACTCCACGCCAATTTGGGGGGTCTTGCACTCTGCGCCATTTAATGACGTCCATGCCAGTGCGGGGTGGCCAACCAGCCTAAAAGAAAGCGTGACTCCCCCATTCCCCGCACCCATCCAGCCAACCGGATGTACCGCCCCTGGAGTTATAGGAGAGACCCCTTGTCCCTCCCCCTGGGCGACCCCATCCGAGAATGAGGCCGCCCCCTAAGGACCTTAAATTTACTGCTCACTAGTCATGACCTTACCGCCACAGGCCAGCATAGTTGCCCGACTATCTGCCCCCCCCCCCAACCTATCCCTCAGAAAGGTCATGGCCCTTCCCTCAGACCCTCTAGCCAAGCCATGAAATTCTCCAACATTAAGTCATTACCCAACCTAGTCAAGTGGACCCCGTCTTTTAAGAAGCATGGTTCCCCCCTGACACACCCATGTGCAATGCACTGCAATTTGGAAGATCTGAACAGTTTCCCTATTTTGTTATTGACCCTCTTTACCGAGTGGTTCAAAGCTCTCACCGAGTCCCCCCCTCTCCATTTAAATCTAGGTATCATGTGTGACCAGACTATGTAGCAACCCTGGCAAGCTTTGGCTAACCAACCAATCTCAGAGATGATGTTTTCAAACAAGACCCTCCTGCCCAACGTGACCAGGTCACTGCCCCCCAGGTGTAAAATAACAATAGAGGGAGGAGGACTGTGTCTCTTCAGCTGATCAATCATAAAGCCCCGAAATTGACTAAGGCAAAGGCCCCCCTTTCCATGAAAAGATACTGTGAAACCCCTCTGCTCTGCCCGTTTCCTATAGTCTCCTGCAAGAAAAACAGATTTCATACGCCGTACATATGAATGCCCCACAATCCACACATTACATGTCCCTGTGACCTGTAGCTTTGTTGATCGTTGCGGAGCATGTTGTTGCTGGGATGATGGCAGCTCCCCCCCTGCGTGACAGGTTTGAGAAACTGTGAAGAAAACGACAGACAGGGAAGCATCAGTACACAATTATAATGTGTCATCACAACATGTGCAGCCGCACATAACGCTTATAACTATTGGAAACCCATCGTCCAATCCTCTGTACCTTACTGGAGTGCAACCCCCTAGCCGTTGCCTCAGTGGCAGCCCCTATCCTGAAAGAATGCGTTCCGAAAACTCTTGGATCCATGCCTGCCTTGCTGATTGCCATATCCAATACTGTTTTGAACTGGTACCTGGTAAGAGGTGTACCGTCCGCATGTAATAACAATGCTCCACCCAACGCGCTGTTCCTCTGACTGAGGTACTTTTCAAGATGCATTACCGGGCAACACGGGTTGTTTCGCGCCCTATGCAGTACCACCCCTTCTCCCCGAGCTTCCTGATCGGTTTTTGATTTTTTGATGGTCAACAGCAAAATGTCACCTTGTACCTTTACGTACTCCATTAAGAGCCCACCCTGACTATCCTGCTTGTTGCGTGCCACCAATTCACCCACTCTGAATGACCCATAAAAAGCTAATGCAAAGGCAGCTCTGAATAATAGAGTCTCCCCCACTGAACTGCAGATGGCGCCCAGCGCCGTCAGCAGCGCACTCAGCCGCTCCAACCCTATCGGCTGCCTGGTGTCAGGAATCCCACCTTGGATTTGTCGCCACCCCTTCAATGCCTTTCTCACAATGAAACTATTTGTGGGATCGTTCGTGTCTCTAATCTGCGCAAAGAAGGAAACTGCCGCTACATGTCACCTGGCTGCCGCCACTGTGCGCCCCCCCTTATGTAGGCTGTCTAAAAACAAGAGGAATGCGCCTGACGTATCCCATCTCTCCTCCCAGTCTTGACCCAAAAAAGTACAGTAAGACCAAAACGCCCCTTCATAAGCTTTCCTGGTCCCAGGAGCTAGACTAGCAGCCACGAGGTTCTGTAGTTGGGGGCACCAATCTGCCAAAGAACTTCGGGAAAGTGTGCTGATGTTGCCTCCGCGGATGGTAGATGGTCCCTGAAAACCTGCATCTTGAAGCGAGAGAGTGCGTCAGCAGCGTTATTCCGCTCTCCCGGGACATGCTTTGTCTTAAACTGTACATTTAGTTTCATACATAACAGCACTATCACAGGCGAAGAATCAATTTACACCTTGCCGCCTGTTGATTGATGGATTCTACCACTGTCATGTTATCAGACCAAAAGATTACAGACTGATTCTGCAGATCCTGGGGCCATACCGTTAATGCAACCCAAATGGGAAACAATTCTAAAAAACCTGTTAGCTGTTAATCCACACTCAAACCACCAACCCGGCCACAGCTGAGCCACCCACTTGTTCCCAAGTATGGCACCAAATCCCACACTACCCGCCGCGTCAGTCCATAAACCTAAAGCAGCCGAAGTAATGGGGGGACCGGGCCACACTACTCTGCCATTGAAACCCTCCAGGAATGCAATCCAAATCCGCATGTCCTGGCGAACCTCAGATGACAGTCGCGTGTGATGGTGTTTCTCGTGTAAGCCTGCCATAGCCTGAGAAATGGAACGAGAGAATGGTCGAGCCATAGGTATCACCCTTAGTGCAAAATTCAACTGGCCTACAACCTGCTGCAACTGATGTAACGTCACTTTGTCCTTTAACAAACACTGCTGCAAAGCAGCACGGAATTTCATTATTTTTTGTTCAGGTAACCTAAAACAGCCCTGTACTGAATCAATTTCAATGCCTAGGAACTCAATTGTGGTTGTTGGCCCCACTGTCTTCCCCTGAGCCAGGGGGACCCCAAATGTATGCATGAGTCCACAGAATTCCTCCAAGGCCACAAAACATTCCTGAGAGCCCGCTGGTCCCAAAAAGAGAAAATCATCGAGATAATGCATCACAAAATGATGTCCTGTCATTTGTCTGAAAACCCACTCCAAAAATGAACTAAATTTTTCAAAGTAAGCACAGGAAACTGAACAACCCATAGGCATGCACCTATCCATGTAAAACTGTCCTTGAAATGAAAAACCCAGCAAATGATGATCTAAAGGATGCACTGGCAACAGTCGGAATGCAGATTCAATATCAGATTTTGCCAGCCAGGCCCCCGGACCCAAAACCCTCAACATCTCTACTGCCTGATCAAAGGACGCATATTTTTCACTGCAAAGTTCTTCATTGATGGCATCATTCAATGACTTGCCTCTGGGCGCTGATAGATTATGAATCAACCTAAACTCCACCTCTTCCTTTTTTGGTACCACCCCTAGGGGAGAACAGACAAAATTAGGCACCGGGGGGACATCAAACGGACCCACTATTCTCCCTAAGCCCAATTCCTTCTTAATCTTTTGCACTACAACCCTTGTGTTTGTTCTGACAGACAATTGATTTTTGCACTCCGATGTCCCTTTGTAATCCCCCACTGGTATCCTGAAACCATACAAAAACCCTTCCTGCAGCATCCTGGCTGTAGCATGATCTGGATACCGATTTAACCAGGGATTCATAGCAAAGACATCAATGGGTGAATGCATTACCTTTTCCATTTGCTCCTCTGTCCTGTTTTTTCCCCCCTCTTGACCCTGAAAAGGTGTTCCCTTTCTTAAGGCACTTTGACTCTGGGTGAGAGGGGTGATTACATATGGCACATGCGTGCCTGAATTTACAGGTGCCTTGGGCTCTAGTACAGGACTTCCTATTAAAGTCCCAGCACACTCCCTTTCGCCTTCCCCCTTTCTCAGTGGCCGGCGCCGACGCCCCAGGGTGCCCTGACCGAAAAGGCTGATGTGGCGGCGAAATGTGTGCCTTGCCCCAATTCTGACCTGTACTGCCCGGCTGCCCTGGGCCAAACTGATCAAACCAGGAAATAGAATACACCCTGTCCCATGTGAGTGAAGGGTCAAACTCTTTCGCCTTCCTGAAGTTCATATCATATTCCTTCCAACCCACACCCCCGTATTTATCATGCGTCATTGCCACCCTGCTCTGGTAACAAGCCATTTCCGCTTGCATATTAGGTGTACGTTCAGCCACTATGGCCATATACACAGAAAATGCCCTTATCCAGTTTGTCAATGTCTCCTCTACCCTGAATCTAGACATTTCCGCCCGCCACTCACTGGGAAGCATCCAATCCTTCTGTCTCTTTGCATAATCCATTTCCCTGTTATCCATCAACAAGGAAAACATGTTTACATACGCCCCAGACCAAATCAATTCTTTCCCATCTCTTGCAACATGGCGCGCTAAATATTCCTTCCTGGAAGGTAACACCCCGGCGCCCAACAATGGTAAAGCCAGCTCCTTACCCGCTGGCTCTTCCGTCTTGCTTTTCCACTGTCGCTTTCCTGAAGCCCAGGCTGTGCTTGCTGGGCCTTCTCCGCTCTCAGGCTCTGTTCCCCGCCCGGGGCCGCCATGATCTTTGCCACCATTCTTTGTGCCTCTGCCAAAGGATCGGTGCCCGCCGCCAAGGACAACACCCCCCCCTTTCCTAACCATGGAAGAACTGCCGCTATTTGAGTGGCTAATTCCAACGGGACCTGCCCACACCCTGCTGGTGATGGTACCGGGGCCACAGGGTTCAAGACAGGAACATTGGGGCCTGTTGGGGGCACAACCGGGATGATACTTGGCACTACCGGTTCAGTCACAGGGGCCACCGGAACTGGTGCAGGTACTGGCACTGCTGACCCTGGGACGTTGGGCACTAAATCCGGAGTCTCTGGCACTGCTGGGAGCCCGGACGGACCACCCCCACCCGGTGTCTCTAGAGGTTCCACTATTTTGGGATCCTGGATCTTACCCTTCTTATGTCTAACCCTCTTTGGGAGAGCCTCCAATGCCCCCCTCGGTTTTGGGGGTACTATTGTCCGCTTAGGCCTCCCGGACGTCCCGCCCTGGTCCTCCACCTTCTGCCTGAGCTCAGCCAGGCTATGGCCCATCTGCTCTACCTTGCCCCACCTCCTATCCATAGTCGCCATCCTACGCATCATTGCCTCTAGCATATGCTCCATGCGCGAACGCTTGGTTCCCCGCTTCCCTGACATGCTATGCTATGACCCACACGCCTGTCCTTCAATACCCCCTGCCCAACCTCAATTCAACCCGCGCCTTTACCTGGAAAAACACAAGCGACACAGGCTTAGCGCAATATAACAATCACAATATTGCAGACACAATACCTGCCCCCCTTAAAAACATACACATGAAAATCGGTACACTGCAGTTTCGGGGAAATGTGCACCAAACAAACAATTATAGCGAAATAATAAACACTGTGTCACCAAAAAAGTACCCCAAACAATGATTGTAATCCAATGCAGTCACTTGTATGCCCCAAGATGCTATGCAGAGGCCCAAGAAAAATGCCTTGACTGTACCCACACAAGCGCAGGAGTTTTTTTAAGAAAACCACCAGAACAGAATCAATGGGGAATTAAACCTGTAACCTGAAAATAAGAGCCCCAAACTGTAACTATCAGGCCACAATGACTGAGTATCCCCAATAAATGTTCATATAAAAAGGGAGTTTCAATGTCAATCACTCCCAGCAGCCGTATGCCCCACACAGTTGCTCTTCCCAACACAAGCAGCACCTTCAATGTTGAAACTTCACAAAAAACGAGCTCCAGACCCACAGCTCAGCCCCCTGGGCCCCCCCACCCCTTGACGGTTACCGTATCGGCGCGTGCGCGCGCCCTGCAAACCTCACGAGCTTCCCGACCACGATTCCAGAGTGCTCTACCGAATCGCCGTACACGCGCTGTCCAGAAAGATCGAATAATCCCGGTCTCCTCTCGCATCGGTGGAACGGCGTGACTTCAAGATCTCAAGACCCGGAACCAGGCTGCCCAGGAAGATCGTAATCCAGGTCTCTTCTCCGTATCCGCGAACCACGAAGGAAATCACCAGCGCTGCACAGGAGTCCTCGTCCCGGGACACGAACCTGCAATAAAAATAAACAAAAGAAGTTAAGCAGCCTCCTAAGGGCTGCGACCAGATGCTGGAAGAGCGCGGGACAAAGAGACCTAACCTAATACATGGGGGCAGACCAGTTCTAACAGGTCTGACCCCCAGCCCCCCCCCCCACTCCCCCATGACCCGGAAGCGCCTTAATCGCTTCCGGGCCATGGGTCACCGTCGCGAGCCAATCACGGACACGGGGCACCCACCGCGTCATGATGACGCGGTGGTCCGCGCCGCCGGGTGGACATGCGAGGGCGGGGGGGAGGGGGTCGGTGCCCCGCCATATTTGCGGCGGGCCGATCCCGGCCCCGCCTTTCGAGCACCACGCGACTCTGGGCAATAGCTTGCTTAATCTTCCCAACGGCTCCCAGCGCCTAGAGACCATTACGGGTGATTGTTCGCGCTTTACAAATGTGGATTATTATTATTCAGGAGTAGTGACTGTGGTTTGAACACCGGGATGAGCTTACTAAAAACAAAACGTATTATTGGTGTTGTTGCAGGTACTAATGCGTGTATTTCCTTAGTTTGGAGGCCTTTTGTCTCTAAATCCAATCGAGGGAAGCACGCTTGCCCTGCATGAAGACAAGAGGTTGATAGTGGTAACAGGAAGTTAACCTTTTAGCAACGGCAGGATCCTTCCAGAGACAGCATGTCACAAGACAGAGAGTAGGGGGACCCTTGACGTGTTAGGGGCATCGGGGGTTCCACCACTGTAAGGCCTGCAAGAGTCCGCGTTACACTCCCGTCCCTGCAGCTCCATCACTGCTTAACAGTAGTGCTTTCAAGGGGGCTGCGCAGGCAGGGCGCTCCAAGGAGTCATAGGGCCGCCTGGTGATGTGCTGGTTTTGTGCCCCCATAGCAGGCGAGGCACCTTTCTTACTCCCATGGGACATGGCTTACTCGGTGGGCTACATTAGCAGCTGACAACAAGCTCCAGGGCCTGGCTGTGGGCCCTCCACTTGGCTAGCAGCCAGCCCTGCATACTTCTGTCTCACAAGTCAGAATCCGAGGTTAATAAAATAACGAGGTACACTAACCTCATAGTTATTTTTCAGGAAGATTTTCAGCTTTAGCAACAAAATGCAGTGCAGAGACAGCCCTATGTGCAGGTAAGAAGATTGAAAACCTTGCGTGTTTAACTGTACAATTTGCACACTACAGTAACTGTTGAACAATTTTAATTCTGTAAAATATGGAGCATTTTTTGTGTTTAAATATTTCAAGTCTGCACTTTCACAATTGCTTTATGAATCCTCTTGCTTTCATAAATTAGCTTTAAAATGCACGATTTGCCCACTCTTTTTTCAAAATTTTCCTGGGGTGAGAACCCCTCCAAACTCCCCTTATGACAGTCAGGCTCGCTCGCGGCACAACATTCACCCCAACTTTTATGCCTCACTACTTTCAAAAGTCACCAGCCGCCACTGCTTATATCATTACATTGGTGCTGGAGGCGTTGCAGGTTTGGCTGTTATGAATTACCTATGTACAGGGCCACTGAAGTTATGTGGCAGGCAAGGGCCAAATTATGCAGCGGGATTGAGTAAATTATACTGCACCAAAAGCAAATTATGCCGCATATTACTGCACATTTTGTGATAGTTTTACGTCATTATTTTTACACTTGTTTACACTGTTGGGGCATTTGTTGCACCTCATTAGTACCACACCCAAATATAGCACAAGGCAACAGAAAGGCGACCAGTCAACCTTTGCAAAGGGCCTTCCGATGAGTGGCAACATGTGTTGCTGCATTTGTAGTAACGTTTGAACCGTTTCAGCTAGAAACCAATTCTTTTTTGTTAAAATCTACAGATTCTGGAGCAGATGATGGATTATGTGACACCTGCTACAAATCTATAATTATGTTAAAAAACCTGCAGTGGCACAATCGCATATATCCAGTGGCTCTACCTATGCAGATACATTTCAAACTGAAAAGCTTTTTCACCTTAGTGCTGACAACCCTACCAGATGCACTGAGGTGATTACTGCAGGTAATCTTGCATATGATGGCCACTAATGTAATCTTGCTATTGTGGACACTATTACAATACTGCAAATGTTTGTTAGTAGCTCATGATGATTTTCATGGAATAGGGGTAAGTCTTTTTACAGAAATTGTTGTACACCCCTGCTAAAGAACATGTACGTAGACTGCCTAAACCTTGTGCATTCATCCGGATTGGCCGCCTTTCCCTCCAGCATGTACTGTATAGAATATTTACCCTGGCTGCCTACAACTAGTGCCCTCATCTAGATTGTTACTCTATTGATTCTGGATGAAGATAATACCTAGTAATTATGTTCCATCAATATGATTCTCCTCCTATGGACACTCATACACGAGCAATGATGAATGGCTCTAAAGTAGACTAGCAGGACGACCTCAGACAGGTTCCAGTACCTCTGCCTAGAAATATAAAAATTCAATTTTATAAAGGCACAATCGAGGTCTAAAAATGAATATTTTATCAGGATTGGTGTGATATTTCTTATTTTATTGACTATAGGAATATGAAAAAGATAGATTTTAAAATTTTCGAATTCTATATTAATAGTACAAGGGAACCAAAAGCAAGCACGTGTTTCGCAGCATATTTATTTTATTTGGCACTTCTTCAGGTCTTACAAATAACAGCTGTTGTGTTATGTAGTCAGTCGTCATTAGAACTAGTGATATGTTGTTTCACCACATATAATACCTTGCCATGAGCATGCTACTCCTTTCAACCAGTTCTGGCAGGTTGCATCCTGTAGAAATTCCAATTTGTTTTATAAACAATCCTGAAAGAAAATGATCTCATATTTATGTACTGATTAACTGGTGAACAAATCACACCCATCCAGAAGACAAATTACTTTTTTACACCTCAACTTTGTCTTTATAAAACTCCTTTTAACATTGTAACTCTGAGGTGAAATATATAAACTCACTGTGTTGGTCATAACCCTGTTTCTCCTTCATAGCCTACATCTGGCATTTACCCGGACTATCTGTTACCAGAGTAGTCATGTAGGTTCCTCCACTGTGGTTCTGGGTGGACCATATTAAGGTGCATACCCCGGGTGTGTGTAAAAAGCACATTCATGTGGAATGGTGCTCTCCCACTCCGGGTGCAACTCTACGTAATGCATTACTATAAACACCATTCCATCCACACCATTGAACTAAGACTATTGCTCCGGGTTCACTAGAAACCTGCTGTGCTGGTTCCATGGTGTCGATCCCAGGTAGGCTTAGCACGGTCGCCTCTAACATGTACATTTCTCCGGGCTGGTTCTCTTCCACTCTTTGGTGGGTGTTTAGAGCATTTACCATGGCTGCCTGGCACCAGTCCAGTGTATTCCTGTTGTTGCTCATCTGCCACACCCGGGTGGACTCCACAGAGCACCTACCCTTATACCAGCATTATGTTCAGAGGTCAAAGGTGCCTGCTGTCAGCTGAGGCCGGGATGACTGTGCCTGAACCCAGGGGCACCGGTGCTCTGGTGAAGGAAACAAAGCATAGTCACCTTAAAGTGCTGTTTATTTCCAGGTCCTGCATCACTTTGACAAATCAGAAAAAATGGCCATCTGGCAATGCCCCTGGCCTATCCCCAAAGTGACCTGAGAACTGAGGAAATATGGATTTTTGTGATCAGTTATGTCCCCTATCTTAGACCCCAACGGCTCCATGTATATGTTACAAGTACATGTATGTTCCCTCCAGTTCCAGTTATGAAGACGCAAACACCTGTGCGTCCACCGTCAACATGTCCTCTTTCAGATCCGCCATGAATGGGCCGGATATTCGATTCCTAAGTATGAAAGGCCACCGACTTTATATGGCTCAGTTACTCTATTTTGCAGTTCAGGCGAGTAGGCCCTGAATTCTGCCATCAAGCCCTTCTCTGCTTTCTACCTCTGACAGCTCCAGTCTGAGCTCACATCTGTATCCATGACCTTTGTCCTACTCCCTGCGCGGCTAACGGTGCCTGACTCGGCCTGTCTGCCTGCCAAAAACTGTATTTCACCTTCAACATTATCTGCTCCGCTCCTCATCCAATGCATTCCTGTCTAGTAGTTTAAGTAAACATCCTTCCAGCTACCGAGCAAAAGGCCCGGCTTCTCTGTCTTCATGCAAGTAATTCATGGCCCTGTTACTATGGAAGATTTATGCCCCTCGCATCTCATGTAGACACTTAGACGCTTGTACACGCACTCACAGTCAGTATAGAATAGATTTTGTTCAAGAGACCTTTCCTTTTGGATAACATAGTTCTTTAAACATAGGATGTTAGATATGATTTGGGATTAGGTTGACTTGACCCCCCAGACTTTTGTCTCCACATGTAGAGCTAAATGTCAAGTCCCCTTCACCCCCTAGTTGTACGTCAATCACACGTCATGCGGCTGCGCGCGCATCTCTGCCAAGTATTTCTGCTGACATTGCAAGATTCTTTCATGGATCCACCCATTTGTGATATCATATATAATGACGTTTTCTAGTTACGCCTAGTTACGCCTATTTTAGTTATGCATGTATGTCTTTATCCATTTTATCAGCTGTTACGCCTCCTGCATCTGTTTCACTGTAATGCCTTTTCTATAAAAATGATTACCTGTCAATAATGTATTGCCCTTCACTTCCTGAACCTCCGTGGTGATGGAATATGATGCCTACAATTCGAATTGTATAAGGAATAAAGCCCTTTCCGAACCTCTAATACCACGGATTCTGCCTCTTATTTTACTGAGTTATTCTTAATAGTTTTCCGCATCAAAAATAGTACCGGTAATTACATTATTTACCACATAAATTGGCGCCCGAATAGGGACACTTTCTCATCTCACGCGCCGGAGGTGCGTTGCAGGCCCGGTCTCCTGCCACAGCTGGACGGACAACAACGCGTACCCGCAGGATTTCCTGTATCTCCCTCCGGCCAAGCGGGGGCGACTGAGGCTGCGATCAACACCCAGACGAGGCGGTGAGAAGTGCGAAGTATCCCGACCAGAGCCTAGCTGAGAGAGCAAGATCCGAGGTATACAGAGGCCCACCAGGTTCCGAAGTTCCGAAGTTCCGCGTCGAGTCGAGTCCAGTCCGGTCCAGTCCAGTCCAGTTCAGTTCCGAGGCCTTCCGTTCCGAGCTACCCGGTGAGTACCATTGCCGGGGAGGCGTTCTGACGTGCACATAGGTTGTGCCGGTCAAGACGGGTTTGGGTACACAAATCTGCACTGTTTCAGCAGTGTATCTGTACTGTTTAGCAGTATATCTAGTATGTCTAGTATATAATTCAGAATCACCTAGTTAGTGTTCCCAATGGCCATCATTGTTGTTTCGTTAAATGTTAAATGTTAAATGTTTAAATATTTTCTACATATTGTGGTGTGAATGACTGTTCATTATTGTGTTTAGTTGTATCAAGTGTGTTCAAGACTAAGTATCAAATCAGATCTCAGAATGCCGCTCTTCTCGAAGTTAAGACAGATCAAAACTAGAAAAGGGGTACTCGAAGAAGCTGTTCCCATTCCACCTAGGGACACTCCAGGGTACTTTATGTACCATAAGCATGGCCTAGACGCCGTATTATTTCTTGATTTATGGGTGGACTACACCAAGGAATTACCAGAAAGTCAGAGGTGGCCCGCAGCTGGGACCTGGGATGCGGATTGCATCATGAAAGTAGAAGAAGAATTATGGAAAAAGAAAGCTAGACAGTCACAGAAAGATGCCATTGAATTATGGCGTAAAGAATCATATAGACGTACAGAAAAAGCGCTCAGACAGGAAGAGAAAAGTAAGGAGAATTCAAATAAAGTCCGAGAAAACCTATTAATTGAAGAAGGTACCCGAGTAAAATCAGAACAAGTAGATAGACAAAGAAACGCCCTTATGAATGGTATGTATCCACTTCTGGCCGAAGGGTTACCTAAGGCTACTCCGGAAATACCAAAAGACTTGCCACCTCCATTGTTTCCAATAAAAGTACACCCCAAAGGGCATCCCAGAACCGCAGAAGATGTTTTCCTTTCCTCTTATTTAGATGACGCAGCTCCCGAGTATGCTAACACCGCACCACATAGACCGCTTGCCGATGGTGTTCAACGCCAAGATCCTCCGTCTGTACCTCCACAACAACAAACTCTGACACAAGTCCCGACAAGCACATCTGTTTCCACAGCTTTTCCCGCAACTACGGTTGCTGTCTCACATTCAACAAATCCTTTCACGTCTAGCACCCCAGACGGTGCTACAGGAGGTACGACAGACATCTTTTCCACGCCACCCAGAGGAAATAAATTTTCCTTTAAAGAATTAGCACACCAACGTACGCCCAAACTACCAACCCCCGACATGCTTAAAGAACTTCTAATGGATTGTAGATATGACCCTGTGCCCGGCAAAGAGGACGAAATGCTGCTGGCATCATTACGTATCCGACGAGCTGCAATATATTTAGCGAGGCTACCAGGAATGACTACACATTTAGAAAATATATATCACTTTGTCCAGTCAGGGCGAGGTCCTGAAAGTATTAGCAGAGCTATGGAGTACCAGAAAGCGGAGGTACAGGGGCAACTGTTACGTTTCCTCATAAACTGTGTGATCAGAAATCAAGACCGGCCTGGGGTAAAACAGGAAGAAATGCAAATATTTACCACATGGAGTCGGAATATATCAGAAGGGAGACATGATAGAATGTTAAGTATAGTAGCTATGTGCCGAAAGATCCGCAAAGAAATTGAACAAATACACGAAGAAAGATTAGAGATAGACGAGCCTGAACAAAACAGAAGGGAAGGGGAAGAATCAGGAATGCCAACAGGACAGTTGGACACGATGGCTTATGTAGGTAGAGGAAGATCTTTTAATAATACTAGATGCTCAAATGATTCGGTACGTCCGACACGTCCAGAAAGTAGCAGAAATTACCAAACCCCTATAATCAATATAAGATCTCCCGAACACTTATTCCAAGCCGCTGACAACTTACTTCGAGAACGAAGGGGACATCATATACTTGATTCATTGGACGAACAAGAATTAGCTAGATCAGCAGTACTATGGGCTGACAGTCCCGGAAAATATAGTGATGATGCACTAGCACACACGTTTTTGAACCTTACCCCAGCCGAACAGCGTTTAGCCGGTATATACATGATTCAACATCTCCTTATATTATATAAAAGCCAACACTCCGATCCTGGTCCTCTACCTGATATATTGACTGAATTACTCACGAATAAATGGAGAGGTTCAGGTACTGATTTAATTAGAGAAATACTAGAATACAGAAACCAGTATATTCTTTTTGTATGCCCAGAACATGTCTCACTGCCCATCAAGGAAAGAACGACGTATTATATGGATAGACAGAATCCCTTACGCGAAGTGCACCCAATAAAAGGTGACGACAATGAGTTTAAACGGGCATTTGTATACACACCCATATCTAAAATGGAACTATTAGAAATGAAGAAAGTGGTACCCAGTCATGACAAAGACCCAGCGGGTTTCCACCGTGAAATTAAAGACATGTTGCTCATGGGAGAGTATACCTATCCCGACATTATGAAAATATTAAAGGTATTAATGCCTGCGGGCATTTACGAAAAACTCAAAGAAAAGGATTGGGAGGTGGGAGACCAAAAGATAGATTGGGCAGCATTAGAAACCGAAGAAACAGCCCGAGGTCCAGGTTCAGGGCTTGGGAACAAGACTAAAATGCTACCAGGTTTACTAGTGCAGGTACTGCCACGTTTATTAACTACGAAAAAGGAAGACTGGGGTGCAATCTCAGCCTGTAAACAAAAGCAAGATGAAGACACTAGTGATTTCTATGCCCGATTCGAAAAATGTTTTGGTATAAATAGTGGCATAAAAGCAAGTAGCGAATCATATCCACATCTGTTTGTGACAAAATTAGTTGAAAATTCCCTGCCTCAAGTTAAAAATAGAATATTGAAATTCGAGAGTACCTGGCAAGGTAACACCCCGTCACAAATGTTACAAATGTTACAGTATCATCACAATAGAATTAGAGAGGAACAAGAACATGAACAAAGACGAATGAAAGACACGAAAATGAAAATGCTAGTTGCCCAGTCAGTTCCAGCTGACGGTCATAAAAAGGGTATGACACAGTCCAGTGATTCAGCAGGTCCTGTGAAAGGGGCATGCAATTATTGTAAGCAGCCAGGTCATTATATACACGATTGTCCAGTCCTAAAACATAATATCGCCATAGGTATAACAAAGGAAAGACCACGGCCACCTAGACAGGATCAGAACCAACAACAGTCCATGCCAGCTCAACAACAGTCCATGCCAGCTCCACAACAGTCCATGCCGGCTCCACCACCGCAGCCTATTGCTGCCACACAAGCAACGACACGACAGATGTACCAGTATGCACAATATGACTATCCTGATTATCAACGATACGCATGAAACAGCCTAGAGAGGGAAGTTGGCTTACCCCTTATCGAGGTCCCTGTAGATCAAGAGGGACCTTATGTACACAGTGAACTATTAGGCCAAGATAGAAAATTTTTACTTGATACAGGGGCAAGCAGAACAACAATACGACGTAGTGAAGTTCCAGGGGCACCCCTCTCAGGCTCACAGAATATTTCCCTTGGCTTTTCAGGAAAACCTATCATTAATGAAGTATCACAACCTCTTCCACTTACGATTGGTCCCTTGACACGAACTACAGATTTATTGCTTACTAAATCATGTCCCGAAAACCTGTTAGGTATAAAAACATTGAAAGCTCTAGGAGCTATAATATGTTGTTCTCCGGAAGGAGTAAGATTGTTTTTACGTGATTTCAAAGGGCACTATGTGTCTCGAGACATGGATCACCGACTGCAGAATTTACCTACACACTTATGGGCACAAGGCCCCACTGATGTTGGTTGCATGAACATTACACCATATCGAGTCACACTAAAGACAGGAGTGGTACTACCACGAATGCGACAATACAAGTTACCCCCAGATGCTGTAGTGGCTTTACTGCAAATCATTGACGAGCTTATTGCCCAAGGAGTGGTTGTGGAAACCGACTCCAATGTATGTAATTCCCCGATAATTCCGATTCTTAAACGAACTGATCCAAAGGCCCCACCAGTATATCGATTAGTTATTGATCTGCGCGAACTAAATAAATGCATTGTACCACAATACCCCGTGGTCCCAGACATCTCGTCATTACTGACAGCCATTGACTCCAAAGCAACGTTCTTTACTGTAATTGATCTCAAGAATGCCTTTTTCAGCGTCCCAATAGATCCGGAAAGCCAATACTTGTTCGGATTCAGTTTGAATGGACGAAGTTTTAAATTCACACGCGCACCTCAAGGATTCACAGAAAGCCCCAGCATCTATAGCCAAGCACTAAAACGAGAACTTGACAGTATCCACATGCCAGTTAACACTGCCCTGCTTCAATATGTCGATGATCTGCTGATCACCGCCCGAAGTGAACATGAATGTGAAAAAGCATCACTGACGGTTTTACAATTTCTGGCCGAAAAGGGGCACAAGGTGTCCCCTTCTAAGCTGCAATTCTGTGTCCAGCAAGTTGTTTATCTTGGGCACTCGCTGTCCAAGGAGGGAAGACAGCTTACACCTGATCGCATCCAGTTAATCGTTAACATGCCAATACCCAAAACA
This sequence comes from Triturus cristatus, assembly GCF_964204655.1. NCBI lineage: Eukaryota > Metazoa > Chordata > Amphibia > Caudata > Salamandridae > Triturus > Triturus cristatus. The sequence continues at coordinate 101,952,524 of NC_140595.1, read as the reverse complement.
CAAAAGGAGGTGCGGGCTTTTATAGGCCTCACTTCATACTGTAGGCAGTGGATCCCTCAATATGCATTTCTAGCAAAACCACTCATTCAGTTGACAACACCGGAGGCGGCCACATCGACTGTCCTCCCTTGGACTCAGGAACATACACAAGCTTTTGAAAGCTTAAAGAAAGCTTTATGTCAAGCACCTGTTTTAGCAACACCATGTTACAATAAACATTTTACACTCTTTGTTACAGAACGCGAAGGTACTGCCTTGTCAGTACTCACTCAGGAACAAGCAGGATCACACAAACCATGTGCCTATTTTTCTAGTACATTAGATCCCGTAGCTCAGGCTCTGCCTGCGTGCCTGAAATCAGTGGCAGCGACAGCTTTAGCAATCAGACAAAGCGATGCCATAGTGTTAGGACATCCACTGACCGTACAGGTACCACATGCAGTAGAGGTTCTTGTGAACCGAACGCAAACACAACACTTGACTATAGCAAGACTTACCGGTTATGAATTGACATTGTTTCAGCCACATATAGAAATCAGACGTTGTAGTACATTGAATCCTGCCACACTTTTGCCAGTAAACGGAACAGACCCACTAGCACATGATTGTAGTGAAGTTATTACTATCACGACGAAACCCAGACAAGACTTGACAGATGTCCCATTGCCAGATCCAGACCTGACGTTGTATGTAGACGGTTCATGCATGAGAACAAGTACAGGAGAGTTAGTGGCCGCGTATGCAGTCACAACAGACACTGAAGTCGTTGAAACAAATTGTATTAACACTTTGTCAGCCCAAGCAGCAGAGCTCATCGCTCTGACACAAGCCTGTATTCAAGCCAAAAATAAGAAAGTAAACATATACACAGATTCACGTTATGCATTCGGAGTCGTTCATGACTTCGGCGTGCTGTGGCGAGAGAGAGGTTATTTAACTTCTCACGGTGCCCACATTCAGCACGGACCCCTCATTCATGCCCTATTAGACGCAATTCATCTACCCACTGCAATATCGATTATGAAATGCAAAGCCCATACGAAAGTTACTGATATCATTTCTCAAGGCAATGATCTAGCTGACAGAACAGCTAAACAGACTGCTCAAACTCACACAACTGACATGACAAAGACAATAGTTCCGACACCAACACATTGCATGACGGTTAAGGATCCCGCTCTTGACGTAATTGACATACAGACACATGCTACACCAGATGAAATAAAGAAATGGACTGAATTAGGAGGGATCCAAACGGATCAAGGATGGATGACGAAGGAAAAATCTGTATGGTTTCTTCCTGACTCCATGGTTCAAGTTATCATTAACACAATACATAGTCCAGCGCACCTAGGAGAGAAAGCTATGCTAGACAGCATTCAACACATTTGGTTCAACAAACATTTACGAGCAGCAGCTAAACAAAAAGTCCGTACCTGTATGATCTGTTGTCAGTTTAACCCAGGTAAAAGCATTCCCGTAGAACAGGGTGGATTTCAGCCTCCTGATCACCCTTTTGAAGTCCTCCAGATGGATTATATCCAGATGGAACGATGTCGAGGATTCAAATATGTCCTCGTAGTTGTCTGTGCTCTTTCCCGTTGGACCGAAGCCTACCCGGTTTCAGATTACACTGCCCCGACTACTGCCAAACAGTTAGTTCGAGAATTCTTCCCACGGTATGGTTTACCACGTGTTGTCTACTCAGAAAATGGCCAGCCGTTCTCATCCGAACTGATGAAACACGTTTCACTTTTGTTAGGCTATCAGTGGAAATTCCACTGTGTCCGACACCCCGAGGCAGCAGGTCTCGTGGAACGACATAATCAAACTCTGAAAATTAGATTGTCAAAAATATGTAGAGAGAAAGGTGTCGATTGGGTAGTAGCCTTACCAGTTGCACTCTTTTACATGAGAATGGTAGCACACTCTCGAACAGGGCTATCCCCGTATGAGGTGATCTTCGGTAGACCACCAAATATGTGGGGGACGCCTATACCCCGTAAAATAACTGATGTTGACTGTAATATGCTGACAGATTACCTGGCTTCCTTGATGTCTGCACTACAATCTTGTCGTTCACAGGTAGCTGCAGCCTTTCCCGATAACACCGAGGTAAAACCCCATGACGTAGTTCCCGGGGACCTGGTGCTGGTACGAAATTTTGACCGGAAGACTCAGCTAGATCCCAGGTGGAAATCGCCTCAACTCGTACTGCTCACCACAAGGACAGCCGTGAAGATCGAAGGTCGAAAAGGATGGTTACATTCGAGTCATATCAAGAAATTTCATGGACTACCATCTGATGTGAACATTACACCTTGCGTCTCTTCACCGATTGATTCAAAGCTCCCCTTGGTTGAACCGTCGGATAAAGAACTGTACAAACTGAAATTAAGGTCTAGCAAGTCAGACAATTTGATTGTTTAAGTCCTCTCCAAGGTGAATCGGTTGAATTTGTCTCTGACATGTATCCCCTAGACCTGAATAGAGAAAGAAATCGAAAGATGCAGTTGAAAAAGCATGCGTACTGTAAATCACTGCGTAGTCATTGCACAGTGACATTATTAATCTTGTTTTTCTTAAGTCTTCTGATCATCGCTGCAAGTATACTGTTGCACATATGTTATCCTATTTCTAAACGTGCTTACAATGTTACTGCTGAACATTCCTTTAGTGAATTACCCCCGCATGAGTTGTCTTATAGATTTGCGCTGCGCAATAACACTTTCATTAGTATGTTACATCATTCCCATCAGACCAGCAATGCTACCAATTGTTGGATATGTGGCCGACTCCCTCCCTATCAGAACTATAAGGGAATTCTGCCTCTCTTTCCATACCCGTTCACACACAATGGCTCCTGTGGAGCATGGTTTAGTTTAATTAATTCTTTAGATTCAAACTCAGTAGTTTATCAAGACAATTGGGTATGGGGAAACCTGAACCTAGTTTTACTCAAAGTCTGCTACCCTGACAAGGAGGGACTTCCCAAAAGAACAGGAACCGATCTAGAAAATGAAGTATATGGATTAGGTAATTTTACGCTTAATCTCATGATCCTGAATGTTGAATCCGAAGCTGCACCAATTTTGCCCGCTATGTCAGTATTTCCAGTTAAAGGTGAATTGTGTGTAAGAAAGAATGGTTCAATACATATGGGCCATAGTAAATGCTCTACTGTAATAGAATTCAGTGATCAAGGCAAGTCTACATTTAAAGCTTCCCGTCATTCCTACTTCGTATGTGGTCAGACTGCATATATACGTCTGCCTTTAGATTGGGATGGTACCTGTTACATCGCATTCCTTTTGCCACCTGTTTTCCTAGCCCCTCCTGATTATCACAGAAATACTCATTTAGTACACAATAGAGAACGGAGAGATCTCCCAATTGTCGATTACACTGAGACGGCATGGGAAAAATATACAGATTTTAATAAAGGTCTCTTTCCCTATATAGGTACAGTCACCAATAGTAAGCTGATACGTAGATTAACCAGGACCCTTGAAGCCGTAGTAAATGAAACTATTTCCGCCTTAGGCAACTTAACAGAGGAGCAGTCTGCGATGCAGATTGTTGTTCTTCAAAATCGTCTTGTCCTTGACGTCATCCTGGCCGATAGGGGCGGAGCTTGTAGGGTCATCGGATCAAGTTGCTGCGTATTCATCCCAGAAAATTCGCCATCTGTGTATAAAGCTATAACCCGCCTTCATAAGATTGTAAACCAGATACACCAGAATCCAGGCACCTGGATTTGGTCCGGTTGGTTTTGGAGTGTATTGTCAGCCTGGGGATGGAGGGTCCTATCCTTCCTAGGTATTGGCTTTCTCATACTATTCAGTTGCTGCTTATGCCTACAATGTGGACCAGCGATTTGTGGTCTGTGTGCCACATCGTGTATTCCACCACCAAGTTTTCATTCAAGATCCCGGAAGAAGAAAGAAGAACAAATGATGTTATATGAACAGATCGATGGATTGATGAAGATTGATATCTCCTAAGGGTCAGTAGGGGACAAGGAGGGAATGAGGAAATATGGATTTTTGTGATCAGTTATGTCCCCTATCTTAGACCCCAACGGCTCCATGTATATGTTACAAGTACATGTATGTTCCCTCCAGTTCCAGTTATGAAGACGCAAACACCTGTGCGTCCACCGTCAACATGTCCTCTTTCAGATCCGCCATGAATGGGCCGGATATTCGATTCCTAAGTATGAAAGGCCACCGACTTTATATGGCTCAGTTACTCTATTTTGCAGTTCAGGCGAGTAGGCCCTGAATTCTGCCATCAAGCCCTTCTCTGCTTTCTACCTCTGACAGCTCCAGTCTGAGCTCACATCTGTATCCATGACCTTTGTCCTACTCCCTGCGCGGCTAACGGTGCCTGACTCGGCCTGTCTGCCTGCCAAAAACTGTATTTCACCTTCAACATTATCTGCTCCGCTCCTCATCCAATGCATTCCTGTCTAGTAGTTTAAGTAAACATCCTTCCAGCTACCGAGCAAAAGGCCCGGCTTCTCTGTCTTCATGCAAGTAATTCATGGCCCTGTTACTATGGAAGATTTATGCCCCTCGCATCTCATGTAGACACTTAGACGCTTGTACACGCACTCACAGTCAGTATAGAATAGATTTTGTTCAAGAGACCTTTCCTTTTGGATAACATAGTTCTTTAAACATAGGATGTTAGATATGATTTGGGATTAGGTTGACTTGACCCCCCAGACTTTTGTCTCCACATGTAGAGCTAAATGTCAAGTCCCCTTCACCCCCTAGTTGTACGTCAATCACACGTCATGCGGCTGCGCGCGCATCTCTGCCAAGTATTTCTGCTGACATTGCAAGATTCTTTCATGGATCCACCCATTTGTGATATCATATATAATGACGTTTTCTAGTTACGCATAGTTACGCCTATTTTAGTTACGCATGTATATCTTTATCCATTTTATCAGCTGTTACGCCTCCTGCATCTGTTTCACTGTAATGCCTTTTCTATAAAAATGATTACCTGTCAATAATGTATTGCCCTTCACTTCCTGAACCTCCGTGGTGATGGAATATGATGCCTACAATTCGAATTGTATAAGGAATAAAGCCCTTTCCGAACCTCTAATACCACGGATTCTGCCTCTTATTTTACTGAGTTATTCTTAATAGTTTTCCGCATCAAAAATAGTACCGGTAATTAAATTATTTACCACAGAACAGTACAATGTAAATCACTCAAAAATAATTTTCAAAACCATCTGATTCCAAGCAATATTAATACATTTTATCCTAACAGAAATAAGTGGTCCTCTGACATCATTTAGCACATTTAGTGAGTTCTCTTTTTCTATCAAATGGGATATGGAAAGCTGGTATTTCTTTTTATGGAGAACATGAAACGACATGTTACAGAAAGCAAACAATTGTTAGCTAAAATCAAGACCTGGTAAAAGTGTCACTCTTGGCACTTGGCTGTTGCCTTTGCCCCTTTGCTCCAGTCCTGAAGTCACCTGCTCTGCTCTGGGGCTGTCATTGGTAGTCAGGTGGCTTTCACTAGGAGTCTGGTGGATCCCGAGTTGGGAAAATGTCCCACTAGATTTTAAGACGCCTGATGCTCCCACCTTACACAGTGCGGGATCAGGAGGTCACGTTTTACTAGGTGTGAATCCGCCTCCAGTGTAACCCTCAGATTGACAAGCTGAGGCATGAAAGGTCATATCTGCCGAGTGTGACCCACTGTTGACCTCTGCTCAGTTCTACCACCGGTTCAGAGCAGGTGGTAAATCTGAGTACAACTGTCCCTGGAATCAGGGATCACAACCAAAAAAGGACCCAGTAATTCTGGGTCCCCATGGTTATTCCTAATTCCCGGAGAGTTTTCTCATAATTCTGGAATTCAGATGGGGGCAGATACTGGCCAGAACAGTTTATTTTGGCCTGATATCTCCCTATCAAAAACCCACTGTGCTTGTAAAGAGGCCAGTAAGGTTCCCAGCCCTTCAATATAGTTGCCCAGTTAGTAACTCACCGCCCCTTACCCCCGGGACTGCCTGAGCTGAAGTTCCTCGAGTCTCCTCCATTCCCACAGCTCTTGCTGTACACTCAACACAACAAACCTTTCAAATATTTAATGAGGGGCCATTTAGTTTGAAATTGAGGTCCTAAACAGACTGTGACATTGAGATTCACGGTACTTAAGGAAACCTTTGGGTGGTTTGATGCTAAGAGGATGGTTCAATTACCTGAACGCTCGTCGCTGAGAACCTGCAGTGTCCTGAAGATCATGATTCTAGTCCAGGCCTTTCCGTGCCACCCTTCCTTTCTTATGAGGTCAGTGCATTGAATACTTTACTATTACAATTGCGTAACCCTAGTATTTGTTGTGCACGAGGCTTAGGATTTGCAGAAGTGGTGTATGGAGTTCCAAATAAAAAACAAGGTACTATGATTACTGCAAAGTAAGTAACTGATCAATTTGAACTTGAAATTAGCATGAAATGCCTGATGGATGCTCCAAATGTGAGTCATGTGAGAGGTTTTTATTCTTCTCTCAAAATGGCTAAACTCAGCATAGTATCTTGTGAAGTCTCTGAAATTTGATTTACACCAGATTAATTTGTAGTTCTCCATCTAAGGCACCTGAAACTTGATGCTTCAGGCATGCTGGCCACTGCCTTTTCACACTCTTTCTCTGACTACGTGAAGGTGGTGCTGCTTTCGTGTGGACATTCATAGCTGCCAAGTCTCCCAGTAGCAAATGTCTTTCTTTAAGTCAGTTCTGTCATTTTAACAGACATCATGTTGTGTTCTGGGACATGCCATTTTGCTGTTAGCATTTTAACGAGGGGCTCAAAAACCCCAGCAGTAAAGTGCAGTTGGGTAAAATGCCTGGATTAGATGGAGATATCATACATGACAATGGGCCACCTTGCAGTTATGAATTGTTTTGGTATGTGGCAAGCCTTGTGTCATGTTGTGACACATATCCCATGTGCTTGGTAGCAGCAGTCTTTTCACAGATACCTGTCACTGCACCTTGCAATGAGTCTTTAAAGCCTGGGGCATTTGTCAGTTCACCTGCTATCAATATTGAATTGTTAGAAAAGGGGCTGATGCCTCAAAGGGTTTTGTCCATTCTGTTGCTGTGGGTAAATATGATTGTACAACAACCAGTGAAATAATTAAACACTGTGTTAGAAATGGGGGGGTCTACAGTTGGCAGAGGTAGTTACCTTTGTCCAAATAAGGACCCTTGCCTCTTGTCAGGGTAAGGGGATACACACTTTAGATACCTCCTGCTCACCCCCTAGGTAGCTTGGCACGAGCAGACAGGCTTATCCCAAGAGCAATGTGTAAAGTATTTGTAATCAAAACACACAGTAATACATTTCTAAACTTAATAAGACCAAAATGACAAAAATCCAACATACATGTAATAAGAATATGACTCTAAAAAGGTTTCAAACAACTGGGTCCATAGAAAACTATGGATGCATGATTTCTCTCAAAGTACCTGTAGTTGAGACAAAATTCACAAGGTCAAACAGCCGGAGGGATGGGAAGCGGTGAAAAACAAAGAGATGCGTCAGTTCCTGAGACCATGGGGAGGTGATGCGACAGTTCAGCTGCACGCAGGCGAAGCGATGCGTCGAATCCCGTCTGTAGGGGGAAGTGAAGCGTTGATTCCAAGCCAGTTCTGGTCCGCGGGTGATGCATTGGGAAAATTTGCCGCACAACTGATGCGTTGGCGATCAATGTGGCATCGTCGAGCGGCGCTGCGTCAGTTTCTTCAGAGATGGGTCACTTAGTGGGGTCCCTGTTTGGGTGCCAACTGAAGGAAATGGCCCGATTAGGGTCATCCGGGTCACTCTCGACCTCATCTAGCCTTCCAAGAATGAAGAGTCAATGAAGCATTTGAGAATTTGAGCAAACTAGTTTATTAGCAAAATACACTGCAGTGGAGTCCGATCAAACAAGTCTCCTATGATGGCTGACGAGGGACTGACGTTAACATATAATGCAAAGTCCACAAGAACCCACCTGCCTTGGAAAAACACTGGTGGGTGTTGTAATACAATGGGGGTATAGAACATAAGTCTCGATTCCGCCTGGTACAAGCTATCTACATTTCAAGTTTGGCTGTCCTATCCTCCCCTCTAGACAGGTGGGAGAAGGCCTTGATCTAAGACACGGGTACTCATAGTACAGCCCGCGGGCCGCCAGCGGCCCGGCAAGCCTTTATTGGCGGCCAGCGGACCTTGCCTTGCATTTTGCATTTCCTGACCTGCGAGTAAACACAGAAGATGGCCGCAGGAGCATATGTAGTGAATACGTACTCAAACGTATTCACTATGTATGCTCATGCGGCCAGCTTCTCTGTTTACTGCTGGCCTCTGATTGTGCCTGCTTCTGTGACGTCACCCACGGCACCAGCGTGAAGCACAGGCCCTTTAAAAGTCAGCTGTAAGAGCAGCGCTTATACAGCTGACTTTTAAAGGGCCTTTTGGGAAGCTTCCTGTGTCCGTGGTGCAGACGACGTCCTCTCTGCCCGCAGCCTCTTCTCTTCGGTCTGCAGCCTCTTCACTTCGACCCGTAGCCTCTTCTCGCCCCTCCACTGCCTCAGGACGACCTCTCCTCTCCACCGGGATGCAGCAGCCTCTTCTCGCCCACGTCAGGGTGTGTGTCCCCAGAGTTGATTTTGCTTTTGTTTGACAATGTTATCTAGGATGCTGGCTGTGACAGATATAATTGGAAATATATAAATATGTGAAATCTTTAATGTATTTACACACTAAATTGTTAAATACTTTCATTCTCACATTAACAAGATGTCGTAATCCTTTTGTGTGTGCACAATGGTGTTATAAAATGATTAACTAAAATATACATATTTATTATAAATGTAATTCATAAAAGTATTAGTGTTTTCTTTGAAGATGTGCTGCTGTTACTACACGTTGCCCTCTATGCACCATTTTCTGCCCCACGCGAGCAACTACACTAAAATTGCTTTATGATTTGATCTTCTTATTTTGATTAGTGTTTCTGAATCTTTAATTTTCAGTAAACAATTCTTCATTGCAGCATACAAGACAGAGCAAGCACTCTGGTGCCAAGAAGTCACATGGCCCCAGAGTAATGCCAGATTATGATCACTCTGTGCTCGTTGTCAGCTACCAGTGAATCTGTTATCATCTAATTTGTGTGTTGCAGAATGCTGACACTAGGAGTAGGACGCTCGCGTTCTTTGGGGATGCCTGCATCGGGAGCGGCGACTCTCCGTTTCCCTTTTTATTGTTATATAATTTGCAGGTAATCTGTAGTTCATCCCTGTAACGAGTGTTTTAGAAAGTCTGATATTTTGTAGGTGACAGGAGACGTCAATGAGCATAGGTTCTCAACCGTAGGCCACCATATGGCTCAAGGTTAAATGATGTGCCATAGTTGTGTGAACCCTTATTTTGCCAATTTTTCCTCCTTGACAGAGGTGTGATGGTGTTGAGTGTTGTCTGTCCACCGATTATTTAGTCCTCTGCCTTTTCCTGCTATCACGTGGCTGTGTATTGCGGGAGGGGAAGAATAAGTATCTTGGGAAATCAGCGTCCTTCTCTTCATTCTAAATAGGATCGCTGCTGGCGATTATCCTGTGGGTGCAATGAGATGTGCCAACATACCCTCCCATTTTGTGGCAAAGTAACTGAGATAATAGTTTGCATGTTAATTTGGCAACCTGCATGAGTTTCTTCAACATGTGCTTGTAGTGTCCCATTGTACTGCAGATGCTATCAAATGTTTGAAAAATATGTTTAGAACTGGCATTGCAAAATGATCTGAGATGCTACATTAAGGCATACCTCGAAGGAAATGTGAAATATTAGTCCTTAACATAGATAAGATATAGTTTTGTCCCAGGGGCCTCAAAAAGTCGATATTTACTACTTTTGAATTACTTTGGGTGTGTCTCTTGTTGTTGTGGCTTGCCCTCATTTCACACCTGAGTCTTCTATTCCTGCATCTTGGTTGTCCACTCCAACTCGCCTTGCGGTTTTCCAAAGCTCTTAGGGCTAATTTTGGTTTTGTAACTCATTTGGTCTTACTATTTTTTCATGGATGATGGGTTATATTCCGGCTAAGCTGTTTTTTCCTTTTCATTTTTTATGTGCTTGCATGCATGCATGTGTTCCATTGCCATCCTCACATAATAAACTGTAAACATTTTATAACCCAAGTCTAGCTTTTCTCCAGGCCATTTATTCGGGTTTAATAAACTGACGTGGAAAGGTATATAATTCCCATATATATCAAACACTCTAATTTTCCTAAAAACAATATGGACTATGCTGTCAGTAATGAATTTCCTAAGAAACCCTCCTAAAACAAATAACTCCTTTAAAAAATCAATGATTCTATATATTTTGACTTGCATCTTAAACTTTATCTGGCCAACAGGAATAATAAATAAAGTGCAACAATATCGCACTAGGGACCACCCTACAGTGCCATATTTTCCATAAATGTCTAAAGCGATATTCTTCCATGGTAGTTGGATCCCCTTGACATTATTGATGGAAAACACTATTATCTTTCGTGCTTCATCACTGTAAGATGTTGAAATGAAGGTTCTCACATTGTTTTTTCCATGCTTCAATCTAGTCCAGGTTCCAAAAATAAAATCTGATTTAATTCTCCTTCTTGTTACACTCATTTCTGGTCGACCTACATGTGCCAGCACTAATATTCTCTCCATCAGCCCATCTGCCACCACCACTACTCATTTTCTGTAGAACAGGCCACTGTAGACAGATAAATCATTGGCTCTCCCATAAAATTAAAGAAAGATGCACACAGTTCTTCCCTGTTTCTCATAAATGTTGCCACAATACCCTGCATTTTATCCTCTTGGGTGGCCTTAGCCATCTCCTCTTTGGAAATACTAGCCCTATGCATTCATTTACACTTGCCACCACAATTCCATACTCTTCGGAAATACTAGGCCTCTGCCATCATTTACACTTTTCACCACCCTTCCATACTCTTCCCAGTCATAAGCAGGCACTTACATTGACAGCCTGGATAAAACAATCAGCAGTTCCTCACATCCAAACTCCCACTTAAGATTGCTATTGTCTGATAGCAAAATGTTATTATAAACATGTGCTCCATGTACGTATATCTGCATTGGATATACAGCATTGTCTAGTAATGTTTTGAAACGGTAGTGATTTTTTCCCCCTCTAGCCCCGCCCCCACTGATCCCGCCCCTACCGGTGCGGCCCTCAGGCACAAACCACACTGTAAATTTGGCCCCCGAGAGAAAGTTTGTGAGTACCCATGATCTAAGAGAAAAGGCATGCACTAACGAGCTAACATGAACATTGAAGAAACATTACCAAGGACTATTTCTCGTAAATGAGCAAACAACAGTTTTGAATGTGCGAGTAACAGTTTCGATAATAACAAAACATGGCGTCTTCTCTAATGCAAATGAGGACACAGACGTCAACCTAACTAACTTGACATCTGTATTAACTGATTACATCTTACACACAATATGTAAATATAATGTATTAGCCATATAAATCCTAACATAGCGTAAGGTAAGACAGGCATAGAATGGTTAAAATTACGTTTCAATTCTTTCAAGCCGCGATCCTTCGATGCGTCGGTTCTTGCAGCGGTGACAGGTGCTGCGTCGGTTTCAAGAACGGCGATGCGTGGAGTTTCTTCTTACACATCGGTGCTGTGTCGGAAAAACAGCCTCAAGAAGAGCAATGCATCAATTTTTATTTTTGTAGTTGCGTTGCTTTTCCAGCTCCCAACAGTAAGAACTACCTCCAGAGGCCCAACACAGTCACAGGCACCTTTAGGCAGGTCAGAACTCCCAGCAAGGAAGTTCAGGGGAGCTGGGGGTGAAGTCTTTGTGTTCCTGAGACTTCAGAACAGGAGGCAAGCTCTGCTCAAGCCCTTGGAGATCTTCCTCAAGCAGGTGGGACACAGCAAACAGCAAAGTCCCTCGTCCTATCCTTGGCAGAAACAGCTGCGGCAGGCCAACCCCAGACAGCACACAGCAAAGGGGCAGCATTCCTCCTCCAGTTTCTCCAGTTCTTCTCCTTGGCAAAGGTTCCTCTTGATTCCGGAAGTAGTCTAAAGTTCTGGGGATTTAGGTCTGATACTTATACCCAAAATGTCTTTGTTCTCTTTGTGCAAGGGTCTCTGAGCCCAGTTCAAACCAGTTCTGTCCCCACTGGTGAAGTATGACCACAGGGAGTGGAGACAGAGTTGTGCAAGGGAGACAGGCCCTATTCAGTTGCAAGGAAATCCCCTCCCACTACTCTAAATTCAGCCAGGGTCTATTCAGCCCAGCATTGAGTCATCCAGTAAGGGCCGGCATACCTCAACCCCCCCCCCCCTTAGTGGCTGTCTACAGTGAATGCACCTCCCCAGCCCCTGTCACTCCAAAACCAGACAGTCAATACACACACAGGCAGAGGCACACAGAATGGTTAAACCAGAAAATGCCTACTTTCTAGAAGGAGAATAGGGGTTTCGTCCGAGTAACGCCAGGTAGGACGACTAAATATTATTAAAAGAAGAGAGAACCTGGCTGTGAATTTATCATGCTGCTCTTTATTAAAGCAGACAAAAGCACAGACCCATAGGTTCATAAGTCGATTGTGTCTTATTCACAATGCTTTATCCAATGGGCGGTGGGCGGAATTTGCGAAATTCACTTTCGCAAATTATCGCGAAAATGTTAAACACGCGGAAATATCGCGAAGAGGCGGAAGTTTTTTTCCCGCCCGTTCACGGTATTTTCTGCGTGGTCGCGGCTCGCCAACTTACCCATGCGGTTGCTCGCGGGCGCGGCCATCTTGTTTTCACTTGTCTCGCGGTGCATGATCGCGAGAAGAAAGATGTGATCGCATGACGTTACTGCGGGCGCGAACTGTCGCGAGACAGCGCAAATGGCTACCAACAATCCAACATCTCGTGGAGAACGCGACCGGATCGGGAAAACTTGTCAGCGAATGCGGGGATTCAGGTAAGGCGATCGCGCGCACGCGAGAATGTATTATTTTACAGCGGGAGCAAGAAACAAATTATCGCTAAGCTGCGGAATGCGGAAATTTTGACATTTTCGCGCTTTCCGCGGAACGCGAAAATGCCAAATTATCGCAATTTCCGCGAACGGAACGGAAGTTTGGCCCAGGCCTATTATCCAATAACACATTTAAGAAAGCAACACTTTCCTCCCGTCAGAGTCAAATACATATCAGTTACACAACAACTGTGATTTTAAACTTTTCTTATAAGAAACAATGTGCAGAAAAAACAAATGTGACCATCAACCAAATACAAATGAATAAACAAAATACAATGCAGTTCCTTGAGGCCCTATGACTTTGCTCAATTTTGGGAAGCTGCTGCTACAAGGCATATATGCTATTCTGTCTGGTACATATTGAGTTCAAAGTCCCTATAGAGGTTCAAAACGTCTCTTAATGCCCTTTGTAGCCAAATATGAAGGGAAATGCTGATGCGTTTCCAATCCCGCGTGGAGATCACGGGATTTTCATCAGGGCAGATGCACGGTGTAACCTACAAATTAGAATTAATATAGCGTGTTAAAAAAGGGGGGCACTAGCACGCTTTTCACGTATAAATGTTTGTATGTCATATTTACATAGTTCGACATAATACCCGAAGTTGTGATGCTTAAACGTTTTTCACTTCTTAATTAACACGGGCGGTTTCAAGGACCTGAAAGAACCAGGGCATTGGATGTCAGATGGCACTAGTATTACTTTCACTTAAAAAGGGCGTCAGAGATTTGAGGAATTTAAACTTACAATTGTTCCCTTGAAATAAGACTGAGTCTCTGAACATCAAGGTTTTATCTGGGAAGCGAGTCCCTCGGAGAAAATGTCAACTGCGCGAGTCAGTTGCCGCGCTAGCTGTGAAAAACGAGAGAAGGGGAGAAACACAGACGCGTTTTATTTACTTGGCGTTGTGTGTTCTAGATACGTCTCTTTTAGCTGCAGAACGATATTTAAATCGCTGGCACACTTACTTTAAAGCGCGTACATGCGCGGCAGCCTTTGTTCCACTCTCGTCTCTTTTTATGCTTTAAAGCCGATTTCCTAAAAAATTAAGATAGAGGTTTTCTATCGTGTGACGAACTGTTTGTGAGCTTGTCAGACCAATTTCGCACGGAGCACTTCTGTCATTACGGGGTACTGAGTTGTTAAGTGTCCATTTTCCAGCGTTTGTGCTCAGTTGGAAGTGAAGCTGAACGATAAGTGTCCCTATATCCTGTTTCAAAGGAAGCACGGGGAGCCTCCCTACTACTGCATTGTGGGATATGTAGTTACCTTTAATCAACGTGTGGCCTCGCCACATGCACTTGGTATTTTATAAACGTTGCAGTAGGTTTAAGGGCATCTGCAGTGCACTTAGTTCGGGCGATTAATCAGTATTTATTGGTCCTTTCTGGCTCCAGATGCACTACATTCTCAGAGAGACACGCTTGAGATGGGAGGTGTCTTTTGTAAATAGAGAAGTCAATGAAATTGAATATCAGCATAATTTTAGAGGAACCTGCTCTACCGTAGATTAACATGTTTGCACAACAATGTTTGAGATCTTTTTTAAGAAACCTGTACTGGACAATAATATATGCAAAGTCTTTTATAACAGAAACAGTCACTAAATCAAATGAAAGAATCTTGTTGGAGGGGACATACTATAGCGTCAAAACAACATGTTTTCAACACCATGTTTATGGTCCTTTGGGAACTTTTACTGAATGATATTATACAGGGGACGCAGAACAGAATTTGGTGTAATTCAGACATTTCATTCAGGCCATCTGTGACACAATTGTATTTCAGAATTAGGTAAGCTACTCTCTTTTGTAGTAATGTTTCCACACTACCACCTCTGGGCGAAGATTTAATGCCTGACAATACAGTCCATAAAAAATCTTTTTCTGAATGATCTTTCTCAATAAAGTGTGATACCATTGGGGCTGTTAAGACTTCCTAAAAGGGGTATTTTCAAACACATAATCTATAAACCATCATTACTAAAAAATGTGTTATTAAATTCTGAGTTCAGAGAGCCTACACTTTATTTCTCTATCTTGTCCCAATGAGAAGTTATACTTGTAAGATGTTACAATGCATTTCCCATTCTTTCCTATGGGGCAAGATAGCCTTTCAATAGTAAAAAACGAAATTGGCAGTATTTCACTGTCAGGACAATTAACACACCAGTACATGTCCTACCTTTCACATACACTGCAGCCTGCCCAGGGGAGTAACTTGGGCCTATCACAAGGGTGTCTTACATGTAAGAAAAGTTAAGGTTAGGGCCTGGCAAGTGGGTGCACTCGCCACTTCGACATGGCAGTTAACAACTGCACACAGACACTGCAGTGGCAGGTCTGAGATACCTTTTCAAGGCTACTCACGTGGGTGGCACAATCAGTGCTGCAGGCCTACTAGTAGCATTTGATTTACAGTCCCTGGCACACTTCAGTGCACTTTACTAGGGACTTACAAGTAAATCAAATATGCCAATTGGGGAGAACCAATTGTAACAACAATGTACACAGGGAGCACTTGTACTTTGACATTGATCAGCAGTGGCAAAGCGCCCAACACATCTAAGCCAGCAAAAACAAAATCCAGCACAGCATCAAAAATACAGGAGGTAGAGGCAAAAAGTCAGGGGAAACCACGCCAAAGATTTCTAACACACTGCTAAAAGATAAGATATGTTTTCTATATTTTCAGATTATCTGCAGTGTATGAAACGAGAGGTGTGTTAGGTGGCCAGAACAGTGCATTTGAAGGAGATATTGCCTCAGACGCCTCAAGGTGCTTGACGGCAATGCCCAGCTGGCTATATCTCTGTCCTTGCCATCTTCTCTGGTACAAGAGAGAGGGACAGCACAGCCAGCTTGCTCCGTGGACTGCAGCATTTCTGGGTCTTGGTGTAAAATATTTCTTGTGCAACACTGTATGCACTTGGTGGCCACTTTTAGAGGCTTTATGATATGCACGCACCCAAGCCATGCTGCATATATAATCACAGATCCTATATATAAAGAGCTACTTAATACATTCTGGACAATCCACATCTGAACCCCAAATGCTCTCGGACGACTGATTATGTAAATTACTCTGCATGGGTGGTGAACCACCCCTGCTCCAGAAAAATGCATTTCAGTTGTACAATCGTAAGTCCTCTCCCACCTTCAGCACCACGTTGAAGGCTTGAGTATAAAGCTGTGGCCAGATTAAATAAATGATAGCTTAGACTGTATACCTTATTCTGCCAAAAGTAAATCTATGCACATCTATTGGTTCTTTATCCCTAATATTAGGAGATCTGCCCAAGATCAGACATTGGTCGGGTTGTAGAAGCTGGGATTCAAACCAAAGCTCCGGACAATTACGGTTAGACACTTCTTGTGATTATCAATCCTAGTCCCTTTCTGCCTCCACATGTGGCTAATTCCATGATGAACCAGGGGCTGCCCTTTTCTAACGACAGGTATTGTCAAAGCTTCGGCCTCTGCTATAGCTATTGATTTTGTCAATGTTTTCCTTGCTATGTTGTACATGTGTGGCTACTGTGCAACATGGTTGAAAGTTTTTTTAAAAAGTGCCAGCGTTGACAACATCATTTCGTTGTTTTTTTTTCCTGCTTTCAGCCATGCTGAAAAGCAGTCAGGATGCTGTACAACACGGCTACAAAAATGCCTTCGAAAATCTCATATATCTCAAAGTCAAAGTCAAAGTCAAAGTTTTGCTTTATTCGGTTAAAATTTAAAACCATCAAAGCACAAAACAGCAAACAAAATAGAGAAAAATGCATTACAGAAAAATTATTAACACAAATAATAAATACAAAACAGTTTGGCGCAATGTACAATAAAATAACACTTAGAGAATTCATTCCTATAGCTAAAAACGTGGTAAAATTCCATAATGACCTTAAAAAACATTTCATCTACGACAACGTAGTGGGCACAATAATCATTATCAGGTAACTATGTCAACTGGGCCCTATTTCTGACTCTCAGGGCACCCACTATAAAGCAGGCAACCCCAAAGCAAATCAATGGAGATTCCAACATTTGCAAATAAGCCAAGACAGGCCTAACTTGCTTAAATTCGCAATTTTTTAAAATCGGCAAGATGTATTTTTTCCGCTGTACAGAGTAAAATTTACAGAAAAATATCATGTGCAACAGATTTTGTTCAGAAATATTATCACAGGGACAGGGCCCCAGAGTTCCCTCTTTAAAAAATCCTTTCGGATATGCCAGGAGCCAGGGAAGCAAACCATGCTTAAATCTTATTAGCAAAAACATATGGAAAGGTTTATTAATGTAGGTCAGGTAGGGCTGAATCTTGTTCCCTAAACTCAACATCACAAACCTCCTCACTGTCGGTTTCCCCAGCTCATCACTTTCTCTTGACAACATTACTCTTGACAAAAATTGGGTCTTGATAGCTTTAATTTGCTCTTTACTAATCACACAAGGACTAGAGAACAATTCCGAACACCCTATTGAAGTCAGTTTATTTTTGATGTAACTTAACCAAGGGATAGACAGGGCTTTTTCCAAGGACAGACAGTCCTGAATAATTTGTTGGTTTAGGTTTGGTGGCTGTTGTGCCCAAACCCTCAACCAGCCTAGTAGCGGGGCCACTGCTATTTGGTCACTGATATAACCCATCCCTAAGTCCTCATGATTATTAAAAGTGGGGGCAGAGGGGGGTAAAGACAGCAGTTTCCGAAAGAAATTATTTTCAACCACTTGGATATTAGGAGAAGCCTTGTAACCCCAGACCTCGCTACCATAGAGTGCCATGGGTAAACACTTCGCACTGTATATTTTTAATAAAGCGGGGAGTGGTTTACAGCCTAAGCGCTTTGCAAAGCCCAACAAAGCGCCTGTGGCACTAGCTAAGATATTCTTTTTTTGAGCACGTTGTGTGACCCAGGATGAACTGTCGTCAAATGCTACCCCTAGATATGGGAACGTCTGGACTTTCGTTAATTCCTGCCCATTGCAGAAAAATTTCACCCTTTTTGCTTTCCCTGAACCAATCGACATAGAATGTGATTTTTTAAAATTAATTAATAAGTCTAAAGAGACCATAAAATCATAAAATCCATTTAAGAGAGCTTGCAATCCTCTCGCGGTTCTAGCCAACAAAACTGTATCGTCCGCGTATAGTAGAGCGGGAATCATTTTGGAGCCGGCTTTCGGGGTGTCTTTACAAATCGAATTCAAAACCGGTCCCAAATTATTGATGTAAAGCGAGAAGAGTAGGGGAGCAAGAATACACCCCTGTCTTACTCCCCGCTTTACCTGCCAGGCGTCAGTCTGGCTTCCATCATCCCTGTAACGGACGACTGCGGTGGTGTCGTCATGGATTACAGCCAGGAAAGAGATCAATACCGGGTCAAGCCCCAAACCGGCTAATAATACCCATAATTTTTGCCGATTTACAAGGTCAAAAGCGGTGGACAAATCCATAAAAGCTAAATGGAGGTCCCCCTGCTTAGCGACTGTATATTTTCCTATAATAAGGTGTAAATTGAGGCATTGTCCCACTGTGCCCCTTCCCTGTCTAAACCCATATTGTAGATCGGAAATAATGGATTGCTCCTCCAACCACACAGTTAAACGAGCAAGAACAACTTTACCCATGACTTTCATGGCAGAATCCAGGAGAGAAATAGGCCGGTAGCAAGCCGGGTCTTCTCTTGAACCTTTTTTAAAAAGTGGAACAATAACGGCTTTTGCCCATGATCTAGGGGCACCGACCACAGAAGCTGCGTTAAAAACACAGGTTAAAAGTTTCGCCCAAAGCTGTGGGTCTGCCCTATAAAGGTCCGCTGGGACACCGTCCGGACCAGGGGCTTTACCAGACGCCGTGGCCTCAATGGCCTCCCGGACTTCCTCCTCCTTAAAGAGGATTCTTGAAGCTAAAGTGTAATCCACGTAATTTGTGGGATTAGCTTCTTGTATCTCCGAATAGAGACCACTGAAGTGAGCCACCCATTTGTCTGGCGGGATAAGACATTCTTTGATGGTATTCTCCGTCTCATTAAAGAGGGGACTATTTATCACCTTCCAAAACTGGCTGCTATTTTTCTGTATGTTTGCATCCGTCAAATCGTCCCATGCCTTGGACTTTAGCTCGCGTTTCCTATCCTTTATTGCTATTTTATAACCTTTTCTTGCCTCAGTTATCTTACTGGGGGTGCTCCCAGATTCTTTAAGTGCCAGTAAGAGAGCAGAGTGGGCACTAGAACAGGCATGGTCAAACCAGTTTTTAAACTTCCTAGGTTTAGGTTTCCCATGGGAGGTAAGACTCCCCTGGACGTGTTTAGTGATTCTGTTGAAAGCATCCAGAATCACTTTCGGTTCCTCCCCTGAAGAAAGACACAAGCTAAAATCCTCTGTTTTGCTTTCATATAAATTGACGAGGAAATCAGCCGGGGTAATGACATCCCATCTAAGTCGTCTGCCCTGACTTGTAGGCTCAAGATTTGAATTAGAGATCAAAGGCTGAGGAGCATCTTTCCTCAAAGCCTTAACTTTGATTTCCAAAATTAGTGGGTTATGGTCACTTAGGCCGTTTTCTGTAACACAAAACGTGCCCAATAGGTTCAGCATGTTACGTGGTACAAAAATATAATCGATTGTACTACCGTGGCCATGACCAGTAAATGTGTGAACCGGATCCGACAAGTCTTGAACCGGCATATAGAGATAATAAGACGATACTATATTCTCTAAAAAGATCCCGCCTTTAGTGTGCTCAAAGTGGGTCACTTCATTTGGGCAAAAATCTAAATAATTATTTAAGCAACAGTTAAGATAACATAAGTGTATATTAAAATCGCCAAAAAGTAAAAGAAGATAAGGTTTTTCATTCAATGCATCAAACTCGTCCAGGAAACTGAGTAGTGCTTTGAGATGTTCCAGTTCTTCCGTCCTAGTAAATGAGTTGTAAAAATTCACCACCAAAAATGATGGCAGGTTAACACATTCCATTTTCACTGCTAGGATGTGAGGAGAGTTAGTTGGTAATAACTCAATATTATAACGAAGCTTTAGGCTGAATAATAACAGGAGGCCCCCTCGTGGTCTCCCCATATCCGAGGGTGTAGCATATTTAATAAAAGATTGGTAGCCATCCATAAAAAAAGGATCTTTGGCCTCCCATGTTTCTTGTAAGGCAATTATATGATATGAGGAGAGAAAAGCCAACCAATTTTGATTACCTCGTTTGGACCGAAGACCAGCTATATTCCAAGATAATGCAGAAATTAAATCTGCAGCTGGAAGGTCCATTATGTGCCCTTGATCCTTAGTTAGAGTGTTAACCAGGTTAGATAAACAAGGTAATGGAGCAACCTCTACACCATTCCAAGGTAAGTCCACGCCCATATTTTCCCCATTAAGAATGGGCGCATTTCCTTTCTCGACTGCGTCCTCAGATTGTAATGGCAAATTATTAACTAGTGCAGTGGAAGGGGCATTATTCGCCGTGACGGGAAACCCAGCAGATAAACGCTCAGAAGAATTAGAAACGTCTATACTAAAAACATCATTATTTAAATAAGCTCCATTATCACTAAGTCAATCGTTAGTGTCTAGAGTGCTAAGGGCTTCAAATCTATTTGATAACAACAAAGGATTACTAGTAGGGGCGTACTGAAGGGGACGCTCTCTCTGTCTGCCCTGACCAGCAGGAGATGGTGGATAAAAGAAACCCAATGGAAGAATGTTAATGTGGTCCTGATGAATTCTAATAGACCCTGCTTGTCTAAAAATGTGATCAACTATATCAGGGGTACTGAAGTTCACCACAACGCAATCGCCCCTCAGAGACTTATTAGATTTCCCCATCCACGGGACCCTTCTCACCATTTTAAAACAATCATAGAGGTGACTCCCCAGGACTGTCTTTCCTGCCAAAAAATGAAGGGTTTTGTTTTTCAGAGTAGACCAGTGCTCTTCTTTACCATCACTAGTCTTAGGAACATTGGCCAAGATAACGGTGTAAGGGCAGGCTTCTGGGGGCAGATTTAATGAGCGTCCCTCATATGTCAAATGTCCCTGAACTCTTCGGCTTACAATAATATTCCTCGGGCCTGAACTAGTACCGTTAATGCTCGGGGCAGGTGGTAAGGGGATTGCTGGACTTGCAACAGTAGTTGCCATGATGTCAATCATATCCCCTACTCTAGTAGTAACTTCGCCGAGGGGTAGTAAATCAGAGGGATTAGAGGGATTAGACCTTGGCACAGGGGCGCTTTGAACAGCAATGTGGCGCTCAATAAGAGTAAGTCTGTTATCAATCTCACTGAGTCTATCCAAGACTGGGGATATACACCTACTCAATCGTTCATCCAGCTGCTTAATTACATCAGCTAACATGTCTCTAAAAATAACGGCCCCCCCCTGGGCAACAGACTCCATAACACCGCTACCTGAATGAGGTGTGGCCTGGACCACTGGACTCTCTACCGGGTCAGTCGCCCCCTTAATAGGATCATTATTTCTGGATTGTTTAGCATGATGACGAGGTCCGTTAGGAGCGTGAATGGCTTTCCTCTTACCTTTAGAAGCTTTAACATGGGCCACAGAGGAAGTTTTTGGCTGCCTAGTGCGTAAAACTGGGGGGGAAAGAGAAGGAGAAGGACTGGACACATTCAACGATGATTGAACGCTGAGATGATAGAAATCAGGTGCGGGCCCAGGGGAAATAGAGTGAGAAGACCCAGAGGGAGCAGCCAACAAGGGTTGAGAGAGGGACTCTAGTGACAACCTTTTTTCCACGATCTCAATTTCTTTAGAGACCACATGTTCGGCTTTTTTCAAAAAGGCATCTAAAGTTCCAGGACCTCCCACTAACTGAGCCTTGTTGAAGTTCTTGGCCATGACTTGTGCTGAACAAACAGATCCTTGCCGTAGTCTGTGTATGACAGCCCCAAATCACCGTGTAACGTTCGTGCAGAATAAGGGGGGTGGCCCAGCTCAGCCCTGTCCAGCCCCGGACGGCCACAGACGGCCCGCCCTTTGCCCGGGCTTAGCCCGGCGATGCCCGCGAGCGTCCCGCGACGCGGGGGTGAAGCTGTTTTTGTAGCGCCTTCAGGCGCGAGACGCTGTAGGTCCGCTTCCGCTTCCGGTGGGCAAAGGAGCCTGGGAAATGAAGTTTCCTGCTCCCTCCGCGCTGCAGTCGCCGATGTCACGGATGCGACGGCGGGAGGGAGAGACGATCCACGCAGCAACCCCCAAAGGCCAAGGCAGCAAGCAGGTAGGCACAGCGTTTTCAGACAGCCCCCGCTCTGCCGGGGGTGAAGCTGTTTTTGTAGCGCCTTCAGGCGCGAGACGCTGTAGGTCCGCTTCCGCTTCCGGTGGGCAAAGGAGCCTGGGAAATGAAGTTTCCTGCTCCCTCCGCGCTGCAGTCGCCGATGTCACGGATGCGACGGCGGGAGGGAGAGACGATCCACGCAGCAACCCCCAAAGGCCAAGGCAGCAAGCAGGTAGGCACAGCGTTTTCAGACAGCCCCCGCTCTGCCGGGGGTGAAGCTGTTTTTGTAGCGCCTTCAGGCGCGAGACGCTGTAGGTCCGCTTCCGCTTCCGGTGGGCAAAGGAGCCTGGGAAATGAAGTTTCCTGCTCCCTCCGCGCTGCAGTCGCCGATGTCACGGATGCGACGGCGGGAGGGAGAGACGATCCACGCAGCAACCCCCAAAGGCCAAGGCAGCAAGCAGGTAGGCACAGCGTTTTCAGACAGCCCCCGCTCTGCCGGGGGTGAAGCTGTTTTTGTAGCGCCTTCAGGCGCGAGACGCTGTAGGTCCGCTTCCGCTTCCGGTGGGCAAAGGAGCCTGGGAAATGAAGTTTCCTGCTCCCTCCGCGCTGCAGTCGCCGATGTCACGGATGCGACGGCGGGAGGGAGAGACGATCCACGCAGCAACCCCCAAAGGCCAAGGCAGCAAGCAGGTAGGCACAGCGTTTTCAGACAGCCCCCGCTCTGCCGGGGGTGAAGCTGTTTTTGTAGCGCCTTCAGGCGCGAGACGCTGTAGGTCCGCTTCCGCTTCCGGTGGGCAAAGGAGCCTGGGAAATGAAGTTTCCTGCTCCCTCCGCGCTGCAGTCGCCGATGTCACGGATGCGACGGCGGGAGGGAGAGACGATCCACGCAGCAACCCCCAAAGGCCAAGGCAGCAAGCAGGTAGGCACAGCGTTTTCAGACATATATCTCACATAAGCGACACCTCTTGGCTTTTCCAATGCTTGTTTCTCTGTCGCTTACTCGATTCAATTTTGTTTTATGTGGTTTCATCATGGAAGGAGGTCCCAGTACCAAAAAGTCAGTTGACAGGGCTCCACAAGATCTGCCTGAAACAAGCAGACATTCTGACACTATGTTTCTCAGAGGTTACGCCACCGAAAGGGATGCAAGATGGCCGAGCCAGGAGCGTCCAACCAAGTGGCTCAACCATCAGCAAACCAGCATCCGAGCATCTGAATGATGCATGGATAGGCGACCGCCGCACGTTTTCGACAGCTGTCCCGATACGCCCCAGAAGAAATTCAAGACCTGAGTTTTTTCTTGTGTGACTTTAACAATCTTCATTGTCAAAATAAAGTATTAAATAATCAGTTGTAAATAATTTCTCCTTGATCCAAAGAACCCTCACAGGACACTGCATGTATCATCACCAAAAGCATCAGTGATAGCACAGACTGTTGCATCGTGAATGATAGAGTGTAACACAAAATAGGACAATTCTTTGATAAGGTCCCCCTGCTCCTCATTCTTCTCCTTAGAGGTGGACAAGTCACTGAAGGCTGTGCCTGGATCGAGGCATAAGCCCGGCTCTGGCTCAGCTCGAGGTTCTTTTAGTCCCTCAAGCTGAAAACGAGCCAAGCCTTCTTGTGAATTCTGCCCAGCGCTATCACTTGAGAGCAGGGCTTTTAGACATTCTGATCTTCTCGACACAGTGAAATGGTGGGAAAGTGCTCAGAAAGGGATGTAATGCTAGTTTCTTTTTCAAAGGGGTATGTCTCATTCAATGCACTTTCTCAGCACTTAGCTGTGTCTTCATATTTCAGCCATTTGTACCGAAATGTTGATCAATCTTCCTCCCCTCATTCCCAAAATCAAAAATGCAAAGTGTGAGCACTTTCTAGACGTCTGGCTCCACCTGAACTCTGCACTTCAGTTTTTGCTGGCGTGTCAAGACATGTAAGTTGTGAACCTGAGAGACACATTGTTTTGCTAGTTTGTGCCTTTATGGAGGTGTTGAGCTTTTCCTGAAGTAATTCTCTCTGCTAATAGGTGGACACTTGATCTCAGCATAAAAAACTGCTGTGGGGCTCTCTTAACTTTGTGTCTTTTTCTTGAAAAATATCTACTGTAAGCTTGCTTTAAGGTGTGATGAGCAGGGCATAAGTCAAGTTGTGGTCGCTGGCAAATGGAGCCCCTCGCTAATTTTAGAGAGTGTCCTTTGTTTCCCTTATTCGAAGGAAATGAGCCTGAGTTATCCTTTTCAGTCTCACCTGTGACAGCGCATGCGCTGGATATTCTGTCACTTGTGAGGGGTATTGTTTACAATAAAGGCCTTGGAGCCCACCCATTGCTTACCATTTGTTGGCTTCATTGTGACGCCTCCTTGCTACTTCTGAAGTTGGCCCATAGGTGTTGGGCATCACTTCCTTTTCTTTCTGTGGCGCATGGACCAAGTACAGATTGCTTCCTCTTGACTCGTTTCTATCGGCTGATCACGCTGTGCTTAAGGTATACGTTTCAGAAAGCAGTTCTTGTGCTGCTTTCTCCATTTATTGTTTTTCAAACATATTTGTGGGCATTGTTTATCTACGCCTGCATCTTTTGACTTACTTACTTGTACAACCAAAATAAAATACAATTTTACATGAGTTGGATTAAACTGTTATAATGTATAAATGCTACACAAACAACACATGCACACCTTCATGATGCTTGCCACCATACTCTTATTTTCGTTGTCTTGATCTTAAGTTTGGTTCCTTATTTAAGCTAGTTGCACCCACAACTGTACTACTTTATGCCACTCTACTGCACTCTATGCCACTCCACTCTACACCACTCTTTGCCACTCCACTCTATGCCACTCCGTGTTAAGCCTCATAATTATCATCCACTCCACTCTATGCCATTCCAATCTGTGCCATACCACTCTATGCCACTCCACTCTATGCCACTCTACTTTATACCACTCTATGCCACCTCACTCTGCCCCTCTCTACTCTACAGCACACCACTCCACTCTACTCTATGCCATTCTCCTCCACTCTACTCTAAGTCACTCTACGCTACGCTACTCCACTCCACTTTACTCTATGCTGATCCACTCCATTCTATGCCCCTTTACTCTGCTCCACTCAAGGTCACCGAACACAATGGCACTCTAGCCCACTCCACTCTATGCCACTCCAATCTGTTCCGTACCACTCTGCACCACTCCACGCTAATCTACTTTACACCACTCTATCCTACTTCACTCTGCGCCTCTCTGCTCTACTCCACTCCACTCTACTCTACGCCATTCTCCTCCACTTCACTCTATTCCACTCCACTCTACCCTTTGCCGATCCACTCCATTCTACGCCACTCTACTCTGCGCCACTCAATGCCACTCCACCCAGTGCCACTCTAGCCCACTCCACACCCCTCTATGCCAATCCACTCTTTGCACCCTACTCTACCCCAAGTGTCTCTATGCCACTCCAGTCCACTCTACACCAGTCCACTCAACAACACTCTGATTGATGCCACTCTATGCCATTCTACTCTAAGCCACTCTACTCTACTCTACGACAAATCGACTCTATGGCACTCCACTTTACACCACTCTACTATATGCTACTCCATTCCGCTCTACACCACTCTACTCCACCCTATGCTACGCTGCGTTACGCCACTCCATGCCACTCAATGCCACTCCATTCTATGCCACACTACTCCACTCTCCTCTAAGCCTCCCTACTCAATGCCACACACCACTAATGCTTAGCCATGCTGAACAGCAGTCGTGCTGCTATACAACATGGATACAAGACATTGCAAAGCCAGAAGCTCTCGCATACGCGAGACCTATTGGCTGTGCCAATGCTTGTTACTGTGAGGCTACACAATGGAATCTCTGACAGTGCCAAAACATTTGTTTGATTTTCGGAGTGTCTCTTCGGACGCGTTTTTCTTGCCTACTCACATCAGGTGTGTACTTTGCATGTGGGGCTGTGTCATAGTACCTAAACCCCAATTTAACTCTAATTGTTCTAGACAATAAAGTGTATTTAGCATTCAGAGGTGTGTCAGTGTGGGCTTCTTAATACTGTAATGCAAGAATCTGCTCTTCAAATGTCACCTGGTCCTCTCCCCTACTTGCCTGATGAACCTTGTCCTGTTGCAAGACATATTAAAAGTCCCTGGACAGCAAGAGAATAAATGACATTTGTGTGCAGCAAATATATCTTTAGAGCTGGACCAGTTTTGGGGGCAGAAAATTGGATCTTTTCTCAAAAACAGTTTTAAGGTTTCATACCTTTCTTTACTTATTTTGGGGCATATCAACAACAACCGGCGATAATTATCTCTAAGCGCACTTAGCGCTAGGATAATTATCGCCGGCTAGCGTGAATTTTTATCGCTGAGATAGCGTGCTATTAGCAACGCTTATCTCAATAGCGATAAAAATCCTCACGCTAACAGGCTAACGTGAGATTATCACTGGAAACCCAGCGATAATCTCAAATTACCTTGTTGATAGGGACAGGCAAACTTAGCAATGATATCCTCCTTCCATAGGATATCATGGCTAACTCAGAAAAATACCAGACGTAAAAAAGCAGCGTTAACCGCGGTTAGCGCTGCTTTTTTTGTCTCTAACAGGGTTAGCGATATTCTTGATAATAGGAGAAATGTCTCCTATTATTTTACTCTGGAACGCCCCCTTTGCATCTCATTAGAGATGCAAGGGGAAGCGTAGAGTAAAAGGGTGCTAACATGCGAATTTGCATGTTAGCACCCTGTTGTTGATAGGGCGCTAGTTTTATCTCTGCTTTTTTTGGTTGTAAAGCCAAAAAAGCAGAGATAAAGCCCCTGTTGATATGCCCCTGAATTCGTTTCATAATAAAAAAACAAATCATAAAAACACATACATATTAAGAACAATTAGACAAAAAGTTAAAAATATAAAAGTATTTACAAAAACATAGATAAGGGAGAGAGAGCTTATATAAAACGAGGCCTGGGCATAAAATTCCACTCCGCTCGCAGAGTTTGCGGAGTTTTGGTCACTCTGTGCTCCGCATAGATTGTGGATTTCTGAAAAACTCTGCATTGTGGCACAGAGTGGAGTTCTTACTTTCGTGCAGCTCGACAACGTTAAGTTGCAGAGCGCAAGCCAGGAAAATTGTATGCTAGGCCACCTCTTGGTGAAATTTCTCTTTGCGGGCAGTCGCGGCAGGTCGCTACTGCTCGTGTTGAGAAACCTGCCGCCTGCGTTGGGGAAGCAACAGCGTGAGTAGGAAATCTACTCAAGCGGCAGATAGCAGCAGCAGCGCCCTCTGGTGCTCGCGTGATGCAGTTTGCGCTAATTTTACAGTGCGGGAGAAACTCCTGCACTAAAAATCTGCGTGACGTACCAGACTCCTCCGCTTTCAGAACTCCGCATAGCGTGGCAGAGTTTTTTGGGCACTTTGCAGAGCTCTCTGTAGCGCAATTCCGCGAACTGTGCTTAAGCCTATATCAAACACAGAATAGTTGCCCATTTCTGGCATTTCATACCAAAATAAAACCTTTTTTTGGCGCAAAGAAATGTACCAAGTACAGTTGAGAGGGGTGTGAAAAAATAGATAATTGGAAGCTGCTTTATATTTAACATCTGCCAAAGTTGCTCCAGTATTCAACTATCAGCCATCCCTGACTTTTCAGCCATCCGCATGTTTTGCATTTAACTATTCCATTTGTGTCTCAATATTCCAACACACAGAGAGATGCACTAATAAAGCTCCTCGTAAATTAAACACCTAGCTCTGTCCTTTGGTGTTAAACTGAGGAAATGAGGAGCCATCCATGCAGTGACTGAAATGCACACTATGTAAACATGATGCCTCAGGTCAATTCCGGCTTCCCTGCTTTACCAAATTGTGTGATTAATTTACTTCCCCATGCCTTTTTTTCCCTGAGAATCACGTTTGAGAACTGTCTTCAAATAGTTCACTTCAGGGTGTGTGATGACTAAAAACCTCTGGAGGCAAGTAATGACTGACTTGTCTCACTCATAGCCCCTCTGTGTGGTGAAGGATGATCGGGTTCATTAAGGTTTCCACACTCATGTTTAGAGCCTATTATTATTTCTAATAAATGTCAGGGAAGGTAACTATATAATGTAACATGCTAAAGTGAATCACTTCTGCATGAGAAAGGGATGCACATTTTTTTTAATTCTGAAGTCTTTATCATATTGTACAGGACTTTTGTTGCACAACTGACGTTTCAAATATTTTGATGGCTCGGCTCTAGATCTGTCTCGGCTCTCAACATCAATTTGATGTATTTTTCATCTCTATCCTCGGCACCTGTAAGAACACAGTGTGCACTTACATACCAAATAATATGGGCTGATTTATGCTGCTAATCAACCAATAAAATCATTTACACACTTTTCTTGGCTTTCATTGAAACTGATTTACTGTCTTGAGTATTTTGTTGCTGAATTGAGATCATATGTTTTTGTCAGGCTCTGTGTCACTGTGGTATTCCTTCACACTGGGGTACCACTTTAAACAGTAATAGCGTAATGTGTCTGTAATCTTGGCGTCTTTTATAATTAGCTGGTAATCTGTTCCAGCGCTGTTCACTGTGGCAGTGAAGTGGTCAGATGACACCCCGGGTCCATATCTAGGGTCGCTATAGGAGTGATAGTGATACAGAATGAGCTTCGGGGCTTCTCCTGGGGTCTGACTGTAGAAATGTACCAGATCGGTGTCTTTCACCCCAACCTCACAGCCAATCGTGGCCCTTTGTCCAAGACTGACCTCAACCGTGGGAGATATCACAGGTTTCTGAGACTGGACATCTGAAGAGTGAGAAAGAGAGAGAAGAAATACAAAATTTTATGAATATGTGCTGTACCAGGAAGCATAATTATATGTACACCTTCCCAAAACAGGCAAACATACTTCAGATCTTGCATACTTACGGGATGTCCACAAAAGGACACAGAAGGCCAGTATCTGCAGCAGCCTCATTCTTTCAGGTCCTGGGGCTCCTCTCTGAACCTTGAGCACAGAGATGTACAAAAGAGGAAGTCTGACAAGCTTAATATATGCATCAGAGCACAGGGGGACCCAGAGACCGGTATGCAAATATGAAATGCACTTAACACATCACTGGACCGAACAGGAACACAGAAACTGACTATATTCACAGATTTTATTTAAGGTGCTGCCTTCAAGTAGAAAATTGTTGCTGCTTCCAACTTGTGTGTAACATTTTTGTAACACTCTATTAGTTACAAGTAAAACAAATTTACAAAGTTGTCAATGTTGTAATTATTTTGGCTGCTTGTGAATGGCCACATACCACTCTTGATTTAAAAGTATTATGGCCAGGATTCATCACTACAAAGTGACAAAACCCTCTTTGATAATGTTGTGGACACTCTAACATTTGTGACTCACAAACTCTACAGAGAACCAGCATAGACTCCCAGAAGGTGTGGATGTAGTAATGACACAAGACGTTTAAGATGCCCCTGGCCTATCACCAAATTGATCTGAGAACAGTACAATGTAAATCACCCAATAATCATTTTCAAATCCATCTGACTCCAAGCAACATTCATACATATTATCTTAATAGAAATACATGGTCCTCTGACATCTTTTGGCACCTTTAGCGAGTTCTCTTTTTTTATCAAGTGGGACACGGAAAGCTGGTATTTCTTTTTATGGAAAACAGAAAACTACATGTTCCCGACAGCAAACAATTGTTAGGTAAAATCAAGACCTGGTAAAAGTGTCGCTCTTGACACTTGGCTGCTGCCTTTGCCCCTTTGCTCCAGTTCTGAAGTCACCTGCTCTGCTCTGGGGCTGTCATTGGTAGTCAGGTGGCTTTCACTAGGAGTCTGGTGGATCCCGAGTTGGGCTAATGCCACACCAGATTTCAAGATGCCTGATGTTCCCACCTTACACAGTACCGGCTCAGGAGGTCGGGTTGTACTAGGTGTGAATCAGCGTCCAGTGTAACCCTCAGACTGACCATCGGAGGCGGGATGCGAGCCTCAGCCCGGCCGCCATTAGACCCACTGCCACAGCATTGGGGGAGCATGAAAGTCCAGACAGAGCGGGTGGTAAATCTGAGTGCAACTGTCCCTGGAATCAGGGATAACAGCCAAAAGAGAACCCATAGATTCTGAGTCCCTATGGATATTCCTAATTCCCAGGGAGTTTTCTCAGAATGCTGGGATTCAGATGGGGGCAGATACTGACCAGAACAGTTTATTTGGGCCTGATATCTCCCTATCAAAAACCCACCGTACTTGTAAAGAAGCCAGTAAGGTTCACAACTCTTCATTGTATTTGCCCAGTTAGTAACTCACCACCCCTTACCCCTGAACTGCCTAAAATGAAAGATCTGGAGTCTCCTCCATTCCTGCTGTTCTTCCTGCACACTCAACAGAATGAACCTTTCAAGTATTTAATGAGGGGCCATATATATTGATATTGAGGTCAGAAACAGACTGTGACATTGAGATTCACGGTACTTAAGGAATCCTGTGGTTGGTTTGATGCTAAGAGGATGGTTCAATGACCTGAACGCTCGTCGCTGAGAACCTGCGGTGTCCTGAAGATCATGATTCTAGTCCAGGCCTTCCCGTGCCACCCTTCCTTTCTTATGAGGTCAGTATATTGAATGCTTTACTATTACAATTGGGTAACACTAATCTCTGTTGTTCACAAGGCTTAGAATTTGTAGAAGTGGTGTACGGAGTTCCAAATAAAAAACAAGGTACTATGATTACCGCAAAGTAAGTCACTGAAGTTAAAATTCGCATGAAATGCTTGGTGGATGCTCCAAATGTGAGCCGTTTGGGAGGTTTGTACTCTTCTCTCAAAATTACCAAACACAGCATAGCACCTTGTGAAGTCTTTGAAATTTGACTTAACCCCTTCGCCGCGGCGCGTATTCCGCCGCGGCGCTGGGGGTGTGCGGGGTGAGCGCGGCGCCGCCATGCTCGTGATGGAACCACGCCGTCATGAGTCACGGGCGAGCTGTGCTCATGACGGAGTGGTTCCGTCACGTCTCCGCCCACTCGTTAATTCGCCCGCACAGGCGGGGAATCAGCGACGCTTGGACGGAGCGGCCGCAGCATGACGGAACCACTCCGAAGATGGTGCTGCTGTCGTGTGGACATTCATAGCTGCCAAGTCTCCCAGTGACAAATGTCTTATTCAATTCTGACATTTTAACAAACATCACGTTGTGTTTGTGGACTTGGAATTTTGCTGTTAACATTGTAACGCTGGGTTCAAAAACCCCAGCAGTAAAATGCAGTTCGATAAAAAGCCTGGATTTGATGAAGATATCACACATAACAATGGGGCACCTTAAACCTATGAATGTTGTGGTATGTGTCAAGCCTTGTGTCATGTTTTGACACATATCCCATGTGCTTGGCAGCAGTCGTCTTTTCACCACTACCTGTCACCACACCTTGCAATGAGTGTTTAAAGCCCGGGGTGTTTCGCGGTTCACCTGCTATCACTACTGACTTGTTAGGAAAGGGGCTGATGCATCAAAGGGTTCTGCCCATTCTGTTGCTGTGGGTTAAAGAATTAAACACTGCTAAAAGATAAAATATTTTTTGGATATTTCCAGATTCTCTACAGAGGATAAAATAATGAAAGGTGTGTTAGGTGCCCAGAACTATAGATTTGAAGGAGAAATGGCCTCAGCTGGCTTAAGGGGCTAGACAGCAATGCCCAGCTGGCTGCCTGCCTGTCCTTCTAGTCAGGTACAAAAAGAGAGAGGGACGGTACGGCCAGCTTACTCCGTGGCCAGCAGCCTTTCTGGGTTTTGCTGTAAAATATTTTTTGTGCAACACAATATGCAGGCCGAGTTTTCTTTTAGGGGAGTTATGGTGTGCACAAATCAAGCCATGCCGCATATATAATCGCAGATCCTATATGCAAAGAGCTTTGGTCTGCGCTACTTGATAAAAACATTCTGGATCAGCATGATTTCCCCTTGTCCCATGCATATCTGATGCCCAAATGATGCCAGGTGGCTGATCATGTAGATTACTCTTGAATCAGTGGCTAACCAGCCCTACTCCAGAAATGTCAGATGTATAATCGTATGCCCTCTCCCACAGTCAATACTGCATTTAATGCTTGGGTATAAAGGTGAGGTTGGATTAAGTAAATGATTGCTTAGACTGTATAGCTCATTCTGCCAAAAGCAAATCCATGCACATTCATTAGTATTGTACTGATCGGGGAGATTAGGAGACTTGGCCAAGATCAGACTTTGGTCGGGTAGCGGAAGCTGGGATTTGAACTGAAGCTCCAGACATTTACCCTTAGATACCTCTTGTGATTATCACACCAAGACCATTTCTGCCTCCAAATGTGGCCATTTCCATGATGATGCAGGGACTTATTGTTTTTTTAGGACAAGTATTGGCAAAGCTTCTGCATCTGCTGGAGCTATTGACTTTGTCAATGTTTTCCTTGCCATGTTCTACATAAGCGCAGCTACTGTGCAGCATGGTTGAAAGTGTTTTATTTAAAAGTGCCAGCGTTGACTATGTCTTTGTGTTTTTTGTAGGGCTGGGCGGACTTTGCGTAGCGCCACTACGCAGAATTTTGAAAAAATTTGTGGAAAACGAGAGCACATCCTGAGTAGGGCTGGGCGGACTTTGCCTAGCGCAACTACGCACTATTCTGAAGAAAATTGTGGAAAACGAGCGCCCAACCTCATGGACTGTGTGCCCGGCACGGGTCCCTCGTGCTTGGGCAGGCTCCCCGACCTCCCCAGCCTGGCTGTGTTGAGAAGCAGGGACCGGCCCCGGGCCTCCTGATTTTTGGTCAGGGCCTGGGATCCCACGTCCTGCGGCCTGCCAAGTGTCCATCTGCCCGGGACAAGGGACCCTGGTGCAGAGCCCCGGAGCCCTGCAAGGGCAGGCGGGAGCCCTACCGCTATGGCTCGGTGTAGGCAGCTGGGAGTCCTTCCGGTCCCGGCCATCTGGTCGCACCTTTCCCTCGGCCATCTGGTCGCGCGCAATGCTTTCCAATGGGGCGACCAGATGGCCGGGCCGGCCTGGAAGTCCCGATGAGGGTCCATTCGCCTCGCGGATCCCAGCCAGGGCTCCAGGAGGCCGGGCGCGTCCGCGCCTAGGGTCCCCTCCGTCACTCGGAGCGCGAGGGTTACAAGAAAGGTGGGTAGCCTTCCTCCGGATTAGTAGGGGCAGGGTATGCCGGGACACCCCTCCTGGGGATTGCGGTTCTCAGGCGGGGACCAGATGGGCCAAGCCCGGACGACACTTCCCCGGGGCGTCGGGTGCTTCCTCCTCCAGCCCGCGGCGAGGCAAAGTGCCCAGGACGGGCTCCATGGGTCCCCCGGGCGTCCCCCGAGGCCTGCAGCCCCAAAGCCCTGCAGACCCTGGAGCCCTTCAGCACGGAGCCCTGGAGCCCTGCAGGCCCGGAGCCCTGCAGGCCCAGGGCCCTGCAGCCCCGGGGCCCTGCAGCCCCGGAGCCCTGCAGGCCCGGAGCCCTGCAGCCCCGGAGCCCTGCAGGCCCAGAGCCCTGCAGCCCCGGAGCCCTGCAGGCCCAGAGCCCTGCAGCCCTGGAGCCCTGCAGCCCTGCAGCCCCGGAGCCCTGCAGCCACGGAGCCCTGCGTGGGCAGGCGGGAACCCTACCGCTATGGCTCGGGCAGACGGGAGCCCTTTCAGTTGCCGGCCACCTGGTCGCTCCTTTCCCCTCGGCCATCTGGTCGCGCGCAATGCTTTCCAATGGGGCGACCAGATGGCCGAGCCGGCCTGGAAGTCCCGATGAGGGTCCATTCGCCTCCCGGATCCCAGCCGGGGCTCCAGGAGGCCGGGCCCGTCCGCGCCTAGGGTCCCCTCCGTCACTCGCAGCGCGCTGGTTACAAGAAAGGGGGGTATCCTTCCTCCGGATTAGTAGGGGCAGGGTATGCCGGAACACCCATGCTGGGGCTGCGCGGTTCATTGCCGGGGACCAGATGGGCTACGCCCGGGCAACATCCTCCCAGGCCTCCGGGGCTTCCCTCCTCCGGGCCGCGGCATGGCAAAGTGCCCAGGGACGGGCTCCACGGGTCCCGGGCAGTCCTCCCCTGGGCGCCCAGGCCCCGAGAGCTCCGGTGGACCTCCCCGTGCCCGAGGCCAACCCGGGAAGCAGAATCCCCCCCGAGCCCTTGGTGTGAGGGTGGGCAGGCGGGAGCCCTACCGCTATGGCTCGGGCAGACGGGAGCCCTTTCAGTTGCCGGCCATCCGGTCGCTCCTTTCCCCTCGGCCATCTGGTCGCGCGCAATGCTTTCCAATGGGGCGACCAGATGGCCGGGCCGGCCTGGAAGTCCCGATGAGGGTCCATTCGCCTCCCGGATCCCAGCCAGGGCTCCAGGAGGCCGGGCGCGTCCGCGCCTAGGGTCCCCTCCGTCACTCGCAGCGCGCGGGTTACAAGAAAGGAGGGTATCCTTCCTCCGGATTAGTAGGGGCAGGGTATGCCGGAACACCCATGCCGGGGCTGTGCGGTTCATTGCCGGGGACCAGATGGGCTATGCCCGGGCAACATCCTCCCAGGTCCCCGGGGCTTCCCTCCTCCGGGCCGCGGCATGGCAAAGTGCCCAGGGACGGGCTCCACGGGTCCCGGGCAGTCCTCCCCCGGTTACGCCCAGGCCCCGAGAGCTCCGGTGGTCCTCCCCGTGCCTGAGGCCCAGCCGGGAAGCAGAGTCCCCACCCCGAGCCCCTGGTGGGTGGGCAGGCGGGAGCCCTTTCAGTTGCCGGCCATCCGGTCGCTCCTTTCCCCTCGGCCATCTGGTCGCGCGCAATGCTTTCCAATGGGGCGACCAGATGGCCGGGCCGGCCTGGAAGTCCCGATGAGGGTCCATTCGCCTCCCGGATCCCAGCCAGGGCTCCAGGAGGCCGGGCGCGTCCGCGCCTAGGGTCCCCTCCGTCACTCGCAGCGCGCGGGTTACAAGAAAGGAGGGTATCCTTCCTCCGGATTAGTAGGGGCAGGGTATGCCGGAACACCCATGCCGGGGCTGTGTGGTTCATTGCCGGGGACCAGATGGGCTACGCCCGGGCAACATCCTCCCAGGTCCCCGGGGCTTCCCTCCTCCGGGCCGCGGCATGGCAAAGTGCCCAGGGACGGGCTCCACGGGTCCCGGGCAGTCCTCCCCCGGGTACGCCCAGGCCCCGAGAGCTCCGGTGGTCCTCCCCGTGCCTGAGGCCCAGCCGGGAAGCAGAGTCCCCACCCCGAGCCCCTGGTGGGTGGGCAGGCGGGAGTCCTTTCAGTTGCCGGCCACCTGGTGGCTCCTTTCCCCTCGGCCATCTGGTCGCGCGCAATGCTTTCCAATGGGGCGACCAGATGGCAGGGCCAGGCCTGGAAGTCCCGATGAGGGTCCATTTGCCTCTCGGATCCCAGCCGGGGCTCCAGGAGACCGGGTGCGTTCGCCCCTAGGGTCCCCTCCGTCACTCGGAGCGCGCGGGTTTCAAGAACGGGGGGTAGCCTTCCTCCGGATTACTAGGGACAGGGTACTCTGGGACCCCTCTCGGTCCTCAGCCGGCAACTGGGTCCTGCCGTGTGGCAGGGTGGCCGGAGGGCCTTCCCCTGCGCCTGTGGTCCCCGGAGCCCCGGCTGGGTCCAGGGGCCCGGCCGGGCCCCGGGTCGGGGTCTCCGGCCCCGGGCGCCATCCCCCGGCCTGCGGCACTGCCAAAGGCCCGGGACGGGGTTCCGTTGCGGCCGGGGTGCCTCCCGTGGCTGGATTGGGTTCAGGAGCTCCGGCCGGGCCCCCGGGGGCCCCGGGGAGGGCGGCCTCCCCGCCCCGGTCTCCGTCCCGGGTCCTGCCGCGTGGCAGGGTGCCCGGGGAGGGGGTCCGGTGGGCCCGGGGAGGCTTCCCCTGCGCCTGCGGTCCTCGGAGCCCCGGCTGGGTCCAGGGGCCCGGCCGGGCCCCGGGTCGGGGTCTCCGTCCCCGGGCCCTGTCCCCCGGCCTGCGGCACTGCCAAAGGCCCGGGACGGGGTTCCGTTGGGGCCGGGGAGCTTCCCCTCGCTCGTCTGGGTTCCGGAGCTCCGGCCGGGCCCCCGGGGGCCCCGGGGAGGGCGGCCTCCCCACCCCGTGCTCCGTCCCGGGTCCTGCCGCGTGGCAGGGTGCCCGGGGAGGGGTCCGGAGGGCCCGGGGAGGCTTCCCCTGCGCCTGCGGTCCCCGGAGCCCCGGCTGGGTCCAGGGGCCCGGCCGGGCCCCGGGTCGGGGTCTCCGTCCCCGGGCCCTGTCCCCCGGCCTGCGGCACTGCCAAAGGCCCGGGACGGGGTTCCGTCGTGGCCGGGGAGCCTCCCCTCGCTCGCCTGGGTTCAGGAGCTCCGGCTGGGCCCCTGGGGGCCCCGGGGAGGGCGGCCTCCCCGCCCCGGGCTCCGTCCTGGGTCCTGCCGCGTGGCAGGGTGCCCGGGGCGGTGTCCGGAGGGCCCGGGGAGGCTTCCCCATCGCCTGCGGTCCCGGGAGCCCCGGCTGGGTCCAGGGGCCCGGCCGGGCCCCGGGTCGGGGTCTCCGGCCCCGGGCCCCGTCCCCCGGCCTGCGGCACTGCCAAAGGCCCGGGACGGGGTTCCGTTGTGGCCGGGGAGCCTCCCCTCGCTCGTCTGGGTTCCGGAGCCCCGGCCGGGCCCCTGGGGGCCCCGGGGAGGGCGGCCTCCCCGCCCCGGGCTCCGTCC
Source organism: Triturus cristatus (assembly GCF_964204655.1). Lineage (NCBI taxonomy): Eukaryota > Metazoa > Chordata > Amphibia > Caudata > Salamandridae > Triturus > Triturus cristatus. Next base: position 101,915,494 of record NC_140595.1, on the reverse strand, counting down.
TGGGTCCTGCCGAGCGGCAGGGTGCCCGGGGCGGGGCGGGGCGGGGTCCGGAGGGCCCGGGGAGGCTTCCCCTTCCCTTTTGCCTTTCCCCTCGGCCATCTGGTCGCGCCTGTCCCCTCGGCCATCTGGTCGCGCACGTCCCTTCGGCCATCTGGTCGCGCAGGCCCCTTCGGCCATCTGGTCGCGCCCAATGCTTTCCTATGGGGCGACCAGATGGCCGAGCTCGCCTGGAAGTCTCGATGAGGGTCCATTTGCCTCCCGGATCCCAGCGAGGGCTCCAGGAGGTCGGGTACATTGGCGCCATGGGTCCCCTCTGTCACCTCGTGCGCACGGATTACAAGAAAGG